>NC_082714.1:82430777-83165777 GCF_030144855.1 Hypanus sabinus
GGACGTGAGGTGTTGTTGGGGTGAGGTTGGATGCGAGGTGATGTTGGAGTAGGGTGCGGTTGGACGGGAGGTGATGTTGGAGTAGGGGTGTGGTTGGCGGGAGGTGTTGGAGTAGGGGTGGGGTTGGATGAAAGTGATGTTGGAGTAGGGGTGGGGTTGGACGGGAGGTGCTGTTGAAATAGGGGTGGGGTTGGACAGGAGGTCATGTTGGAGTTGGGGTCTGGTTGGTTGGGAGCTGATGTTGGAGTTGGTGTGGGGCTGTACAGGAGGTGTTGTTGTAGGAGGTGGGTTTGGACAGAATGTGCTCTTGGAGTAGGGGTGGGGTTTGGACTGAGGAGTTGTTAGATTAGGCCTGTGGTTGGATGGGAGGTGATGTTGGAATAGGAGTGGGGTTGAGCGGAGGTGATGTTGGAGTAGAGGTGGGGTTGGACGTGATGTGATGTTGGAGTAGCGGTGGGGTTGTACGGGAGGTGTCGTTGGAGTAGGGGTGTGGTTGGAAGGAGGTCATGTTGGAGTAGGTGTTGGATTGACGGGTGATGTTGGAGTAGGGCTGGGGTTGGATGGGATGTGTTGTTGGAGTAGGGGTGTGGTTAGACGGGAGGTGCTGTTAGAGTAGGGGTGGGGTTGTACGGGAGGTGATGTTGAAGTAGGTGTGTGGTTGGACGGGAGTTGTTGTTGGAGTAGGGGTGGGGTTGGACATGAGATGATGTTGGAGTATGTGGATGGGTTGGACGGGAGGTGAAGTTGCAGTCGGGGTGGGGTTGGATGGGAAGTGTTGTTGGAGTCGGGTTGAGGTTCAATGGGAGGTGAAGTTCGAGTAGGGGTGGGGTTGGACGGAAGTGTTGTTGGAATAGGGGGTGGTGTTGGGCGGGAGGTCATGTTGGAGTTGAGGTGTGGTTGGTTGGGAGCTGATGGAGTTGGTTTGGGATTGGACGGGAGGTGATATTGGAGTAGGGGTGGGGTTGGACAGAATGTGATGTTGGAGTTGGCTTGTGGTTGGACGGGAGTTGTTGTTGGAGTAGGGGTGGAACTGGACGGAGGTGCTGTTGGAGTAGGGGTAGAGTTGGACAGAGGGGATGTTGTTGGAGGTGTGGGGATGGACGGGAGGTGATGTTGGATTAGGGGTGGTGTTGGACAGGAGGTGATCTTGGAGTAGGGGTGGTGTTGGACCGGAGGAATGTTAGAGTAGGGGTGGTGTTGGATGGGAGGTGATGTTGGAATATGGTTGGTGTTGGACCGGAGCTAATGTTGGAGTTGGGGTGGGGTTGGACGGGAGTTGTTGTTGGAGTAGGCGTGGGGTTGGACGGGAGGTGTTGTTGGAGTAGGGGTCTGGTTGGACGGGAGGTGTTGTTGGAGTAGGCGTGGGGTTGGACGGGAGGTGTTGTTGGAGTAGGGGTCTGGTTGGACGGGAGGTGTTGTTGGAGTAGGGGTGGGGTTGGATGGGATTTGATGTTGGAGTAGGGGTTGGGTTGGACGGGAGGTGTTGTTGGAGCAGGGGTGGGGTTGGACAGGAGGTGGTGTTGGAGTAGGGGTTGGGTTGGACAGGAGGTGTTGTTGGAGTAGAGGTGTTGTTGGATTAGGGGTGTGGTTGGACGGGAGTTGTTGTTGGAGTAGGGGTGGGGTTGGATAGGAGGTGTTGTTGGAATAGTGGTGGGTTTGGACGGGATTTGATTTTGGAGTAGGGTTGGGGTTGGACGGGAGGTGATTTGGAGTAGTGGTGGGGTTGGACGGGAGTTGAAGTTGGAGTTGGGGTGTGGTTGGACGGGAGGTGATGTTGGAGTAGGGGTGGGGTTGGACTGGCGGTGCTGTTGGAGTAGGGGTGGTGTTGGACAGGAGGTGATCTTGGAGTAGGGGTGGTGCTGGATGGGAGGTGATCTTGGAGTAGGGGTGGTGTTGGACGGGAGGTGTTGTTGGAGTAGGGGTGGGGTTTGACAGGAGATGATGTTGGAGTAGGGGAGGGGTTGGACGAGAGGTGTTGTTGGAGTATGGGTTTGGTTGGACGGAGGTGATGTTGGAGTAGGGGTGGGGTTGGATGGGAGCTGAGGTTGGTGTATGGGTTGGGTTGGACGGGAGCTGATGTTGGAGCAGGGGTGGGGTTGGACAGGAGGTGTTGTTGGAGTTGGGATTGGGTTGGACAGGAGGTGTTGTTGGAGTAGGGGTGAGGTTGGACGGGAGTTGTTGTTTGAGTTGGGGTCTGGTTGGACGGGATTTGATGTTGGAGCAGGTGTTGGGTTGGACCGGCGGTGTTGTTGGGGTAGGGATGGTGATGGATGGGATATGTTGTTGGAGTAGGGGTGGCGTTGGATGGCATGTCTGGTTGGAGTAGGGGTGGGGTTGGATGGGAGGTGATGTTGGAGTTGGGGTGCATTTGGACGGAGGCGATTTTCAGTTCGGGTGGGGTTGGACAGGAGGTGAGATTGGAGTAGGGATGGTGTTAGACGGGAGGTGATGTTTGAGTAGTGGCGGGATCGGACGGGAGGTGCTGTTGGTGTAGGGATGGGGTTGTACGGGAGGTGCTTTTGGAGTATGGGTCTGGTTGGACGGAATGTGTTGTTGGATTAGGGGTGGGGTTGGACGGGAGGTGATGTTGGAGTAGGGGTGGGGTGGGACGGGAGGTGATGTTGGACTAGGGATGGGGTTAGACGGGAGGTGATGTTGGAGTAGTGGCGGGATCGGACGGGAGGTGCTGTTGGTGTAGGGGTGGGGTTGTACGGGAGCTGCTCGTTGAGTATGGGTGTGGTTGGACGGAATGTGTTGTTGGATTAGGGGTGGGGTGGGACGGGAGGTGATGTTGGACTAGGGATGGGGTTGGACGGGAGGTGATGTTGGAGTAGGGGTGGGGTGGGACGGGAGGTGATGTTGGACTAGGGATGGGGTTAGACGGGAGGTGATGTTGGAGTAGTGGCGGGATCGGACGGGAGGTGCTGTTGGTGTAGGGGTGGGGTTGTACGGGAGCTGCTCGTTGAGTATGGGTGTGGTTGGACGGAATGTGTTGTTGGATTAGGGGTGGGGTGGGACGGGAGGTGATGTTGGACTAGGGATGGGGTTAGACGGGAGGTGATGTTGGAGTAGTGGCGGGATCGGACGGGAGGTGCTGTTGGTCTAGGGGTGGGGTTGTACGGGAGCTGCTCGTTGAGTATGGGTGTGGTTGGACGGAATGTGTTGTTGGATTAGGGGTGGGGTTGGACGGGAGGTGATGTTGGTGTTGGGGTGGGGTTGGACGGGAGGTGATGTTGTAGTATGGTCGGTGCTGGATGGGAGCTAATGTTGGAGTTGGGGTGGGGTTGGATGGGAGTTGTTGTTGGAGTAGGGGTGGGGTTGGACTGGCGGTGCTGTTGGAGTAGGGGTGGTGTTGGACAGGAGGTGATCTTGGAGTAGGGGTGGTGCTGGATGGGATGTGATCTTGGAGTAGGGGTGGTGTTGGACGGGAGGTGTTGTTGGAGTAGGGGTGGGGTTTGGCAGGAGGTGATGTTGGAGTAGGGGTGGGGTTGGACGAGAGGTGTTGTTGGAGTATGGGTTTGGTTGGACGGAGGTGATGTTGGAGTAGGGGTGGGGTTGGACGGAGGTGATGTTGGAGTAGGGGTGGGGTTGGACGGAGGTGATGTTGGAGTAGGGGAAGGGTTGGACGGAGCTGATGGAGTAGGGGTGTGGTTGGACGGAGTTGATGTTGGAGTAGGGGTGGGGTTGGATGGTGGTGATGTTGGAGTAGGGGAAGGGTTGGACGGAGCTGAAGTTGGAGTAGAGGTGGGTTTGGACGGAGGTGATGTTGGAGTAGGGGAAGGGTTGGACAGAGCTGATGTTGGAGTTGGGTTTGTTTTGGACGGGAGGTGTTGTTGGAGTAGGGGTGGGGTTGGACGGGATGTGATGTTGGAGTAGGGGTGGTGTTGGACGGGAGGTGAAGTTGCAGTTGGGGTGGGGTTGGATGGGAAGTGTTGTTGGAGTCGGGTTGAGGTTCGATGGGAGGTGAAGTTCGAGTAGGGGTGGGGTGGGACGGAGGTGTTGTTGGAATAGGGGGTGGTGTTGGGCGGGAGGTCATGTTGGAGTTGGGATGTGGTTGATTGGGAGCTGATGGAGTTGGTTTCTGATTGGACAGGAGGTGATGTAGGAGTAGGGGTGGTGTTGGACGGAGGGGATGTTGTTGGAGGTGTGGGGATGGACGGGAGGTGATGTTGGAGTAGGGGTTGGTTTAGACAGGAGGTGCTGTTGGAGTTCGGGTTGTGTTGGACAGGAGGTGTTGTTTAACGGGAGGTACTGTTCGAATAGGGTTGGTCTTGGAAGGGAGGTGTTGTTAGAATAGGGGTGGGGTTGGACAGGAGGCGATGTTGTAGTTGGGGTGGGGATGGATTGGATGTGATGTTGGAGTTGGGGTGTGATTGGACGGGATTTTATGTTGGAGCAGGAGTGCGGTTGGACCGGCAGAGTTGTTGGCGTAGGGGTAGTAATGGATGGGATATGTTTTTGGAGTAGGGGTTGGGTTTGACAGGAGATGATGTTGGAGTAGGGGTTGTGTTGGACTGGAGTTGATGTTGGAGTAGTGGTGGGGTTGGACGGGATGTGTTGTTGGAGTATGGGTTTGGTTAGACAGGAGGCTCTGTTGGAGAAGGGGAGGGGTTGTACGGAGGAGATGTTGGCATAGTGGTGGGGTTGGACGGGAGGTGATGTTGGAGTAGGGGTGGGGTTGGGCGGAGGTGATGTTGGAGTAGGGGTGGGGTTGGACGGAGGTGATGTTGGAGTAGGGGAGGGGTTGTACGGTGGAGATGTTGGTATAGTGGTGGGGTTGGACGGGAGATGATGTTGGAGTTGGGGTGGGGTTGGATGGGAGGTGTTGTTGGAATAGGGGTGGGGTTGGTCAGGATGTGTTGTTGGAGTAGGGGTGGGGTTGGATGGGAGGTGTTGTTGGAGTTGGGGTGGGGCTGGACAGGCGGTGTTGTTGGAGTAGGGGTGGAGTTGGACGGGAGGTGATGTTGGAGTAGGGGTTGGTTTGGACAGGAGGTGTTGTTGGAGTAGGGGTGGGGTTGGATGGGAGGTGATGTTGGAGCAGCGGTGGTATTGGACTGGAGGTGATGTTGGAGTAGGGGTGTGTTTGGACAGGAGGGGCTGTTGGAGTTGGGACGGGGCTGGACAGGCGGTGTTGTTGGTGTAGGGGTGGTGTTGGACGGGAGGTGATGTTGGTGTAGGGGTGCGGTTGGACGGGAGGTTCACTTGGATTAGGGGTGGGTTTGGACGGGAGCTGCTCGTGGAGTACGGGTGTGGTTGGACGGAATCTGTTGTTGTATTAGGGGTGGGGTGGGACGGGAGGTGATGTTGGAGTAGGGGTGGGGTTGGACGGGAGGTGATGTTGTAGTTGGGGTGGGGTTGGACGGGAGTCGTTGTTGGAGTAGGGGTGGGGTTGGACTGGCAGTGCTGTTGGAGTAGGTGACAGGAGGTGATCTTGGAGTAGGTGTGGTGCTGGATGGGAGGTGATCTTGGAGTAGGGGTGTTGTTGGATGGGAGGTGTTGTTGGAGTAGGGGTGGGGTTGGACGGGTGGTGTTGTTGGAGTAGGGGTGGGGTTGGATGGGAGGTGATGTTGGAGTAGGGGTGGGGTTGGACGGGAGGTGATGTTGGAGTAGGGGTTTGGTTTGACGGGAGATGATGTTGGAGTAGGGGTTGTGTTGGACTGGAGTTGATGTTGGAGTAGGGATTGGGTTGGATGGGAGTTGATGTTGGAGTAGCGGTGGTATTGGACTGGAGGTGATGTTGGAGTAGGGGTGGATTTGGACTGGAGGTGCTGTTGGAGTTGGGGTGGGGTTGGACGGGAGGTGATGTTGGAGTAGGGGTGGGGTTGGGCGGAGGTGATGTTGGAGTAGGGGTGGGGTTGGACGGAGGTGATGTTGGAGTAGGGGAGGGGTTGTACGGTGGAGATGTTGGTATAGTGGTGGGGTTGGACGGGAGATGATGTTGGAGTAGGGGTGGGGTTGGATGGGAGGTGATGTTGGTGTAGGGGTGGGGTTGGACGGAGGTGATGTTCGATTGGGGGTGAGGTTGGACGGGAGGTGTTGTTGGCATAGAGGTGGGGATGGCAGGAGGTGATGTTGTAGTTGGGGTGGGGATGGACTGGATGTGATATTGTAGTTGAGGTGTGATTGGACGGGATTTTATGTTGGAGCAGGTCTGCGGTTGGACCGGCGGTGTTGTTGGCGTAGGGGTGGTGATGGACGGGATATGTTGCTGGAGTAGGCGTTGGGTTTGACAGGAGATGATGTTGGAGTAGGGGTGGGTTTGACGGGAGTTGATGTTGGAGTTGGGGTGTGGTTGGATGGGAGGTGATGTTGGAGTAGGGGTTGGTTTTGACGGGAGATGATGTTGGAGTAGGGGTTGTGTTGGATGGGAGGTGATGTTGGATTAGGGGTGGGGTTGGACGGGAGGTGATGTTGTAGTATTGTCGGTGCTGGACGGGAGCTAATGTTGGAGTTGGGATGGAGTTGGATGGGAGGTGTTGTTGGAATAGGGGTGGGGCTGGATGGGAGGTGTTGTTGGAGTTGGGGTGGGGCTGGACAGGCGGTGTTGTTGGAGTAGGGGTGGGGTTGGATGGGAGGTGATGTTGGAGCAGCGGTGGTATTGGACAGGAGGGGCTGTTGGAGTTGGGACGGGGCTGGACAGGCGGTGTTGTTGGAGTAGGGGTGGGGATGGATGGGACGTGTTGTTGGAGTAGGGGTGGGGTTGGACGGGAGTCGTTGTTGGAGTAGGGGTGGGGTTGGACTGGCAGTGCTGTTGGAGTAGGTGACAGGAGGTGATCTTGGAGTAGGTGTGGTGCTGGATGGGAGGTGATCTTGGAGTAGGGGTGTTGTTGGATGGGAGGTGTTGTTGGAGTAGGGGTGGGGTTGGACGGGTGGTGTTGTTGGAGTAGGGGTGGGGTTGGATGGGAGGTGATGTTGGAGTAGGGGTGGGGTTGGACGGGAGGTGATGTTGGAGTAGGGGTTTGGTTTGACGGGAGATGATGTTGGAGTAGGGGTTGTGTTGGACTGGAGTTGATGTTGGAGTAGGGATTGGGTTGGATGGGAGTTGATGTTGGAGTAGCGGTGGTATTGGACGGGAGGTGATGTTGGAGTAGGGGTGGGTTTGGACTGGAGGTGCTGTTGGAGTTGGGGTGGGGCTGGACAGGCGGTGATGTTGGAGTAGGGGTGGGGTTGAACGGGAGGTGATGTTGAAGTAGGTGTGTGTTTGGACGGGAGGTGATGTTGGAGTAAGGGTGGGGATGGACAGGAAGTGTTGTTGGAGTAGGGGTGGGGTTGGATGGGAGGTGATGTTGGAGTAGCGGTGGTAATGGACCGTAGGTGATGTTGGAGTAGGGGTGGGTATGGACGGGAGGTGTTGTTGGAGTAGGGGTGGGGATGGATGGGACGTGTTGTTGGAGTAGGGGTGGGGTTGGACGGGAGGTGTTGTTGGAGTAGGGGTTGGGTTGGACGGGAGGTGATGTTGGAGTAGGGGTGGGGTTGGACAGGAGGTGATGTTGTAGTAGGGGTGGGGTTGGATGGGAGGTCATGTTGGAGTAGGTGGGTGTTGGACTGGAGTTGTTGTTGGAGTTCGGGTTGTGTTGGACGGGAGGTGATGTTGGATTAGGGGTGGGGTTGGACGGGAGGTGATGTTGGTGTAGGGGTGCGGTTGGACTGGAGGTTCACTTGGATTAGGGGTGGGTTTGGACGGGAGCTGCTCGTGGAGTACGGGTGTGGTTGGACGGAATCTGTTGTTGTATTAGGGGTGGGGTTGGACAGGATGTAATGTTGGAGTAGGGGTGGGGTTGGACGGGAGGTGATGTTGGAGTAGGGGTGGGGTTGGACGGGAGGTGATGTTGTAGTTGGGGTGGGGTTGGACGGGAGTCGTTGTTGGAGTAGGGGTGGGGTTGGACTGGCAGTGCTGTTGGAGTAGGTGACAGGAGGTGATCTTGGAGTAGGTGTGGTGCTGGATGGGAGGTGATCTTGGAGTAGGGGTGTTGTTGGATGGGAGGTGTTGTTGGAGTAGGGGTGGGGTTGGACGGGTGGTGTTGTTGGAGTAGGGGTGGGGTTGGATGGGAGGTGATGTTGGAGTAGGGGTGGGGTTGGACGGGAGGTGATGTTGGAGTAGGGGTTTGGTTTGACGGGAGATGATGTTGGAGTAGGGGTTGTGTTGGACTGGAGTTGATGTTGGAGTAGGGATTGGGTTGGATGGGAGTTGATGTTGGAGTAGCGGTGGTATTGGACGGGAGGTGATGTTGGAGTAGGGGTGGGTTTGGACTGGAGGTGCTGTTGGAGTTGGGGTGGGGCTGGACAGGCGGTGATGTTGGAGTAGGGGTGGGGTTGAACGGGAGGTGATGTTGAAGTAGGTGTGTGTTTGGACGGGAGGTGATGTTGGAGTAAGGGTGGGGATGGACGGGAGGTGTTATTGGAGTAGGGGTGGGGTTGGACAGGAAGTGTTGTTGGAGTAGGGGTGGGGTTGGATGGGAGGTGATGTTGGAGTAGCGGTGGTAATGGACCGTAGGTGATGTTGGAGTAGCGGTGGTAATGGACCGTAGGTGATGTTGGAGTAGGGGTGGGTATGGACGGGAGGTGTTGTTGGAGTAGGGGTGGGGATGGATGGGACGTGTTGTTGGAGTAGGGGTGGGGTTGGACGGGAGGTGTTGTTGGAGTAGGGGTTGGGTTGGACGGGAGGTGATGTTGGAGTAGGGGTGGGGTTGGATGGGAGGTGATGTTGGTGTAGGGGTGGGGTTGGACGGAGGTGATGTTCGATTGGGGGTGAGGTTGGACGGGAGGTGTTGTTGGCATAGAGGTGGGGATGGCAGGAGGTGATGTTGTAGTTGGGGTGGGGATGGACTGGATGTGATATTGTAGTTGAGGTGTGATTGGACGGGATTTTATGTTGGAGCAGGTCTGCGGTTGGACCGGCGGTGTTGTTGGCGTAGGGGTGGTGATGGACGGGATATGTTGCTGGAGTAGGCGTTGGGTTTGACAGGAGATGATGTTGGAGTAGGGGTGGGTTTGACGGGAGTTGATGTTGGAGTTGGGGTGTGGTTGGATGGGAGGTGATGTTGGAGTAGGGGTTGGTTTTGACGGGAGATGATGTTGGAGTAGGGGTTGTGTTGGATGGGAGGTGATGTTGGATTAGGGGTGGGGTTGGACGGGAGGTGATGTTGTAGTATTGTCGGTGCTGGACGGGAGCTAATGTTGGAGTTGGGATGGAGTTGGATGGGAGGTGTTGTTGGAATAGGGGTGGGGCTGGATGGGAGGTGTTGTTGGAGTTGGGGTGGGGCTGGACAGGCGGTGTTGTTGGAGTAGGGGTGGGGTTGGATGGGAGGTGATGTTGGAGCAGCGGTGGTATTGGACAGGAGGGGCTGTTGGAGTTGGGACGGGGCTGGACAGGCGGTGTTGTTGGAGTAGGGGTGGGGATGGATGGGACGTGTTGTTGGAGTAGGGGTGGGGTTGGACGGGAGTCGTTGTTGGAGTAGGGGTGGGGTTGGACTGGCAGTGCTGTTGGAGTAGGTGACAGGAGGTGATCTTGGAGTAGGTGTGGTGCTGGATGGGAGGTGATCTTGGAGTAGGGGTGTTGTTGGATGGGAGGTGTTGTTGGAGTAGGGGTGGGGTTGGACGGGTGGTGTTGTTGGAGTAGGGGTGGGGTTGGATGGGAGGTGATGTTGGAGTAGGGGTGGGGTTGGACGGGAGGTGATGTTGGAGTAGGGGTTTGGTTTGACGGGAGATGATGTTGGAGTAGGGGTTGTGTTGGACTGGAGTTGATGTTGGAGTAGGGATTGGGTTGGATGGGAGTTGATGTTGGAGTAGCGGTGGTATTGGACGGGAGGTGATGTTGGAGTAGGGGTGGGTTTGGACTGGAGGTGCTGTTGGAGTTGGGGTGGGGCTGGACAGGCGGTGATGTTGGAGTAGGGGTGGGGTTGAACGGGAGGTGATGTTGAAGTAGGTGTGTGTTTGGACGGGAGGTGATGTTGGAGTAAGGGTGGGGATGGACAGGAAGTGTTGTTGGAGTAGGGGTGGGGTTGGATGGGAGGTGATGTTGGAGTAGCGGTGGTAATGGACCGTAGGTGATGTTGGAGTAGGGGTGGGTATGGACGGGAGGTGTTGTTGGAGTAGGGGTGGGGATGGATGGGACGTGTTGTTGGAGTAGGGGTGGGGTTGGACGGGAGGTGTTGTTGGAGTAGGGGTTGGGTTGGACGGGAGGTGATGTTGGAGTAGGGGTGGGGTTGGACAGGAGGTGATGTTGTAGTAGGGGTGGGGTTGGATGGGAGGTCATGTTGGAGTAGGTGGGTGTTGGACTGGAGTTGTTGTTGGAGTTCGGGTTGTGTTGGACGGGAGGTGATGTTGGATTAGGGGTGGGGTTGGACGGGAGGTGATGTTGGTGTAGGGGTGCGGTTGGACTGGAGGTTCACTTGGATTAGGGGTGGGTTTGGACGGGAGCTGCTCGTGGAGTACGGGTGTGGTTGGACGGAATCTGTTGTTGTATTAGGGGTGGGGTTGGACAGGATGTAATGTTGGAGTAGGGGTGGGGTTGGACGGGAGGTGATGTTGGAGTAGGGGTGGGGTTGGACGGGAGGTGATGTTGTAGTTGGGGTGGGGTTGGACGGGAGTCGTTGTTGGAGTAGGGGTGGGGTTGGACTGGCAGTGCTGTTGGAGTAGGTGACAGGAGGTGATCTTGGAGTAGGTGTGGTGCTGGATGGGAGGTGATCTTGGAGTAGGGGTGTTGTTGGATGGGAGGTGTTGTTGGAGTAGGGGTGGGGTTGGACGGGTGGGGTTGTTGGAGTAGGGGTGGGGTTGGATGGGAGGTGATGTTGGAGTAGGGGTGGGGTTGGACGGGAGGTGATGTTGGAGTAGGGGTTTGGTTTGACGGGAGATGATGTTGGAGTAGGGGTTGTGTTGGACTGGAGTTGATGTTGGAGTAGGGATTGGGTTGGATGGGAGTTGATGTTGGAGTAGCGGTGGTATTGGACGGGAGGTGATGTTGGAGTAGGGGTGGGTTTGGACTGGAGGTGCTGTTGGAGTTGGGGTGGGGCTGGACAGGCGGTGATGTTGGAGTAGGGGTGGGGTTGAACGGGAGGTGATGTTGAAGTAGGTGTGTGTTTGGACGGGAGGTGATGTTGGAGTAAGGGTGGGGATGGACGGGAGGTGTTATTGGAGTAGGGGTGGGGTTGGACAGGAAGTGTTGTTGGAGTAGGGGTGGGGTTGGATGGGAGGTGATGTTGGAGTAGCGGTGGTAATGGACCGTAGGTGATGTTGGAGTAGCGGTGGTAATGGACCGTAGGTGATGTTGGAGTAGGGGTGGGTATGGACGGGAGGTGTTGTTGGAGTAGGGGTGGGGATGGATGGGACGTGTTGTTGGAGTAGGGGTGGGGTTGGACGGGAGGTGTTGTTGGAGTAGGGGTTGGGTTGGACGGGAGGTGATGTTGGAGTAGGGGTGGGGTTGGACAGGAGGTGATGTTGTAGTAGGGGTGGGGTTGGATGGGAGGTCATGTTGGAGTAGGTGGGTGTTGGACTGGAGTTGTTGTTGGAGTTCGGGTTGTGTTGGACGGGAGGTGATGTTGGATTAGGGGTGGGGTTGGACGGGAGGTGATGTTGGTGTAGGGGTGCGGTTGGACTGGAGGTTCACTTGGATTAGGGGTGGGTTTGGACGGGAGCTGCTCATGGAGTACGGGTGTGGTTGGACGGAATCTGTTGTTGTATTAGGGGTGGGGTTGGACAGGATGTAATGTTGGAGTAGGGGTGGGGTTGGACGGGAGGTGATGTTGGAGTAGGGGTGGGGTTGGACGGGAGGTGATGTTGTAGTTGGGGTGGGGTTGGACGGGAGTCGTTGTTGGAGTAGGGGTGGGGTTGGACTGGCAGTGCTGTTGGAGTAGGTGACAGGAGGTGATCTTGGAGGAGGTGTGGTGCTGGATGGGAGGTGATCTTGGAGTAGGGGTGTTGTTGGATGGGAGGTGTTGTTGGAGTAGGGGTGGGGTTGGACGGGTGGTGTTGTTGGAGTAGGGGTGGGGTTGGATGGGAGGTGATGTTGGAGTAGGGGTGGGGTTGGACGGGAGGTGATGTTGGAGTAGGGGTTTGGTTTGACGGGAGATGATGTTGGAGTAGGGGTTGTGTTGGACTGGAGTTGATGTTGGAGTAGGGATTGGGTTGGATGGGAGTTGATGTTGGAGTAGCGGTGGTATTGGACGGGAGGTGATGTTGGAGTAGGGGTGGGTTTGGACTGGAGGTGCTGTTGGAGTTGGGGTGGGGCTGGACAGGCGGTGATGTTGGAGTAGGGGTGGGGTTGAACGGGAGGTGATGTTGAAGTAGGTGTGTGTTTGGACGGGAGGTGATGTTGGAGTAAGGGTGGGGATGGACGGGAGGTGTTATTGGAGTAGGGGTGGGGTTGGACAGGAAGTGTTGTTGGAGTAGGGGTGGGGTTGGATGGGAGGTGATGTTGGAGTAGCGGTGGTAATGGACCGTAGGTGATGTTGGAGTAGGGGTGGGTATGGACGGGAGGTGTTGTTGGAGTAGGGGTGGGGATGGATGGGACGTGTTGTTGGAGTAGGGGTGGGGTTGGACGGGAGGTGTTGTTGGAGTAGGGGTTGGGTTGGACGGGAGGTGATGTTGGAGTAGGGGTGGGGTTGGACAGGAGGTGATGTTGTAGTAGGGGTGGGGTTGGATGGGAGGTCATGTTGGAGTAGGTGGGTGTTGGACTGGAGTTGTTGTTGGAGTTCGGGTTGTGTTGAACGGGAGGTGATGTTGGATTAGGGGTGGGGTTGGACGGGAGGTGATGTTGGTGTAGGGGTGCGGTTGGACTGGAGGTTCACTTGGATTAGGGGTGGGTTTGGACGGGAGCTGCTCGTGGAGTACGGGTGTGGTTGGACGGAATCTGTTGTTGTATTAGGGGTGGGGTTGGACAGGATGTAATGTTGGAGTAGGGGTGGGGTTGGACGGGAGGTGATGTTGGAGTAGGGGTGGGGTTGGACGGGAGGTGATGTTGTAGTTGGGGTGGGGTTGGACGGGAGTCGTTGTTGGAGTAGGGGTGGGGTTGGACTGGCAGTGCTGTTGGAGTAGGTGACAGGAGGTGATCTTGGAGTAGGTGTGGTGCTGGATGGGAGGTGATCTTGGAGTAGGGGTGTTGTTGGATGGGAGGTATTGTTGGAGTAGGGGTGGGGTTGGACGGGTGGTGTTGTTGGAGTAGGGGTGGGGTTGGATGGGAGGTGATGTTGGAGTAGGGGTGGGGTTGGACGGGAGGTGATGTTGGAGTAGGGGTTTGGTTTGACGGGAGATGATGTTGGAGTAGGGGTTGTGTTGGACTGGAGTTGATGTTGGAGTAGGGATTGGGTTGGATGGGAGTTGATGTTGGAGTAGCGGTGGTATTGGACGGGAGGTGATGTTGGAGTAGGGGTGGGTTTGGACTGGAGGTGCTGTTGGAGTTGGGGTGGGGCTGGACAGGCGGTGATGTTGGAGTAGGGGTGGGGTTGAACGGGAGGTGATGTTGAAGTAGGTGTGTGTTTGGACGGGAGGTGATGTTGGAGTAAGGGTGGGGATGGACGGGAGGTGTTATTGGAGTAGGGGTGGGGTTGGACAGGAAGTGTTGTTGGAGTAGGGGTGGGGTTGGATGGGAGGTGATGTTGGAGTAGCGGTGGTAATGGACCGTAGGTGATGTTGGAGTAGCGGTGGTAATGGACCGTAGGTGATGTTGGAGTAGGGGTGGGTATGGACGGGAGGTGTTGTTGGAGTAGGGGTGGGGATGGATGGGACGTGTTGTTGGAGTAGGGGTGGGGTTGGATGGGAGGTGTTGTTGGAGTAGGGGTTGGGTTGGACGGGAGGTGATGTTGGAGTAGGGGTGGGGTTGGACAGGAGGTGATGTTGTAGTAGGGGTGGGGTTGGATGGGAGGTCATGTTGGAGTAGGTGGGTGTTGGACTGGAGTTGTTGTTGGAGTTCGGGTTGTGTTGGACGGGAGGTGATGTTGGATTAGGGGTGGGGTTGGACGGGAGGTGATGTTGGTGTAGGGGTGCGGTTGGACTGGAGGTTCACTTGGATTAGGGGTGGGTTTGGACGGGAGCTGCTCATGGAGTACGGGTGTGGTTGGACGGAATCTGTTGTTGTATTAGGGGTGGGGTTGGACAGGATGTAATGTTGGAGTAGGGGTGGGGTTGGACGGGAGGTGATGTTGGAGTAGGGGTGGGGTTGGACGGGAGGTGATGTTGTAGTTGGGGTGGGGTTGGACGGGAGTCGTTGTTGGAGTAGGGGTGGGGTTGGACTGGCAGTGCTGTTGGAGTAGGTGACAGGAGGTGATCTTGGAGTAGGTGTGGTGCTGGATGGGAGGTGATCTTGGAGTAGGGGTGTTGTTGGATGGGAGGTGTTGTTGGAGTAGGGGTGGGGTTGGACGGGTGGTGTTGTTGGAGTAGGGGTGGGGTTGGATGGGAGGTGATGTTGGAGTAGGGGTGGGATTGGACGGGAGGTGATGTTGGAGTAGGGGTTTGGTTTGACGGGAGATGATGTTGGAGTAGGGGTTGTGTTGGACTGGAGTTGATGTTGGAGTAGGGATTGGGTTGGATGGGAGTTGATGTTGGAGTAGCGGTGGTATTGGACGGGAGGTGATGTTGGAGTAGGGGTGGGTTTGGACTGGAGGTTCTGTTGGAGTTGGGGTGGGGCTGGACAGGCGGTGATGTTGGAGTAGGGGTGGGGTTGAATGGGAGGTGATGTTGAAGTAGGTGTGTGTTTGGACGGGAGGTGATGTTGGAGTAAGGGTGGGGATGGACGGGAGGTGTTATTGGAGTAGGGGTGGGGTTGGACAGGAAGTGTTGTTGGAGTAGGGGTGGGGTTGGATGGGAGGTGATGTTGGAGTAGCGGTGGTAATGGACCGTAGGTGATGTTGGAGTAGGGGTGGGTATGGACGGGAGGTGTTGTTGGAGTAGGGGTAGGGATGGATGGGACGTGTTGTTGGAGTAGGGGTGGGGTTGGACGGGAGGTGTTGTTGGAGTAGGGGTTGGGTTGGACTGGAGGTGATGTTGGAGTAGGGGTGGGGTTGGACAGGAGGTGATGTTGTAGTAGGGGTGGGGTTGGATGGGAGGTCATGTTGGAGTAGGTGGGTGTTGGACTGGAGTTGTTGTTGGAGTTCGGGTTGTGTTGGACGGGAGGTGATGTTGGATTAGGGGTGGGGTTGGACGGGAGGTGATGTTGGATTAGGGGTGGGGTTGGACGGGAGGTGATGTTGTAGTATTGTCGGTGCTGGACGGGAGCTAGTGTTGGAGTTGGGGTGGGGTTGGATGGGAGGTGTTGTTGGAATAGGGGTGGGGTTGGACGGGAGGTGATGTTGGAGTAGGGGAGGGGTTGGACGGAGGTGATGTTGGAGTAGGGGTGGGGTTGGACAGGAGGTGTTGTTGGAGTAGGGGAGCGGTTGGACGGAGGTGATGTTGGAGTAGGGGTGGGGTTGGACAGGAGGTGATGTTGGAGTAGGGGGTGAAGTTGGGCAGGAGGTGATGTTGAAATAGGGGTGGGGTTGGACTGGAAATGCTGTTGGAGTAGGGGAGGGGTTGGATGGAGGTGATGTTAGAGCAGTGGTGGGGTTGGCGGGAGGTGTTCTTGGAGCAGGGGTGCATTTGTACGGAGGTGCTGTTGGAGAAGGGGTGAGAATAGACAGGATGTGTTGTTGGAATAGAGGTGGGGTTGGACGGCAGGTGCTGTTGGAGTAGGGGGTGAAGTTAGACAGGGAGTGTTGTTGAAATAGGGGTGGGGTTGGACTGGAAATGCTGTTGTAGGAGGGCTGGGGAGGAGATGGTGGAGTTGACGTCTGGTTGGACGGGAGCTGTTGTTGGAGTGGGGGTGGTGTTGGACGGGAGGTGTTGTTGGAGTTGGAGTCGGGTTGGACGTGAGGTGTTGTTGGGGTGAGGTTGGATGCGAGGTGATGTTGGAGTAGGGTGCGGTTGGACGGGAGGTGATGTTGGAGTAGGGGTGTGGTTGGCGGGAGGTGTTGGAGTAGGGGTGGGGTTGGATGAAGGTGATGTTGGAGTAGTGGTGGGGTTGGATGGGAGGTGCTGTTGAAATAGGGGTGGGGTTGGACAGGAGGTCATGTTGGAGTTGGGGTCTGGTTGGTTGGGAGCTGATGTTGGAGTTGGTGTGGGGCTGTACAGGAGGTGCTGTTGTAGGAGGTGGGTTTGGACAGAATGTGCTCTTGGAGTAGGGGTGGGGTTTGGACTGAGGAGTTGTTAGATTAGGGCTGTGGTTGGATGGGAGGTGATGTTGGAATAGGAGTGGGGTTGAGCGGAGGTGATGTTGGAGTAGAGGTGGGGTTGGACGTGATGTGATGTTGGAGTAGCGGTGGGGTTGTACGGGAGGTGTCGTTGGAGTAGGGGTGAGTTTGGAATAGAGGTGGGGTTGACGGGAGGTCATGTTGGAGTAGGGGTGTGGTTGGAAGGAGGTCATGTTGGAGTAGGTGTTGGATTGACGGGTGATGTTGGAGTAGGGCTGGGGTTGGATGGGATGTGTTGTTGGAGTAGGGGTGTGGTTAGACGGGAGGTGCTGTTAGAGTAGGGGTGGGGTTGTACGGGAGGTGATGTTGAAGTAGGTGTGTGGTTGGACGGGAGTTGTTGTTGGAGTAGGGGTGGGGTTGGACATGAGATGATGTTGGAGTATGTGGATGGGTTGGACGGGAGGTGAAGTTGCAGTCGGGGTGGGGTTGGATGGGAAGTGTTGTTGGAGTCGGGTTGAGGTTCAATGGGAGGTGAAGTTCGAGTAGGGATGGGGTTGGACGGAGGTGTTGTTGGAATAGGGGGTGGTGTTGGGCGGGAGGTCATGTTGGAGTTGAGGTGTGGTTGGTTGGGAGCTGATGGAGTTGGTTTGGGATTGGACAGGAGTTGTTGTTGGAGTAGGGGTGGGGCTGGACGGAGGTGCTGTTGGAGTAGGGGTAGAGTTGGACAGAGGGGATGTTGTTGGAGGTGTGGGGATGGACGGGAGGTGATGTTGGATTAGGGGTGGTGTTGGACAGGAGGTGATCTTGGAGTAGGGGTGGTGTTGGACCGGAGGAATGTTGTAGTAGGGGTGGTGTTTGATGGGAGGTGATGTTGGAATATGGTTGGTGTTGGACCGGAGCTAATGTTGGAGTTGGGGTGGGGTTGGACGGGAGTTGTTGTTGGAGTAGGCGTGGGGTTGGACGGGAGGTGTTGTTGGAGTAGGGGTCTGGTTGGACGGGAGGTGTTGTTGGAGTAGGGGTGGGGTTGGACGGGAGGTGTTGTTGGAGTAGGGGTGTGGTTGGACGGGAGGTGTTGTTGGAGTAGGGGTGGGGTTGGACGGGAAGTGTTGTTGGAGTAGGGGTCTGGTTGGATGGGATTTGATGTTGGAGTAGGGGTTGGGTTGGACGGGAGGTGTTGTTGGAGCAGGGGTGGGGTTGGACAGGAGGTGGTGTTGTAGTAGGGGTTGGGTTGGACAGGAGGTGTTGCTGGAGTAGAGGTGTTGTTGGATTAGGGGTGTGGTTGGACGGGAGTTGTTGTTGGAGTAGGGGTGGGGTTGGATAGGAGGTGTTGTTGGAATAGTGGTGGGGTTGGACGGGATTTGATTTTGGAGTAGGGTTGGGGTTGGACGGGAGGTGATTTGGAGTAGTGGTGGGGTTGGACGGGAGTTGAAGTTGGAGTTGGGGTGTGGTTGGACGGGAGGTGATGTTGGAGTAGGGGTGGGGTTGGACTGGCGGTGCTGTTGGAGTAGGGGTGGTGTTGGACAGGAGGTGATCTTGGAGTAGGGGTGGTGCTGGATGGGAGGTGATCTTGGAATAGGGGTGGTGTTGGACGGGAGGTGTTCTTGGAGTAGGGGTGGGGTTTGACAGGAGATGATGTTGGAGTAGGGGTGGGGTTGGACGAGAGGTGTTGTTGGAGTATGGGTTTGGTTGGACGGGAGCTGAGTTGGAGCAGGGGTGGGGTTGGACAGGAGGTGTTGTTGGAGTAGGGGTTGGGTTGGACAGGAGGTGTTGTTGGAGTAGGGGTGAGGTTGGACGGGAGTTGTTGTTTGAGTTGGGGTCTGGTTGGACGGGATTTGATGTTGGAGCAGGTGTTGGGTTGGACCGGCGGTGTTGTTGGGGTAGGGATGGTGATGGATGGGATATGTTGTTGGAGTAGGGGTGGCGTTGGATGGCATGTCTGGTAGGAGTAGGGGTGGGGTTGGATGGGAGGTGATGTTGGAGTTGGGGTGCATTTGGACGGAGGTGATTTTCAGTTCGGGTGGGGTTGGACAGGAGGTGAGGTTGGAGTAGGGATGGTGTTAGACGGGAGGTGATGTTTGAGTAGTGGCGGGATCGGACGGGAGGTGCTGTTGGTGTAGGGATGGGGTTGTACGGGAGGTGCTCTTGGAGTATGGGTCTGGTTGGACGGAATGTGTTGTTGGATTAGGGGTGGGGTTGGACGGGAGGTGATGTTGGAGTAGGGGTGGGGTGGGACGGGAGGTGATGTTGGACTAGGGATGGGGTTAGACGGGAGGTGATGTTGGAGTAGTGGCGGGATCGGACGGGAGGTGCTGTTGGTGTAGGGGTGGGGTTGTACGGGAGCTGCTCGTTGAGTATGGGTGTGGTTGGATGGAATGTGTTGTTGGATTAGGGGTGGGGTTGGACGGGAGGTGATGTTGGAGTTGGGGTGGGGTTGGACGGGAGGTGATGTTGTAGTATGGTCGGTGCTGGATGGGAGCTAATGTTGAGTTGGGGTGGGGTTGGACGGGAGTTGTTGTTGGAGTAGGGGTGGGGTTGGACTGGCGGTGCTGTTGGAGTAGGGGTGGTGTTGGACAGGAGGTGATCTTGGAGTAGGGGTGGTGCTGGATGGGATGTGATCTTGTAGTAGGGGTGGTGTTGGACGGGAGGTGTTGTTGGAGTAGGGGTGGTGTTGGACGGGAGGTGTTGTTGGAGTAGGGGTGGGGTTTGGCAGGAGATGATGTTGGAGTAGGGGTGGGGTTGGACGAGAGGTGTTGTTGGAGTATGGGTTTGGTTGGACGGAGGTGATGTTGGAGTAGGGGTGGGGTTGGACGGAGGTGATGTTGGAGTAGGGGTGGGGTTGGACGGAGGTGATGTTGGAGTAGGGGAAGGGTTGGACGGAGCTGATGGAGTAGGGGTGTGGTTGGACGGAGCTGATGTTGGAGTAGGGGTGGGGTTGGACGGAGTTGATGTTGGAGTAGGGGAGGGGTTGGACGGAGGTGATGTTGGAGTAGGGGTGGGGTTGGACGGTGGTGATGTTGGAGTAGGGGAAGGGTTGGACGGAGCTGAAGTTGGAGTAGGGGTGTGTTTGGACGGAGGTGATGTTGGAGTAGGGGAAGGGTTGGACGGAGCTGATGTTGGAGTTGGGTTTGTTTTGGACGGGAGGTGTTGTTGGAGTAGGGGTGAGGTTGGACGGGATGTGATGTTGGAGTAGGGGTGGTGTTGGACGGGAGGTGAAGTTGCAGTTGGGGTGGGGTTGGATGGGAAGTGTTGTCGGAGTCGGGTTGAGGTTCGATGGGAGGTGAAGTTCGAGTAGGGGTGGGGTTGGACGGAGGTGTTGTTGGAATAGGGGGTGGTGTTGGGTGGGAGGTCATGTTGGAGTTGGGATGTGGTTGATTGGGAGCTGATGGAGTTGGTTTCTGATTGGACAGAAGGTGATGTAGGAGTAGGGGTGGTGTTGGACGGAGGGGATGTTGTTGGAGGTGTGGGGATGGACGGGAGGTGATGTTGGAGTAGGGGTTGGTTTAGACCGGAAGTGCTGTTGGAGTTCGGGTTGTGTTGGACAGGAGGTGTTGTTTGACGGGAGGTACTGTTCGAATAGGGTTGGTCTTGGAAGGGAGGTGTTGTTAGAATAGGGGTGGGGTTGGACAGGAGGCGATGTTGTAGTTGGGGTGGGGATGGATTGGATGTGATGTTGGAGTTGGGGTGTGATTGGACGGGATTTTATGTTGGAGCAGGAGTGCGGTTGGACCGGCAGAGTTGTTGGCGTAGGGGTAGTAATGGATGGGATATGTTTTTGGAGTAGGGGTTGGGTTTGACAGGAGATGATGTTGGAGTAGGGGTTGTGTTGGACTGGAGTTGATGTTGGAGTAGTGGTGGGGTTGGACGGGATGTGTTGTTGGAGTATGGGTTTGGTTAGACAGGAGGCTCTGTTGGAGAAGGGGAGGGGTTGTACGGAGGAGATGTTGGCATAGTGGTGGGGTTGGACGGGAGGTGATGTTGGAGTAGTGGTGGGGTTGGACGGGAGGTGATGTTGGAGTAGGGGTGGGGTTGGACGGAGGTGATGTTGGAGTAGGGGTGGGGTTGGACGGAGGTGATGTTGGAGTAGGGGAGGGGTTGTACGGTGGAGATGTTGGTATAGTGGTGGGGTTGGACGGGAGATGATGTTGGAGTAGGGGTGGGGTTGGATGGGAGGTGATGTTGGAGTAGGGGTGGGGTTGGACGGAGGTGATGTTCGATTGGGGGTGAGGTTGGAAGGGAGGTGTTGTTGGCATAGAGGTGGGGATGGCAGGAGGTGATGTTGTAGTTGGGGTGGGGATGGACTGGATGTGATATTGTAGTTGAGGTGTGATTGGACGGGATTTTATGTTGGAGCAGGTGTGCGGTTGGACCGGCGGTGTTGTTGGCGTAGGGGTGGTGATGGACGGGATATGTTGCTGGAGTAGGCGTTGGGTTTGACAGGAGATGATGTTGGAGTAGGGGTGGGTTTGACGGGAGTTGATGTTGGAGTTGTGGTGTGGTTGGATGGGAGGTGATGTTGGAGTAGGGGTTGGTTTTGACGGGAGATGATGTTGGAGTAGGGGTTGTGTTGGACTGGAGTTGATGTTGGAGTAGGGGTGGGGTTGGATGGGAGGTGATGTTGGAGCAGCGGTGGTATTGGACAGGCGGTGTTGTTGGAGTAGGGGTGGTGTTGGACGGGAGGTGATGTTGGTGTAGGGGTGCGGTTGGACGGGAGGTTCACTTGGATTAGGGGTGGGTTTGGACGGGAGCTGCTCGTGGAGTACGGGTGTGGTTGGACGGAATCTGTTGTTGTATTAGGGGTGGGGTTGGACGGGATGTAATGTTGGAGTAGGGGTGGGGTTGGACGGGAGGTGATGTTGGAGTAGGGGTGAGGTTGGATGGGAGGTGATGTTGTAGTTGGGGCGGGGTTGGACGGGAGTCGTTGTTGGAGTAGGGGTGGGGTTGGACTGGCAGTGCTGTTGGAGTAGGTGACAGGAGGTGATCTTGGAGTAGGTGTGGTGCTGGATGGGAGGTGATCTTGGAGTAGGGGTGTTGTTGGATGGGAGGTGTTGTTGGAGTAGGGGTGGGGTTGGACGGGTGGTGTTGTTGGAGTAGGGGTGGGGTTGGATGGGAAGTGATGTTGGAGTAGGGGTGGGGTTAGACGGGAGGTGATGTTGGAGTAGGGGTTTGGTTTGACGGGAGATGATGTTGGAGTAGGGGTTGTGTTGGACTGGAGTTGATGTTGGAGTAGGGATTGGGTTGGATGGGAGTTGATGTTGGAGTAGCGGTGGTATTGGACTGGAGGTGATGTTGGAGTAGGGGTGGGTTTGGACTGGAGGTGCTGTTGGAGTTGGGGTGGGGCTGGACAGGCGGTGATGTTGGAGTAGGGGTGGGGTTGAACAGGAGGTGATGTTGAAGGGTGTGTGTTTGGACGGGAGGTGATGTTGGAGTAGGGGTGGGGATGGACGGGAGGTGTTATTGGAGTAGGGGTGGGGTTGGACAGGAAGTGTTGTTGGAGTAGGGGTGGGGTTGAATGGGAGTTGATGGAGTAGCGGTGGTAATGGACGGGAGGTGATGTTGGAGTAGGGGTGGGTTTGGACAGGAGGTGCTGTTGGAGTTCGGGATGTGTTGGACAGGAGATGTTGTTTGATGGGAGGTACTGTTCGAATAGGGGTGGTGTTGGAAAGGAGGTGTTGTTGGAGTAGGGATGGGGTTGGAAGGGAGGTGATGTTGGAGTCGGGGTGGGGATGGACGGGAGGGGATGTTGGAGTAGGGGTTGGTTTGGACAGGAGGTGCTGTTGGAGTTCGGGATGTGTTGGACAGGAGGTGTTGCTTGACGGCAGGTACTGTTCGAATAGGGGTGGTGTTGGAAAGGAGGTGTTGTTGGAGTAGGGATGGGGTTGGAAGGGAGGTGATGTTGGAGTCGGGGTGGGGATGGATGGGAGGGGATGTTGGAGTAGTGGTCAGGTTGGAAGTCAGGTGTTGTTGGAATGGGTTTGGGGTTGGGCGGGAAGTTTTGTTGGATTTGGGTTGTGGTTGGATGGGAGGTGTTGTTGGTGTAGGGCTGGGTTGTACGGCAGGTGTTAATGGAGTAGGGGTGGGGTTGGATGGGAGGTGATGTTGGAGTAGCGGTGGTATTGGACGGGAGGTGCTGTTGGAGTTGGGGTGGGTCTGGACAGGCTGTGAGGTTGGAGGAGGGGTGTGGTTGGACGGGAGGTGATGTTGGAGTAGGGGTGGGGATGGACGGGAGGTGTTGTTGGATTAGGCATGTGGATGGACAGGAAATGTTGTTAGAGTAGGGGTGGGGTGGACGGGAGGTGTTGTTGGAGTAGGTGGGGGTTGGATGGGAGTTGTTGTTGGAGATCAGGTTGAGTTGGACAGGAGGTGTTCTTCGAGTATGGATGGGATAGGATGGGAGGTAATGTTGGAGTAGGGGTGGTGTTGGACGGGAGGTGATGTTGGTGTAGGGGTGCGGTTGGACAGGAGGTGCTCTTGGATTAGGGGTGGGTTTGGACGGGTGCTGCTCATGGAGTAAGTGTGTGGTTGGACGGATTCTGTTGTTGGATTGGGGTGGGGTTGGACGGGAGGTGATGTTGGAGTAGGGGTGGGGTTGGACGGGAGGTGATGTTGGAGTAGGGGTGGGGTTGGATGGGAGGTGATGTTGGAGTAGGGGTGGGGTTGGACGGGAGGTGATGTTGGAGTAGGGGTGGGGTTGGACGGGAGGTGATGTTGGAGTAGGGGTGGGGTTGGACGGGAGGTGATGTTGTAGTAGGGGTGGGGTTGGATGGGAGGTCATGTTGGAGTAGGTGGGTGTTGGACTGGAGTTGTTGTTGGAGTTCGGGTTGTGTTGGACGGGAGGTGATGTTGGATTAGGGGTGGGGTTGGACGGGAGGTGATGTTGTAGTATTGTCGGTGCTGGACGGGACCTAATGTTGGAGTTGGGGTGGGGTTGGTCCGGATGTGTTGTTGGAGTAGGGGTGGGGTTGGACGGGAGGTGACCTTGGAGTATGTGTGGTGCTGGATGGGAGGTGATGTTGGAGTAGGTGTTGGTTTGGACAGGAGTTGCTGTTGGAGTTCGGGTTGTGTTGGACAGGAGGTGTTGTTTGACGGGAGGTACTGTTCGAATAGGGTTGGTCTTGGAAGGGAGGTGTTGTTGGAGTAGGGATGGGGTTGGAAGGGAGGTGACATTGGAGTTCGGGTGGTGTTGGACAGGAGGTGCTGTTGGAGTAGGGGTTGTGTTGGATTGGAGTTGATGTTGGAGTAGGGGTGGGGTTGGACGGGAGTCGTTGTTGGAGTAGGGGTGGGGTTGGACGGGATTTGCTGTTGGAGTATGGGTTGGGTTAGACGGGAGGCGTTGTTCGATTTGGGGTGGGTTGGATGGGAGGTGATGTTGGAGTAGTGGTGGGGTTGGACAGGAGCTGAAGTTGGATTAGTAGTACGGTTGGACCGGCGGTGTTGTTGAGGTAGGCGTGGTGATGGACTGGAGGTGTTGCTTGAGTAGGGGAGAGGTTGGTCTGGATGTGCTGTTGGATGGGAGATGATGTTGGAGTAGGGGTGGTGTTGGACGGGAGGTGATGTTGGAGTAGTGGTGGTAATGGACGGGAGGTGATGCTGGAATAGGGGTGGGTTTGGACAGGAGGTGCTGTTGGAGTTGGTGTGGGGCTGGACAGGCGGTGTTGTTTGAGAGGGGGTGGAGTTGGACGGGAGGTGCTGTTGGAGTTCGGGTTGTGTTGGACAGGAGGTGTTGTTTGACGGGAGGTACTGTTCGAATAGGGGTGGTGTTGGACAGGAGGTGTTGTTGGAGTAGGGATGGGGTTGGACGGGAGGTGATGTTGGAGTAGGGGTGGGGTTGGACGGGAGGTGTTGTAGGTGTAGTGGTTGGGTTGGACAGGATGTGTTTTTGGAGTAGGGGTGGGGTTGGATGGTAGGTGATGTTGGAGTAGTGGTGGTAATGGACCGTAGGTGATGTTGGAGTAGGGGTGGGTTTGGACGGGAGGTGTTGTAGGAGTAGAGGTTGGGTTGGACAGGATGTGTTTTTGGAGTAGGGGTGGGGTTGGATGGTAGGTGATGTTGGAGTAGTGGTGGTAATGGACCGTAGGTGATGTTGGAGTAGGGGTGGGTTTGGACAGGATGTGCTGTTGGAGTTCGGGTTGTGTTGGACAGGAGGTGTTGTTTGACGGGAGGTACTGTTCGAATAGGGGTTGTGTTGGAAGGGAGGTGTTGTTGGGGTAGGGATGGGGTTGGACGGGAGGTGATGTTGGAGTCGGGGTAGGGATGGATGGGAGGGGATGGTGGAGTTGGGGTGGGGCTGGACAGGCGGTGTTGTTGTAGTAGGGGTGGAGTTGGACGGGAGGTGCTGTTGGAGTTCGGGTTGTGTTGGACAGGAGGTGTTGTTTGACGGGAGGTACTGTTCGAATAAGCGTGGTATTGGAAGGGAGGTGTTGTTGGACTAGGGATGGGG
Organism: Hypanus sabinus; assembly: GCF_030144855.1. Classification (NCBI taxonomy): domain Eukaryota; kingdom Metazoa; phylum Chordata; class Chondrichthyes; order Myliobatiformes; family Dasyatidae; genus Hypanus; species Hypanus sabinus. The sequence continues at coordinate 82,455,372 of NC_082714.1, forward strand.
TTGGACGGGAGGTGATGTTGGAGTCGGGGTGGGGATGGACGGGAGGGGATTGTGGAATAGGGGTGGGTTTGGACAGGAGGTGCTGTTGGAGTTGGGGTGGGGCTGGACAGGCGGTGTTGTTGGAGCAGGGGTGGATTTGGACGGGAGGTGAAGTTGGAGTAGGGGTGGGGTTGGACGGGAGGTGTTGTAGGAGTAGGGGTTGGGTTGGACAGGATGTGTTTTTGGAGTAGGGGTGGGGTTGGACGGGATTTGCTGTTGGAGTATGGGTTGGGTTAGACGGGAGGCGTTGTTCGATTTGGGGTGGGTTGGATGGGAGGTGATGTTGGAGTAGGGGTGGGGATGGACGGGAGGTGTTGTTGGATTAGGCGTGTGGATGGACAGGAAATGTTGTTAGAGTAGGGGTGGGGTGGACGGGAGGTGTTGTTGGAGTAGGTGGGGGTTGGATGGGAGTTGTTGTTGGAGATCAGGTTGAGTTGGACAGGAGGTGTTCTTCGAGTATGGATGGGATAGGATGGGAGGTAATGTTGGAGTAGGGGTGGTGTTGGATGGGAGGTGATGTTGGTGTAGGGGTGCGGTTGGACAGGAGGTGCTCTTGGATTAGGGGTGGGTTTGGACGGGTGCTGCTCATGGAGTAAGTGTGTGGTTGGACGGAGTCTGTTGTTGGATTGGGGTGGGGTTGGACGGGAGGTGATGTTGGAGTAGGGGTGGGGTTGGACGGGAGGTGATGTTGGAGTAGGGGTGGGGTTGGATGGGAGGTGATGTTGGAGTAGAGGTGGGGTTGGACGGGAGGTGATGTTGGAGTAGTGGTGGGGTTGGACGGGAGGTGATGTTGGAGTAGGGGTGGGGTTGGACGGGAGGTGATGTTGTAGTAGGGGTGGGGTTGGATGGGAGGTCATGTTGGAGTAGGTGGGTGTTGGACTGGAGTTGTTGTTGGAGTTCGGGTTGTGTTGGACGGGAGGTGATGTTGGATTAGGGGTGGGGTTGGACGGGAGGTGATGTTGTATTATTGTCGGTGCTGGACGGGAGCTAAAGTTGGAGTTGGGGTGGGGTTGGTCTGGATGTGTTGTTGGAGTAGGGGTGGGGTTGGACGGGAGGTGACCTTGGAGTATGTGTGGTGCTGGATGGGAGGTGATGTTGGATTAGGGGTTGGTTTGGACAGGAGTTGCTGTTGGAGTTCGGGTTGTGTTGGACAGGAGGTGTTGTTTGACGGGAGGTACTGTTCGAATAGGGTTGGTCTTGGAAGGGAGGTGTTGTTGGAGTAGGGATGGGGTTGGAAGGGAGGTGACATTGGAGTTCGGGTGGTGTTGGACAGGAGGTGCTGTTGGAGTAGGGGTTGTGTTGGATTGGAGTTGATGTTGGAGTAGGGGTGGGGTTGGACGGGAGTCGTTGTTGGAGTAGGGGTGGGGTTGGACGGGATTTGCTGTTGGAGTATGGGTTGGGTTAGATGGGAGGCGTTGTTCGATTTGGGGTGGGTTGGATGGGAGGTGATGTTGGAGTAGTGGTGGGGTTGGACAGGAGCTGAAGTTGGATTAGGAGTACGGTTGGACCGGCGGTGTTGTTGAGGTAGGCGTGGTGATGGACTGGAGGTGTTGCTTGAGTAGGGGAGAGGTTGGTCTGGATGTGCTGTTGGATGGGAGATGATGTTGGAGTAGGGGTGGTGTTGGACGGGAGGTGATGTTGGAGTAGTGGTGGTAATGGACGGGAGGTGATGCTGGAATAGGGGTGGGTTTGGACAGGAGGTGCTGTTGGAGTTGGTGTGGGGCTGGACAGGCGGTGTTGTTTGAGAGGGGGTGGAGTTGGACGGGAGGTGCTGTTGGAGTTCGGGTTGTGTTGGACAGGAGGTGTTGTTTGACGGGAGGTACTGTTCGAATAGGGGTGGTGTTGGACAGGAGGTGTTGTTGGAGTAGGGATGGGGTTGGACGGGAGGTGATGTTGGAGTAGGGGTGGGGTTGGACGGGAGGTGTTGTAGGTGTAGTGGTTGGGTTGGACAGGATGTGTTTTTGGAGTAGGGGTGGGGTTGGATGGTAGGTGATGTTGGAGTAGTGGTGGTAATGGACCGTAGGTGATGTTGGAGTAGGGGTGGGTTTGGACGGGAGGTGTTGTAGGAGTAGAGGTTGGGTTGGACAGGATGTGTTTTTGGAGTAGGGGTGGGGTTGGATGGTAGGTGATGTTGGAGTAGTGGTGGTAATGGACCGTAGGTGATGTTGGAGTAGGGGTGGGTTTGGACAGGATGTGCTGTTGGAGTTCGGGTTGTGTTGGACAGGAGGTGTTGTTTGACGGGAGGTACTGTTCGAATAGGGGTTGTGTTGGAAGGGAGGTGTTGTTGGGGTAGGGATGGGGTTGGACGGGAGGTGATGTTGGAGTCGGGGTAGGGATGGATGGGAGGGGATGGTGGAGTTGGGGTGGGGCTGGACAGGCGGTGTTGTTGTAGTAGGGGTGGAGTTGGACGGGAGGTGCTGTTGGAGTTCGGGTTGTGTTGGACAGGAGGTGTTGTTTGACGGGAGGTACTGTTCGAATAAGCGTGGTATTGGAAGGGAGGTGTTGTTGGACTAGGGATGGGGTTGGACGGGAGGTGATGTTGGAGTCGGGGTGGGGATGGACGGGAGGGGATTGTGGAATAGGGGTGGGTTTGGACAGGAGGTGCTGTTGGAGTTGGGGTGGGGCTGGACAGGCGGTGTTGTTGGAGCAGGGGTGGATTTGGACGGGAGGTGAAGTTGGAGTAGGGGTGGGGTTGGACGGGAGGTGTTGTAGGAGTAGGGGTTGGGTTGGACAGGATGTGTTTTTGGAGTAGGGGTGGGGTTGGATGGGAGGTGATGTTGGAGTAGCGGTGGTAATGGACCGTAGGTGATGTTGGAGTAGGAGTGGGTATGGACGGGAGGTGTTGTTGGAGTAGGGGTGGGGTTGGACGGGAGGTGTTGTTGGAGTAGGGTTGGGTTTGGACAGGAGGTGCTTTTGGAGTTGGGGTGGGGCTGGACAGGCGGTGTTGTTTGAGTAGGGGTCGAGTTGGACGGGAGGTGCTGTTGGAGTTCGGGTTTTGTTGGACAGGAGGTGTTGTTTGATGGGAGGTACTGTTCGAATAGGGGTGGTGTTGGAAGGGAGGTGTTGTTGGAGTAGGGGTGGGGTTGGATGGGAGGTGATGTTGGAGTCGGGGTGGGGATGGACGGGAGGGGATTGCGGAATAGGGGTGGGTTTGGACAGGAGGTGCTGTTGGAGTTCGAGTTGTGTTGGACAGGAGGTGTTGTTTGACGGGAGGTACTGTTCGAATAGGGGTGGTGTTGGAAGGGAGGTGTTGTTGGAGTAGGGGTGGGGTTGGATGGGAGGTGATGTTGGAGTCGGGGTGGGGATGGACGGGAGGGGATTGCGGAATAGGGGTGGGTTTGGACAGGAGGTGCTGTTGGAGTTCGAGTTGTGTTGGACAGGAGGTGTTGTTTGACGGGAGGTACTGTTCGAATAGGGGTGGTGTTGGAAGGGAGGTGTTGTTGGAGTTCGGGTTGTGTTGGACAGGAGGTGTTGTTTGACGGGAGGTACTGTTCGAATAGGGGTGGAGTTGGACGGGAGGTGCTGTTGGAGTTCGGGTTGTGTTGGACAGGAGGTGTTGTTTGACGGGAGGTACTGTTCGAATAAGCGTGGTATTGGAAGGGAGGTGTTGTTGGACTAGGGATGGGGTTGGACGGGAGGTGAAGTTGGAGTCGGGGTGGGGATGGACGGGAGGGGATTGTGGAATAGGGGTAGGTTTGGACAGGAGGTGCTGTTGGAGTTGGGGTGGGGCTGGACAGGCGGTGTTGTTGGAGCAGGGGTGGATTTGGACGGGAGGTGATGTTGGAGTAGGGGTGGGGTTGGACGGGAGGTGTTGTAGGAGTAGGGGTTGGGTTGGACAGGATGTGTTTTTGGAGTAGGGGTGGGGTTGGATGGGAGGTGATGTTGGAGTAGCGGTGGTAATGGACCGTAGGTGATGTTGGAGTAGGAGTGGGTATGGACGGGAGGTGTTGTTGGAGTAGGGGTGGGGTTGGACGGGAGGTGTTGTTGGAGTAGGGGTGGGTTTGGACAGGAGGTGCTTTTGGAGTTGGGGTGGGGCTGGACAGGCGGTGTTGTTTGAGTAGGGGTCGAGTTGGACGGGTGGTGCTGTTGGAGTTCGGGTTTTGTTGGACAGGAGGTGTTGTTTGATGGGAGGTACTGTTCGAATAGGGGTGGTGTTGGAAGGGAGGTGTTGTTGGAGTAGGGGTGGGGTTGGATGGGAGGTGATGTTGGAGTCGGGGTGGGGATGGACGGGAGGGGATTGCGGAATAGGGGTGGGTTTGGACAGGAGGTGCTGTTGGAGTTCGGGTTGTGTTGGACAGGAGGTGTTGATTGACGGGAGGTACTGTTCGAATAGGGGTGGTGTTGGAAGGGAGGTGTTGTTGGAGTAGGGATGGGGTTGGACGGGAGGTGATGTTGGAGTAGGGGTGGGGTTGGACGGGAGGTGTTGTAGGAGTAGGGGTTGGGTTGGACAGGATTTGTTTTTGGAGTAGGGGTGGGGTTGGATGGTAGGTGATGTTGGAGTAGTGGTGGTAATGGACCGTAGGTGATGTTGGAATATGGGTGGGTTTGGACAGGAGTTGCTGTTGGAGTTCGGGTTGCGTTGGAGAGGAGGTGTTGTTTGTCGCGAGGTACTGTTCGAATAGAGGTGGTGTTGGAAGGGAGGAGTTGTTGGAGTAGGGATGGGGTCGGACGGGAGGTGATGTTGGAGTCGGGGTGGGGATGGACGGGAGGGGATGTTGCAGTAGCGGTCAGGTTGGAAGTCAGGTGTTGGAATGGGTTTGGGGTTGGGCGGGAAGTGCTGTTGGTTTCGGGGTGTTGTTGGTGTAGGGCTGGGGTTGTACGGCAGGTGTTGTTGGAGTAGGTGTGGGGTGGGACGGGAGGTGATTTTGGAGTAGGGGAGGTGTTGTACGGAGGAGGTGTTGGTATAGTGGTGGGGTTGGACGGAGGTGATATTCGAGTAGGGGTGAGGTTGGATGGGAGGTGATGTTGGAATAGGGGTGGGGTTGGACAGGAGGTGATGTTGTAGTTGGGGTGGGGTTTGTCTGGATGTGATATTGTAGTTGGGGTGTGATTGGACTGGATTTTATGTTGGAGCAGGTCTGCGGTTGGACCGGCGGTGTTGTTGGCGTAGGGGTGGTGATGGGCGGGATATGTTGCTGGAGTTGGCGTTGGGTTTGACAGGAGATGATGTTGGAGTAGGGGTGGGTTTGACGGGAGTTGATGTTGGAGTAGGGGTTGTGTTGGACTGGAGTTGATGTTGGAGTAGGGGTGGGGTTGGAAGGGCAGTGCTGTTGGAGTAGGGGTGGGGTTGGACGGGAGGTGTTGTTGGAGTAGGGGTTTAGTTGGATGGGAGGTGATGTTGAAGTAGGGGTGGGTTTGGACAGGAGGTGCAGTTGGAGTTCGGGTTGTGTTGGAGAGGAGGTGTTGTTTGTCCGGAGGTACTGTTCGAATAGGTGTGGTGCTGGACGGGAGGTGATGTTGGAGTAGGGGTGGGTTTGGACGGAGGTGATGTTGGAGTAGGGGTGGGGTTGGACGGACGTGTTGTTGGAGTAGGGGTGGGGTTGGATGGAGGTGATGTTGGAGTAGGGGAGGGGTTGTACGGAGGAGGTGTTGGTATAGTGGTGGGGTTGGACGGAGGTGATATTTGAGTAGGGGTGAGGTTGGATGGGAGGTGATGCTGGAATAGGGGTGGGGTTGGACAGGAGGTGATGTTGTCGTTGGGGTGGGGTTGGTCTGGATGTGATATAGTAGTTGGGGTGTGATTGGACCGGATTTTTTGTTGGAGCAGGTATGCGGTTGGACCGGCGGTGTTGTTGGCGCAGGGGTGGTGATGGACGCGATATTTTGCTGGAGTTGGCGTTGGGTTTGACAGGAGATGATGTTGGAGTAGGGGTGGGTTTGACGGGAGTTGATGTTGGAGTTGGGGTGTGGTTGGATGGGAGGTGATGTTGGAGTAGGGGTTGGTTTTGATTGGAGATGATGTTGGAGTAGGGGTTGTCTTGGACTGGAGTTGATGTTGGAGTTGGGGTGGGGTAGGACGGGAGTCGTTGTTGGAGTAGTGGTGGGGTTGGACGGGCAGTGCTATTGGAGTAGGTGTGGTGTTGGACAGGAGATTATCTTGGAGTAGGTGTGGTGCTGGATGGGAGGTGATCTTGGAGTAGGGGTGTTGTTGGCTGGGAGGTGTTGTTGGAGTAGTGGTTGGGTTGGACGGGAGGTGTTGTTGGAGTAGAGGTGGGGTTGGACTGGAGGTGTGTGGGGTTGGACGGGAGCTTTTATTTGAGTAGGGGTGGGGTTGGATGGAGGTGATGTTCGAGTGGGGGTGTGGTTGGACGGGAGATGTTGTTGGAGTAGGTGGGGGTTGGACAGGAATTGATGTTGGAGTATGGGTGGGGATGGATGGGAGGTGTTGTTGGAGTAGGCGTGGGGTTGGACAGGAGGTGTTGTTGGAGTAGGGGTTGGGTTGGACAGGATGTGTTGTTGCAGTAGGGGTGGAGTTGGATGGGAGGTGATGTTGGAGTAGCGGTGGTAATGGACGGGAGGTGATGTTGGAGTAGGGGTGGGTTTGACAGGAGTTGATGTTGGAGTTGGGGTGTGGTTGGATGGGAGGTGTTGTTGGAGTAGGGGTGGGGTTGGACGGGAGGTGTTGTTGGAGTAGGGGTGGGGTTGGACAGGAGGTGATGTTGAAGTAGTTGTGGATTTGGATGGGAGGTGATGTTGGAGTAGTGGTGGGTATGGACGGGAGGTGTTGTTGGAGTAGGGGTGGGGTTGGACGGGAGGTGTTGTTGGAGTAGGGGTTGGGTTGGACAGGATGTGTTGTTGGAGTAGGGGTGGGGTTGGATGGGAGGTGATGTTGGAGTAGGGGTGGGTTTGGACAGGAGGTGCTGTTGGAGTTGGGGTGGGGCTGGACAGGCGATGTTTTTGGAGTAGGGGTGTAGTTGGACGGGAGGTGATGTTGAAGTAGGGGTGGGTTTGGACAGGAGGTGCTGTTGGAGTTCGGGTTGTGTTGGACAGGAGGTGTTGTTTGACGGGAGGTACTGTTCGAATAGGGGTTGTGTTGGAAGGGAGGTGTTGTTGGAGTAGGGATGGGGTTGGACGGGAGGTGATGTTGGAGTCGGGGTGGGGATGGATGGGAGGGGATGGTGGAGTTGAGGTTGGGCTGGACAGGCGGTGTTGTTGTAGTAGGGGTGGAGTTGGACGGGAGGTGCTGTTGGAGTTCGGGTTGTGTTGGACAGGAGGTGTTGTTTGACGGGAGGTACTGTTCGAATAAGCGTGGTATTGGAAGGGAGGTGTTGTTGGACTAGGGATGGGGTTGGACGGGAGGTGATGTTGGAGTCGGGGTGGGGATGGACGGGAGGGGATTGTGGAATAGGGGTGGGTTTGGACAGGAGGTGCTGTTGGAGTTGGGGTGGGGCTGGACAGGCGGTGTTGTTGGAGCAGGGGTGGATTTGGACGGGAGGTGATGTTGGAGTAGGGGTGGGGTTGGACGGGAGGTGTTGTAGGAGTAGGGGTTGGGTTGGACAGGATGTGTTTTTGGAGTAGGGGTGGGGTTGGATGGGAGGTGATGTTGGAGTAGCGGTGGTAATGGACCGTAGGTGATGTTGGAGTAGGAGTGGGTATGGACGGGAGGTGTTGTTGGAGTAGGGGTGGGGTTGGACGGGAGGTGTTGTTGGAGTAGGGGTTGGGTTGGACAGGATGTGTTGTTGGAGTAGGGGTTGGGTTGGATGGGAGGTGATGTTGGAGTAGCGGTGGTAATGGACGGGAGGTGTTGTTGGAGTAGGGGTGGGTTTGGACAGGAGGTGCTTTTGGAGTTGGGGTGGAGCTGGACAGGCGGTGTTGTTTGAGTAGGGGTCGAGTTGGACGGGAGGTGCTGTTGGAGTTCGGGTTTTGTTGGACAGGAGGTGTTGTTTGACGGGAGGTACTGTTCGAATAGGGGTGGTGTTGGAAGGGAGGTGTTGTTGGAGTAGGGATGGGGTTGGACGGGAGGTGATGTTGGAGTAGGGGTGGGGTTGGACGGGAGGTGTTGTAGGAGTAGGGGTTGGGTTGGACAGGATTTGTTTTTGGAGTAGGGGTGGAGTTGGATGGTAGGTGATGTTGGAGTAGTGTTGGTAATGGACCGTAGGTGATGTTGGAGTATGGGTGGGTTTGGACAGGAGTTGCTGTTGGAGTTCGGGTTGCGTTGGAGAGGAGGTGTTGTTTGTCGCGAGGTACTGTTTGAATAGAGGTGGTGTTGGAAGGGAGGAGTTGTTGGAGTAGGGATGGGGTCGGACGGGAGGTGATGTTGGAGTCGGGGTGGGGATGGACGGGAGGGGATGTTGGAGTAGCGGTCAGGTTGGAAGTCAGGTGTTGGAATGGGTTTGGGGTTGGGCGGGAAGTGCTGTTGGTTTCGGGGTGTTGTTGGTGTAGGGCTGGGGTTGTACGGCAGGTGTTGTTGGAGTAGGTGTGGGGTGGGACGGGAGGTGATTTTGGAGTAGGGGAGGTGTTGTACGGAGGAGGTGTTGGTATAGTGGTGGGGTTGGACGGAGGTGATATTCGAGTAGGGGTGAGGTTGGATGGGAGGTGATGTTGGAATAGGGGTGGGGTTGGACAGGAGGTGATGTTGTAGTTGGGGTGGGGTTTGTCTGGATGTGAGATTGTAGTTGGGGTGTGATTGGACTGGATTTTATGTTGGAGCAGGTCTGCGGTTGGACCGGCGGTGTTGTTGGCGTAGGGGTGGTGATGGGCGGGATATGTTGCTGGAGTTGGCGTTGGGTTTGACAGGAGATGATGTTGGAGTAGGGGTGGGTTTGACGGGAGTTGATGTTGGAGTTGGGGTGTGGTTGGATGGAAGGTGATGTTGGAGTAGGGGTTGGTTTTGACGGGAGATGATGTTGGAGTAGGGGTTGTGTTGGACTGGAGTTGATGTTGGAGTAGGGGTTGGGTTGGACGGGAGTTGTTGTTGGAGTAGGGGTGGGTTTGGAAGGGCAGTGCTGTTGGAGTAGGTGTGGTGTTGGACAGGAGGCGATCTTGGAGTAGGTGTGGTGCTGGATGGGAGGTGATCTTGGAGTAGGGGTGTTGTTGGATGGGAGGTGTTGTTGGAGTGGGGGTGGGGTTGGACAGGAGGTGTTGTTGGAGTAGAGGTGGGGTTGGACGGGAGGTGTGTGGGGTTGGACGGGAGGTTTTATTTGAGTAGGGTTGGGGTTGGACGGAGGTGATGTTCGAGTGGGGGTGTGGTTGGACGGGAGGTGTTGTTGGAGTAGGGGTTGGGTTGGACAGGATTTGTTGTTTGAGTAGGGGTGGAGTTGGACAGGAGTTGATGTTGGAGTAGGGGTGGGGATGGATGGGACGTGTTGTTGGAGTAGGGGTGGGGTTGGACAGGAGGTGTTGTTGGAGTAGGGGTTGGATTGGACAGGATGTGTTGTTGGAGTAGGGGTGGAGTTGGATGGGAGGTGATGTTGGAGTAGCGGTGGTAATGGACGGGAGGTGATGTTGGAGTAGGGGTGGGTTTGGACAGGAGGGGCTGTTGGAGTTCGGGATGTGTTGGACAGGAGGTGTTGTTTGACGGGAGGTACTGTTCGAATAGGGGTGGTGTTGGAAAGGAGGTGTTGTTGGAGTAGGGATGGGGTTGGAAGGGAGGTGATGTTGGAGTCGGGGTGGGGATGGACGGGAGGGGATGTTGGAGTAGGGGTTGGTTTGGACGGGAGGTGCTGTTGGAGTTCGGGATGTGTTGGACAGGAGGTGTTGTTTGACGGCAGGTACTGTTCGAATAGGGGTGGTGTTGGAAAGGAGGTGTTGTTGGAGTAGGGATGGGGTTGGAAGGGAGGTGATGTTGGAGTCGGGGTGGGGATGGATGGGAGGGGATGTTGGAGTAGTGGTCAGGTTGGAAGTCAGGTGTTGTTGGAATGGGTTTGGGGTTGGGCGGGAAGTTTTGTTGGATTCGGGTTGTGGTTGGATGGGAGGTGTTGTTGGTGTAGGGCTGGGTTGTACGGCAGGTGTTAATGGAGTAGGGGTGGGGTTGGATGGGAGGTGATGTTGGAGTAGCGGTGGTATTGGACGGGAGGTGCTGTTGGAGTTGGGGTGGGTCTGGACAGGCTGTGAGGTTGGAGGAGGGGTGTGGTTGGACGGGAGGTGATGTTGGAGTAGGGGTGGGGATGGACGGGAGGTGTTGTTGGATTAGGCATGTGGATGGACAGGAAATGTTGTTAGAGTAGGGGTGGGGTGGACGGGAGGTGTTGTTGGAGTAGGTGGGGGTTGGATGGGAGTTGTTGTTGGAGATCAGGTTGAGTTGGACAGGAGGTGTTCTTCGAGTATGGATGGGATAGGATGGGAGGTAATGTTGGAGTAGGGGTGGTGTTGGACGGGAGGTGATGTTGGTGTAGGGGTGCGGTTGGACAGGAGGTGCTCTTGGATTAGGGGTGGGTTTGGACGGGTGCTGCTCATGGAGTAAGTGTGTGGTTGGACGGATTCTGTTGTTGGATTGGGGTGGGGTTGGACGGGAGGTGATGTTGGAGTAGGGGTGGGGTTGGACGGGAGGTGATGTTGGAGTAGGGGTGGGGTTGGATGGGAGGTGATGTTGGAGTAGGGGTGGGGTTGGACGGGAGGTGATGTTGGAGTAGGGGTGGGGTTGGACGGGAGGTGATGTTGGAGTAGGGGTGGGGTTGGACGGGAGGTGATGTTGTAGTAGGGGTGGGGTTGGATGGGAGGTCATGTTGGAGTAGGTGGGTGTTGGACTGGAGTTGTTGTTGGAGTTCGGGTTGTGTTGGACGGGAGGTGATGTTGGATTAGGGGTGGGGTTGGACGGGAGGTGATGTTGTAGTATTGTCGGTGCTGGACGGGACCTAATGTTGGAGTTGGGGTGGGGTTGGTCCGGATGTGTTGTTGGAGTAGGGGTGGGGTTGGACGGGAGGTGACCTTGGAGTATGTGTGGTGCTGGATGGGAGGTGATGTTGGAGTAGGTGTTGGTTTGGACAGGAGTTGCTGTTGGAGTTCGGGTTGTGTTCGACAGGAGGTGTTGTTTGACGGGAGGTACTGTTCGAATAGGGTTGGTCTTGGAAGGGAGGTGTTGTTGGAGTAGGGATGGGGTTGGAAGGGAGGTGACATTGGAGTTCGGGTGGTTTTGGACAGGAGGTGCTGTTGGAGTAGGGGTTGTGTTGGATTGGAGTTGATGTTGGAGTAGGGGTGGGGTTGGACGGGAGTCGTTGTTGGAGTAGGGGTGGGGTTGGACGGGATTTGCTGTTGGAGTATGGGTTGGGTTAGACGGGAGGCGTTGTTCGATTTGGGGTGGGTTGGATGGGAGGTGATGTTGGAGTAGTGGTGGGGTTGGACAGGAGCTGAAGTTGGATTAGGAGTACGGTTGGACCGGCGGTGTTGTTGAGGTAGGCGTGGTGATGGACTGGAGGTGTTGCTTGAGTAGGGGAGAGGTTGGTCTGGATGTGCTGTTGGATGGGAGATGATGTTGGAGTAGGGGTGGTGTTGGACGGGAGGTGATGTTGGAGTAGGGGTGGGGATGGACGGGAGGTGTTGTTGGAGTAGGGGTTGGGTTGGACAGGATGTGTTGTTGGAGTAGGGGTGGGGTTGGATGGGAGGTGATGTTGGAGTAGTGGTGGTAATGGACGGGGGGTGATGCTGGAATAGGGGTGGGTTTGGACAGGAGGCGCTGTTGGAGTTGGGGTGGGGCTGGACAGGCGGTGTTGTTTGAGTGGGGGTGGAGTTGGACGGGAGGTGCTGTTGGAGTTCGGGTTGTGTTGGACAGGAGGTGTTGTTTGACGGGAGGTACTGTTCGAATAGGGGTGGTGTTGGACAGGAGGTGTTGTTGGAGTAGGGATGGGGTTGGACGGGAGGTGATGTTGGAGTAGGGGTGGGGTTGGACGGGAGGTGTTGTAGGTGTAGTGGTTGGGTTGGACAGGATGTGTTTTTGGAGTAGGGGTGGGGTTGGATGGTAGGTGATGTTGGAGTAGTGGTGGTAATGGACCGTAGGTGATGTTGGAGTAGGGGTGGGTTTGGACGGGAGGTGTTGTAGGAGTAGCGATGGGTTGGACAGGATGTGTTTTTCGAGTAGGGGTGGGGTTGGATGATAGGTGATGTTGGAGTAGTGGTGGTAATGGACCGTAGGTGATGTTGGAATAGGGGTGGGTTTGGACAGGATGTGCTGTTGGAGTTCGGGTTGTGTTGGACAGGAGGTGTTGTTTGACGGGAGGTACTGTTCGAATAGGGGTTGTGTTGGAAGGGAGGTGTTGTAGGAGTAGGGATGGGGTTGGACGGGAGGTGATGTTGGAGTCGGGGTGGGGATGGATGGGAGGGGATGGTGGAGTTGGGGTGGGGCTGGACAGGCGGTGTTGTTGTAGTAGGGGTGGAGTTGGACGGGAGGTGCTGTTGGAGTTCGGGTTGTGTTGGACAGGAGGTGTTGTTTGACGGGAGGTACTGTTCGAATAAGCGTGGTATTGGAAGGGAGGTGTTGTTGGACTAGGGATGGGGTTGGACGGGAGGTGATGTTGGAGTCGGGGTGGGGATGGACGGGAGGGGATTGTGGAATAGGGGTGGGTTTGGACAGGAGGTGTTGTTGGAGTTGGGGTGGGGCTGGACAGGCGGTGTTGTTGGAGCAGGAGTGGATTTGGACGGGAGGTGATGTTGGAGTAGGGGTCGGGTTGGACGGGAGGTGTTGTAGGAGTAGGGGTTGGGTTGGACAGGATGTGTTTTTGGAGTAGGGGTGGGGTTGGATGGGAGGTGATGTTGGAGCAGCGGTGGTAATGGACCGTAGGTGATGTTGGAGTAGGAGTGGGTATGGACGGGAGGTGTTGTTGGAGTAGGGGTGGGGTTGGACGGGAGGTGTTGTTGGAGTAGGGTTGGGTTTGGACAGGAGGTGCTTTTGGAGTTGGGGTGGGGCTGGACAGGCGGTGTTGTTTGAGTAGGGGTCGAGTTGGACGGGAGGTGCTGTTGGAGTTCGGGTTGTGTTGGACAGGAGGTGTTGTTTGACGGGAGGTACTGTTCGAATAAGCGTGGTATTGGAAGGGAGGTGTTGTTGGACTAGGGATGGGTTTGGACGGGAGGTGATGTTGGAGTCGGGGTGGGGATGGACGGGAGGGGATTGTGGAATAGGGGTGGGTTTGGACAGGAGGTGCTGTTGGAGTTGGGGTGGGGCTGGACAGGCGGTGTTGTTGGAGCAGGGGTGGATTTGGACGGGAGGTGATGTTGGAGTAGGGGTGGGGTTGGACGGGAGGTGTTGTAGGAGTAGGGGTTGGGTTGGACAGGATGTGTTTTTGGAGTAGGGGTGGGGTTGGATGGGAGGTGATGTTGGAGTAGCGGTGGTAATGGACCGTAGGTGATGTTGGAGTAGGAGTGGGTATGGACGGGAGGTGTTGTTGGAGTAGGGGTGGGGTTGGACGGGAGGTGTTGTTGGAGTAGGGTTGGGTTTGGACAGGAGGTGCTTTTGGAGTTGGGGTGGGGCTGGACAGGCGGTGTTGTTTGAGTAGGGGTCGAGTTGGACGGGAGGTGCTGTTGGAGTTCGGGTTTTGTTGGACAGGAGGTGTTGTTTGATGGGAGGTACTGTTCGAATAGGGGTGGTGTTGGAAGGGAGGTGTTGTTGGAGTAGGGGTGGGGTTGGATGGGAGGTGATGTTGGAGTCGGGGTGGGGATGGACGGGAGGGGATTGCGGAATAGGGGTGGGTTTGGACAGGAGGTGCTGTTGGAGTTCGGGTTGTGTTGGACAGGAGGTTTTGTTTGACGGGAGGTACTGTTCGAATAGGGGTGGTGTTGGAAGGGAGGTGTTGTTGGAGTTCGGGTTGTGTTGGACAGGAGGTGTTGTTTGACGGGAGGTACTGTTCGAATAGGGGTGGAGTTGGACGGGAGGTGCTGTTGGACTAGGGATGGGGTTGGACGGGAGGTGATGTTGGAGTCGGGGTGGGGATGGACGGGAGGGGATTGTGGAATAGGGGTGGGTTTGGACAGGAGGTGCTGTTGGAGTTGGGGTGGGGCTGGACAGGCGGTGTTGTTGGAGCAGGGGTGGATTTGGACGGGAGGTGATGTTGGAGTAGGGGTGGGGTTGGACGGGAGGTGTTGTAGGAGTAGGGGTTGGGTTGGACAGGATGTGTTTTTGGAGTAGGGGTGGGGTTGGATGGGAGGTGATGTTGGAGTAGCGGTGGTAATGGACCGTAGGTGATGTTGGAGTAGGAGTGGGTATGGACGGGAGGTGTTGTTGGAGTAGGGGTGGGGTTGGACGGGAGGTGTTGTTGGAGTAGGGTTGGGTTTGGACAGGAGGTGCTTTTGGAGTTGGGGTGGGGCTGGACAGGCGGTGTTGTTTGAGTAGGGGTCGAGTTGGACGGGAGGTGCTGTTGGAGTTCGGGTTGTGTTGGACAGGAGGTGTTGTTTGACGGGAGGTACTGTTCGAATAAGCGTGGTATTGGAAGGGAGGTGTTGTTGGACTAGGGATGGGGTTGGACGGGAGGTGATGTTGGAGTCGGGGTGGGGATGGACGGGAGGGGATTGTGGAATAGGGGTGGGTTTGGACAGGAGGTGCTGTTGGAGTTGGGGTGGGGCTGGACAGGCGGTGTTGTTGGAGCAGGGGTGGATTTGGACGGGAGGTGATGTTGGAGTAGGGGTGGGGTTGGACGGGAGGTGTTGTAGGAGTAGGGGTTGGGTTGGACAGGATGTGTTTTTGGAGTAGGGGTGGGGTTGGATGGGAGGTGATGTTGGAGTAGCGGTGGTAATGGACCGTAGGTGATGTTGGAGTAGGAGTGGGTATGGACGGGAGGTGTTGTTGGAGTAGGGGTGGGGTTGGACGGGAGGTGTTGTTGGAGTAGGGTTGGGTTTGGACAGGAGGTGCTTTTGGAGTTGGGGTGGGGCTGGACAGGCGGTGTTGTTTGAGTAGGGGTCGAGTTGGACGGGAGGTGCTGTTGGAGTTCGGGTTTTGTTGGACAGGAGGTGTTGTTTGATGGGAGGTACTGTTCGAATAGGGGTGGTGTTGGAAGGGAGGTGTTGTTGGAGTAGGGGTGGGGTTGGATGGGAGGTGATGTTGGAGTCGGGGTGGGGATGGACGGGAGGGGATTGCGGAATAGGGGTGGGTTTGGACAGGAGGTGCTGTTGGAGTTCGGGTTGTGTTGGACAGGAGGTGTTGTTTGACGGGAGGTACTGTTCGAATAGGGGTGGTGTTGGAAGGGAGGTGTTGTTGGAGTAGGGATGGGGTTGGACGGGGGGTAATGTTGGAGTAGGGGTGGGGTTGGACGGGAGGTGTTGTAGGAGTAGGGGTTGGGTTGGACAGGATTTGTTTTTGGAGTAGGGGTGGGGTTGGATGGTAGGTGATGTTGGAGTAGTGGTGGTAATGGACCGTAGGTGATGTTGGAGTATGGGTGGGTTTGGACAGGAGTTGCTGTTGGAGTTCGGGTTGCGTTGGAGAGGAGGTGTTGTTTGTCGCGAGGTACTGTTCGAATAGAGGTGGTGTTGGAAGGGAGGAGTTGTTGGAGTAGGGATGGGGTCGGACGGGAGGTGATGTTGGAGTCGGGGTGGGGATGGACGGGAGGGGATGTTGGAGTAGCGGTCAGGTTGGAAGTCAGGTGTTGGAATGGGTTTGGGGTTGGGCGGGAAGTACTGTTGGTTTCGGGGTGTTGTTGGTGTAGGGCTGGGGTTGTACGGCAGGTGTTGTTGGAGTAGGTGTGGGGTGGGACGGGAGGTGATTTTGGAGTAGGGGAGGTGTTGTACGGAGGAGGTGTTGGTATAGTGGTGGGGTTGGACGGAGGTGATATTCGAGTAGGGGTGAGGTTGGATGGGAGGTGATGTTGGAATAGGGGTGGGGTTGGACAGGAGGTGATGTTGTAGTTGGGGTGGGGTTTGTCTGGATGTGATATTGTAGTTGGGGTGTGATTGGACTGGATTTTATGTTGGAGCAGGTCTGCGGTTGGACCGGCGGTGTTGTTGGCGTAGGGGTGGTGATGGGCGGGATATGTTGCTGGAGTTGGCGTTGGGTTTGACAGGAGATGATGTTGGAGTAGGGGTGGGTTTGACTGGAGTTGATGTTGGAGTTGGGGTGTGGTTGGATGGAAGGTGATGTTGGAGTAGGGGTTGGTTTTGACGGGAGATGATGTTGGAGTAGGGGTTGTGTTGGACTGGAGTTGATGTTGGAGTAGGGGTTGGGTTGGACGGGAGTTGTTGTTGGAGTAGGGGTGGGGTTGGAAGGGCAGTGCTGTTGGAGTAGGGGTGGGGTTGGACGGGAGGTGTTGTTGGAGTAGGGGTTTAGTTGGACGGGAGGTGATGTTGAAGTAGGGGTGGGTTTGGACAGGAGGTGCAGTTGGAGTTCGGGTTGTGTTGGAGAGGAGGTGTTGTTTGTCCGGAGGTACTGTTCGAATAGGTGTGGTGCTGGACGGGAGGTGATGTTGGAGTAGGGGTGGGTTTGGACGGAGGTGATGTTGGAGTAGGGGTGGGGTTGGACGGACGTGTTGTTGGAGTAGGGGTGGGGTTGGATGGAGGTGATGTTGGAGTAGGGGAGGGGTTGTACGGAGGAGGTGTTGGTATAGTGGTGGGGTTGGACGGAGGTGATATTTGAGTAGGGGTGAGGTTGGATGGGAGGTGATGCTGGAATAGGGGTGGGGTTGGACAGGAGGTGATGTTGTAGTTGGGGTGGGGTTGGTCTGGATGTGATATAGTAGTTGGGGTGTGATTGGACCGGATTTTTTGTTGGAGCAGGTATGCGGTTGGACCGGCGGTGTTGTTGGCGCAGGGGTGGTGATGGACGCGATATGTTGCTGGAGTTGGCGTTGGGTTTGACAGGAGATGATGTTGGAGTAGGGGTGGGTTTGACGGGAGTTGATGTTGGAGTTGGGGTGTGGTTGGATGGGAGGTGATGTTGGAGTAGGGGTTGGTTTTGATTGGAGATGATGTTGGAGTAGGGGTTGTCTTGGACTGGAGTTGATGTTGGAGTTGGGGTGGGGTAGGACGGGAGTCGTTGTTGGAGTAGTGGTGGGGTTGGACGGGCAGTGCTATTGGAGTAGGTGTGGTGTTGGACAGGAGATTATCTTGGAGTAGGTGTGGTGCTGGATGGGAGGTGATCTTGGAGTAGGGGTGTTGTTGGCTGGGAGGTGTTGTTGGAGTAGTGGTTGGGTTGGACGGGAGGTGTTGTTGGAGTAGAGGTGGGGTTGGACTGGAGGTGTGTGGGGTTGGACGGGAGCTTTTATTTGAGTAGGGGTGGGGTTGGATGGAGGTGATGTTCGAGTGGGGGTGTGGTTGGACGGGAGATGTTGTTGGAGTAGGTGGGGGTTGGACAGGAGTTGATGTTGGAGTAGGGGTGGGGATGGATGGGAGGTGTTGTTGGAGTAGGCGTGGGGTTGGACAGGAGTTGTTGTTGGCGTAGGGGTTGGGTTGGATAGGATGTGTTGTTGCAGTAGGGGTGGAGTTGGATGGGAGGTGATGTTGGAGTAGCGGTGGTAATGGACGGGAGGTGATGTTGGAGTAGGGGTGGGTTTGACAGGAGTTGATGTTGGAGTTGGGGTGTGGTTGGATGGGAGGTGTTGTTGGAGTAGGGGTGGGGTTGAACGGGAGGTGTTGTTGGAGTAGGGGTGGGGTTGGACAGGAGGTGATGTTGAAGTAGTTGTGGATTTGGATGGGAGGTGATGTTGGAGTAGTGGTGGGTATGGACGGGAGGTGTTGTTGGAGTAGGGGTGGGGTTGGACGGGAGGTGTTGTTGGAGTAGGGGTTTAGTTGGACGGGAGGTGATGTTGAAGTAGGGGTGGGTTTGGACAGGAGGTGCAGTTGGAGTTCGGGTTGTGTTGGAGAGGAGGTGTTGTTTGTCCGGAGGTACTGTTCGAATAGGTGTGGTGCTGGACGGGAGGTGATGTTGGAGTAGGGGTGGGTTTGGACGGAGGTGATGTTGGAGTAGGGGTGGGGTTGGACGGACGTGTTGTTGGAGTAGGGGTGGGGTTGGATGGAGGTGATGTTGGAGTAGGGGAGGGGTTGTACGGAGGAGGTGTTGGTATAGTGGTGGGGTTGGACGGAGGTGATATTTGAGTAGGGGTGAGGTTGGATGGGAGGTGATGCTGGAATAGGGGTGGGGTTGGACAGGAGGTGATGTTGTAGTTGGGGTGGGGTTGGTCTGGATGTGATATAGTAGTTGGGGTGTGATTGGACCGGATTTTTTGTTGGAGCAGGTATGCGGTTGGACCGGCGGTGTTGTTGGCGCAGGGGTGGTGATGGACGCGATATGTTGCTGGAGTTGGCGTTGGGTTTGACAGGAGATGATGTTGGAGTAGGGGTGGGTTTGACGGGAGTTGATGTTGGAGTTGGGGTGTGGTTGGATGGGAGGTGATGTTGGAGTAGGGGTTGGTTTTGATTGGAGATGATGTTGGAGTAGGGGTTGTCTTGGACTGGAGTTGATGTTGGAGTTGGGGTGGGGTAGGACGGGAGTCGTTGTTGGAGTAGTGGTGGGGTTGGACGGGCAGTGCTATTGGAGTAGGTGTGGTGTTGGACAGGAGATTATCTTGGAGTAGGTGTGGTGCTGGATGGGAGGTGATCTTGGAGTAGGGGTGTTGTTGGCTGGGAGGTGTTGTTGGAGTAGTGGTTGGGTTGGACGGGAGGTGTTGTTGGAGTAGAGGTGGGGTTGGACTGGAGGTGTGTGGGGTTGGACGGGAGCTTTTATTTGAGTAGGGGTGGGGTTGGATGGAGGTGATGTTCGAGTGGGGGTGTGGTTGGACGGGAGATGTTGTTGGAGTAGGTGGGGGTTGGACAGGAGTTGATGTTGGAGTAGGGGTGGGGATGGATGGGAGGTGTTGTTGGAGTAGGCGTGGGGTTGGACAGGAGGTGTTGTTGGCGTAGGGGTTGGGTTGGATAGGATGTGTTGTTGCAGTAGGGGTGGAGTTGGATGGGAGGTGATGTTGGAGTAGCGGTGGTAATGGACGGGAGGTGATGTTGGAGTAGGGGTGGGTTTGACAGGAGTTGATGTTGGAGTTGGGGTGTGGTTGGATGGGAGGTGTTGTTGGAGTAGGGGTGGGGTTGAACGGGAGGTGTTGTTGGAGTAGGGGTGGGGTTGGACAGGAGGTGATGTTGAAGTAGTTGTGGATTTGGATGGGAGGTGATGTTGGAGTAGTGGTGGGTATGGACGGGAGGTGTTGTTGGAGTAGGGGTGGGGTTGGACGGGAGGTGTTGTTGGAGTAGGGGTTGGGTTGGACAGGATGTGTTGTTGGAGTAGGGGTGGGGTTGGATGGGAGGTGATGTTGGAGTAGGGGTGGGTTTGGACAGGAGGTGCTGTTGGAGTTGGGGTGGGGCTGGACAGGCGATGTTGTTGGAGTAGGGGTGTAGTTGGACGGGAGGTGATGTTGAAGTAGGGGTGGGTTTGGACAGGAGGTGCTGTTGGAGTTCGGGTTGTGTTGGACAGGAGGTGTTGTTTGACGGGAGGTACTGTTCGAATAGGGGTTGTGTTGGAAGGGAGGTGTTGTTGGAGTAGGGATGGGGTTGGACGGGAGGTGATGTTGGAGTCGGGGTGGGGATGGATGGGAGGGGATGGTGGAGTTTGGGTGGGGCTGGACAGGCGGTGTTGTTGTAGTAGGGGTGGAGTTGGACGGGAGGTGCTGTTGGAGTTCGGGTTGTGTTGGACAGGAGGTGTTGTTTGACGGAAGGTACTGTTCGAATAAGCGTGGTATTGGAAGGGAGGTGTTGTTGGACTAGGGATGGGGTTGGACGGGAGGTGATGTTGGAGTCGGGGTGGGGATGGACGGGAGGGGATTGTGGAATAGGGGTGGGTTTGGACAGGAGGTGCTGTTGGAGTTGGGGTGGGGCTGGACAGGCGGTGTTGTTGGAGCAGGGGTGGATTTGGACGGGAGGTGATGTTGGAGTAGGGGTGGGGTTGGACGGGAGGTGTTGTAGGAGTAGGGGTTGGGTTGGACAGGATGTGTTTTTGGAGTAGGGGTGGGGTTGGATGGGAGGTGATGTTGGAGTAGCGGTGGTAATGGACCGTAGGTGATGTTGGAGTAGGAGTGGGTATGGACGGGAGGTGTTGTTGGAGTAGGGGTGGGGTTGGACGGGAGGTGTTGTTGGAGTAGGGGTTGGGTTGGACAGGATGTGTTGTTGGAGTAGGGGTTGGGTTGGATGGGAGGTGATGTTGGAGTAGCGGTGGTAATGGACGGGAGGTGTTGTTGGAGTAGGGTGATGGGAGGTACTGTTCGAATAGGGGTGGTGTTGGAAGGGAGGTGTTGTTGGAGTAGGGGTGGGGTTGGATGGGAGGTGATGTTGGAGTCGGGGTGGGGATGGACGGGAGGGGATTGCGGAATAGGGGTGGTTTTGGACAGGAAGTGCTGTTGGAGTTCGGGTTGTGTTGGACAGGAGGTGTTGTTTGACGGGAGGTACTGTTCGAATAGGGGTGGTGTTGGAAGGGAGGTGTTGTTGGAGTAGGGATGGGGTTGGACGGGAGGTGATGTTGGAGTAGGGGTGGGGTTGGACGGGAGGTGTTGTAGGAGTAGGGGTTGGGTTGGACAGGATTTGTTTTTGGAGTAGGGGTGGGGTTGGATGGTAGGTGATGTTGGAGTAGTGGTGGTAATGGAACGTAGGTGATGTTGGAGTATGGGTGGGTTTGGACAGGAGTTGCTGTTGGAGTTCGGGTTGAGTTTGAGAGGAGGTGTTGTTTGTCGTGAGGTACTGTTTGAATAGAGGTGGTGTTGGAAGGGAGGAGTTGTTGGAGTAGGGATGGGGTCGGACGGGAGGTGATGTTGGAGTCGGGGTGGGGATGGACGGGAGGGGATGTTGGAGTAGCGGTCAGGTTGGAAGTCAGGTGTTGGAATGGGTTTGGGGTTGGGCGGGAAGTGCTGTTGGTTTCGGGGTGTTGTTGGTGTAGGGCTGGGGTTGTACGGCAGGTGTTGTTGGAGTAGGTGTGGGGTGGGACGGGGGGTGATTTTGGAGTAGGGGAGGTGTTGTACGGAGGAGGTGTTCGTATAGTGGTGGGGTTGGACGGAGGTGATATTCGAGTAGGGGTGAGGTTGGATGGGAGGTGATGTTGGAATAGGGGTGGAGTTGGACAGGAGGTGATGTTGTAGTTGGGGTGGGGTTTGTCTGGATGTGATATTGTAGTTGGGGTGTGATTGGACTGGATTTTATGTTGGAGCAGGTCTGCGGTTGGACCGGCGGTGTTGTTGGCGTAGGGGTGGTGATGGGCGGGATATGTTGCTGGAGTTGGCGTTGGGTTTGACAGGAGATGATGTTGGAGTAGGGGTGGGTTTGACGGGAGTTGATGTTGGAGTTGGGGTGTGGTTGGATGGAAGGTGATGTTGGAGTAGGGGTTGGTTTTGACGGGAGATGATGTTGGAGTAGGGGTTGTGTTGGACTGGAGTTGATGTTGGAGTAGGGGTTGGGTTGGACGGGAGTTGTTGTTGGAGTAGGGGTGGGGTTGGAAGGGCAGTGCTGTTGGAGTAGGTGTGGTGTTGGACAGGAGGCGATCTTGGAGTAGGTGTGGTGCTGGATGGGAGGTGATCTTGGAGTAGGGGTGTTGTTGGATGGGAGGTGTTGTTGGAGTGGGGGTGGGGTTGGACGGGAGGTGTTGTTGGAGTAGAGGTGGGGTTGTACGGGAGGTGTGTGGGGTTGGACGGGAGGTTTTATTTGAGTAGGGTTGGGGTTGGTCGGAGGTGATGTTCGAGTGGGGGTGTGGTTGGACGGGAGGTGTTGTTGGAGTAGGTGGGGGTTGGACAGGAGTTGATGTTGGATTAGAGGTGGGGATGGATGGGACGTGTTGTTGGAGTAGGGGTTGGGTTGGACAGGATTTGTTGTTTGAGTAGGGGTGGAGTTGGACAGGAGTTGATGTTGGAGTAGGGGTGGGGATGGATGGGACGTGTTGTTGGAGTAGGGGTGGGGTTGGACAGGAGGTGTTGCTGGAGTAGGGGTTGGATTGGACAGGATGTGTTGTTGGAGAGGGGGTGGAGTTGGATGGGAGGTGATGTTGGAGTAGCGGTGGTAATGGACGGGAGGTGATGTTGGAGTAGGGGTGGGTTTGGACAGGAGGTGCTGTTGGAGTAGGGTCGGGGTTGGATGGGAGGTGTTGATGGAGTAGGTGGGGGTTGGACGGGAGTTGTTGTTGGAGTTCGGGTTGTGCTGGACAGGAGGTGTTCTTCGAGTATGGATGGGATAGGACGGGAGGTGTTGTTGGAATATTGGTGGTGTTGGATGGGAGGTGATGTTGGTGTAGGGGTGCGGTTGGATGGGAGGTGCACTTGGAGTAGGGGTGTGTTTGGACTGGAGCTGCTCGTGGAGTACGGGTGTGGTTGGACGGAATCTGTTGTTGGATTAGGGGTGGGGTTGGATGGGAGGTAATGTTGGCATACAGGTGGGGATGGCAGGAGGTGATGTTGTAGTTGGGGTGGGGTTAGACTGGATGTGATATTGGAGTTGGCGTGTGATTGGAAGGGATTTTATGTTGGAGCAGGTGTGCGGTTGGACCGGTGGTGTTGTTGGCATAGGGGTGGTGATGGACAGGGTATGTTGCTGGAGTAGGTGTTGCGTTTGACAGGAGATGATGATGGAGTAGGGGTGGGTTTGACAGGAGTTGATGTTGGAGTTGGGGTGTGGTTGGATGGGAGGTGTTGTTGGAGTAGGGGTGGGGTTGGTCCGGATGTGTTGTTGGAGTAGGGGTGGGTTTGGATGGGAGGTGATGTTGGAGTAGCGGTGGTAATGAACGGGAGGTGATGTTGGAGTAGGGGTTTTTTTGGACAGGAGGTGCTGTTGGAGTTGGGGTGGGGCTGGCAGGCGGTGTTGTTGGAGTAGGGGTGGAGTTGGACGGGAGGTGATGTTAAAGTAGGTGTGATTTGGACGGGTGGTGATGTTGGAGTAGGGGTGGGGTTGGACGGGAGGTGTTGTAGGAGTAGGGGTTGGGTTGGACAGGATGTGTTGTTGGAGTAGTGGTGGGGTTGGATGGGAGGTGATGTTGGAGTAGCGGTGGTAATGGACCGTATGTGATGTTGGAGTAGGGGTGGGTTTGGACAGGAGGTGCTGTTGGAGTTCGGGTTGTGTTGGACAGGAGGTGTTGTTTGTCAGGAGGTACTGTTCGAATAGGGGTGGTGTTGGAAGGGAGGTGTTGTTGGAGTAGGGTTGGAGTTGGATGGAGGTGATGTTGGAGTAGCTGTGTTAATGGACGGGAGGTGATGTTGGAGTAGGGGTGGGTTTGGATAGGAGGTGTTGTTGGAGTAGGGGTGGGGTTGGACGGGAGGTGTTGTTGGAGTAGGGGTGGGGTTGGACGGGAGGTGTTGTTGGAGTTGGGGTGGTAATGGACGGGAGGTGATGTTGGAGTAGGGGTCGGTTTGACAGGAGTTGATGTTGGAGTTGGGGTGTGGTTGGATGGGAGGTGTTGTTGGAGTAGGGGTGGGGTTGGACGGGAGGTGTTGTTGGAGTAGGGTTGGGGTTGGACAGGAGGTGATGTTGAAGTAGTTGTGGATTTGGATGGGAGGTGATGTTGGAGTAGTGGTGGGTATGGACGGGAGGTTTTGTTGGAGTAGGGGTGGGGTTGGACGGGAGGTGTTGTTGGAGTAGGGGTGGGGTTGGACAGGAGGTGTTGTTGGAGTAGTGGTGGGTATGGACGGGAGGTGTTGTTGGAGTAGTGGTGGGTATGGACGGGAGGTGTTGTTGGAGTAGGGGTGGGGTTGGACAGGATGTGTTGTTGGAGTAGGGGTGGGGTTGGATGGGAGGTGATGTTGGAGTAGGGGTGGGTTTGGACAGGAGGTGCTGTTGGAGTTGGGGTGGGGCTGGACAGGCGGTGTTGTTGGAGTAGGGGTGTAGTTGGACGGGAGGTGATGTTGAAGTAGGGGTCGGTTTGGACAGGAGGTGCTGTTGGATTTCGGGTTGTGTTGGACAGGAGGTGTTGTTTGACGCGAGGTACTGTTCGAATAGGGGTTGTGTTGGAAGGGAGGTGTTGTTGGAGTAGGGATGGGGTTGGACGGGAGGTGATGTTGGAGTCGGGGTGGGGATGGACGGGAGGTGATGTTGGAGTAGGGGTGGGGTTGGATGGGAGGTGTTGTAGGAGTAGGGGTTGGGTTGGACAGGATGTGTTTTTGGAGTAGTGGTGGGGTTGGATGGGAGGTGATGTTGGAGTCGCGGTGGTAATGGACGGTAGGTTATGTTGGAGTAGGGGTGAGTTTGGACAGGAGGTGTTCTTCGATTATGGATGGGATAGGACGGGAGGTGATGTTGGAGTAGGTGTGGATTTGGACGCGAGGTAATGTTGGTGTAGGGGTGCGGTTGGACGGGAGGTGCTCTTGGATTAGGGGTTGGTTTGGACGGGAGCTGCTCGTGGAGTACGGGTGTGGTTGGACGCTATCTGTTGTTGTATTAGGGGTGTGATTGGACTGGATTTTATGTTGGAGCAGGAGTCTGGTTGGACCGGCGGTGTTGTTGGCGTAGGGGTGGTGATGGACGGGATATGTTGCTGGAGTGGGGGTTGGGTTTGACAGGAGATGATGTTGGAGTAGGGGTGGGTGTGACAGGAGGTGTTATTGGAGTAGGGGTGGGGTTTGGATAGGAAGTGTTGTTGGAGTAGGGGCGGGGTTGGATTTGGATGGGAGGTGTTGTTGGAGTAGGTGGGTGTTGGACGGGAGTTGTTGTTGGAGTTCGTGTTGTGTTGGACAGGAGGTATTCTTTGAGTATGGATGGGATAGGACGGGATGTGATGTTGGAGTAGGGGTGGCGTTGGACGGGAGGTGATGTTGGTGTAGGGGTGCGGTTCCACGGGGAGTGCTCTTGGATTAGGGGTGGGTTTGGACGGGAGCTGCTCGTGGAGTACGAGTGTGGTTGGATGGTAGATGATGTTGGAGTAGGGGTTGTGTTGGACTGGAGTTGATGTTGGAGTAGGGGTGGGGTTGGATGGGAGGTGATGTTGGAGTGGCGGTGGTATTGGACAGGAGGTTATGTTGGAGTAGGGGTGTGTTTGGACAGGAGGTGCTGTTCGAGTTGGGGTGGGGCTGGACAGGATGTGTTGTTGGAGTAGGGGTGGAGTTGGATGGGAGGTGATGTTGAAGTAGGTGTGGATTTGCACGGGAGGTGATGTTGGAGTTGGGGTGGGGCGGGGCAGGCGGTGATGTTGGAGTAGGGGTGGAGTTGGACGGTAGGTGATGTTGAAGTAGGTGTGGATTTGCACGGGAGGTGATGTTGGAGTAGGGGTGGGGTTGGACGGGAGTTGTTGTAGGAGTAAGGGTTGTGTTGGACAGGATGAGTTGTTGGAGTAGGGGTGGGGTTGGATGGGAGATGATGTTGGAGTAGGGGTGGGGTTGGACTGGATGTGTTGTTGGAGTAGGGGTGGGGTTGGATGGGAGGTGATGTTGGAGTAGAGGTGGTAATGGACGGGAGGTGATGTTGGAGTAGGGGTGGGTTTGGTCAGGAGGTGTTGTTGGATTAGGGGTGGGGTTGGACGGACGTGTTGTTGGAGTAGTGGTGGGGTTGGATGGAGGTGATGTTGGAGTAGGGGAGGGGTTGTACGGAGGAGGTGTTGGTATAGTGGTGGGGTTGGACGGAGGTGATATTTGAGTAGGGGTGAGGTTGGATGGGAGGTGTTGCTGGAACAGGGGTGGGGTTGGACAGGAGGTGATGTTGTAGTTGGGGTGGGGTTGGTCTGGATGTGATATAGTAGTTGGGGTGTGATTGGACGGGATTTTTTGTTGGAGCAGGTATGCGGTTGGACCGGCGGTGTTGTTGGCGTAGGGTTGGTGATGGACGGGATATGTTGCTGGAGTTGGCGTTGGGTTTGACAGGGGATGATGTTGGAATAGGGGTGGGTTTGACGGGAGTTGATGTTGGAGTTGGGGTGTGGTTGGATGGGAGGTGATGTTGGAGTAGGGGTTGGTTTTGATTGGAGATGATGTTGGAGTAGGGGTTGTGTTGGACTGGAGTTGATGTTGGAGTTGGGTTGGGGTTGGACGGGAGTCGTTGTTGGAGTAGTGGTGGGGTTGGACGGGCAGTGCTGTTGGAGTAGGTGTGGTGTTGGACAGGAGATTATCTTGGAGTAGGTGTGGTGCTGGATGGGAGGTGATCTTGGAGTAGGGGTGTTGTTGGATGGGAGTTGTTGTTGGAGTAGTGGTGGGGTTGGACGGGAGGTGTGTGGGGTTGGACGGGAGCTTTTATTTGAGTAGGGGTGGGGTTGGATGGAGGTGATGTTCGAGTTGGGGTGTGGTTTTACGGGAGGTGTTGTTGGATTAGGGGTGGGGTTGGACGGGAGTTGTTGTAGGAGTAGGGGTTGGGTTGGACAGGATGAGTTGTTGGAGTAGGGGTGGGGTTGGATGTGAGGTGATGTTGCAGTAGCGGTGGTAATGGATCGTAGGTGATGTTGAAGTAGTTGTGGATTTGGATGGGAGGTGATGTTGGAGTAGGGGTGTGTATGGACGGGAGGTGTTGTTGGAGTAGGGGTGGGCTTGGATGGGAGGTGTTGTTGGAGTAGGGGTTGGGTTGGACAGGATGTGTTGTTGGAGTAGTGCTGGGGTTGGATGGGAGGTGATGTTGGAGTAGGGGTGGGTTTGGACAGGAGGTGCTGTTGGAGTTGGGGTGGGGCTGGACAGGCGGTGTTGTTAGAGTAGGTGGGGGTTGGACAGGAGTTGATTTTGGAGTAGGGGTGGGGATGGATGGGAGGTGTTGTTGGAGTAGGGGTGGGGTTGGACATGAGGTGTTGTTGGAGTAGGGGTTGGGTTGGACAGGATGTGTTGTTGGAGTAGGGGTGGAGTTGGATGGGAGGTGATGTTGGAGTAGCTGTGGATTTGGATGGGAGGTGATGTTGGATTAGCGGTGGTAATGGACGGGAGGTGATGTTGGAGTAGGGGTGGGGTTGGATGGGAGGTGATGTTGGAGTAGCGGTGGTAATGGACCGGAGGTGATGTTGGAGTAGGGGTGGGTTTGGACAGGAGGTGCTGTTGGAGATGGGGTGGGGCTGGATAGGCGGTGTTGTTGGAGTAGGGGTGGAGTTGGACGGGAGGTGCTGTTGGAGTTCGGGTTGTGTTGGAGAGGAGGTGTTGTTTGACGGGAGGTACTGTTCGAATAGGGGTGGTGTTGGAAGGGAGGTGTTGTTGGACTAGGGATGTGGTTGGAAGGGAGGTGATGTTGGAGTCGGGGTGGGGATGGACGGGAGGGGATTTTGGAATAGGGGTGGGTTTGGACAGGAGGTGCTGTTGGAGTTGGGGTGGGGCTGGACAGGCGGTGTTGTTGGAGTAGGGGTGGATTTGGACGGGGGGTGATGTTGGAGTAGGGGTGGGGTTGGACGGGAGGTGTTGTAGGAGTAGGGATTGGGTTGGACAGGATGTGTTTTTGGAGTAGGGGTGGGGTTGGATGGGAGGTGATGTCGGAGTAGCGGTGGTAATGGACCGTAAGTGATGTTGGAGTTCGGGTTGTGTTGGAGAGGAGGTGTTGTTTGTCCAGAGGTACTGTTCGAATAGGGGTGGTGCTGGACGGGAGGTGATGTTGGAGTAGGGGTGGGGTTGGACGGAGGTGTTGTTGGAGTAGGGGTGGGGTTGGACGGAGGTGTTGTTGGAGTAGGGGTGGGGTTGGATGGAGGTGATGTTGGAGTAGGGGAGGGGTTGTACGGAGGAGGTGTTGGTATAGTGGTGGGGTTGGACGGAGGTGATATTTGAGTAGGGGTGAGGTTGGATGGGAGGTGATGCTGGAACAGGGGTGGGGTTGGACAGGAGGTGATGTTGTAGTTGGGGTGGGGTTGGTCTGGATGTGATATAGTAGTTGGGGTGTGATTGGACGGGATTTTTTGTTGGAGCAGGTACGCAGTTGGACCGGCGGTGTTGTTGGCGTAGGGGTGGTGATGGACGGGATATGTTGCTGGAGTTGGCGTTGGGTTTGACAGGCGATGATGTTGGAGTAGGGGTGGGTTTGACGGGAGTTGATGTTGGAGTTGGGGTGTGGTTGGATGGGAGGTGATGTTGGAGTAGGGGTTGGTTTTGATTGGAGATGATGTTGGAGTAGGGGTTGTGTTGGACTGGAGTTGATGTTGGAGTTGGGGTGGGTTTGGACGGGAGTCGTTGTTGGAGTAGTGGTGGGGTTGGACGGGCAGTGCTGTTGGAGTAGGTGTGGTGTTGGACAGGAGATTATCTTGGAATAGGTGTGGTGCTGGATGGGAGGTGATGTTGGAGTAGGGGTGTTTTTGGATGGGAGGTGTTGTTGGAGTAGTGGTGGGGTTGGTCGGGAGGTGTTCTTGGAGTAGAGGTGGGGTTGGACGGGAGGTGTGTGGGGTTGGACGGGAGCTTTTATTTGAGTAGGGGTGGGGTTGGATGGAGGTGATGTTCGAGTGGGGGTGTGGTTGGACGGGAGGTGTTGTTGGAGTAGGTGGGGGTTGGACAGGAGTTGATGTTGGAGTAGGGGTGGGGATGGATGGGAGGTGTTGTTGGAGTAGGGGTGGGGTTGGACAGGAGGTGTTGTTGGAGTAGGGGTTGGGTTGGACAGGATGTGTTGTTGGAGTAGGGGTGGAGTTGGATGGGAGGTGATGTTGGAGTAGCGGTGGTAATGGACGGGAGGTGATGTTGGAGTAGGGGTGGGTTTGACAGGAGTTGATGTTGGTGTTGGGGTGTGGTTGGATGGGAGGTGTTGTTGGAGTAGGGGTGGGGTTGGATGGGAGGTGTTGTTGGAGTAGGGGTGGGGTTGGACAGGAGGTGATGTTGAAGTAGTTGTGGATTTGGATGGGAGGTGATGTTGGAGTAGTGGTGGGTATGGACGGGAGGTGTTGTTGGAGTAGGGGTGGGGTTGGACTGGCAGTGCTGTTGGAGTAGGGTTGGTGTTGGACAGGAGGTGATCTTGGAGCAGGGGTGGTGCTGGAATGGAGGTGACCTTTGAGTAGGGGTGGTGTTGGACGGGAGGTGTTTTTGGTGTAGGCGTTGGGTTGGACGGGAGCTGTTGTTGTATTAGGGGTGGGGTTGGACGGGAGGTGATGTTGGAGTAGGGGTGGGGTTGGACTGGCAGTGCTGTTGGAGTAGGGTTGGTGTTGGGCAGGAGGTGATCTTGGAGCAGGTGTGGTGCTGGAATGGAGGTCACCTTTGAGTAGGAGTGGGGTTGGACGTAGTTGATGTTTGAGTGGGGGTGAGGTTGGATGGGAGGTGCTGTTGGTATAGAGGTGGGGATGGCAGGAGGTGATGTTGTAGTTGGGGTGGGGAAGGACTGGATGTGATATTGGTGTTGGGGTGTGATTGGATGGGATTTTATGTTGGAGCAGGAGTCTGGTTGGACCGGCGGTGTTGTTGGCGTAGGAGTGGTGATGGACGGGATATGTTGCTGGAGTGGGGGTTGGGTTTGACAGGAGATGATGTTGGAGTAGGGGTTGGTGTGACGGGAGGTGTTATTGGAGTAGGGGTGGGGTTGGATAGGAAGTGTTGTTGGAGTAGGGGCGGGGTTGGATGGGAGGTGTTGTTGGAGTAGGTGGGTGTTGGACGGGAGTTGTTGTTGGAGTTTGGGTTGTGTTGGACAGGAGGTGTTCTTCGAGTATGGATGGGATACGACGGGATGTGATGTTGGAGTAGGGGTGGTGTTGGACGGGAGGTGATGTTGGTGTACGGGTGCGGTTCCACGGGGAGTGCTCTTGGATTAGGGGCGGGTTTGGACGGGAGCTGCTCGTGGAGTACGAGTGTGGTTGGATGGTAGATGATGTTGGAGTAGGGGTTGTGTTGGACTGGAGTTGATGTTGGAGTAGGGGTGGGGTTGGATGTGAGGTGATGTTGGAGTGGCGGTGGTATTGGACAGGAGGTTATGTTGGAGTAGGGGTGTGTTTGGACAGGAGGTGTTGTTCGCGTTGGGGTGGGGCTGGACAGGCGGTGTTGTTGGAGTAGGGGTGGAGTTGGACGGGAGGTGATGTTGAAGTAGGTGTGGATTTGCACGGGAGGTGATGTTGGAGTAGGGGTGGAGTTGGACGGGAGGTGATGTTGAAGTAGGTGTGGATTTGCACGGGAGGTGATGTTGGAGTAGGGGTGGGGTTGGACGGGAGTTGTTGTAGGAGTAGGGGTTTGGTTGGACAGGATGAGTTGTTGGAGTAGGGGTGGGGTTGGATGGGAGGTGAGGTTGCAGTAGCGGTGGTAATGGATCGTAGGTGATGTTGAAGTAGTTGTGGATTTGGACGGGAGGTACTGTTCAAATAGGGGTGGTGTTGGAATGGAGGTGTTGTTGGAGTAGGGCTGGGGTTGGACTGGAGGTGTTGTTGGAGTAGGGCTGGGGTTGGACGGGTGGTGTTGTTGGAGTAGGGGTTGTGTTGGACTGGAGTTGATGTTGGAGTAGGGGTGGGGTTGGACGGGATGTGTTGTTGGAGTATGGGAGGGTTGGATGGGAAGTGCTGTTGGATTAGGGGTTATGTTGGATTGGAGGTGATGTTGGAGTTGTGGTGTGATTGGACGGGATCTGATGTTGGAGTAGGAGTGCGGTTGGACAGGCGGTGATGCTGGCGTAGGGGTGGTGATGGACGGGATATGTTGTTGGAGTAGGGGTTGGGTTTGACAGCAGATGATGTTTGAGTAGGGATGGGGAGTAGGGAGGTGATTTTGAAGTAGGTGTGGATTTGGACGGGAGGTAATGTTGGAGTAGGTGTGGGGATGGACGGGAGGTGTTGTTGGAGTAGGGGTGGGGTTGGACGGGAGATGTTGTTGGAGTAGTTGTGGATTTGGATGGGAGGTGTTGTTGGAGTAGGGGTGGGGTTGGACAGGAGGTGATGTTGAAGTAGTTGTGGATTTGGATGGGAGGTGACGTTGGAGTAGGGGTGGGGATGGACAGGAGGTGTTGTTGGAGTAGGGGTGGGTTTGGACGGGAGATGTTGTTGGAGT
Source organism: Hypanus sabinus (assembly GCF_030144855.1). Taxonomy (NCBI): domain Eukaryota; kingdom Metazoa; phylum Chordata; class Chondrichthyes; order Myliobatiformes; family Dasyatidae; genus Hypanus; species Hypanus sabinus. The sequence goes on from NC_082714.1 coordinate 82,486,094, forward strand.
AGGGGTTGGGTTGGACAGGATGTGTTGTTGGAGTAAGGGTGGGGTTGGATGGGAGGTGATGTTGGAGTAGCGGTGGTAATGGACGGGAGGTGATGTTGGAGTAGGGGTGTGTTTGGACAGGAGGTGCTGTTGGAGTTCGGGTTGTGTTGGACAGGAGGTATTGTTTGACGGGAGGTACTGTTCGAATAGTGGTGGTCTTGGAAGGGAGGTTTTGTTGCAGTAGGGATGTGGTTGGATGGGAGGTGATGTTGGAGTCGGGTTGGGGATAGACGGGAGGGGATGTTGGAGTCGCGGTCAGTTTGGATGTCAGGTGTTGTTGGAATGGGTTTGGTGTTGGGCGTGAAGTGTTGATGGATTCGTGGTGTGGTTGGATGGGAGGTGTTGTTGGTGTAGGGCTGCGGTTGTACGGCAGGTGTTAATGGAGTAGCGGTGGTATTGGACGGGAGGTGATGTTGGAGTAGGGGTGGGTTTGGACAGGAGGTGCTGTTGGAGTTGGGGTGGGGCTGGACGGGAGGTGATGTTGGAGTAGCGGTGGGGATGGATGTGAGGTGATGATGGAGTAGGGGTGGTGTTGGACGGGAGGTGATGTTGGAGTAGCGGTCAGGTTGGAAGTCAGGTGTTGTTGGAATGGGGTTAGGGTTGGACGGGAGGTGTTGTTGGATTCTGGGTGTGGTTGGAAGGGAAATGTTGTTGGTGTAGGGCTGGGGTTGTACGGCAGGTGTTGTTGGAATTGGGGTGGGGTTGGACGGGATGTGACATTGTAGTAGGGGTGGGGTTGGACGGGAGCTGTTGTTGGAGTAGGGATGGGGTTGGACGGGAGGTGATGTTGGAGTAGCGGTCAGGTTGGAAGTCAGGTGTTGTTGGAATGGAGTTCGGGTTGGACGGGATGTGTTGTTGGATTCGGGGTCTGGTTGGACGGGAGCTGTTGTTGGTGAAGGGCTGGTGTTAGACAGGAGGTGAAGTTGGTGAAGGGGTGTGGTTTTACGGGAGGTGCTTTGGAATGGGGTGGTGTAGGACGGGATTTGATGTTTGAGTAAGGGTGTGGTTGGATGGGAGTTGTTGTTGGAGTAGTGGTGGGGTTGGACAGGTGGTGATGTTATAGTTGGGGTGGGGTTGTTCTGGATGTGATGTTGGAGTTGGGGTGTGATTGGACGGGATTTTATGTTGGAGCAGTAGTGCGTTTGGACCGGCGGAGTTGTTGGCGTAGGGGTTGTGATGGACGGGATATGTTGCTGGAGTAGGGGTTGGGTTCGACAGGAGATGATGTTGGAGTAGGGGTGGTGTTGCACGGGAGGTGATGTTGGAGTAGGGGTGGTTTTGGACGGGAGGTGATGTTGTAGGGGTGGGGTTAGACAGGAGGTGAAGTTGGTGTAGGGGTGTTGTTTGACTGGAGGTACTGTTCGAATAGGGGTTGTGTTGGAAGGGATGTGTTGTTGGAGTAGGGATGGGGATGGACGGAAGTTGAAGTTGGAGTAGGGATGGGGATGGACGGGATTTTATGTTGGAGCAGGAGTGCGGTTGGACCGGCGGTGTTGTTGGCGTAGAAGTGGTGATGTACGGGATACGTTGCTGGAGAAGGGGTTGGGTTTGACAGGAGATGATGTTGGAGTAGGGGTTGTGTTCGACTGGAGTTGATGTTGGAGTAGGGGTGGGGTTGGACGGGATGTGTTGTTGGAGTAGGGGAGGGGTTGGACGGGAAGTGCTGTTGGATTAGGGGTTATGTTGGATTGGAGGTGATGTTGGAGTTGGGGTGTGATTGGACGGGACCTGATGTTGGAGTAGGAGTGCGGTTGGACAGGCGGTGTTGTTGGCGTAGGGGTGGTGATGGACGGGATATGTTGTTGGAGTAGTGGTTGGGTATAGACAGGAGGTGCTGTTGCAGTTGGGGTGGGGCTGGACAGGCGTTGATGTTGGAGTAGGGGTGGGGTTGGACGGGAGGTGATGTTGGAGTAGGGGTGGGATTAGACAGGAGGTGAAGTTGGTGTAGGGGTGTTGTTTGACGGGAGGTACTGTTCGAATAGGGGTTGTGTTGGAACGGAGGTGTTGTCGGAGTAGGGATGGGTTTGGACAGGAGGTGATGTTGTTGTAGGGGTGGTGTTAGACAGGAGCTGATGTTGGAGTAGGGTTGGTGTTGGACGGAGGTGATGTTGGAGTAGGGGTGGGTTTGGACAGGAGGTGATGTTGGAGTAGGGGTGGGGTTAGACGGGAGGTGATGTTGGAGTAGGGGTGGGGTTGGACGGGAGGTGATGTTGGAGTATGGGTGGGTTTAGACAGGTGCTGAAGTTGGTGTAGCAGTGTTGTTTGACGGGAGGTACTGTTCGAATAGGGGTGGTGTTGGAATGGAGGTGTTGTTGGAGTAGGGCTGGGGTTGGACTGGAGGTGTTGTTGGAGTAGGGCTGGGGTTGGACGGGTGGTGTTGGAGTAGGGGTTGTGTTGGACTGGAGTTGATGTTGGAGTAGGGGTGGGGTTGGACGGGATGTGTTGTTGGAGTATGGGAGGGTTGGATGGGAAGTGCTGTTGGATTAGGGGTTATGTTGGATTGGAGGTGATGTTGGAGTTGTGGTGTGATTGGACGGGATCTGATGTTGGAGTAGGAGTGCGGTTGGACAGGCGGTGATGCTGGCGTAGGGGTGGTGATGGACGGGATATGTTGTTGGAGTAGGGGTTGGGTTTGACAGGAGATGATGTTTGAGTAGGGATGGGGTTGGACGGGAGGTGATTTTGAAGTAGGTGTGGATTTGGATGGGAGGTGATGTTGGAGTAGGGGTGGGGATGGACAGGAGGTGTTGTTGGAGTAGGGGTGGGTTTGGACGGGAGATGTTGTTGGAGTAGGGGTTGGGTTGGACAGGATGTGTTGTTGGAGTAGGGGTAGTGTTGGACAGGAGGAGATGTTGGAGTAGCGGTGGTAATGGACGGGAGGTGATGTTGGAGTAGGGTTGGAGTTGGACGGGAGGTGATGTTGGAGTAGGGGTGGGTTTGGACAGGAGGTGCTGTTGGAGTTCGGGTTGTGTTGGACAGGAGGTGTTGTTTGACGGGAGGTACTGTTCGAATAGTGGTGGTCTTGGAAGGGAGGTTTTGTTGCAGTAGGGATGTGGTTGGATGGGAGGTGATGTTGGAGTCGGGTTGGGGATAGACGGGAGGGGATGTTGGAGTCGCGGTCAGTTTGGATGTCAGGTGTTGTTGGAATGGGTTTGGTGTTGGGCGTGAAGTGTTGATGGATTCGTGGTGTGGTTGGATGGGAGGTGTTGTTGGTGTAGGGCTGCGGTTGTACGGCAGGTGTTAATGGAGTAGCGGTGGTATTGGACGGGAGGTGATGTTGGAGTAGGGGTGGGTTTGGACAGGAGGTGCTGTTGGAGTTGGGGTGGGGCTGGACGGGAGGTGATGATGGAGTAGCGGTGGGGATGGATGCGAGGTGATGATGGAGTAGGGGTGGTGTTGGACGGGAGGTGATGTTGGAGTAGCGGTCAGGTTGGAAGTCAGGTGTTGTTGGAATGGGGTTAGGGTTGGACGGGAGGTGTTGTTGGATTCTGGGTGTGGTTGGAAGGGAAATGTTGTTGGTGTAGGGCTGGGGTTGTACGGCAGGTGTTGTTGGAATTGGGGTGGGGTTGGACGGGATGTGACATTGTAGTAGGGGTGGGGTTGGACGGGAGCTGTTGTTGGAGTAGGGATGGGGTTGGACGGGAGGTGATGTTGGAGTAGCGGTCAGGTGGGAAGTCAGGTGTTGTTGGAATGGAGTTCGGGTTGGACGGGATGTGTTGTTGGATTCGGGGTCTGGTTGGACGGGAGCTGTTGTTGGTGAAGGGCTGGTGTTAGACAGGAGGTGAAGTTGGTGAAGGGGTGTGGTTTTACGGGAGGTGCTTTGGAATGGGGTGGTGTAGGACGGGATTTGATGTTTGAGTAAGGGTGTGGTTGGATGGGAGTTGTTGTTGGAGTAGTGGTGGGGTTGGACAGGTGGTGATGTTATAGTTGGGGTGGGGTTGTTCTGGATGTGATGTTGGAGTTGGGGTGTGATTGGACGGGATTTTATGTTGGAGCAGTAGTGCGTTTGGACCGGCGGAGTTGTTGGCGTAGGGGTTGTGATGGACGGGATATGTTGCTGGAGTAGGGGTTGGGTTCGACAGGAGATGATGTTGGAGTAGGGGTGGTGTTGCACGGGAGGTGATGTTGGAGTAGGGGTGGTTTTGGACGGGAGGTGATGTTGGAGTAGGGGTGGGGTTAGACAGGAGGTGAAGTTGGTGTAGGGGTGTTGTTTGACTGGAGGTACTTTTCGAATAGGGGTTGTGTTGGAAGGGATGTGTTGTTGGAGTAGGGATGGGGATGGACGGAAGTTGAAGTTGGAGTAGGGATGGGGATGGACGGGATTTTATGTTGGAGCAGGAGTGCGGTTGGACCGGCGGTGTTGTTGGCGTAGAAGTGGTGATGTACGGGATACGTTGCTGGAGAAGGGGTTGGGTTTGACAGGAGATGATGTTGGAGTAGGGGTTGTGTTCGACTGGAGTTGATGTTGGAGTAGGGGTGGGGTTGGACGGGATGTGTTGTTGGAGTAGGGGAGGGGTTGGACGGGAAGTGCTGTTGGATTAGGGGTTATGTTGGATTGGAGGTGATGTTGGAGTTGGGGTGTGATTGGACGGGACCTGATGTTGGAGTCGGAGTGCGGTTGGACAGGCGGTGTTGTTGGCGTAGGGGTGGTGATGGACGGGATATGTTGTTGGAGTAGTGGTTGGGTATAGACAGGAGGTGCTGTTGCAGTTGGGGTGGGGCTGGACAGGCGTTGATGTTGGAGTAGGGGTGGGGTTGGACGGGAGGTGATGTTGGAGTAGGGGTGGGATTAGACAGGAGGTGAAGTTGGTGTAGGGGTGTTGTTTGACGGGAGGTACTGTTCGAATAGGGGTTGTGTTGGAACGGAGGTGTTGTTGGAGTAGGGATGGGTTTGGACAGGAGGTGATGTTGTTGTAGGGGTGGTGTTAGACAGGAGCTGATGTTGGAGTAGGGTTGGTGTTGGACGGAGGTGATGTTGGAGTAGGGGTGGGTTTGGACAGGAGGTGATGTTGGAGTAGGGGTGGGGTTAGACGGGAGGTGATGTTGGAGTAGGGGTGGGGTTGGACGGGAGGTGATGTTGGAGTAGGGGTGCGTTTAGACAGGTGCTGAAGTTGGTGTAGCAGTGTTGTTTGACGGGAGTTACTGTTCGAATAGGGGTGGTGTTGGAATGGAGGTGTTGTTGGAGTAGGGCTGGGGTTGGACTGGAGGTGTTGTTGGAGTAGGGCTGGGGTTGGACGGGTGGTGTTGGAGTAGGGGTTGTGTTGGACTGGAGTTGATGTTGGAGTAGGGGTGGGGTTGGACGGGATGTGTTGTTGGAGTATGGGAGGGTTGGATGGGAAGTGCTGTTGGATTAGGGGTTATGTTGGATTGGAGGTGATGTTGGAGTTGTGGTGTGATTGGACGGGATCTGATGTTGGAGTAGGAGTGCGGTTGGACAGGCGGTGATGCTGGCGTAGGGGTGGTGATGGACGGGATATGTTGTTGGAGTAGGGGTTGGGTTTGACAGGAGATGATGTTTGAGTAGGGATGGGGTTGGACGGGAGGTGATTTTGAAGTAGGTGTGGATTTGGACGGGAGGTAATGTTGGAGTAGGTGTGGGGATGGACGGGAGGTGTTGTTGGAGTAGGGGTGGGGTTGGACGGGAGATGTTGTTGGAGTAGTTGTGGATTTGGATGGGAGGTGTTGTTGGAGTAGGGGTGGGGTTGGACAGGAGGTGATGTTGAAGTAGTTGTGGATTTGGATGGGAGGTGATGTTGGAGTAGGGGTGGGGATGGACAGGAGGTGTTGTTGGAGTAGGGGTGGGTTTGGACGGGAGATGTTGTTGGAGTAGGGGTTGGGTTGGACAGGATGTGTTGTTGGAGTAAGGGTGGGGTTGGATGGGAGGTGATGTTGGAGTAGGGGTGCTAATGGACGGGAGGTGATGTTGGAGTAGGGGTGGGTTTGGACAGGAGGTGTTGTTTGACGGGAGGTACTGTTCGAATAGTGGTGGTCTTGGAAGGGAGGTTTTGTTGCAGTAGGGATGTGGTTGGATGGGAGGTGATGTTGGAGTCGGGTCGGGGATAGACGGGAGGGGATGTTGGAGTCGCGGTCAGTTTGGATGTCAGGTGTTGTTGGAATGGGTTTGGGGTTGGGCATGAAGTGTTGATGGATTCGTGGTGTGGTTGGATGGGAGGTGTTGTTGGTGTAGGGCTGCGGTTGTACGGCAGGTGTTAATGGAGTAGCGGTGGTATTGGACGGGAGGTGATGTTGTTGTAGGGGTGGTGTTAGACAGGAGCTGATGTTGGAGTAGGGATGGGTTTGGACAGGAGGTGATGTTGTTGTAGGGGTGGTGTTAGACAGGAGCTGATGTTGGAGTAGGGTTGGTGTTGGACGGAGGTGATGTTGGAGTAGGGGTGGGTTTGGACAGGAGGTGATGTTGGAGTAGGGGTGGGGTTAGACGGGAGGTGATGTTGGAGTAGGGGTGGGGTTGGACGGGAGGTGATGTTGGAGTAGGGGTGGGTTTAGACAGGTGCTGAAGTTGGTGTAGCAGTGTTGTTTGACGGGAGGTACTGTTCGAATAGGGGTGGTGTTGGAATGGAGGTGTTGTTGGAGTAGGGCTGGGGTTGGACTGGAGGTGTTGTTGGAGTAGGGCTGGGGTTGGACGGGTGGTGTTGTTGGAGTAGGGGTTGTGTTGGACTGGAGTTGATGTTGGAGTAGGGGTGGGGTTGGACGGGATGTGTTGTTGGAGTATGGGAGGGTTGGATGGGAAGTGCTGTTGGATTAGGGGTTATGTTGGATTGGAGGTGATGTTGGAGTTGTGGTGTGATTGGACGGGATCTGATGTTGGAGTAGGAGTGCGGTTGGACAGGCGGTGATGCTGGCGTAGGGGTGGTGATGGACGGGATATGTTGTTGGAGTAGGGGTTGGGTTTGACAGCAGATGATGTTTGAGTAGGGATGGGGTTGGACGGGAGGTAATGTTGGAGTAGGTGTGGGGATGGACGGGAGGTGTTGTTGGAGTAGGGGTGGGGTTGGACGGGAGATGTTGTTGGAGTAGTTGTGGATTTGGATGGGAGGTGTTGTTGGAGTAGGGGTGGAGTTGGACGGGAGGTGCTGTTGGAGTTCGGGTTTTGTTGGACAGGAGGTGTTGTTTGATGGGAGGTACTGTTCGAATAGGGGTGGTGTTGGAAGGGAGGTGTTGTTGGAGTAGGGGTGGGGTTGGATGGGAGGTGATGTTGGAGTCGGGGTGGGGATGGACGGGAGGGGATTGCGGAATAGGGGTGGGTTTGGACAGGAGGTGCTGTTGGAGTTCGGGTTGTGTTGGACAGGAGGTGTTGTTTGACGGGAGGTACTGTTCGAATAGGGGTGGTGTTGGAAGGGAGGTGTTGTTGGAGTTCGGGTTGTGTTGGACAGGAGGTGTTGTTTGACGGGAGGTACTGTTCGAATAGTGGTGGTCTTGGAAGGGAGGTTTTGTTGCAGTAGGGATGTGGTTGGATGGGAGGTGATGTTGGAGTCGGGTTGGGGATAGACGGGAGGGGATGTTGGAGTCGCGGTCAGTTTGGATGTCAGGTGTTGTTGGAATGGGTTTGTGGTTGGGCGTGAAGTGTTGATGGATTCGTGGTGTGGTTGGATGGGAGGTGTTGTTGGTGTAGGGCTGCGGTTGTACGGCAGGTGTTAATGGAGTAGCGGTGGTATTGGACGGGAGGTGATGTTGGAGTAGGGGTGGGTTTGGACAGGAGGTGCTGTTGGAGTTGGGGTGGGGCTGGACGGGAGGTGATGATCGAGTAGCGGTGGGGATGGATGCGAGGTGATGATGGAGTAGGGGTGGTGTTGGACGGGAGGTGATGTTGGAGTAGCGGTCAGGTTGGAAGTCAGGTGTTGTTGGAATGGGGTTAGGGTTGGACGGGAGGTGTTGTTGGATTCTGGGTGTGGTTGGAAGGGAAATGTTGTTGGTGTAGGGCTGGGGTTGTACGGCAGGTGTTGTTGGAATTGGGGTGGGGTTGGACGGGATGTGACATTGTAGTAGGGGTGGGGTTGGACGGGAGCTGTTGTTGGAGTAGGGATGGGGTTGGACGGGAGGTGATGTTGGAGTAGCGGTCAGGTGGGAAGTCAGGTGTTGTTGGAATGGAGTTCGGGTTGGACGGGATGTGTTGTTGGATTCGGGGTCTGGTTGGACGGGAGCTGTTGTTGGTGAAGGGCTGGTGTTAGACAGGAGGTGAAGTTGGTGAAGGGGTGTGGTTTTACGGGAGGTGCTTTGGAATAGGGGTGGTGTAGGACGGGATTTGATGTTTGAGTAAGGGTGTGGTTGGATGGGAGTTGTTGTTGGAGTAGTGGTGGGGTTGGACAGGTGGTGATGTTATAGTTGGGGTGGGGTTGTTCTGGATGTGATGTTGGAGTTGGGGTGTGATTGGACGGGATTTTATGTTGGAGCAGTAGTGCGTTTGGACCGGCGGAGTTGTTGGCGTAGGGGTTGTGATGGACAGGATATGTTGCTGGCTAGGGGTTGGGTTCGACAGGAGATGATGTTGGAGTAGGGGTGGTTTTGGACGGAGGTGATGTTGGAGTAGGGGTGGGGTTAGACAGGAGGTGAAGTTGGTGTAGGGGTGTTGTTTGACTGGAGGTACTGTTCGAATAGGGGTTGTGTTGGAAGGGATGTGTTGTTGGAGTAGGGATGGGGATGGACGGGAGTTGAAGTTGGAGTAGGGATGGGGATGGACGGGATTTTATGTTGGAGCAGGAGTGCGGTTGGACCGGCGGTGTTGTTGGCGTAGGGGTGGCAATGTACGGGATACGTTGCTGGAGAAGGGGTTGGGTTTGACAGGAGATGATGTTGGAGTAGGGGTTGTGTTCGACTGGAGTTGATGTTGGAGTAGGGGTGGGGTTGGACGTGATGTGTTGTTGGAGTAGGGGAGGGGTTGGACGGGAAGTGCTGTTGGATTAGGGGTTATGTTGGATTGGAGGTGATGTTGGAGTTGGGGTGTGATTGGACGGGACCTGATGTTGGAGTAGGAGTGCGGTTGGACAGGCGGTGTTGTTGGCGTAGGGGTGGTGATGGACGGGATATGTTGTTGGAGTAGTGGTTGGGTATAGACAGGAGGTGCTGTTGCAGTTGGGGTGGGGCTGGACAGGTGTTGATGTTGGAGTAGGGGTGGGGTTGGACGGGAGGTGATGTTGGAGTAGGGGTGGGGTTAGACAGGAGGTGAAGTTGGTGTAGGGGTGTTGTTTGACGGGAGGTACTGTTCGAATAGGGGTTGTGTTGGAACGGAGGTGTTGTTGGAGTAGGGATGGGTTTGGACAGGAGGTGATGTTGTTGTAGGGGTGGTGTTAGACAGGAGCTGATGTTGGAGTAGGGTTGGTGTTGGACGGAGGTGATGTTGGAGTAGGGGTGGGTTTGGACAGGAGGTGATGTTGGAGTAGGGGTGGGGTTAGACGGGAGGTGATGTTGGAGTAGGGGTGGGGTTGTACGGGAGGTGATGTTGGAGCAGGGGTGGGTTTAGACAGGTGCTGAAGTTGGTGTAGCAGTGTTGTTTGACGGGAGGTACTGTTCGAATAGGGGTGGTGTTGGAATGGAGGTGTTGTTGGAGTAGGGCTGGGGTTGGACTGGAGGTGTTGTTGGAGTAGGGCTGGGGTTGGACGGGTGGTGTTGTTGGACTCGGTCTGGTGTTGGACGGGATGAGTTGTTGGAGTAGGGGTGGGGTTGGACTGGCAGTGCTGTGGGAGTAGGGGTGGTGTTGGACAGGAGGTTATCTTGGAGTAGGGGTGGTGCTGGATGGAAGGTGTTCTTGGAGTAGTGGTGGTGTTGGATGGGTGGTGTTGTTGGTGTAGGCGTTGGGTTGGACGGGAAGTGTTGTTGGAGTAGGGGTGGGGCTGGACAGGCGTTGATGTTGGAGTAGGCGTTGGGATTGGACGGGAAGTGTTGTTGGAGTAGGTTTGGCGTTGGACGGGAGGTGTTATTTGAGTAGGGGTGCGGTTGTACAGAGGTGATGTTGGAGTAGGGGTGGGGTTGGACGGAGGTGATGTTATAGTTGGGGTGGGGTTGTTCTGGATGTGATGTTGGAGTTGGGGTGTGATTGGACGGGATTTTATGTTGGAGCAGTAGTGCGTTTGGACCGGCGGAGTTGTTGGCGTAGGGGTTGTGATGGACAGGATATGTTGCTGGCTAGGGGTGTTGTTTGACTGGAGGTACTGTTCGAATAGGGGTTGTGTTGGAAGGGATGTGTTGTTGGAGTAGGGATGGGGATGGACGGGAGTTGAAGTTGGAGTAGGGATGGGGATGGACGGGATTTTATGTTGGAGCAGGAGTGCGGTTGGACCGGCGGTGTTGTTGGCGTAGGGGTGGCAATGTACGGGATACGTTGCTGGAGAAGGGGTTGGGTTTGACAGGAGATGATGTTGGAGTAGGGGTTGTGTTCGACTGGAGTTGATGTTGGAGTAGGGGTGGGGTTGGACGTGATGTGTTGTTGGAGTAGGGGAGGGGTTGGACGGGAAGTGCTGTTGGATTAGGGGTTATGTTGGATTGGAGGTGATGTTGGAGTTGGGGTGTGATTGGACGGGACCTGATGTTGGAGTAGGAGTGCGGTTGGACAGGCGGTGTTGTTGGCGTAGGGGTGGTGATGGACGGGATATGTTGTTGGAGTAGTGGTTGGGTATAGACAGGAGGTGCTGTTGCAGTTGGGGTGGGGCTGGACAGGTGTTGATGTTGGAGTAGGGGTGGGGTTGGACGGGAGGTGATGTTGGAGTAGGGGTGGGGTTAGACAGGAGGTGAAGTTGGTGTAGGGGTGTTGTTTGACGGGAGGTACTGTTCGAATAGGGGTTGTGTTGGAACGGAGGTGTTGTTGGAGTAGGGATGGGTTTGGACAGGAGGTGATGTTGTTGTAGGGGTGGTGTTAGACAGGAGCTGATGTTGGAGTAGGGTTGGTGTTGGACGGAGGTGATGTTGGAGTAGGGGTGGGTTTGGACAGGAGGTGATGTTGGAGTAGGGGTGGGGTTAGACGGGAGGTGATGTTGGAGTAGGGGTGGGGTTGTACGGGAGGTGATGTTGGAGCAGGGGTGGGTTTAGACAGGTGCTGAAGTTGGTGTAGCAGTGTTGTTTGACGGGAGGTACTGTTCGAATAGGGGTTGTGTTGGAATGGAGGTGTTGTTGGAGTAGGGCTGGGGTTGGACTGGAGGTGTTGTTGGAGTAGGGCTGGGGTTGGACGGATGGTGTTGTTGGACTCGGTCTGGGGTTGGACGGGATGAGTTGTTGGAGTAGGGGTGGGGTTGGACTGGCAGTGCTGTGGGAGTAGGGGTGGTGTTGGACAGGAGGTTATCTTGGAGTAGGGGTGGTGCTGGATGGAAGGTGTTCTTGGAGTAGTGGTGGTGTTGGATGGGTGGTGTTGTTGGTGTAGGCGTTGGGTTGGACGGGAAGTGTTGTTGGAGTAGGGGTGGGGCTGGACAGGCGTTGATGTTGGAGTAGGCGTTGGGATTGGACGGGAAGTGTTGTTGGAGTAGGTTTGGCGTTGGACGGGAGGTGTTATTTGAGTAGGGGTGCGGTTGTACAGAGGTGATGTTGGAGTAGGGGTGGGGTTGGACGGAGGTGATGTTCGAGCGCGGGTGATGTTCGACCGGAGGTGTTGTTGCAATAGTGGTGGGGTTGGACAGGAGGTGATATTGTAGTTGGGGTGGGGATGTACTGGATATGGCATTGGAGTTGGGGTGTGATTGGACGGGATTTTATGTTGGAGCAGTAGTGCGTTTGGACCGGCGGAGTTGTTGGCGTGGGGGTTGTGATGGACGGGATATGTTGCTGGAGTAGGGGTTGGGTTCGACAGGAGGTGTTGTTGTAGTAGGGGTGGTGTTGCACGGGAGGTGATGTTGGAGTAGGGGTGGTGTTGCACGGGAGGTGATGTTGGAGTAGGGGTGGTGTTGCACGGGTGGTGATGTTGGAGTAGGGGTGGGGTTAGACGAGGTGAAGTTGGTGTAGGGGTGTTGTTTGACTGGAGGTACTGTTCGAATAGGGGTTGTGTTGGAAGGGATGTGTTGTTGGAGTAGGGATGGGGATGGACGGGAGTTGAAGTTGGAGTAGGGATGGGGATGGACGGGATTTTATGTTGGAGCAGGAGTGCGGTTGGACCGGCGGTGTTGTTGGCGTAGGCGTGGTGATGTACGGGACACGTTGCTGGAGTAGGGGTTGGGTTTGACAAGAGATGATGTTGGAGTAGGGGTTGTGTTCGACTGGAATTGATGTTGGAGTAGGAGTGTGGTTGGACAGGCGGTGTTGTTGGCGTAGGGGTGGTGATGGACCGGATATGTTGTTGGAGTAGTGGTTGGGTATAGACAGGAGGTGCTTTTGCAGTTGGGGTGGGGCTGGACAGGAGGTGATGTTGGAGTAGGGGTGGGGTTGGACGGGAGGTGATGTTGGAGTAGGGGTGGGGTTAGACAGGAGGTGATTTTGGTGTAGGGGTGTTGTTTGACGGGAGGTACTGTTCGAATAGGGGTTGTGTTGCAACGGAGGTGTTGTTGGAGTAGGGATGGGTTTGGACAGGAGGTGATGTTGTTGTAGGGGTGGTGTTAGACAGGAGCTGATGTTGGAGTAGGGTTGGTGTTGGACGGAGGTGATGTTGGAGTAGGGGTGGGTTTGGACAGGAGGTGATGTTGGAGTAGGGGTGGGGTTGGACGGGAGGTGATGTTGGAGTAGGGGTGTGTTTAGTCAGGTGCAGACGTTGGTGTAGGGGTGTTGTTTGACGGGAGGTACTGTTCGAATAAGGGTGGTTTTGGAATGGAGGTGTTGTTGGAATAGGGCTGGGGTTGGACTGGAGGTGTTGTTGGAGTAGGCGTTGGGTTGGACGGGAAGTGTTGTTGGAGTAGGGGTGGCGTTGGACGGGAGGTGTGTGGGGTTGGACGGGAGGTGTTATTTGAGTAGGGGTGCGGTTGTACAGAGGTGATGTTGGAGTAGGTGTGGGGTTGGATGGAGGTGATGTTCGAGTGTGGGTGAGGTTGGACCGGAGGTGTTGTTGCAATAGGGGTGTGGATGGACAGGAGGTGATGTTTTAGTTGGGTTGGGTATGGACTGGATGTGAAATTGGAGTTGGGGTGTGATTGGACGGGATTTTATTTTGGAGCAGGAGTGCGGTTGGACCAGCGGTGTTGTTGGCGTTGGGGTGGTGTCGGACGGGATATGTTGCTGGAGTAGGGGTTGGGTTTGACAGGTGATGATGCTGGAGTAGGGGTTGTGTTGGACTGGAGTTGAAGTTGGAGTAGGGGTGGGGTTGGACGGCATTTGCTGTTGGAGTATGGGTTGGGTTAGACGGGAGGCGTTGTTGGAGTTGGGGTGCTGTTGGATGGGAGTTGATGTTGGAGTAGTGGTGGGGTTGTACTGGAGCTGAAGTTGGATTAGGAGTACGGTTGGACCGGCGGTGTTATTGAGGTTGGGGTGGTGATGGACTGTAGGTGTTGCTTGAGTAGGGGAGAGGTTGGTGGGAAAGTGCTGTTGGATGGGAGATGATGTTGGAGTAGTGGTGGTGTTGGACGGGAGTTGATATTAGATTTGGGGTGTGGTTGGACAGGAGGTGCTGTTGGAGTTGGGGTGGGGCGGGGCAGGCGGTGATGTTGGAGTAGGGATGGGGTTGGACGGGAGGTGATTTTGAAGTAGGTGTGGATTTGGACGGGAGGTGTTGTTGGAGTAGGGGTGGTGTTGGACGGGAGGCGATGTTGGAGTAGCGGTCAGGTTGGAAGTCAGGTGTTGTTGGAATGGGGTTAGGGTTGGACGGGAGGTGTTGTTGGATTCTGGGTGTGGTTGGAAGGGAAATGTTGTTGGTGTAGGGCTGGGGTTGTACGGCAGGTGTTGTTGGAAGTGGGGTGGGGTTGGACGGGATGTGACATTGTAGTAGGGGTGGGGTTGGACGGGAGCTGTTGTTGGAGTAGGGATGGGGTTGGACGGGAGGTGATGTTGGAGTAGCGGTCAGGTGGGAAGTCAGGTGTTGTTGGAATGGAGTTCGGGTTGGACGGGATGTGTTGTTGGATTCGGGGTCTGGTTGGACGGGAGCTGTTGTTGGTGAAGGGCTGGTGTTAGACAGGAGGTGAAGTTGGTGAAGGGGTGTGGTTTTACGGGAGGTGCTTTGGAATGGGGTGGTGTAGGACGGGATTTGATGTTTGAGTAAGGGTGTGGTTGGATGGGAGTTGTTGTTGGAGTAGTGGTGGGGTTGGACAGGTGGTGATGTTATAGTTGGGGTGGGGTTGTTCTGGATGTGATGTTGGAGTTGGGGTGTGATTGGACGGGATTTTATGTTGGAGCAGTAGTGCGTTTGGACCGGCGGAGTTGTTGGCGTAGGGGTTGTGATGGACGGGATATGTTGCTGGAGTAGGGGTTGGGTTCGACAGGAGATGATGTTGTAGTAGGGCTGGGTTTGGGCAGGAGGTGATGTTGTTGTAGGGGTGGTGTTAGACAGGAGCTGATGTTGGAGTAGGGTTGGTGTTGGACGGAGGTGATGTTGGAGTAGGGGTGGGTTTGGACAGGAGGTGATGTTGGAGTAGGGGTGGGGTTGGACGGGAGGTGATGTTGGAGTAGGGGTGGGGTTGGACGGGAGATGTTGTTGGAGTAGTTGTGGATTTGGATGGGAGGTGTTGTTGGAGTAGGGGTGGGGTTGGACGTGAGGTGTTGTTGGAGTAGGGGTGGGGTTGGACGTGAGGTGTTGTTGGAGTAGGGGTGGGGTTGGACAGGAGGTGATGTTGAAGTAGTTGTGGATTTGGATGGGAGGTGATGTTGGAGTAGGGGTGTGTTTAGTCAGGTGCAGAAGTTGGTGTAGGGGTGTTGTTTGACGGGAGGTACTGTTCGAATAGGGGTGGTTTTGCAATGGAGGTGTTGTGGAATAGGGCTGGGGTTGGACTGGAGGTGTTGTTGGAGTAGGGGTGGGGCTGGAAAGGCGTTGATGTTGGAGTAGGCATTGGGTTGGACGGGAATTGTTGTTGGAGTAGGGGTGGCGTTGGACGGGAGGTGTGTGTGGTTGGACTGGAGGTGTTATTTGAGTAGGGGTGCGGTTGTACAGAGGTGATGTTGGAGTAGGTGTGGGGTTGGATGGAGGTGATGTTCGAGTGTGGGTGAGGTTGGACCGGAGGTGTTGTTGCAATAGGGGTGTGGATGGACAGGAGGTGATGTTTTAGTTGGGTTGGGTATGGACTGGATGTGAAATTGGAGTTGGGGTGTGATTGGACGGGATTTTATTTTGGAGCAGGAGTGCGGTTGGACCAGCGGTGTTGTTGGCGTTGGGGTGGTGACGGACGGGATATGTTGCTGGAGTAGGGGTTGGGTTTGACAGGTGATGATGTTGGAGTAAGGGTTGTGTTGGACTGGAGTTGAAGTTGGAGTAGGGGTGGGGTTGGACGGGATTTGCTGTTGGAGTATGGGTTGGGTTAGACGGGAGGCGTTGTTGGAGTTGGGGTGCTGTTGGATGGGAGTTGATGTTGGAGTAGTGGTGGGGTTGTACTGGAGCTGAAGTTGGATTAGGAGTGCGGTTGGACCGGCGGTGTTATTGAGGTTGGTGTGGAGATGGACTGTAGGTGTTGCTTGAGTAGGGGAGAGGTTGGTGGGAAAGTGCTGTTGGATGGGAGATGATGTTGGAGTAGTGGTGGTGTTGGACGGGAGTTGATATTAGATTTGGGGTGTGGTTGGACAGGAGGTGCTGTTGGAGTTGGGGTGGGGCGGGGCAGGCGGTGATGTTGGAGTAGGGATGGGGTTGGACGGGAGGTGATTTTGAAGTAGGTGTGGATTTGGACGGGAGGTGTTGTTGGAGTAGGGGTGGGGATGGACGGGAGGTGTTTTTGGAGTAGGGGTGGGGATGGACGGGAGGTGTTGTTGGAGTAGGGGTGGGGATGGACGGGAGATGTTGTTGGAGTATTTGTGGATTTGGATGGGAGGTGATGTTGGAGTAGGGGTGGGGTTGGACGGGAGATGTTGTTGGAGTAGGGGTGGAGTTGGACGGGAGGTGATGTTGGAGTAGGGATGGGGTTGGACAGGAGGTGATGTTGAAGTAGTTGTGGATTTGGATGGGAGGTGATGTTGGAGTAGGGGTGGGGATGGACAGGAGGTGTTGTTGGAGTAGGGGTGGGGTTGGACGGGAGATGTTGTTGGAGTAGGGGTTGGGTTGGACAGGATGTGTTTTTGGAGTAGGGGTGGGGCTGGATGGGAGGTGATGTTGGAGTAGCGGTGGTAATGGACGGGAGATGATGTTGGAGTAGGGGTGGGTTTGGACAGGAGGTGCTGTTGGAGTTCGTGTTGTGTTGGACAGGAGGTGTTGTTTGACGGGAGCTACTGTTCGAATAGGGGTGGTCTGGGATGGGAGGTGTTGTTGGAGTAGGGATGGGGTTGGACGGGAGGTGATGTTGGAGTCGGGGTGGGGATAGACGGGAGGGAATGTTGGAGTAGCGGTCAGTTTGGAAGTCAGGTGTTGTTGGAATGGGTTTGGGGTTGGGCGGGAAGTTTTGTTGGATTCGGGGTGTGGTTGGTGTAGGGCTGGGGTTGTACGGCAGGTGTTGTTGTATTCGGGGTGTGGTTGGACGGGAGGTGTTGTTGGTGTAGGGCTGCGGTTGTACGGCAGGTGTTAATGGAGTAGGGGTGGGGTTGGACGGGTGGTGTTGTTGGAGTAGGGGTGGGGTTGGATGGGAGGTGATGTTGGAGTAGCGGTGGTATTGGACGGGAGGTGATGTTGGAGTAGGGGTGGGTTTGGACGGGAGGTGATGTTGGAGTAGGGGTGGGGATGGACGGGAGCTGATGTTGGAGTAGGGGTGGGGATGGACGGGAGGTGTTGTTGGAGTAGCGGTGGGTTTGGACTGGAGTTGATGTTGTAGTAGGGGTGGGGATGGACGGGCGGTGATGTAGGAGTAGTGGTGGGTTTGACAGAGGTATTGTTGGAGTAGGGGTGGTGTTGGACAGGATGTGTTGTTGGAGTTGGGTTGTGATTGGACGGGATTTTATGTTGGAGCAGGAGTGCGGTTGGACCGGCTGTGTTGTTGGCGTAGGGGTGGTGATGGACGGGATATGTTGCTGGAGTAGGGGTTGAGTTTGACAGGATGCGATGTTGGAGAAAGGGTGTGGTTAGACGGGAGGTGTTTTTGGAGTCGGGGAGGGGTTGGACGGGAAGTGCTGTTGGAATAGGGGTTATGTTGGATTGGTGATGATGTTGGAGTTGGGGTGTGATTGGACGGGATTTTATGTTGGAGTAGGAGTGCGGTTGGACAGGTGGTGTTGTTGGCGTAGGGGTGGTGATGGACGGGATATGTTGTTGGAGCAGGGGTTGGGTTTGACAGGAGATGATGTTGGAGTAGGGGTGGGGTTTGACGGGAGTTGATGTTGGAGTTGGGGTGTGGTTGGACAGGAAGTGCTGTTGGAGTAGGGGTGGGGTTGGATGGGAGGTGTGCGGGTTTGGACGGGTGGTGTTATTTGAGTAAGGGTGTGGTTTTATGGAGGTGATGTTGGAGTAGGGGTGGGGTTGGATGGAGGTGATGTTCGAGTAGGGGTGAGGTTGTACGGGAGGTGTTGTTGGAATAGGTCTGGGGATGGACAGGAGGTGATGTTGTATTTGGGGTGGGTATGGACTGGATGTGATATTGGAGTTGGGGTGTGATTGGACGGGATTTTATGTTGGAGCAGGAGTGTGGTTGGACCGGCGGTGTTGCTGGCGTTGCCGTGGTAATGGACGGGATATGTTGCTGGAGTAGGGGTTGGGTTTGACAGGAGATGATGTTGGAGTAGCGGTTGTGTTGGACTGGAGTTGAAGTTGGAGTAGGGCTGGGGTTGGACGGGATTTGTTGTTGGAGTATGGGTTGGGTTGGATGGGAGTCGTTGTTGGAGTTCGGGTGGTGTTGGATGGGAGTTGATGTTGGAGTAGTGATGGGGTTGGACAGGAGCTGAAGGTGGATTAGGAGTGCGGTTGGACCGGTGGTGTTGTTGAGATAGGGGTGGTGATGGACTGGAGGTGTTGCTTGAGTAGGGGAGAGGTTGGTCTGGAAGTGCTGTTGGATTGGAGATGATGTTGGAGTAGTGGTGGTGTTGGACGGGAGTTGATATTGGATTTCGGGTGTGGTTGGACAGGAGGTGCTGTTGGAGTAGGGGTGGGGTTGGATGGGAGGTGATGTTGGAGTAGGGGTGTGTTTGGACAGGAGGTGCTGTTGGAGTTGGGGTGGGGATGGACTGGAGGTGATGTTGTTGTTGGGGTGGGGATGGACTGGATCTGATATTGGAGTTGGGGTGTGATTGGACGGGATTTTATGTTGGAGCAGGAGGGCGGTTGGACAGGTGGTGTTGTTGGCGTAGGGGTGGTGATGGACGGGATATGTTGTTGGAGTAGGGGTTGGGTTTGACAGGAGATGATGTTGGAGTAGGGATGGGGTTGGACGGGAGGTGATTTTGAAGTAGGTGTGGATTTGGACGGGAGGTGATGTTGGAGTAGGGGTGGGGCTGGACAGGAGGTGATGTTGAAGTAGTTGTGGATTGGGACGGGTGGTGATGTTGGAGTAGGGGTGGGTTTGGACGGGAGATGTTGTTGGAGTAGGGGTTGGGTTGGACAGAATGTGTTGTTGGAGTAGGGGTGGGGTTGGACAGGAGGTGATGTTGAAGTAGTTGTGGATTTGGATGGGAGGTGATGTTGGAGTAGGGGTGGGGATGGACAGGAGGTGTTGTTGGAGTAGGGGTGGGTTTGGACGGGAGATGTTGTTGGAGTAGGGGTTGGGTTGGACAGGATGTGTTTTTGGAGTAGGGGTGGGGCTGGATGGGAGGTGATGTTGGAGTAGCGGTGGTAATGGACGGGAGATGATGTTGGAGTAGGGGTGGGTTTGGACAGGAGGTGCTGTTGGAGTTCGTGTTGTGTTGGACAGGAGGTGTTGTTTGACGGGAGCTACTGTTCGAATAGGGGTGGTCTGGGATGGGAGGTGTTGTTGGAGTAGGGATGGGGTTGGACGGGAGGTGATGTTGGAGTCGGGGTGGGGATAGACGGGAGGGAATGTTGGAGTAGCGGTCAGTTTGGAAGTCAGGTGTTGTTGGAATGGGTTTGGGGTTGGGCGGGAAGTTTTGTTGGATTCGGGGTGTGGTTGTTGTAGGGCTGGGGTTGTACGGCAGGTGTTGTTGGATTCGGGGTGTGGTTGGACGGGAGGTGTTGTTGGTGTAGGGCTGCGGTTGTACGGCAGGTGTTAATGGAGTAGGGGTGGGGTTGGACGGGTGGTGTTGTTGGAGTAGGGGTGGGGTTGGATGGGAGGTGATGTTGGAGTAGCGGTGGTATTGGACGGGAGGTGATGTTGGAGTACGGGTGGGTTTGGACGGGAGGTGATGTTGGAGTAGGGGTGGGGATGGACTGGAGCTGATGTTGGAGTAGGGGTGGGGATGGACGGGAGGTGTTGTTGGAGTAGCGGTGGGTTTGGACTGGAGTTGATGTTGTAGTAGGGGTGGGGATGGACGGGCGGTGATGTAGGAGTAGTGGTGGGTTTGACAGAGGTATTGTTGGAGTAGGGGTGGTGTTGGACAGGATGTGTTGTTGGAGTTGGGTTGTGATTGGACGGGATTTTATGTTGGAGCAGGAGTGCGGTTGGACCGGCTGTGTTGTTGGCGTAGGGGTGGTTATGGACGGGATATGTTGCTGGAGTAGGGGTTGAGTTTGACAGGATGCGATGTTGGAGAAAGGGTGTGGTTAGACGGGAGGTGTTTTTGGAGTCGGGGAGGGGTTGGACGGGAAGTGCTGTTGGAATAGGGGTTATGTTGGATTGGTGATGATGTTGGAGTTGGGGTGTGATTGGACGGGATTTTATGTTGGAGTAGGAGTGCGGTTGGACAGGTGGTGTTGTTGGCGTAGGGGTGGTGATGGACGGGATATGTTGTTGGAGCAGGGGTTGGGTTTGACAGGAGGTGATGTTGGAGTAGGGGTGGGGATGGACTGGAGCTGATGTTGGAGTAGGGGTGGGGATGGACGGGAGGTGTTGTTGGAGTAGCGGTGGGTTTGGACTGGAGTTGATGTTGTAGTAGGGGTGGGGATGGACGGGCGGTGATGTAGGAGTAGTGGTGGGTTTGACAGAGGTATTGTTGGAGTAGGGGTGGTGTTGGACAGGATGTGTTGTTGGAGTTGGGTTGTGATTGGACGGGATTTTATGTTGGAGCAGGAGTGCGGTTGGACCGGCTGTGTTGTTGGCGTAGGGGTGGTGATGGACGGGATATGTTGCTGGAGTAGGGGTTGAGTTTGACAGGATGCGATGTTGGAGAAAGGGTGTGGTTAGACGGGAGGTGTTTTTGGAGTCGGGGAGGGGTTGGACGGGAAGTGCTGTTGGAATAGGGGTTATGTTGGATTGGTGATGATGTTGGAGTTGGGGTGTGATTGGACAGGATTTTATGTTGGAGTAGGAGTGCGGTTGGACAGGTGGTGTTGTTGGCGTAGGGGTGGTGATGGACGGTATATGTTGTTGGAGCAGGGGTTGGGTTTGACAGGAGATGATGTTGGAGTAGGGGTGGGGTTTGACGGGAGTTGATGTTGGAGTTGGGGTGTGGTTGGACAGGAAGTGCTGTTGGAGTAGGGGTGGGGTTGGATGGGAGGTGTGCGGGTTTGGACGGGAGGTGTTATTTGAGTAAGGGTGTGGTTTTATGGAGGTGATGTTGGAGTAGGGGTGGGGTTGGATGGAGGTGATGTTCGAGTAGGGGTGAGGTTGTACGGGAGGTGTTGTTGGAATAGGTCTGGGGATGGACAGGAGGTGATGTTGTATTTGGGGTGGGTATGGACTGGATGTGATATTGGAGTTGGGGTGTGATTGGACGGGATTTTATGTTGGAGCAGGAGTGTGGTTGGACCAGCGGTGTTGCTGGCGTTGCCGTGGTAATGGACGGGATATGTTGCTGGAGTAGGGGTTGGGTTTGACTGGAGATGATGTTGGAGTAGCGGTTGTGTTGGACTGGAGTTGAAGTTGGAGTAGGGCTGGGGTTGGACGGGATTTGTTGTTGGAGTATGGGTTGGGTTGGATGGGAGTCGTTATTGGAGTTCGGGTGGTGTTGGATGGGAGTTGATGTTGGAGTAGTGATGGGGTTGGACAGGAGCTGAAGGTGGATTAGGAGTGCGGTTGGACCGGTGGTGTTGTTGAGATAGGGGTGGTGATGGACTGGAGGTGTTGCTTGAGTAGGGGAGAGGTTGGTCTGGAAGTGCTGTTGGATTGGAGATGATGTTGGAGTAGTGGTGGTGTTGGACGGGAGTTGATATTGGATTTCGGGTGTGGTTGGACAGGAGGTGCTGTTGGAGTAGGGGTGGGGTTGGATGGGAGGTGATGTTGGAGTAGGGGTGTGTTTGGACAGGAGGTGCTGTTGGAGTTGGGGTGGGGATGGACTGGAGGTGATGTTGTTATTGGGGTGGGGATGGACTGGATCTGATATTGGAGTTGGGGTGTGATTGGACGGGATTTTATGTTGGAGCAGGAGGGCGGTTGGACAGGTGGTGTTGTTGGCGTAGGGGTGGTGATGGACGGGATATGTTGTTGGAGTAGGGGTTGGGTTTGACAGGAGATGATGTTGGAGTAGGGATGGGGTTGGACGGGAGGTGATTTTGAAGTAGGTGTGGATTTGGACGGGAGGTGATGTTGGAGTAGGGGTGGGGCTGGACAGGAGGTGATGTTGAAGTAGTTGTGGATTGGGACGGGTGGTGATGTTGGAGTAGGGGTGGGTTTGGACGGGAGATGTTGTTGGAGTAGGGGTTGGGTTGGACAGGATGTGTTGTTGGAGTAGGGGTGGGGTTGGACAGGAGGTGATGTTGAAGTAGTTGTGGATTTGGATGGGAGGTGATGTTGGAGTAGGGGTGGGGATGGACAGGAGGTGTTGTTGGAGTAGGGGTGGGTTTGGACGGGAGATGTTGTTGGAGTAGGGGTTGGGTTGGACAGGATGTGTTGTTGGAGTAGGGGTGGTGTTGGACAGGAGGTGATGTTGGAGTAGCGGTGGTAATGGACGGGAGGTGATGTTGGAGTAGGGTTGGAGTTGGACGGGAGGTGATGTTGGAGTAGGGTTGGGTTTGGACAGGAGGTGCTGTTGGAGTTCGGGTTGTGTTGGACAGTAGGTGTTGTTTGACGGGAGGTACTGTTCGAATAGGGGTGGTCTTGGAAGGGAGGTTTTGTTGGAGTAGGGATGGGGTTGGATGGGAGGTGATGTTGGAGTCGGGGTGGGGATAGACGGGAGGGGATGTTGGAGTAGCGGTCAGTTTGGATGTCAGGTGTTGTTGGAATGGGTTTGGGGTTGGGCGTGAAGTGTTGATGGATTCGTGGTGTGGTTGGATGGGATGTGTTGTTGGTGTAGGGCTGCGGTTGTACGGCAGGTGCTAATGGAGTAGGGGTGGGGTTGGACGGGTGGTGTTGTTGGAGTAGGGGTGGGGTTGGATAGGAGGTGTTGTTGGAGTTGGGGTGGAGTGTACGGAGATGATGTTGGAGTAGCGATGGGTTTGGACTGGAGGTGATGTTGGAATAGAGGTTGGGTTGGAAGTTAGGTGCTCTTGGAGTAGGTGTGTGGTTGGACGGGCGGTGATGTAGGAGTCGTGGTGGGTTTGACAGAGGTATTGTTGGAGTTGGGCTGGGGTTGGACGGGATGTGTTGTTGGAGTTGGGTTGTGATTGGACGGGATTTTATGTTGGTGCAGGTGTGCGGTTGGTCCGGCTGTGTTGTTGGCGTAGGGGTGTTGATGGACGGGATATGTTGTTGGAGTAGGGGTTGGGTTTGACAGGAGATGAAGTTGGAGTAGGGGTGGGGTTGGACGGGATGTGTTGTTGGAGTATGGGTTGGGTTAGACAGGAGGTGCTGTTGGAGAAGGGGTGTGGTTAGACGGGAGGTGTTTTTGGAGTCGGGGAGTTGTTGGACGGGAAGTACTGTTGGAATAGGGGTTATGTTGGATTGGTGGTGATGTTGGAGTTGGGGTGTGATTGGACGGGATTTTATGTTGGAGTAGGAGTGCGGTTGGACAGGTGGTGTTGTTGGCGTAGGGGTGGTGATGGACGGGATATGTTGTTGGAGTAGGGGTTGGGTTTGACAGGAGATGATGTTGGAGTAGGGATGGGGTTTGACGGGAGTTGATGTTGGAGTTGGGGTGTGGTTGGACAGGAAGTGCTGTTGGAGTAGGGGTGGGGTTGGATGGAGGTGATGTTCGAGTAGGGGTGAGGTTGTACAGGAGTTGTTGTTGGAATAGGTTGGGGGATGGACAGGAGGTGATGTTGTAGTTGGGGTGGGTATGGACTGGATGTGATATTGGAGTTGGGGTGTGATTGGACGGGATTTTATGTTGGAGCAGGAGTGTGGTTGGACCGGCGGTGTTGCTGGCGTTGGGGTGGTGATGGACAGGATATGTTGCTGGAGTAGGGGTTGGGTTTGACAGGAGATGATGTTGGAGTAGGGGTTGTGTTGGACTGGAGTTGAAGTTGGAGTAGGGCTGGGGTTGGACGGGATTTGTTGTTGGAGTATGGGTTGGGTTGGATGGGAGTTGATGTTGGAGTAGTGATGGGGTTGGACAGGAGCTGAAGGTGGATTAGGAGTGCGGTTGGACCGGCGGTGTTGTTGAGATAGGGGTGGTGATGGACTGGAGGTGTTGCTTGAGTAGGGGAGAGGGTGGTCTGGAAGTGCTGTTGGATTGGAGATGATGTTGGAGTAGTGGTGGTGTTGGACGGGAGTTGATATTGGATTTGGGGTGTGGTTGGACAGGAGGTGCTATTGGAGTAGGGGTGGGGTTGGATGGGAGGTGATGTTGGAGTAGGGGTGGGGTTGGACGGGAGATGTTGTTGGAGTAGTTGTGGATTTGGATGGGAGGTGTTGTTGGAGTAGGGGTGGGGTTGGACGTGAGGTGTTGTTGGAGTAGGGGTGGGGTTGGACGTGAGGTGTTGTTGGAGTAGGGGTGGGGTTGGACAGGAGGTGATGTTGAAGTAGTTGTGGATTTGGATGGGAGGTGATGTTGGAGTAGGGGTGTGTTTAGTCAGGTGCAGAAGTTGGTGTAGGGGTGTTGTTTGACGGGAGGTACTGTTCGAATAGGGGTGGTTTTGCAATGGAGGTGTTGTTGGAATAGGGCTGGGGTTGGACTGGAGGTGTTGTTGGAGTAGGGGTGGGGCTGGACAGGTGTTGATGTTGGAGTAGGCATTGGGTTGGACGGGAATTGTTGTTGGAGTAGGGGTGGCATTGGACGGGAGGTGTGTGGGGTTGGACGGGAGGTGTTATTTGAGTAGGGGTGCGGTTGTACAGAGGTGATGTTGGAGTAGGTGTGGGGTTGGATGGAGGTGATGTTCGAGTGTGGGTGAGGTTGGACCGGAGGTGTTGTTGCAATAGGGGTGTGGATGGACAGGAGGTGATGTTTTAGTTGGGTTGGGTATGGACTGGATGTGAAATTGGAGTTGGGGTGTGATTGGACGGGATTTTATTTTGGAGCAGGAGTGCGGTTGGACCAGCGGTGTTGTTGGCGTTGGGGTGGTGACGGACGGGATATGTTGCTGGAGTAGGGGTTGGGTTTGACAGGTGATGATGTTGGAGTAAGGGTTGTGTTGGACTGGAGTTGAAGTTGGAGTAGGGGTGGGCTTGGACGGGATTTGCTGTTGGAGTATGGGTTGGGTTAGACAGGAGGCGTTGTTGGAGTTGAGGTGCTGTTGGATGGGAGTTGATGTTGGAGTAGTGGTGGGGTTGTACTGGAGCTGAAGTTGGATTCGGAGTGCGGTTGGACCGGCAGTGTTATTGAGGTTGGTGTGGAGATGGACTGTAGGTGTTGCTTGAGTAGGGGAGAGGTTGGTGGGAAAGTGCTGTTGGATGGGAGATGATGTTGGAGTAGTGGTGGTGTTGGATGGGAGTTGATATTAGATTTGGGGTGTGGTTGGACAGGAGGTGCTGTTGGAGTAGGGATGGGGTTGGACGGGAGGTGATGTTGGAGTCGGGGTGGGGATAGACTGGAGGGAATGTTGGAGTAGCGGTCTGTTTGGAAGTCAGGTGTTGTTGGAATGGGTTTGGGGATGGGCGGGAAGTTTTGTTGGATTCGGGGTGTGGTTGTTGTAGGGCTGGGGTTGTACGGCAGGTGTTGTTGGATTCGGGGTGTGGTTGGACGGGAGGTGTTGTTGGTGTAGGGCTGCGGTTGTACGGCAGTTGTTAATGGAGTAGGGGTGGGGTTGGACGGGTGGTGTTGTTGGAGTAGGGGTGGGGTTGGATGGGAGGTGATGTTGGAGTAGCGGTGGTATTGGACGGGAGGTGATGTTGGAGTAGCGGTGGGTTTGGACTGGAGTTGATGTTGGAGTAGGGGTGGGGATGGACGGGAGGTGATGTTGGAATAGGGTTTGGGTTGGAAGTCAGGTGTTCTTGGAGTAGGTGTGTGGTTGGACGGGCGGTGATGTAGGAGTAGTGGTGGGTTTGACAGAGGTATTGTTGGAGTAGGGGTGGTGTTGGACAGGATGTGTTGTTGGAGTTGGGTTGTGATTGGACGGGATTTTATGTTGGAGCAGGAGTGCGGTTGGACCGGCTGTGTTGTTGGCGTAGGGGTGGTGATGGACGGGATATGTTGCTGGAGTAGGGGTTGAGTTTGACAGGATGCGATGTTGGAGAAAGGGTGTGGTTAGACGGGAGGTGTTTTTGGAGTCGGGGAGGGGTTGGACGGGAAGTGCTGTTGGAATAGGGGTTATGTTGGATTGGTGATGATGTTGGAGTTGGGGTGTGATTGGACGGGATTTTATGTTGGAGTAGGAGTGCGGTTGGACAGGTGGTGTTGTTGGCGTAGGGGTGGTGATGGACGGGATATGTTGTTGGAGCAGGGGTTGGGTTTGACAGGAGATGATGTTGGAGTAGGGGTGGGGTTTGACGGGAGTTGATGTTGGAGTTGGGGTGTGGTTGGACAGGAAGTGCTGTTGGAGTAGGGGTGGGGTTGGATGGGAGGTGTACGGGTTTGGACGGGAGGTGTTATTTGAGTAAGGGTGTGGTTTTACGGAGGTGATGTTGGAGTAGGGGTGGGGTTGGATGGAGGTGATGTTCGAGTAGGGGTGAGGTTGTACGGGAGGTGTTGTTGGAATAGGTCTGGGGATGGACAGGAGGTGATGTTGTATTTGGGGTGGGTATGGACTGGATGTGATATTGGAGTTGGGGTGTGATTGGACGGGATTTTATGTTGGAGCAGGAGTGTGGTTGGACCGGCGGTGTTGCTGGCGTTGCCGTGGTAATGGACGGGATATGTTGCTGGAGTAGGGGTTGGGTTTGACAGGAGATGATGTTGGAGTAGAGGTTGTGTTGGACTGGAGTTGAAGTTGGAGTAGGGCTGGGGTTGGACGGGATTTGTTGTTGGAGTATGGGTTGGGTTGGATGGGAGTCGTTGTTGGAGTTCGGGTGGTGTTGGATGGGAGTTGATGTTGGAGTAGTGATGGGGTTGGACAGGAGCTGAAGGTGGATTAGGAGTGCGGTTGGACCGGTGGTGTTGTTGAGATAGGGGTGGTGATGGACTGGAGGTGTTGCTTGAGTAGGGGAGAGGTTGGTCTGGAAGTGCTGTTGGATTGGAGATGATGTTGGAGTAGTGGTGGTGTTGGACGGGAGTTGATATTGGATTTCGGGTGTGGTTGGACAGGAGGTGCTGTTGGAGTAGGGGTGGGTTTGGATGGGAGGTGATGTTGGAGTAGGGGTGTGTTTGGACAGGAGGTGCTGTTGGAGTTGGGGTGGGGATGGACTGGAGGTGATGTTGTTGTTGGGGTGGGGATGGACTGGATGTGTTATTGGAGTTGGGGTGTGATTGGACAGGATTTTATGTTGGAGCAGGAGGGCGGTTGGACAGGTGGTGTTGTTGGCGTAGGGGTGGTGATGGACGGGATATGTTGTTGGAGTAGGGGTTGGGTTTGACAGGAGATGATGTTGGAGTAGGGGTTGTGTTGGACTGGAGTTGAAGTTGGAGTAGGGCTGGGTTTGGACGGGAGGTGATTTTGAAGTAGGTGTGGATTTGGACGGGAGGTGATGTTGGAGTAGGGGTGGGGTTGGACAGGAGGTGATGTTGAAGTAGTTGTGGATTTGGACGGGTGGTGATGTTGGAGTAGGGGTGGGTTTGGACGGGAGATGTTGTTGGAGTAGGGGTTGGGTTGGACAGGATGTGTTGTTGGAGTAGGGGTGGGGTTGGACAGGAGGTGATGTTGCAGTAGTTGTGGATTTGGATGGGAGGTGATGTTGGAGTAGGGGTGGGGATGGACAGGAGGTGTTGTTGGAGTAGGGGTGGGTTTGGACGGGAGATGTTGTTGGAGTAGGGGTTGGGTTGGACAGGATGTGTTGTTGGAGTAGGGGTGGTAATGGACAGGAGGTGATGTTGGAGTAGCGGTGGTAATGGACGGGAGGTGATGTTGGAGTAGGGTTGGAGTTGGACGGGAGGTGATGTTGGAGTAGGGTTGGGTTTGGACAGGAGGTGCTGTTGGAGTTCGGGTTGTGTTGGACAGGAGGTGTTGTTTGACGGGAGGTACTGTTCGAATAGGGGTGGTCTTGGAAGGGAGGTTTTGTTGGAGTAGGGATGGGGTTGGATGGGAGGTGATGTTGGAGTCGGGGTGGGGATAGACGGGAGGGGATGTTGGAGTAGCGGTCAGTTTGGATGTCAGGTGTTGTTGGAATGGGTTTGGGGTTGGGCGTGAAGTGTTGATGGATTCGTGGTGTGGTTGGATGGGATGTGTTGTTGGTGTAGGGCTGCGGTTGTACGGCAGGTGCTAATGGAGTAGGGGTGGGGTTGGACGGGTGGTGTTGTTGGAGTAGGGGTGGGGTTGGATAGGAGGTGTTGTTGGAGTTGGGGTGGAGTGTACGGAGATGTTGTTGGAGTAGCGGTGGGTTTGGACTGGAGGTGATGTTGGAATAGGGGTTGGGTTGGAAGTCAGGTGTTCTTGGAGTAGGTGTGTGGTTGGACGGGCGGTGATGTAGGAGTAGTGGTGGGTTTGACAGAGGTATTGTTGGAGTTGGGCTGGGGTTGGACGGGATGTGTTGTTGGAGTTGGGTTGTGATTGGACGGGATTTTATGTTGGAGCAGGTGTGCGGTTGGACCGGCTGTGTTGTTGGCGTAGGGGTGGTGATGGACGGGATATGTTGTTGGAGTAGGGGTTGGGTTTGACAGGAGATGAAGTTGGAGTAGGGGTGGGGTTGGACGGGATGTGTTGTTGGAGTATGGGTTGGGTTAGACAGGAGGCGCTGTTGGAGAAGGGGTGTGGTTAGACGGGAGGTGTTTTTGGAGTCGGGGAGTTGTTGGACGGGAAGTACTGTTGGAATAGGGGTTATGTTGGATTGGTGGTGATGTTGGAGTTGGGGTGTGATTGGACGGGATTTTATGTTGGAGTAGGAGTGCGGTTGGACAGGTGGTGTTGTTGGCGTAGGGGTGGTGATGGACGGGATATGTTGTTGGAGTAGGGGTTGGGTTTGACAGGAGATGATGTTGGAGTAGGGGTTGTGTTGGACTGGAGTTGAAGTTGGAGTAGGGCTGGGGTTGGACGGGATTTGTTGTTGGAGTATGGGTTGGGTTGGATGGGAGTTGATGTTGGAGTAGTGATGGGGTTGGACAGGAGCTGAAGGTGGATTAGGAGTGCGGTTGGACCGGCGGTGTTGTTGAGATAGGGGTGGTGATGGACTGGAGGTGTTGCTTGAGTAGGGGAGATGGTGGTCTGGAAGTGCTGTTGGATTGGAGATGATGTTGGAGTAGTGGTGGTGTTGGACGGGAGTTGATATTGGATTTGGGGTGTGGTTGGACAGGAGGTGCTATTGGAGTAGGGGTGGGGTTGGATGGGAGGTGATGTTGGAGTAGGGGTGGGGTTGGACGGGAGATGTTGTTGGAGTAGTTGTGGATTTGGATGGGAGGTGTTGTTGGAGTAGGGGTGGGGTTGGACGTGAGGTGTTGTTGGAGTAGGGGTGGGGTTGGACGTGAGGTGTTGTTGGAGTAGGGGTGGGGTTGGACAGGAGGTGATGTTGAAGTAGTTGTGGATTTGGATGGGAGGTGATGTTGGAGTAGGGGTGTGTTTAGTCAGGTGCAGAAGTTGGTGTAGGGGTGTTGTTTGACGGGAGGTACTGTTCGAATAGGGGTGGTTTTGCAATGGAGGTGTTGTTGGAATAGGGCTGGGGTTGGACTGGAGGTGTTGTTGGAGTAGGGGTGGGGCTGGACAGGTGTTGATGTTGGAGTAGGCGTTGGGTTGGACGGGAATTGTTGTTGGAGTAGGGGTGGCGTTGGACGGGAGGTGTGTGGGGTTGGACGGGAGGTGTTATTTGAGTAGGGGTGCGGTTGTACAGAGGTGATGTTGGAGTAGGTGTGGGGTTGGATGGAGGTGATGTTCGAGTGTGGGTGAGGTTGGACCGGAGGTGTTGTTGCAATAGGGGTGTGGATGGACAGGAGGTGATGTTTTAGTTTGGTTGGGTATGGACTGGATGTGAAATTGGAGTTGGGGTGTGATTGGACGGGATTTTATTTTGGAGCAGGAGTGCGGTTGGACCAGCGGTGTTGTTGGCGTTGGGGTGGTGACGGACGGGATATGTTGCTGGAGTAGGGGTTGGGTTTGACAGGTGATGATGTTGGAGTAAGGGTTGTGTTGGACTGGAGTTGAAGTTGGAGTAGGGGTGGGCTTGGACGGGATTTGCTGTTGGAGTATGGGTTGGGTTAGACGGGAGGCGTTGTTGGAGTTGAGGTGCTGTTGGATGGGAGTTGATGTTGGAGTAGTGGTGGGGTTGTACTGGAGCTGAAGTTGGATTCGGAGTGCGGTTGGACCGGCGGTGTTATTGAGGTTGGTGTGGAGATCGACTGTAGGTGTTGCTTGAGTAGGGGAGAGGTTGGTGGGAAAGTGCTGTTGGATGGGAGATGATGTTGGAGTAGTGGTGGTGTTGGATGGGAGTTGATATTAGATTTGGGGTGTGGTTGGACAGGAGGTGCTGTTGGAGTAGGGATGGGGTTGGACGGGAGGTGATGTTGGAGTCGGGGTGGGGATAGACGGGAGGGAATGTTGGAGTAGCGGTCAGTTTGGAAGTCAGGTGTTGTTAGAATGGGTTTGGGGTTGGGCGGGAAGTTTTGTTGGATTCGGGGTGTGGTTGTTGTAGGGCTGGGGTTGTACGGCAGGTGTTGTTGGATTCGGGGTGTGGTTGGACGGGAGGTGTTGTTGGTGTAGGGCTGCGGTTGTACGGCAGTTGTTAATGGAGTAGGGGTGGGGTTGGACGGGTGGTGTTGTTGGAGTAGGGGTGGGGTTGGATGGGAGGTGATGTTGGAGTAGCGGTGGTATTGGACGGGAGGTGATGTTGGAGTAGGGGTGGGTTTGGACGGGAGGTGATGTTGGAGTAGGGGTGGGGATGAACGGGAGCTGATGTTGGAGTAGGGGTGGGGATGGACGGGAGGTGATGTTGGAGTAGCGGTGGGTTTGGACTGGAGTTGATGTTGGAGTAGGGGTGGGGATGGACGGGAGGTGATGTTGGAATAGGGGTTGGGTTGGAAGTCAGGTGTTATTGGAGTAGGTGTGTGGTTGGACGGGCGGTGATGTAGGAGTAGTGGTGGGTTTGACAGAGGTATTGTTGGAGTAGGGGTGGTGTTGGACAGGATGTGTTGTTGGAGTTGGGTTGTGATTGGACGGGATTTTATGTTGGAGCAGGAGTGCGGTTGGACCGGCTGTGTTGTTGGCGTAGGGGTGGTGATGGACGGGATATGTTGCTGGAGTAGGGGTTGAGTTTGACAGGATGCGATGTTGGAGAAAGGGTGTGGTTAGACGGGAGGTGTTTTTGGAGTCGGGGAGGGGTTGGACGGGAAGTGCTGTTGGAATAGGGGTTATGTTGGATTGGTGATGATGTTGGAGTTGGGGTGTGATTGGACGGGATTTTATGTTGGAGTAGGAGTGCGGTTGGACAGGTGGTGTTGTTGGCGTAGGGGTGGTGATGGACGGGATATGTTGTTGGAGCAGGGGTTGGGTTTGACAGGAGATGATGTTGGAGTAGGGGTGGGGTTTGACGGGAGTTGATGTTGGAGTTGGGGTGTGGTTGGACAGGAAGTGCTGTTGGAGTAGGGGTGGGGTTGGATGGGAGGTGTGCGGGTTTGGACGGGAGGTGTTATTTGAGTAAGGGTGTGGTTTTACGGAGGTGATGTTGGAGTAGGGGTGGGGTTGGATGGAGGTGATGTTCGAGTAGGGGTGAGGTTGTACGGGAGGTGTTGTTGGAATAGGTCTGGGGATGGACAGGAGGTGATGTTGTATTTGGGGTGGGTATGGACTGGATGTGATATTGGAGTTGGGGTGTGATTGGACGGGATTTTATGTTGGAGCAGGAGTGTGGTTGGACCGGCGGTGTTGCTGGCGTTGCCGTGGTAATGGACGGGATATGTTGCTGGAGTAGGGGTTGGGTTTGACAGGAGATGATGTTGGAGTAGAGGTTGTGTTGGACTGGAGTTGAAGTTGGAGTAGGGCTGGGGTTGGACGGGATTTGTTGTTGGAGTATGGGTTGGGTTGGATGGGAGTCGTTGTTGGAGTTCGGGTGGTGTTGGATGGGAGTTGATGTTGGAGTAGTGATGGGGTTGGACAGGAGCTGAAGGTGGATTAGGAGTGCGGTTGGACCGGTGGTGTTGTTGAGATAGGGGTGGTGATGGACTGGAGGTGTTGCTTGAGTAGGGGAGAGGTTGGTCTGGAAGTGCTGTTGGATTGGAGATGATGTTGGAGTAGTGGTGGTGTTGGACGGGAGTTGATATTGGATTTCGGGTGTGGTTGGACAGGAGGTGCTGTTGGAGTAGGGGTGGGTTTGGATGGGAGGTGATGTTGGAGTAGGGGTGTGTTTGGACAGGAGGTGCTGTTGGAGTTGGGGTGGGGATGGACTGGAGGTGATGTTGTTGTTGGGGTGGGGATGGACTGGATGTGATATTGGAGTTGGGGTGTGATTGGACAGGATTTTATGTTGGAGCAGGAGGGCGGTTGGACAGGTGGTGTTGTTGGCGTAGGGGTGGTGATGGACGGGATATGTTGTTGGAGCAGGGGTTGGGTTTGACAGGAGATGATGTTGGAGTAGGGGTGGGGTTTGACGGGAGTTGATGTTGGAGTTGGGGTGTGGTTGGACAGGAAGTGCTGTTGGAGTAGGGGTGGGGTTGGATGGGAGGAGTGTGGGTTT
Organism: Hypanus sabinus; assembly: GCF_030144855.1. Taxonomy (NCBI): domain Eukaryota; kingdom Metazoa; phylum Chordata; class Chondrichthyes; order Myliobatiformes; family Dasyatidae; genus Hypanus; species Hypanus sabinus. Next base: position 82,518,157 of record NC_082714.1, read on the forward strand.
GGACGGGAGGTGTTATTTGAGTAAGGGTGTGGTTTTACGGAGGTGATGTTGGAGTAGGGGTGGGGTTGGATGGAGGTGATGTTCGAGTAGGGGTGAGGTTGTACGGGAAGTGTTGTTGGAATAGGTCTGGGGATGGACAGGAGGTGATGTTGTATTTGGGGTGGGTATGGACTGGATGTGATATTGGAGTTGGGGTGGTGATGGACGGGATATGTTGTTGGAGTAGGGGTTGGGTTTGACAGGAGATGATGTTGGAGTAGGGATGGGGTTGGACGGGAGGTGATTTTGAAGTAGGTGTGGATTTGGACGGGAGGTGATGTTGGAGTAGGGGTGGGGTTGGACAGGAGGTGATGTTGAAGTAGTTGTGGATTTGGACGGGTGTTGATGTTGGAGTAGGGGTGGGTTTGGACGGGAGATGTTGTTGGAGTAGGGGTTGGGTTGGACAGGATGTGTTGTTGGAGTAGGGGTGGGGTTGGACAGGAGGTGATGTTGAAGTAGTTGTGGATTTGGTTGGGAGGTGATGTTGGAGTAGGGGTGGGGATGGACAGGAGGTGTTGTTGGAGTAGGGGTGGGTTTGGACGGGAGATGTTGTTGGAGTAGGGGTTGGGTTGGACAGGATGTGTCGTTGGAGTAGGGGTTGGGTTGGACAGGAGGTGATGTTGGAGTAGCGGTGGTAATGGACGGGAGGTGATGTTGGAGTAGGGTTGGAGTTGGACGGGAGGTGATGTTGGAGTAGGGTTGGGTTTGGACAGGAGGTGCTGTTGGAGTTCGGGTTGTGTTGGACAGGAGGTGTTGTTTGACGGGAGGTACTGTTCGAATAGGGGTGGTCTTGGAAGGGAGGTTTTGTTGGAGTAGGGATGGGGTTGGATGGGAGGTGATGTTGGAGTCGGGGTGGGGATAGATGGGAGGGGATGTTGGAGTAGCGGTCAGTTTGGATGTCAGGTGTTGTTGGAATGGGTTTGGGGTTGGGCGTGAAGTGTTGATGGATTCGTGGTGTGGTTGGATGGGATGTGTAGTTGGTGTAGGGCTGCGGTTGTACGGCAGGTGCTAATGGAGTAGGGGTGGGGTTGGACGGGTGGTGTTGTTGGAGTAGGGGTGGGGTTGGATAGGAGGTGTTGTTGGAGTTGGGGTGGAGTGTACGGAGATGATGTTGGAGTAGCGGTGGGTTTGGACTGGAGGTGATGTTGGAATAGGGGTTGGGTTGGAAGTCAGGTGTTCTTGGAGTAGGTGTGTGGTTGGACGGGCGGTGATGTAGGAGTAGTGGTGGGTTTGACAGAGGTATTGTTGGAGTTGGGCTGGGGTTGGACGGGATGTGTTGTTGGAGTTGGGTTGTGATTGGACGGGATTTTATGTTGGAGCAGGTGTGCGGTTGGACCGGCTGTGTTGTTGGCGTAGGGGTGGTGATGGACGGGATATGTTGTTGGAGTAGGGGTTGGGTTTGACAGGAGATGAAGTTGGAGTAGGGGTGGGGTTGGACGGGATGTGTTGTTGGAGTATGGGTTGGGTTAGACAGGAGGCGCTGTTGGAGAAGGGGTGTGGTTAGACGGGAGGTGTTTTTGGAGTCGGGGAGTTGTTGGACGGGAAGTACTGTTGGAATAGGGGTTATGTTGGATTGGTGGTGATGTTGGAGTTGGGGTGTGATTGGACGGGATATGTTGTTGGAGTAGGGGTTGGGTTTGACAGGAGATGATGTTGGAGTAGGGGTTGTGTTGGACTGGAGTTGAAGTTGGAGTAGGGCTGGGGTTGGACGGGATTTGTTGTTGGAGTATGGGTTGGGTTGGATGGGAGTTGATGTTGGAGTAGTGATGAGGTTGGACAGGAGCTGAAGCTGGATTAGGAGTGCGGTTGGACCGGCGGTGTTGTTGAGATAGGGGTGGTGATGGACTGGAGGTGTTGCTTGAGTAGGGGAGAGGGTGGTCTGGAAGTGCTGTTGGATTGGAGATGATGTTGGAGTAGTGGTGGTGTTGGACGGGAGTTGATATTGGATTTGGGGTGTGGTTGGACAGGAGGTGCTATTGAAGTAGGGGTGGGGTTGGATGGGAGGTGATGTTGGAGTAGGGGTGGGGATGGATGGGAGGTGTTGTTGGAGTAGCGGTGGGTTTGGACTGGAGGTGATGTTGGAATAGGGGTTGGGTTGGAAGTCAGGTGTTCTTGGAGTAGGTGTGTGGTTGGACGGGCGGTGATGTAGGAGTAGTGGTGGGTTTGACAGAGGTATTGTTGGAGTAGGGGTGGTGTTGGACAGGATGTGTTGTTGGAGTAGGGGTTGTGTTGGACTGGCGTTGATGTTGGAGTTGGGCTGGTGTTGGACGGGATGTGATATTGGAGTTGGGTTGTGATTGGACGGGATTTTATGTTGGAGCAGGTGTGCGGTTGGACCGGCTGTGTTGTTGGCGTAGGGGTGGTGATGGACGTGATATGTTGCTGGAGTAGGGGTTGGGTTTGACAGGATGCGCTGTTGGAGAAGGGGTGTGGTTAGACGGGAGGTGTATTTGGAGTCGGGGAGGGGTTGGACGGGAAGTACTGTTGGAATAGGGGTTATGCTGGATTGGTGGTGATGTTGGAGTTGGGGTGTGATTGGACGGGATTTTATGTTGGAGTAGGAGTGCGGTTGGACAGGTGGTGTTGTTGGCGTAGGGGTGGTGATGGACGGGATATGTTGTTGGAGTAGGGGTTGGGTTTGACAGGAGATGATGTTGGAGTAGGTGTGGGGTTTGACGGGAGTTGATGTTGGAGTTGGGGTGTGGTTGGACAGGAAGTGCTGTTGGAGTAGGGGTGGGGTTCGATGGGAGGTGTGTGGATTTGGGCGGGAGGTGTTATTTGAGTAAGGGTGTGGTTGTACGGAGGTGATGTTGGAGTAGGGGTGGGGTTGGACGGAGGTGATGTTCGAGTAGGGGTGAGGTTGTACAGGAGTTGTTGTTGGAATAGGTTGGGGGATGGACAGGAGGTGATGTTGTAGTTGGGGTGGGTATGGACTGGATGTGATATTGGAGTTGGGGTGTGATTGGACGGGATTTTATGTTGGAGCAGGAGTGTGGTTGGACCGGCGGTGTTGCTGGCGTTGGGGTGGTGATGGACGGGATATGTTGCTGGAGTAGGGGTTGGGGTTGACAGGAGATGATGTTGGAGTAGGGGTTGTGTTGGACTGGAGTTGAAGTTGGAGTAGGACTGGGGTTGGACGGGATTTGTTGTTGGAGTATGGGTTGGGTTGGATGGGAGTTGATGTTGGAGTAGTGATGGGGTTGGACAGGAGCTGAAGGTGGATTAGGAGTGCGGTTGGACCGGCGGTGTTGTTGAGATAGGGGTGGTGATGGACTGGAGGTGTTGCTTGAGTAGGGGAGAGGGTGGTCTGGAAGTGCTGTTGGATTGGAGATGATGTTGGAGTAGTGGTGGTGTTGGACGGGAGTTGATATTGGATTTGGGGTGTGGTTGGACAGGAGGTGCTATTGGAGTAGAGGTGGGGTTGGATGGGAGGTGATGTTGGAGTAGGGGTGTGATTGGACGGGATTTTATGTTGGAGCAGGAGGGCGGTTGGACAGGTGGTGTTGTTGGCGTAGGGGTGGTGATGGACGGGATATGTTGTTAAACTAGGGGTTGGGTTTGACAGGAGATGGGGTTGGACGGGAGGTGATTTTGAAGTAGGTGTGGATTTGGACGGGAGGTAATGTTGGAGTAGGTGTAGGGATGGACAGGAGGTGTTGTTGGAGTAGGGGTGGGTTTGGACGGGAGATGTTGTTGGAGTAGGGGTTGGGTTGGACAGGATGTGTTGTTGGAGTAGGGGTGGGGTTGGATGGGAGGTGATGTTGGAGTAGCGGTGGTAATGGACGGGATATGTTGTTGGAGTAGGGGTTGGGTTTGACAGGAGATGATGTTGGAGTAGGGATGGGGTTGGACGGGAGGTGACTTTGAAGTAGGTGTGGATTTGGACGGGAGGTGATGTTGGAGTAGGGATGGGGTTGGACGGGAGGTGATTTTGAAGTAGTTGTGGATTTGGATGGGAGGTGATGTTGGAGTAGGGGTGGGTTTGGACGGGAGATGTTGTTGGAGTAGGGGTTGGGTTGGACAGGATGTGTTGTTGGAGTAGGGGTGGGGTTGGACAGGAGGTGATGTTGAAGTAGTTGTGGATTTGGATGGGAGGTGATGTTGGAGTAGGGGTGTGTATGGACGGGAGGTGTTGTTGGAGTAGGGGTGGGGTTGGACGGGAGATGTTGTTGGAGTAGGGGATGGGTTGGACAGGATGTGTTGTTGGAGTAGGGGTGGGGTTGGACAGGAGGTGATGTTGGAGTAGCGGTGGTAATGGACGGGAGGTGATGTTGGAGTAGGGTTGGGTTTGGACAGGAGGTGCTGTTGGAGTTCGGGTTGTGTTGGACAGGAGGTGTTGTTTGACGGGAGGTACTGTTCGAATAGGGGTGGTCTTGGAAGGGAGGTTTTGTTGGAGTAGGGATGGGGTTGGATGGGAGGTGATGTTGGAGTCGGGGTGGGGATAGACGGGAGGGGATGTTGGAGTAGCGGTCAGTTTGGATGTCAGGTGTTGTTGGAATGGGTTTGGGGTTGGGCATGAAGTGTTGATGGATTTGTGGTGTGGTTGGATGGGATGTGTAGTTGGTGTAGGGCTGCGGTTGTACGGCAGGTGCTAATGGAGTAGGTGTGGGGTTGGACGGGTGGTGTTGTTGGAGTAGGGGTGGGGTTGGATAGGAGGTGTTGTTGGAGTTGGGGTGGAGTGTACGGAGATGATGTTGGAGTAGCGGTGGGTTTGGACTGGAGGTGATGTTGGAATAGGGGTTGGGTTGGAAGTCAGGTGTTCTTGGAGTAGGTGTGTGGTTGGACGGGCGGTGATGTAGGAGTAGTGGTGGGTTTGACAGAGGTATTGTTGGAATAGGGGTGGTGTTGGACAGGATGTGTTGTTGGAGTAGGGGTTGTGTTGGACTGGCGTTGATGTTGGAGTTGGGCTGGGGTTGGACGGGATGTGATATTGGAGTTGGGTTGTGATTGGACGGGATTTTATGTTGGAGCAGGTGTGCGGTTGGACCGGCTGTGTTGTTGGCGTAGCGGTGGTGATGGACGTGATATGTTGCTGGAGTAGGGGTTGGGTTTGACAGGATGCGCTGTTGGAGAAGGGGTGTGGTTAGACGGGAGGTGTTTTTGGAGTCGGGGAGGGGTTGGACGGGAAGTACTGTTGGAATAGGGGTTATGCTGGATTGGTGGTGATGTTGGAGTTGGGGTGTGATTGGACGGGATTTTATGTTGGAGTAGGAGTGCGGTTGGACAGGTGGTGTTGTTGGCGTAGGGGTGGTGATGGACGGGATATGTTGTTGGAGTAGGGGTTGGGTTTGACAGGAGATGATGTTGGAGTAGGTGTGGGGTTTGACGGGAGTTGATGTTGGAGTTGGGGTGTGGTTGGACAGGAAGTGCTGTTGGAGTAGGGGTGGGGTTCGATGGGAGGTGTGTGGATTTGGGCGGGAGGTGTTATTTGAGTAAGGGTGTGGTTGTACGGAGGTGATGTTGGAGTAGGGGTGGGGTTGGACGGAGGTGATGTTCGAGTAGGGGTGAGGTTGTACAGGAGTTGTTGTTGGAATAGGTTGGGGGATGGACAGGAGGTGATGTTGTAGTTGGGGTGGGTATGGACTGGATGTGATATTGGAGTTGGGGTGTGATTGGACGGGATTTTATGTTGGAGCAGGAGTGTGGTTGGACCGGCGGTGTTGCTGGCGTTGGGGTGGTGATGGACGGGATATGTTGCTGGAGTAGGGGTTGGGGTTGACAGGAGATGATGTTGGAGTAGGGGTTGTGTTGGACTGGAGTTGAAGTTGGAGTAGGACTGGGGTTGGACGGGATTTGTTGTTGGAGTATGGGTTGGGTTGGATGGGAGTTGATGTTGGAGTAGTGATGGGGTTGGACAGGAGCTGAAGGTGGATTAGGAGTGCGGTTGGACCGGCGGTGTTGTTGAGATAGGGGTGGTGATGGACTGGAGGTGTTGCTTGAGTAGGGGAGAGGGTGGTCTGGAAGTGCTGTTGGATTGGAGATGATGTTGGAGTAGTGGTGGTGTTGGACGGGAGTTGATATTGGATTTGGGGTGTGGTTGGACAGGAGGTGCTATTGGAGTAGAGGTGGGGTTGGATGGGAGGTGATGTTGGAGTAGGGGTGTGATTGGACGGGATTTTATGTTGGAGCAGGAGGGCGGTTGGACAGGTGGTGTTGTTGGCGTAGGGGTGGTGATGGACGGGATATGTTGTTAAACTAGGGGTTGGGTTTGACAGGAGATGGGGTTGGACGGGAGGTGATTTTGAAGTAGGTGTGGATTTGGACGGGAGGTAATGTTGGAGTAGGTGTAGGGATGGACAGGAGGTGTTGTTGGAGTAGGGGTGGGTTTGGACGGGAGATGTTGTTGGAGTAGGGGTTGGGTTGGACAGGATGTGTTGTTGGAGTAGGGGTGGGGTTGGATGGGAGGTGATGTTGGAGTAGCGGTGGTAATGGACGGGATATGTTGTTGGAGTAGGGGTTGGGTTTGACAGGAGATGATGTTGGAGTAGGGATGGGGTTGGACGGGAGGTGACTTTGAAGTAGGTGTGGATTTGGACGGGAGGTGATGTTGGAGTAGGGATGGGGTTGGACGGGAGGTGATTTTGAAGTAGTTGTGGATTTGGATGGGAGGTGATGTTGGAGTAGGGGTGGGTTTGGACGGGAGATGTTGTTGGAGTAGGGGTTGGGTTGGACAGGATGTGTTGTTGGAGTAGGGGTGGGGTTGGACAGGAGGTGATGTTGAAGTAGTTGTGGATTTGGATGGGAGGTGATGTTGGAGTAGGGGTGTGTATGGACGGGAGGTGTTGTTGGAGTAGGGGTGGGGTTGGACGGGAGATGTTGTTGGAGTAGGGGATGGGTTGGACAGGATGTGTTGTTGGAGTAGGGGTGGGGTTGGACAGGAGGTGATGTTGGAGTAGCGGTGGTAATGGACGGGAGGTGATGTTGGAGTAGGGTTGGGTTTGGACAGGAGGTGCTGTTGGAGTTCGGGTTGTGTTGGACAGGAGGTGTTGTTTGACGGGAGGTACTGTTCGAATAGGGGTGGTCTTGGAAGGGAGGTTTTGTTGGAGTAGGGATGGGGTTGGATGGGAGGTGATGTTGGAGTCGGGGTGGGGATAGACGGGAGGGGATGTTGGAGTAGCGGTCAGTTTGGATGTCAGGTGTTGTTGGAATGGGTTTGGGGTTGGGCATGAAGTGTTGATGGATTTGTGGTGTGGTTGGATGGGATGTGTAGTTGGTGTAGGGCTGCGGTTGTACGGCAGGTGCTAATGGAGTAGGTGTGGGGTTGGACGGGTGGTGTTGTTGGAGTAGGGGTGGGTTTGGATAGGAGGTGTTGTTGGAGTTGGGGTGGAGTGTACGGAGATGATGTTGGAGTAGCGGTGGGTTTGGACTGGAGGTGATGTTGGAATAGGGGTTGGGTTGGAAGTCAGGTGTTCTTGGAGTAGGTGTGTGGTTGGACGGGCGGTGATGTAGGAGTAGTGGTGGGTTTGACAGAGGTATTGTTGGAATAGGGGTGGTGTTGGACAGGATGTGTTGTTGGAGTAGGGGTTGTGTTGGACTGGCGTTGATGTTGGAGTTGGGCTGGGGTTGGACGGGATGTGATATTGGAGTTGGGTTGTGATTGGACGGGATTTTATGTTGGAGCAGGTGTGCGGTTGGACCGGCTGTGTTGTTGGCGTAGCGGTGGTGATGGACGTGATATGTTGCTGGAGTAGGGGTTGGGTTTGACAGGATGCGCTGTTGGAGAAGGGGTGTGGTTAGACGGGAGGTGTTTTTGGAGTCGGGGAGGGGTTGGACGGGAAGTACTGTTGGAATAGGGGTTATGTTGGATTGGTGGTGATGTTGGAGTTGGGGTGTGATTGGACGGGATTTTATGTTGGAGTAGGAGTGCGGTTGGACAGGTGGTGTTGTTGGCGTAGGGGTGGTGATGGACAGGATATGTTGTTGGAGTAGGGGTTGGGTTTGACAGGAGATGATGTTGGAGTAGGTGTGGGGTTTGACGGGAGTTGATGTTGGAGTTGGGGTGTGGTTGGACAGGAAGTGCTGTTGGAGTAGGGGTGGGGTTCGATGGGAGGTGTGTGGATTTGGACGGGAGGTGTTATTTGAGTAAGGGTGTGGTTGTACGGAGGTGATGTTGGAGTAGGGGTGGGGTTGGACGGAGGTGATGTTCGAGTAGGGGTGAGGTTGTACAGGAGTTGTTGTTGGAATAGGTTGGGGGATGGACAGGAGGTGATGTTGTAGTTGGGGTGGGTATGGACTGGATGTGATATTGGAGTTGGGGTGTGATTGGACGGGATTTTATGTTGGAGCAGGAGTGTGGTTGGACCGGCGGTGTTGCTGGCGTTGGGGTGGTGATGGACGGGATATGTTGCTGGAGTAGGGGTTGGGGTTGACAGGAGATGATGTTGGAGTAGGGGTTGTGTTGGACTGGAGTTGAAGTTGGAGTAGGACTGGGGTTGGACGGGATTTGTTGTTGGAGTATGGGTTGGGTTGGATGGGAGTTGATGTTGGAGTAGTGATGGGGTTGGACAGGAGGTGCTATTGGAGTAGGGGTGGGGTTGGATGGGAGGTGATGTTGGAGTAGGGGTGGGGATGGATGGGAGGTGTTGTTGGAGTAGCGGTGGGTTTGGACTGGAGGTGATGTTGGAATAGGGGTTGGGTTGGAAGTCAGGTGTTCTTGGAGTAGGTGTGTGGTTGGACGGGCGGTGATGTAGGAGTAGTGGTGGGTTTGACAGAGGTATTGTTGGAGTAGGGGTGGTGTTGGACAGGATGTGTTGTTGGAGTAGGGGTTGTGTTGGACTGGCGTTGATGTTGGAGTTGGGCTGGTGTTGGACGGGATGTGATATTGGAGTTGGGTTGTGATTGGACGGGATTTTATGTTGGAGCAGGTGTGCGGTTGGACCGGCTGTGTTGTTGGCGTAGGGGTGGTGATGGACGTGATATGTTGCTGGAGTAGGGGTTGGGTTTGACAGGATGCGCTGTTGGAGAAGGGGTGTGGTTAGACGGGAGGTGTATTTGGAGTCGGGGAGGGGTTGGACGGGAAGTACTGTTGGAATAGGGGTTATGCTGGATTGGTGGTGATGTTGGAGTTGGGGTGTGATTGGACGGGATTTTATGTTGGAGTAGGAGTGCGGTTGGACAGGTGGTGTTGTTGGCGTAGGGGTGGTGATGGACGGGATATGTTGTTGGAGTAGGGGTTGGGTTTGACAGGAGATGATGTTGGAGTAGGTGTGGGGTTTGACGGGAGTTGATGTTGGAGTTGGGGTGTGGTTGGACAGGAAGTGCTGTTAGAGTAGGGGTGGGGTTCGATGGGAGGTGTGTGGATTTGGGCGGGAGGTGTTATTTGAGTAAGGGTGTGGTTGTACGGAGGTGATGTTGGAGTAGGGGTGGGGTTGGACGGAGGTGATGTTCGAGTAGGGGTGAGGTTGTACAGGAGTTGTTGTTGGAATAGGTTGGGGGATGGACAGGAGGTGATGTTGTAGTTGGGGTGGGTATGGACTGGATGTGATATTGGAGTTGGGGTGTGATTGGACGGGATTTTATGTTGGAGCAGGAGTGTGGTTGGACCGGCGGTGTTGCTGGCGTTGGGGTGGTGATGGACGGGATATGTTGCTGGAGTAGGGGTTGGGGTTGACAGGAGATGATGTTGGAGTAGGGGTTGTGTTGGACTGGAGTTGAAGTTGGAGTAGGACTGGGGTTGGACGGGATTTGTTGTTGGAGTATGGGTTGGGTTGGATGGGAGTTGATGTTGGAGTAGTGATGGGGTTGGACAGGAGCTGAAGGTGGATTAGGAGTGCGGTTGGACCGGCGGTGTTGTTGAGATAGGGGTGGTGATGGACTGGAGGTGTTGCTTGAGTAGGGGAGAGGGTGGTCTGGAAGTGCTGTTGGATTGGAGATGATGTTGGAGTAGTGGTGGTGTTGGACGGGAGTTGATATTGGATTTGGGGTGTGGTTGGACAGGAGGTGCTATTGGAGTAGAGGTGGGGTTGGATGGGAGGTGATGTTGGAGTAGGGGTGTGATTGGACGGGATTTTATGTTGGAGCAGGAGGGCGGTTGGACAGGTGGTGTTGTTGGCGTAGGGGTGGTGATGGACGGGATATGTTGTTAAACTAGGGGTTGGGTTTGACAGGAGATGGGGTTGGACGGGAGGTGATTTTGAAGTAGGTGTGGATTTGGACGGGAGATGTTGTTGGAGTAGGGGTTGGGTTGGACAGGATGTGTTGTTGGAGTAGGGGTGGGGTTGGATGGGAGGTGATGTTGGAGTAGCGGTGGTAATGGACGGGATATGTTGTTGGAGTAGGGGTTGGGTTTGACAGGAGATGATGTTGGAGTAGGGATGGGGTTGGACGGGAGGTGACTTTGAAGTAGGTGTGGATTTGGACGGGAGGTGATGTTGGAGTAGGGATGGGGTTGGACGGGAGGTGATTTTGAAGTAGTTGTGGATTTGGATGGGAGGTGATGTTGGAGTAGGGGTGGGTTTGGACGGGAGATGTTGTTGGAGTAGGGGTTGGGTTGGACAGGATGTGTTGTTGGAGTAGGGGTGGGGTTGGACAGGAGGTGATGTTGAAGTAGTTGTGGATTTGGATGGGAGGTGATGTTGGAGTAGGGGTGTGTATGGACGGGAGGTGTTGTTGGAGTAGGGGTGGGGTTGGACGGGAGATGTTGTTGGAGTAGGGGATGGGTTGGACAGGATGTGTTGTTGGAGTAGGGGTGGGGTTGGACAGGAGGTGATGTTGGAGTAGCGGTGGTAATGGACGGGAGGTGATGTTGGAGTAGGGTTGGGTTTGGACAGGAGGTGCTGTTGGAGTTCGGGTTGTGTTGGACAGGAGGTGTTGTTTGACGGGAGGTACTGTTCGAATAGGGGTGGTCTTGGAAGGGAGGTTTTGTTGGAGTAGGGATGGGGTTGGATGGGAGGTGATGTTGGAGTCGGGGTGGGGATAGACGGGAGGGGATGTTGGAGTAGCGGTCAGTTTGGATGTCAGGTGTTGTTGGAATGGGTTTGGGGTTGGGCATGAAGTGTTGATGGATTTGTGGTGTGGTTGGATGGGATGTGTAGTTGGTGTAGGGCTGCGGTTGTACGGCAGGTGCTAATGGAGTAGGTGTGGGGTTGGACGGGTGGTGTTGTTGGAGTAGGGGTGGGGTTGGATAGGAGGTGTTGTTGGAGTTGGGGTGGAGTGTACGGAGATGATGTTGGAGTAGCGGTGGGTTTGGACTGGAGGTGATGTTGGAATAGGGGTTGGGTTGGAAGTCAGGTGTTCTTGGAGTAGGTGTGTGGTTGGACGGGCGGTGATGTAGGAGTAGTGGTGGGTTTGACAGAGGTATTGTTGGAATAGGGGTGGTGTTGGACAGGATGTGTTGTTGGAGTAGGGGTTGTGTTGGACTGGCGTTGATGTTGGAGTTGGGCTGGGGTTGGACGGGATGTGATATTGGAGTTGGGTTGTGATTGGACGGGATTTTATGTTGGAGCAGGTGTGCGGTTGGACCGGCTGTGTTGTTGGCGTAGCGGTGGTGATGGACGTGATATGTTGCTGGAGTAGGGGTTGGGTTTGACAGGATGCGCTGTTGGAGAAGGGGTGTGGTTAGACGGGAGGTGTTTTTGGAGTCGGGGAGGGGTTGGACGGGAAGTACTGTTGGAATAGGGGTTATGTTGGATTGGTGGTGATGTTGGAGTTGGGGTGTTATTGGACGGGATTTTATGTTGGAGTAGGAGTGCGGTTGGACAGGTGGTGTTGTTGGCGTAGGGGTGGTGATGGACAGGATATGTTGTTGGAGTAGGGGTTGGGTTTGACAGGAGATGATGTTGGAGTAGGTGTGGGGTTTGACGGGAGTTGATGTTGGAGTTGGGGTGTGGTTGGACAGGAAGTGCTGTTGGAGTAGGGGTGGGGTTCGATGGGAGGTGTGTGGATTTGGACGGGAGGTGTTATTTGAGTAAGGGTGTGGTTGTACGGAGGTGATGTTGGAGTAGGGGTGGGGTTGGACGGAGGTGATGTTCGAGTAGGGGTGAGGTTGTACAGGAGTTGTTGTTGGAATAGGTTGGGGGATGGACAGGAGGTGATGTTGTAGTTGGGGTGGGTATGGACTGGATGTGATATTGGAGTTGGGGTGTGATTGGACGGGATTTTATGTTGGAGCAGGAGTGTGGTTGGACCGGCGGTGTTGCTGGCGTTGGGGTGGTGATGGACGGGATATGTTGCTGGAGTAGGGGTTGGGGTTGACAGGAGATGATGTTGGAGTAGGGGTTGTGTTGGACTGGAGTTGAAGTTGGAGTAGGACTGGGGTTGGACGGGATTTGTTGTTGGAGTATGGGTTGGGTTGGATGGGAGTTGATGTTGGAGTAGTGATGGGGTTGGACAGGAGCTGAAGGTGGATTAGGAGTGCGTTTGGACCGGCGGTGTTGTTGAGATAGGGGTGGTGATGGACTGGAGGTGTTGCTTGAGTATGGGAGAGGGTGGTCTGGAAGTGCTGTTGGATTGTAGATGATGTTGGAGTAGTGGTGGTGTTGGACGGGAGTTGATATTGGATTTGGGGTGTGGTTGGACAGGAGGTGCTATTGGAGTAGAGGTGGGGTTGGATGGGAGGTGATGTTGGAGTAGGGGTGTGTTTGGACAGGAGGTGCTGTTGGAGTTGGGGTGGGGATGGACTGGAGGTGATGTTGTTGTTGGGGTGGGGATGGACTGGATGTGATATTGGAGTTGGGGTGTGATTGGACGGGATTTTATGTTGGAGCAGGAGGGCGGTTGGACAGGTGGTGTTGTTGGCGTAGGGGTGGTGATGGACGGGATATGTTGTTAATCTAGGGGTTGGGTTTGACAGGAGATGGGGTTGGACGGGAGGTGATTTTGAAGTAGGTGTGGATTTGGACGGGAGGTAATGTTGGAGTAGGTGTAGGGATGGACAGGAGGTGTTGTTGGAGTAGGGGTGGGTTTGGACGGGAGATGTTGTTGGAGTAGGGGTTGGGTTGGACAGGATGTGTTGTTGGAGTAGCTCTGGGGTTGTATGGGAGGTGATGTTGTAGCTGAGCTGGGGTTGGACAGAAGGTGGTGTCGGAGTACAGGTGGAGTTGGATGGGAGGTGATGTTGGAGTAGGGGTGAGGTTGGACGCGATGTGTTGTTAGAGTAGGGATGGGGTTGGACGAAGGTGATGTTGGAGTAGGGGTGGGATTGGACGGGAGGTGATGTTGAAGTAAGGGTGGGTTTGGACGCGAGGTGATGTTGGTGTAGGGGTGTGGTTGGGCGGGAGGTGTTATTGGAGTAGGGGTGGGTTAGGACAGAGGTGATGTTGCAGTAGGGGTGGATTTGGACGGAGGTGATGTTGGAGTCGGGGTTGGGTTGGATGCGATGTGATGTTGGTGTGGAGGTTGCGTTGTATGGAGGTGATGTTGGAGCAGGGGTGGTGTTGGTCTGGAGGTGTTGTTGGAGTAGGGGTGGGGTTGGACGGGAGGTGATTTTGGGGTAGGGGTGGGGTTGGACGGAGGTATTGTTGGAGTAGGGGTGGGGTTGGACGGGAGGTGATTTTGGGGTAGGGGTGGGGTTGGACGGGAGGTGATGTTGGAGTTGGGTTGTGATTGGACGGGTTTTTATGTTGGAGCAGGAGTGCGGTTGGACCGGCTGTGTTGTTGGCGTAGGGGTGGTGATGGACGGGATATGTTGCTGGAGTAGGGGTTGGGTTTGACAGGATGCGCTGTTGGAGAAAGGGTGTGGTTAGATGGGAGGTGTTTTTGGAGTCAGGGAGGGGTTGGACGGGAGGTGATGTTGGAGTTGGGGTGGGGTTGGACGGGAGGTGATGTTGGAGTAGGGGTGGGTTTGGACGGGAGGTGATGTTGGAGTAGGGGTGGGGTTGGTCGGGTAGTGATTTAGGTGTTCATGTGTGGTTGGACGGGAGGTGATGTTGGAGTTGATGTGGGGTTGGACGGGAGGTGTTGTTGGAGTAGGGGTGGTGTTGTACGGAGGTGGATTTGGAGTAGGGGTGTGGTTGGACGGGAGGTGATGTTGGAGTAAGGCTGGGGTTGGATGGTAGGTGATGTTGGAGTAGGGGTGGGGTTGGTCGAGAAGTAATTTTGGTGTTGATGTGGGGTTGGACGGGAGGTGATGTTGGAGTTGATGAGGGGTTGGACGGAGGTGATGTTGGAGCAGGGGTGGGGTACGACGGGAGGTGTTGTTGGAGTAGGGTTGGGGTTGGACGGAGGTTTTGTTGGAGTAGGGGTGGGTTTGGACGGGAGGTGATTTTGGGGTAGGGGTGGGGTTGGATGGGAGGTGATGTTGGAGTAGGGGTGGGGATGGTCGGGAAGTGCTTTAGGTGTTGCTGTGGGGTTGGACGGGATGTGATGTTGGAGTTGGGGTGGGGTTGGACGGGAGGTTATCTTGGTGTAAGGGTGGGGATGGACAGGAGCTGTTGTTGGAGCAGTGTTGGGGTTGGACGGGAGGTGTTGTTGGAGCAGGGGTCTGGTTGGGCGGGAGGTGTTATTGGTGTAGGGGTGGGGTTGGACTGAGGTGATGTTGTAGTTGGGGTGGGATTGGACGGAGGTGTTGCTGGAGTAGGGGTGTGGTTGGACGGAGGTGATGTTGGAATAGGGGTGCGGTTGAACGGGAGGTGCTCGTGTATTGGGGGTGGTGTTGGATGGGAGGTGTACGTGGAGTAGGGGTGGGTTTCGACGGAAGGTCATGTTGGAGTAGATCTGGGGTTGTATGGGAGGTAATGTTGTAGCTGAGCTGGGGTTGGACAGAAGGTGATGTCGTACAGGTGGTGTTGGACGGGAGGTGATGTTGGAGTTGGGGTGGGGTTGGACGGGAGGTTATCTTGGTGTAGGGGTGGGGATGGACGGGAGCTGTTGTTGAAGCAGTGTTGGGGTTGGACGGGAGGTGTTGTTGGAGCAGGGGTGTGGTTGCATGGGAGATGTTATTGGAGTAGGGGTGGTGTTGGACGGGGATGATGTTGGAGTAGGGGTCGGGTAGGATGGAGGTGATGTTGTAGTTGGGGTGGGTTTGGACGGAGGTGATGTTGGATTCGGGGTTGGGTTGGATGCGATGTGATGTTGGTGTGGAGGTTGCGTTGTATGGAGGTGATGTTGGAGCAGGGGTGGTGTTGGTCTGGAGGTGTTGTTGGAGTAGGGGTGGAGTTGGAAGGAGGTATTGTTGGAGTAGAAATGGGGTTGGATGGGAGGTGATGTTGGAGTAGGGGTGGGTTTGAATGGGAGGTGATGTTGGAGTAGGGGTGGGGTTGGTCAGGTAGTGATTTAGGTGTTCATGTGGGGTTGGACGGGAGGTGATGTTGGAGTTGATGTGGGGTTGGACGGGAGGTGATGTTGGAGTTCATGTGGGGTTGGACGCGAGGTTATGTTGGTGCAGGGCTGGGGTTGGACAGGAGGTGATGTAGGAGAAGGGCTGGGGTTGGACGGAGGTGATGTTGGAGTTCATGTGGGGTTGGACGCGAGGTTATGTTGGTGCAGGGCTGGGGTTGGACAGGAGGTGATGTAGGAGCAGTGGTGGGGTTGGACGGGAGGTGCTCGTGGATAGGGGTTGTGTTGGATGGGAGCTGTATGTGGAGTCGGGGTGGGGTTGGACGGGAGGTGTTCGTGTATTGGGGGTGGTGTTGGATGGGGGGTGTACGTGGAGTAGGGGTGGGTTTCGACGGAAGGTCATGTTGGAGTAGATCTGGGGTTGTATGGGAGGTAATGTTGTAGCTGAGCTGGGGTTGGACAGAAGGTGATGTCGGAGTACAGGTGGAGTTGGATTGGAGTTGATGTTGCAGTAGGGGCGAGGTTCGACGGGCGGTGTTGTTGGAGTAGGGGTAGGGTTGGACGCGAGGTGATGTTGGTGTAGGGGTGGAGCTGGACAGGAGGTGTTGTTGGAGCAGAAGTGGGGTTGGACGGGAGGTGTTGTTGGAGCAGGGGTGTGGTTGGACGGAGGTGATTTTGGAGTAGTGGTGGGTTTGGATGGAGGTGATGTTGGAGTAGGTGTGCGGTTGGACGGGAGGTGTTCGTGTATTGTGGGTGGTGTTGGATGGGAGGTGTACGTGGAGTAGGGGTGGATTTCGACGGATGGTCATGTTGGAGTAGATCTGGGGTTGTATGGGAGGTGATGTTGTAGCTGAGCTGGGGTTGGACAGAAGGTGATGTCGGAGTACAGGTGGAGTTGGATGGGAGGTGATGTTGGAGTAGGGGTGAGGTTGGACGCGATGTGTTGTTGGAGTAGGGATGGGGTTGGAAGGAGGTGATGTTGGAGTAGGGGTGGGATTGGACGGGAGGTGATGTTGAAGTAAGGGTGGGTTTGGACAGAGGTGATGTTGCAGTAGGGGTGGGTTTGGACGGAGGTGATGTTGGAGTCGGGGTTGGGTTGGATGCGATGTGATGTTGGTGTGGAGGTTGCGTTGTATGGAGGTGATGTTGGAGCAGGGGTGGTGTTGGTCTGGAGGTGTTGTTGGAGTAGGGGTGTAGTTGGACGGAGGTATTGTTGGAGTAGGAATGGGGTTGGATGGGAGGTGATGTTGGAGTAGGGGTGGGTTTGGATGGGAGGTGATGTTGGAGTAGGGGTGGAGCTGGACAGGAGGTGTTGTTGGAGCAGTGGTGGGGTTGGATGGGAGGTGATGTTGAAGTAGGTGTGCGGTTGGACGGGAGGTGCTCGTGGATTGGGGGTTGTGTTGGACGGGAGCTGTACGTGGAGTAGGGGTGGATTTCGACGGATGGTCATGTTGGAGTAGATCTGGGGTTGTATGGGAGGGGATGTTGTAGCTGAGCTGGCGTTGGACAGAAGGTGGTGTCGGAGTACAGGTGGAGTTGGATGGGAGGTGATGTTGGAGTAGGGGTGAGGTTGGACGTGATGTGTTGTTGGAGTAGGGATGGGGTTGGACGGAGGTGATGTTGGAGTAGGGGTGGGATTGGACGGGAGGTGATGTTGAAGTAAGGGTGGGTTTGGACGCGAGGTGATGTTGGTGTAGGGGTGTGGTTGGGCTGGAGGTGTTATTGGAGTAGGGGTGGGTTTGGACAGAGGTGATGTTGCAGTAGGGGTGGGTTTGGACGGAGGTGATGTTGGAGTCGGGGTTGGGTTGGATGCGATGTGATGTTGGTGTGGAGGTTGCGTTGTATGGAGGTGATGTTGGAGCAGGGGTGGTGTTGGTCTGGAGGTGTTGTTGGAGTAGGGGTGGAGTTGGACGGAGGTATTGTTGGAGTAGGAATGGGGTTGGATGGGAGGTGATGTTGGAGTAGGGGTGGGTTTGGATGGGAGGTGATGTTGGAGTAGGGGTGGGGTTGGTCGGGTAGTGATTTAGGTGTTCATGTGGGGTTGTATGCGAGGTTATGTTGGTGCAGGGGTGGGGTTGGACAGGAGGTGATGTAGGAGAAGGGGTGAGGTTGGACAGAGGTGATGTTGGAGCAGTGGTGGGGTTGGACAGGAGGTGCTCGTGGATAGGGGTTGTGTTGGACGGGAACTGTACGTGGAGTAGGGGTGGGTTTCGACTGAAGGTCATGTTGGAGTAGATCTGGGGTTGTATGGGAGGTAATGTTGTAGCTGAGCTGGGGTTGGACAGAAGGTGATGTCGGAGTACAGGTGGAGTTGGATTGGAGTTGATGTTGGAGTAGGGGCGAGGTTCGACGGGAGGTGTTGTTGGAGTAGGGGTAGGGTTGGACGTGAGGTGATGTTGGTGTAGGGGTGGAATTGAACAGGAGGTGTTGTTGGAGCAGTGGTGGGGTTGGACGGGAGGTGTTGCTGGAGTAGGGGTGGTGTTGTACGGAGGTGGATTTGGAGTAGGGGTGGGGTTGGATGGGAGGTAATGTTGGAGTAAGGCTGGGGTTGGATGGTAGGTGATGTTGGAGTAGGGGTGGGGTTGGTCGAGAAGTAATTTTGGTGTTGATGTGGGGTTGGACGGGAGGTGATGTTGGAGTTGATGAGGGGTTGGACGGAGGTGATGTTGGAGCAGGGGTGGGGTACGACGGGAGGTGTTGTTGGAGTAGGGTTGGGGTTGGACGGAGGTTTTGTTGGAGTAGGGGTGGGGTTGGACGGGAGGTGATTTTGGGGTAGGGGTGGGGTTGGACGGGAGGTGATGTTGGAGTAGTGGTGGGGATGGTCGGGAAGTGCTTTAGGTGTTGCTGTGGGGTTTGGACGGGAGTTAATGTTGGAGTAGGGGTTGTGTTGGACGGGAGGTGATGTTGGAGTTGGGGTGGGGTTGGACAGGAGGTTATCTTGGTGTAGGTGTGGGGATGGACGGGAGCTGTTGTTGGAGCAGGGGTCTGGATGGGCGGGAGGTGTTATTGGTGTAGGGGTGGGGTTGGACGGAGGTGATGTTGTAGTTGGGGTGAGTTTGGACGGAGGTGTTGCTGGAGTAGGGGTGTGGTTGGACGGAGGTGATGTTGGAATAGGGGTGCGGTTGAACGGGAGGTGCTCGTGGATTGGGGGTGGTGTTGGACGGGAGCTGTACGTGGAGTAGGGGTGGGTTTCGACGGAAGGTCATGTTGGAGTAGATCTGGGGTTGTATGGGAGGTAATGTTGTAGCTGAGCTGGGGTTGGACAGAAGGTGATGTCGGAGTACAGGTGGTGTTGGACGGGAGGTGATGTTGGAGTTGGGGTGGGGTTGGACGGGAGGTTATCTTGGTGTAGGGGTGGGGATGGACGGGAGCTGTTGTTGAAGCAGTGTTGGGGTTGGACGGGAGGTGTTGTTGGAGCAGGGGTGTGGTTGCACGGGAGATGTTATTGGAGTAGGGGTGGTGTTGGACGGAGATGATGTTGGAGTAGGGGTCGGGTAGGATGGAGGTGAAGTTGTAGTTGGGGTGGGTTTGGACGGAGGTGATGTTGGAGTCGGGGTTGGGTTGGATGCGATGTGATGTTGGTGTGGAGGTTGGTTTGTATGGAGGTGATGTTGGAGCAGGGGTGGTGTTGGTCTGGAGGTGTTGTTGGAGTAGGGGTGGAGTTGGACGGAGGTATTGTTGGAGTAGAAATGGGGTTGGATGGGAGGTGATGTTGGAGTAGGGGTGGGTTTGGATGGGAGGTGATGTTGGAGTATGGGTGGGGTTGGTCGGGTAGCGATTTAGGTGTTCATGTGGGGTTGGACGGGAGGTGATGTTGGAGTTGATGTGGGGTTGGACGCGAGGTTATGTTGGTGCAGGGCTGGGGTTGGACAGGAGGTGATGTAGGAGAAGGGCTGGGGTTGGACAGAGATGATGTTGGAGCAGTGGTGGGGTTGGACGGGAGGTGCTCGTGGATTGGGGGTTGTGTTGGATGGGAGCTGTATGTGGAGTAGGGGTGGGTTTCAACGGAAGGTCATGTTGGAGTAGATCTGGGGTTGTATGGGAGGTAATGTTGTAGCTGAGCTGGGGTTGGACAGAAGGTGATGTCGGAGTACAGGTGGAGTTGTATTGGAGTTGATGTTGCAGTAGGGGCGAGGTTCGACGGGCGGTGTTGTTGGAGTAGGGGTAGGGTTGGACGCGAGGTGACATTGGTGTAGGGGGGGAGCTGGACAGGAGGTGTTGTTGGAGCAGTGGTGGGGTTGGACGTGAGGTGTTGTTGGAGCAGGGGTGTGGTTGGACGGAGGTGATTTTGGAGTAGGGGTCGGGTAGGACGGAGGTGATTTTGGAGTAGTGGTGTGTTTGGATGGAGGTGATGTTGGAGTAGGTGTGCGGTTGGACGGGAGGTGCTCGTGGATTGGGGGTTGTGTTGGACGGGAGCTGTACGTGGAGTAGGGGTGGGTTTCGACGGAAGGTCATGTTGGAGTAGATCTGGGGTTGTATGGGAGGTGATGTTGTAGCTGAGCTGGGGTTGGACAGAAGGTGATGTCGGAGTACAGGTGGAGTTGGATGGGAGATGATGTTGGAGCAGGGGTGGGATTGGACGGGAGGTGATGTTGAAGTAGGAGTGGGTTTGGACGTGAGGTGATGTTGGTGTAGGGGTTTGGTTGGGCGGGAGATGTTATTGGAGTTGGGGTGGGTTTGGACAGAGGTGATGTTGCACTAGGGGT
This sequence comes from Hypanus sabinus, assembly GCF_030144855.1. Classification (NCBI taxonomy): domain Eukaryota; kingdom Metazoa; phylum Chordata; class Chondrichthyes; order Myliobatiformes; family Dasyatidae; genus Hypanus; species Hypanus sabinus. The sequence continues at coordinate 82,538,115 of NC_082714.1, forward strand.
GGGTTTGGACGGAGGTGATGTTGGAGTCGGGGTTGGGTTGGATGCGATGTGATTTTGGTGTGGAGGTTGCGTTGTATGGAGGTGATGTTGGAGCAGGGGTGGTGTTGGTCTGGAGGTGTTGTTGGAGTAGGGGTGGAGTTGGACGGAGGTATTGTTGGAGTAGGGGTGGGGTTGGACGGGAGTTGATTTTGGGGTAGGGGTGGTGTTGGACGGGAGGTGATGTTGGAGTAGAGGTGGGGATGGTCGGGAAGTGCTTTAGGTGTTGCTGTGGGGTTGGACGGGAGGTGATGCTGGAGTAGGGGTGGTGTTGGACGGGAGGTGATGTTGGAGTTGGGGTGGGGTTGGACGGGTGGTGATTTTGGAGTAAGGCTGGGTTTGGATGGGAGGTGATGTTGGAGTAGGGGTGGGGTTGGTCGGGAAGTAATTTTGGTGTTGATGTGGAGTTGGATGGGAGGTGATGTTGGAGTTGATGTGGGGTTGGACGGAGGTGATGTTGGAGCAGGGGTGGGGTCGGACGGAAGGTGTTGTTGGAGTAGGGTTGGGGTTTGACGGAGGTATTTTTGGAGTAGGGGTGGGGTTGGACGGGATTTGATGTTGGGTTAGGGGTGGGGTTGGACGAAAGGTGATGTTGGAGTAAGGGTGGGGTTGGTCGGGAAGTTATTTAGGTGTTGCTGTGGGGTTGGACGGGAGGTGATGTTGGTGTAGGGCTGGGGATGGACGGGAGGTGTTGTTGGAGCAGGGTTGGGGTTGGACGGGAGGTGTTGTTGGAGTTGATGTGGGGTTGGACGGAGGTGATGTTGGAGTAGGGGTGGGGATGGACAGGAGGTGATGTTGGTGTAGGGCTGGGGATGGACGGGAGGTGTTGTTGGAGCAGGGTTGTGGTTCGGACGGGAGGTGTTGTTGGAGTAGGGTTGGGGTTTTACGGAGGTTTTTTTGGAGTAGGTGTGGGGTTGGACGTAAGGTGATGTTGGAGTAGGGGTGGGGTAGGTCGGGAAGTTATTTAGGTGTTGCTGTGGGGTTGGACGGGAGGTGATGTTGGAGTAGGGGTGGTGTTGGATGGGAGGTGATGTTGGAGTTGGGGTGGGGTTGGACGGGAGGTTATGTTGGTGTAGGGGTGGGGTTGGACGGGAGGTGATGTTGTAGCAGTGGTGTTGGATGGAGGTGATGTTGTAGCAGTGGTGTTGGATGGAGGTGATGTTGGAGTAGGGGTGGGGTTGCACTGGAGGTGATGTTGGAGTAGTGGTTGTGTTGGACTAAGGTGATGTTGGAGTATGGGTGGTGTTGGACGGAGGTGATGTTGGAGTAGGGGTTGGGTTGGATGCGAGGTGATGTTGGAGTAGGGGTGGGGTTGGACGGAGGTGATGTTGGAGTAGGGCTTGGGTTCGACGCGAGGTGATGTTGGTGTAGAGGTGGCGTTGGACCCAGGTGATGGTGGAACAGGGGTGGGGTTGGACTGGAGGTGATGTTGGAGTAGGGGTGTAGTTGGACGGAGGTATTGTTGGAGTAGGGGTGGGGTTGGACGGGAGGTGATGTTGGAATACGGGTGGGTTTGGACGGGAGGTGATCTTGGAGTTGATTTGGGATTGGACGGGAGGTAATGTTGGAGTTGATGTGGGGTTGGCGCGAGGTTATGTTGGTGTAGGAGTGTGGTTGGACGGAGATGCTGTTGGAGCAGGGGTGGGGTTGAACAGGAGGTGTTGGAGTAGGGGTAGAATTGGACGGGAGGTGATGTTGAAGTAGGGGTCGTATTGGACGGGAAGTGATGTTGGAGTAAGTGTGGGGTTGGACAGGAGGTGCTGTTGGAGTAGGGGTGGGTTTGGACGGGAGGTGATGTTGGAGTTGGGGTGGGGTTGGACGGGAGGTGATGTTGGAGTAGGGGGTCGGTTTGGACGGGAGGTGATGTTGGAGTTGATGTGGGGTTGGTCGGGAAGTGATTTTGGTGTTGATGTGGGGTTGGACGGGAGGTGATGTTGGATTAGGGGTGGGGTTGGACGGGTGGTGTTGTTGGAGTAGGGGTGGGGTTGGACGGGAGGTGTTGTTGGAGTAGGGGTGGGGTTGGACGGGAGGTGTTGTTGGAGTAGGGGTGGGGTTGGTCGGGAAGTGATTTTGGTGTTGATGTGGGGTTGCACGGGAGGTGATGTTGGAGTAGGGGTGTGTTTGGACGCGAGGTGATGTTGGTGTAGCGGTGGGGTTGGACGTGAAGTGTTGTTGGAGCACGTGTGGGGTTGGACTGGAGGTGTTTTTGGAGCAGGGGTGTGGTTGGACGGGAGGTGTTTTTGGAGTCGGTGAGGGTTTGGACGAAGTTGATGTTGCAGTAGGGTTGGGGTTGGACAGGAGCTGTTGTTGGAGCAGCGGTGGGTTTGGATGGGAGGTGTTGTTGGAGCAGGGGTGTGGTTGGACGTGAGGTGTTATTGGAGTAGGGGAGCGTTTGGACGGAGGTGATGTTGCAGTAGGGGATGGGTTGGACGGGAGGTGATGTTGGAGCAGGCGTCGGGTTAGACTGGAGTTGATGTAGTTGGGGTGGGTTTGGACGGAGGTGATGTTGGAGTAGGAGTGGGTTTGGATGGAGGTGATGTTGAAGTAGGGGTGGGGTTGGACGGAGGTGATGTTGTAGTAGGGGTGGGGTTGGACAGGAGTTGATGTTGGACTAGGGGTGGGTTTGGACGGAGGTGATGTTGGAGTCGGGGTTGGGTTGGATGCGATGTGATTTTGGTGTGGAGGTTGCGTTGTATGGAGGTGATGTTGGAGCAGGGGTGTTGTTGGTCGGGAGGTGTTGTTGGAGTAGGGGTGGAGTTGGACGGAGGTATTGTTGGAGTAGGGGTGGGGTTGGACGGGAGGTGATGTTGGAGTTGGGGTGGGGTTGGACGGGAGGTGATGTTGGAGTTGGGGTGGGGTTGGACGGGTGCTGATTTTGGAGTAAGGCTGGGTTTGGATGGGAGGTGTTGTTGGAGTTGATGTGGGGTTGGTCGGGAAGTTATTTAGGTGTTGCTGTGGGGTTGGACGGGAGGTGATGTTGGTGTAGGGCTGGGGATGGACGGGAGGTGTTGTTGGAGTTGATGTGGGGTTGGACGGAGGTGATGTTGGAGCAGGGGTGGGTTCGGACGGGAGGTGTTGTTGGAGTAGGGTTGGGGTTTTACGGAGGTTTTTTTGGAGTAGGTGTGGGGTTGGACGTCAGGTCATGTTGGAGTAGGGGTGGGGTAGGTCGGGAAGTTATTTAGGTGTTGCTGTGGGGTTGGACGGGAGGTGATGTTGGAGTAGGGGTGGTGTTGGATGGGAGGTGATGTTGGAGTAGGGGTGGTGTTGGATGGGAGGTGATGTTGGAGTAGGGGTGGTGTTGGATGGAAGGTGATGTTGGAGTTGGGGTGGGGTTGGACGGAAGGTGATGTTGGAGTAGGGGTGGTGTTGGATGGGAGGTGATGTTGGAGTTGGGGTGGGGTTGGACGGGAGGTGATGTTGGAGTAGTGGTTGTGTTGGACTAAGGTGATGTTGGAGTAGGGGTGTGGTTGGACGGGAGGTGTTGTTGGAGTAGGGGTGTGGTTGGACGGGAGGTGATGTTGGAGTAGGGGTGGGGTTGGTCGGGAAGTGATTTTGGTGTTGATGTGGGGTTGGACCCAGGTGATGGTGGAACAGGGGTGGGGTTGGACGGGAGGTGATGTTGGAGTAGGGGTGTAGTTGGACGGAGGTATTGTTGGAGTAGGGGTGGGGTTGGACGGGAGGTGATGTTGGAATACGGGTGGAATTGGACGGGAGGTGATGTTGGAGTAGGTGTGGGGTTGGACGGGAGGTGATGTTGGAGTAGGGGGTCGGTTTGGACGGGAGGTGATGTTGGAGTTGGGGTGGGGTTGGACGGGAGGTGATGTTGGAGTAGGGGGTCGGTTTGGACGGGAGGTGATGTTGGAGTTGATGTGGGGTTGGTCGGGAAGTGATTTTGGTGTTGATGTGGGGTTGGACGGGAGGTGATGTTGGATTAGGGGTGGGGTTGGACGGGTGGTGTTGTTGGAGTAGGGGTGGGGTTGGACGGGAGGTGTTGTTGGAGTAGGGGTGGGGTTGGACGGGAGGTGTTGTTGGAGTAGGGGTGGGGTTGGTCGGGAAGTGATTTTGGTGTTGATGTGGGGTTGGACGGGAGGTGATGTTGGAGTAGGGGTGGGGTTGGACGGGAGGTGATGTTGGAGTAGGGGTGGGGTTGGACGGGAGGTGATGTTGGAGTAGGGGTGGGGTTGGATGGGAGGTGATGTTGGAGTAGGGGTGGGGTTGGTCAGGAAGTGATTTTGGTGTTGATGTGGGGTTGGACGGGAGGTGATGTTGGAGTAGGGGTGGGGTTGGACGGGAGGTGTTGTTGGAGTAGGGGTGGGGTTGGACGGGAGGTGTTGTTGGAGTAGGGGTGGGGTTGGTCGGGAAGTGATTTTGGTGTTGATGTGGGGTTGGACGGGAGGTGATGTTGGAGTAGGGGTGGGGTTGGACGGGAGGTGATGTTGGAGTAGGGGTGGGGTTGGACGGGAGGTGTTGTTGGAGTAGGGGTGGGGTTGGACGGGAGGTGTTGTTGGAGTAGGGGTGGGGTTGGACGGGAGGTGTTGTTGGAGTAGGGGTGGGGTTGGTCGGGAAGTGATTTTGGTGTTGATGTGGGGTTGGACGGGAGGTGATGTTGGAGTAGGGGTGGGGTTGGACGGGAGGTGTTGTTGGAGTAGGGGTGGGGTTGGTCGGGAAGTGATTTTGGTGTTGATGTGGGGTTGGACGGGAGGTGATGTTGGAGTAGGGGTGGGGTTGGACGGGAGGTGATGTTGGAGTAGGGGTGGCGTTGGACGGGAGGTGATGTTGGAGTAGGGGTGGGGTTGGACGGGAGGTGTTGTTGGAGTAGGGGTGGGGTTGGACGGGAGGTGATGTTGGAGTAGGGGTGGGGTTGGTCGGGAAGTGATTTTGGTGTTGATGTGGGGTTGGACGGGAGGTGATGTTGGAGTAGGGGTGGGGTTGGACGGGAGGTGATGTTGGAGTAGGGGTGGGGTTGGACGGGAGGTGTTGTTGGAGTAGGGGTGGGGTTGGACGGGAGGTGTTGTTGGAGTAGGGGTGGGGTTGGACGGGAGGTGTTGTTGGAGTAGCTTGTGCATGTCGCTGAGATGCATTTTCCAGAAGTATTATATGGTATTGAAGCTCCTGATAACAGCCCTGATCTAACCACCCCCCCCACCCCCAACATTTGACTTATCGAATATCCAATGAGCGCCAGGAGGAGAGTACTTCGAAGTGGTTACTCACTGGTCAGTGAATCTAGTATAAAAGGCCAGCTTCGCGGGCTTTCGTACATTCCAGAGCTCCAGGCAGTGTGGGGAGCTGAGCGCTGTGAATTGAATACGGAAGGGGCAAGCGGGGTGGCCACTGCCGAGCGTAGGCCAGCGGTGAGAGTAGGGAGTCAGGCTTTGACTCAAGAGGCTGAGGCCAATGACTCAGGTTTGAGGATTTGGTCTTGGTTGCAGGCAGGATGGCAGATCTGGCAGTGGAATGCTCCTCCTGTGGGATGTGGGAATTCGTGGAATCTGATAGTTTCCCTGATGACTACACCTGCGGGAAGTGCCGCCAACCCCTGCTCGTGGAAAACCGCATCAAGGAGCTGGAGCTGGAGCTGGATGAACTTCGGATCATCCGGGAGGCAGAGCAATTGGTAGATACGACTGTTGAGCAGGTGGTTACACTCAGGGTGCAGAGTTCGGGGAGTAGATGTGTGAACACTGAGTGAGGTAAAGGGAGAAGGATGTCAGTACAGGGTCCCCCTGTGGTCATTGCCCTCAGCAACTGGTATACCCCGTCGGATACTGCTGAGGGGGTGACCTATCTGGGCAGGCAGCAGCCGCCAGACCGGTATCAATGTGGCTGGCTCTGAGCCTCAGAAGGGAAGGGTGAAGTCTGGCGATCGTCACAGGGGACTGGATATTTCGGGGACAGATAGGAGATTCTGCGGCAGCAAATGACACACCAGGACAGTGTGTTGCCTCCCGGGTACTAGTGTCCGGGATGTCTCTGAGCGGTTGCCGGATATTCTTGAAGGGGGGGGGGGTGAGCAGCTGGAGATTGTGGTACCTGTTGCTACCAATGACATCGGCAGGAGAGGGACAGAGGTCCTGCGCAGTAAGTTTAGGGAGTTAGGAAAGAGGCTGAAGAGCAGGACCTCCAAGGTGGTCATCTCCAGATCACTCCCAGTGCTGCAAGCTAGTGAAGGTCAGAACAAGATAGCACCATTGAATGAGTGGCTGAGGAGTTGGTACAGAGGAGGCAGGATTTCAAGTTCTTGGCTCAATGGAAACTTCTCTGGGGAAGGGGTGACCTGTACACGTGGGATGGGTTACACCTAAACTGGAGGGGAACCAATATCCTGCGAGGGAGGTTTGCTGATGCTGTTGGGGAGGGTTTAAACTAGATTTGCAGGGGGTTGGGAACCAAAGTGAAGAGGTAGAGGATGGGGCAGTTGGTGCACAAGTAGAGACAACTTGTAGGGAGTTTGTGAGGAAAGTTAGGCAGATGACAGAGCAAAGAAGCACGCAGCCTGATGGTTTGAGATGTGTCTGTTTTGATGCAAGGAGTAGCGTAAACAAGGTGGATGATCTTAGAGCGTGGATCAATACGTGGAACTATGATGTTGTGGCCATTACAGAGACTTGGATGACTCAGGGGCAGGAATGGCTGCTGAGTGTGCCGGGCTTTAAATGTTTCAAAAAGGATGGGAAGGGAGGCAAAAGAGGTGGGGGCATGGCATTGCTAATCAGGGATAGTATCAGGGCTGCAGGAAAGGAGGAAGTCATGGAGGGATTGTCTACTGAGTCATTGTGGGTGAAAGTCAGAAACAGGAATGGGACAAATAATGGGTGTTCTTATAGACCCCCCAAAAGTAACAGTGACATCTAGGAGCAGATAGGGAGGCAGATTCTGGAATGGTGCAATGATAAAAGGGTTGTTGCGATGAGTGGTTTTAACTGTCCTAATATTAACTAGCATCTCCTTCACACAAGTGTTTTAGATGTGGTGTAGTTTTTTAGGTGTGTTTAGGAAGGATTCCTGGCACAATGTATAGATAAGCGAACTAGAGAATGGGCTGTACTTGATCTGCTGTTGGGAAATGAACCTGGTCAGGCGTCAGATCTCTGAGTGGGAGAGCATTTTGGAGGTAGTGATCAAAAATCTATCTCCTTTACCATAGCGCTGGAGAGGGATAGGAGCGGACAATTTGGGAAAACACTTAATCGGGGTAGGGGGAAATATGATGCTATTAGGCAGCATAAATTGGGAGCAGATGTTCTCAGGGAAACACATGGCAGAAATGTGGCAAATGTTCAGGGGACATTTGCATGACGTTCTGCATAGGAATGTTCTATTGAGGCAGGGAAAGGATAGTAGGGTAAAAGAACCATGGTGTACAAAGGATGTAGAAAATCTAGTTAAGAAGAAAAGAAAAGCTTACGAAAGGTTCAAAAAACTAGGTACTGATAGAGCTTTAGAAAATTACAAAGGTGCCAGGAAGAAGGTCAAGAATGAAATTAGGAGAGCGAGAGGGGGACCTTGGCGAGCAGGATTAAGGAAAATCCCAAGGCATTCTACAAGTACGTGAAGAGCAAGAGGATGAGCCGGGTGAGAATAGGACCCATCAGGAGTGAGGGTGGAAACATGTGCATGAAACTGGAGGAGGTAGCGGATGTACTTAATGAATACTTTGCTTCAGTATTCACCAGTGCGAAGGACCTTGACAATTGTGGGGATGACTTACAGCAGACTGAAACACTTGAGTGTATAGACATTAAGAAAGAGGATGTGCTGGAGCTGTTAAAAGGTACTAAGTTAGATAAGTCACTGGGACCGGACGAGATATACCCCAGGTTACTGTGGGAAGCCAGGGAGATTGCTGAGCCTGTGGCGATGATCTTTGCATCATTAACAGGGATGGGAGAAGTACTGGAGGACTGGAAGTTTGCAAACATTGTTCCCTTGTTCAAGGAAAGGAGTAGAGATAACCCAGGAAATTATAGACCGGTGAATCTGACTTCAATGGTGGGCAAGTTGTTGGGGAAGATTCTCAGATGCAGGATTTATAAGCATTTGGAAAGACATAATTTGATTAGGGCAGTCAGCATGGCTTTGTCAAGGGCAAGTCATGCCTTACGAGGCTGATTGAATTACTTGAGGATGTAATAGAACATATTGATGAAGGTAGAGCAGTGAATGTAGTGTATATGAATTTCAGTATGGCAATCCCCATTCAGAAAACAATGACGCATGGGATCCAAGGGGATCCTGTTTTGCGGATAGAGAATTGTCTTGCCAACAGAAGACAAAGGGCTTTAGATTATTCGTATTCTGCATGGAGAATGGTGACCAGAATCTGCTCTGGGACCCCTCCTCTTTGTGCATTTTATAAATGAACTGGATGAGGAAGTAGAAGGGTGGGTTAGTAAGTTTGCTGATGACACAAAAGTTGGGGTATTGTGGATGGTCTGGAGTGCTGTCAGAGGTTACAGTGGGACATCGATAGGATGCAGAACTGGGCTGAGAAGTGGCAGATGGATTTCAACCCAGATAAGTTTGAAGTGGTTCATTTTGGTAGGTCAAATTTGAAGACAGAATATAACATTACTGATAAGACTATTGGCAGTGTGGAGAATCGGCGAGATCTTGGGGTCCGTGTCACTAGGATACTCAAAGCAGCTGCACAGGTTGGCAGTGTTGTTAAGAAGGCGTATAGTGTATTGGCATTCATAAACCGTGGGATTGAGTTCAGGAGCCATGAGCTATTGTCACAGCTATATATGACCTTGAGCAGATCCCACTTGGAGTACTGTGCTCAGTTCTGGTCGCCTCACTACAGGAAGGATGTGGAAGCCATAGAAAGGGTGCAGAGGAGATTTACAAGGATGTTGCCTGGATTGGGGAGCATGTGTTCTGAAAACAGGTTGTGTGAACTTGGCCTTTTCTCCTTGGAGTGACAGAGGATGAGAGGTGACCTGATAGAGATGTACAAGATAATGAGAGGCATTGATCATGCGGATAGCCAGAGGGGTTTCTTTTCCCCAGAGCTGGTGGCTAACACGAGGGGGCATAGTTTAATGGTGCTTGGAAGTAGGTACTGAGGGGATGTCAGAGGCAAGTTTTTCACACTGAGAGTGGTGGATGCATGGAATGCCCTGCCCGTGAAGGTGGTAGAGGCGGGTACAATAGGGTCTTTTAGGAGACCCTTAGATAAGTACATGAAGGTTAGAAAAATAGAGGGCTATGCGGTAGGGAGATTCTAGGTTACATGGTCGGCACAACATTGTGGGCCGAAGGGCCTGTGATGTGCTGTAGATTTCTATGTTCTATCACTTCAGGCTGACCCCAATCCATCCCAGACTTATCTGAATCCCCTGGTAAGGGGAGGCATGATGACGCAGAGGGTGGAGCCTCTGTCTCACGGCTCCAGAGGTCTGATAGGATCCTGACCTCCTGCACACGTGTGTGAAGTCTGCATGTTCTCCCAGCGTCTGCGTGGCTTTCCCTGGGTGCTCCGGTTCCCTCACTTCCCAATGACATGTGTGGTCAGCCTTGTAAATCCATCAACCACCCCTCCTTCCCGCCCTCCCCCCCCCGTATGTGTGTGTCTGTGAGTGTGGTGTGTGAGGGTGAGGGTAGAATCCAGTGGTGGTTGCGGGGTAAAATGCGGAGGGGGTCAGTGTAAATAGGCAGCAACGGACTCGATGGGCCGACAGGCCTGTTCCCGTGCTGTGCCCCTCAAAAACTCTCGACGAATTTAAAACGAGCTGTTCCCCCCGGGAAGGACCGTCCCCTCATGGAGACGCTCTTGACTCAGGATCTGGGCGAGACACTTTAACGATTTGTAGCTGACACAGATTGCTGATTTGACTGGTGCAGGGGAGTAACCGCTGGTATTAAAATAACGTCCAGTGCTTCCTCAAGAGAAACTTGATTAAGAGAGTGAGGAAGTGAGGTGGCAGCTTCTGATTAATGTTGTGGTGTCGGGGTTTCCTGCGTTTTCCTGGCCCTGATTTACCGACTCCTTAACGTGCCGGGGTCTCCCAACGCTTTCTGTCTCTGCTGGACACTGGGCTGACAAGGAGAGTTTAAAGGGAGGTTAAAACTAAATAGTTAAACACTGGTCGGTGGAACGAAGGCAGAATGAGGTGGGGGTGGGGTAAGGGGAGGGAGCATGTCAGGTGCCTAGGGAGTCGAGAACAGCCTCAGGATACAAACTCGTCCCTTCAGAAGAGAAATGGAGAAGGAATTTCTTCAACCAGAGGATGGTAATTCATTGCCATAGACGACTGTGGAGGCCAGGTCATTGTGTATATTTTAACTGGGGTTGGTAGGATCTTGGTTAATAAGGTTACAGGGAAAAGGCAGGAGAATTGGGTTTCGAGGGATAGTAAATCAGACAGTGGGCTGAATGGCCAAATTCTGTTCCTATGGTTTTACCGGCCGAACTGAGCGGAGCAGTCCTGAACTGAGCTCGTCCCTCCTCCGACATCAGGATCAGGAAGTGGCCATTTGAAGCCGAGGTGTGAGTGGGAAGTTCTTCTCCCGGAGGAACACCGAATTTCCGGAGCCCTCCACCCCGGATGGTCGTGGAAGCCGGATCTTTGAAGAGAAGGGAACTAGGTGGTTGGAACATTGAGGCGGGGGCTGGAGGGTGGCGGGGAAATTTGAGAGAATAGGAGGTCATGCCTGGAGCAGATTATCTGTGACAGTATCTCCTCCTCCGAATGTCTTCTTCTCCAACCAGTTACCTCACCTTTGCCCACTGTCTCGGCCACCACGCACCTGAGGTTTTGGAAGAACCCGTCGCAACAAATGCAATTTCATCGCAAGTACATGTTACAATTAAAGCCTTACTTTCAGCAGGCCCACAGGCACATAGGATTAACCAAGCAGTAGCATTACATAAATCTATTTCTTGAACATTAATTCTGTATAAACTTTTACAATAAAGAACAGATTTAGAGGGAAAATATCTACTGTAGTGCAAGTGGCCTGATATTTAGAGACTAAGGTTGGTTCACGACCCGCATGGTAGAGGGGAAGTCGCTGTTCCTGAACCTGGTGGTGTGGGACTTCGGGCTCCTGTACCTCCTACCCGATGGGAGCTGTGAGAAGGTGGCCTGGCCCGGGTGGTGGGAATCTTTAATGATGGATGCTTCCATTTTGAGGCTGGGTCTCCAGATAGAGTAAACATGGAATTCTCCTGTAGTCGGGGCATTCCAGACCAGAGGCACAGCCCCAGAATACAAGGGCATCCGTTTTGAACAGAGACGAGGAGGAATTTCTTTCACCAGACGGTGGCGAATCTGTGGTATTCACTGCCGCAAACCGCTCTGGAGGCTAATTCATTTTTCCAAACTGAGGGTTGGTTGGTAAGTTATCGATTGGTAAGAGCATTAAAGGTTATGGAGAGAAGATGGGAGAATAGGGTTGAGGGAGAATAAATGAGCCATGATGGAATGACGAAGCTAACTTGATTGGTAGAATGGCCTAATTCTGCTCCTATGTCTAATGGTCTTATGTGTTCCTGTATGTATCCTGGGTAAGTCTGTAGTCTAGTGTAGTTGTTGTTTTTTTCTCTCTGTGTTGATTTTTACGTAGTTCAGTCTAGTTTTTGTACTGTGTCATGTAACACCATGGTCCTGAAAAACGTTGTCTCATTTTTACTATGCACTGTACCAGCAGTTATGGTCGAAATGACAATAAAAGTGACTTGACTTGACTTGATAGACAATGGATGGTGGGGGAGGAGTGTGCTCGTAACGTATTGGGCTGAGTTTGCTCCTTGAAACACTTTTCCCCATCTCCTTCGTGTTCCCAAGCTTAGCTTCTGATTACACTGAGTCATACAGCATGGAAGCAGACCGTTCGGCCCAACTCGTCAATACTGACAAAGCTGCCTTCCTGAGCGAGTCCCATTTGCCTGCTATTGTCCCATATCCCTCTAAGCTCGCCTACCTATGTATCTATTTAAGAACTTTTTTAGAAACCTCTTTACTGTTCTGACAGCTCATTCCACAAAACCACCACCGTTTGTGTGAAAATATTTCCCCTCTCCTGTGTAACTGTACAGAGTCACTGTTAATTCAGGCTGTGAGTCACTCACTGTGTAACTGTACAGTCACTGACTATTCAGGATGACGGTCACTCTGTTTCTGTACAGAGTCATTGTTAATTCAAGCTGAGAATCTCTCACTGTGTAACTGTACAGAGTCATCGATTTTTCAGGGAGTGTGTCTGTAATTGTTTATTCAGGGTGAGGGTCAGTGTGTAACTGTACAGAGTCACTGTTTAATCAGGATGAGAGTCAGTGTCTAACTGTACATAGTCACTGTTTATTCAAGGTGAGGGTCAGTGTGTAACTGTAGATTCACTGTTTATTCAGGGTGAGGGCAACTGTGTAACCGTACAGAGTCACTGTTTATTCAGGGTGAGGGCAACTGTGTAACCGTACAGAGTCACTGTTTATTCAGGGTGAGGGTCACTCACTGTGTAACTGTTCAGAGTCACTGTTTATTCAGGGTGAGGGTCAGTGTGTAACTGTACAGAGTCACTGTTTATTCAGGGTGAGGGTCACTGTGTCACTGTACAGAGTCACTGTTTATTCAGGGTGAGGGCAACTGTGTAACCGTACAGAGTCACTGTTTATTCAGGGTGAGGGTCACTCACTGTGTAACTGTTCAGAGTCACCGTTTATTCAGTGTGAACGTCAGTGTGTAACTATACAGAGTCACTGTTTATTCAGGGTGAGGGTCAGTGTGTAACTGTACAGAGTCACCGTTTATTCAGTGTGAACGTCAGTGTGTAACTATACAGAGTCACTGTTTATTCAGGGTGAGGGCAACTGTGTAACCGTACAGAGTCACTGTTTATTCAGGGTGAGGGTCACTCACTGTGTAACTGTTCAGAGTCACTGTTTATTCAGGGTGAGGGTCAGTGTGTAACTGTACAGAGTCACCGTTTATTCAGTGTGAACGTCAGTGTGTAACTGTACAGAGTCACTGTTTATTCAGGGTGAGGGTCACTGTATAAATGTACAGAGTCACTGTTTATTCAGGGTGAGGGTCATTCACTGTGTAACTGTACAGAGTCACTGTTTATTCAGGGTGAGGGTCAGTGTGTAACTGTACAGAGTCACTGTTTATTCAGGGTAAGGGTCAGTGTGTAACTGTACAGAGTCACTGTTTATTCAGGGTGAGGGTCATTCACTGTGTAACTGTACAGAGTCACTGTTTATTCAGGGTGAGGGTCAGTGTGTAACTGTACAGAGTCATTGTTTATTCAGGGTAAGGGTCAGTGTGTAAATGTACAGAGTCACTGTTTATTCAGGGTGAGGGTCAGTGTGTAACTGTACAGAGTCATTGTTTATTCAGGGTGAGGGTCACTGTATAAATGTACAGAGTCACTGTTTATTCAGGGTAAGGGTCAGTGTGTAAATGTACAGAGTCACTGTTTATTCAGGGTGAGGGTCACTGTGTAAATGTACAGAGTCACTGTTTATTCAGGGTGAGGGCAACTGTGTAACCGTACAGAGTCACTGTTTATTCAGGGTGAGGGTCACTCACTGTGTAACTGTTCAGAGTCACCGTTTATTCAGTGTGAACGTCAGTGTGTAACTATACAGAGTCACTGTTTATTCAGGGTGAGGGTCAGTGTGTAACTGTACAGAGTCACCGTTTATTCAGTGTGAACGTCAGTGTGTAACTATACAGAGTCACTGTTTATTCAGGGTGAGGGCAACTGTGTAACCGTACAGAGTCACTGTTTATTCAGGGTGAGGGTCACTCACTGTGTAACTGTTCAGAGTCACTGTTTATTCAGGGTGAGGGTCAGTGTGTAACTGTACAGAGTCACCGTTTATTCAGTGTGAACGTCAGTGTGTAACTGTACAGAGTCACTGTTTATTCAGGGTGAGGGTCACTGTATAAATGTACAGAGTCACTGTTTATTCAGGGTGAGGGTCATTCACTGTGTAACTGTACAGAGTCACTGTTTATTCAGGGTGAGGGTCAGTGTGTAACTACAGAGTCACTGTTTATTCAGGGTAAGGGTCAGTGTGTAACTGTACAGAGTCACTGTTTATTCAGGGTGAGGGTCATTCACTGTGTAACTGTACAGAGTCACTGTTTATTCAGGGTGAGGGTCAGTGTGTAACTGTACAGAGTCACTGTTTATTCAGGGTGAGGGTCACTGTATAAATGTACAGAGTCACTGTTTATTCAGGGTAAGGGTCAGTGTGTAAATGTACAGAGTCACTGTTTATTCAGGGTGAGGGTCAGTGTGTAACTGTACAGAGTCATTGTTTATTCAGGGTGAGGGTCACTGTATAAATGTACAGAGTCACTGTTTATTCAGGGTAAGGGTCAGTGTGTAAATGTACAGAGTCACTGTTTATTCAGGGTGAGGGTCACTGTGTAACTGTATAGAGTCACTGTTTATTCAGGGTGAGGGTCAGTGTGTAACTGTACAGAGTCACTGTTTATTCAGTGTGAACGTCAGTGTGTAACTATACAGAGTCACTGTTTATTCAGGGTGAGGGTCACTGTGTAACTGTATAGAGTCACTGTTTATTCAGGGTGAGGGTCAGTGTGTAACTGTACAGAGTCTCTGTTTATTCAGGGTGAGGGTCAGTGTGTAAATGTACAGAGTCACTGTTTATTCAGGGTGAGGGTCAGTGTGTAACTGTACAGAGTCTCTGTTCATTCAGGGTGAGGGTCAGTGTGTAACTGTACAGAGTCTCTGTTTATTCAGGGTGAAGTTCATTGTGTAACGGTACAGAGTCACTGTTTATTCAGGGTGAGGGTCAGTGTGTAACTGTACAGAGTCACTGTTCATTCAGGGTGAGGGTCAGTGTGTAACTGTACAGAGTCACCGTTTATTCAGGGTGAGGGTCACTCACTGTCTATCTGAAAAGAGCCACTGTTTATACAGAGTGGTGATCATTGTGTAACTGTACAGGACTATATGATATTAGGTTCTTGGCCTCTGTTAAACAGTCGGATGGAGAGAGCCTTCTCAAGGAGGGTTGTGAAGACTAGATGATTTATTTCTTATGAAAGCTCAGGGAATGGGGCTGGGGTGGAGATGGGGGTTTGACGCAGAGTACCAGGACTAGATCAACCACAGTCATATTGCACGGGCAGTCATTCTTAGAAGGGCAGAGCGGCCTATTCCAGTTCTTATTTTCTCGTAGTTTACCTCCATCCTCATAATAGGAACTATCTGGTGGAGGGAAGCTGCAGAAAGGATGTCCAAGTACGTGAAACAGCGGAGTGTTGATTCTGAGCGTGACACAGCTGGGTGTTAATTCGGTGCGTGACACAGTGTGGTGTTGATTGTGTGCGTGACACAGTGGGGTGTTGATTGTGTGCGTGACACAGTGGGGTGTTGATTGTGTGCGTGACACAGTGGGGTGTTGATTCTGTGCGTGACACAGTGGGGTGTTGCATGTGTGCGTGACACAGAGTGGTCTCGATTCTGTGCGTGAAACAGCAGGGTGTTGATTGTGTCCGTGACACAGAGGGCTGTTGATTCTGTGCGTGAAACAGTGGAATGTTGATTCGCTGCATGACATAGCGGAGTGTTCATTGGCTGCATGACATAGCGGTGTGTAGATTCTGTGCGTGAAACAGCGGGGTGTTGATTCTGTGCGTGACACAGTGGGGTGTAGATTCTGTGTGTGACACAGCGGGGTGTTGATTCTGTGCGTGACACAGTGGGGTGTAGATTCTGTGTGTGACACAGCGGGGTGTTGATTCTGTGCGTGACACAGTGGGGTGTTGATTCTGTGTGTGACACAGCGGGGTGTTGATTCTGTGCGTGACACAGTGGGGTGTTGATTGTGTGCGTGACACAGTGGGGTGTTGATTCTGTGCGTGACACAGTGGGGTGTTGATTCTGTGCGTGAAATAGCGGTGTGTGCATTCTGTGCATGACACAGCAGGGTGTTGATGGTGTGCTTGAAACAGTCGGGTGTTGATTCTGTGCGTCACACAGTGGGGTGTTGATTCTGTGCATGAAACTGCGGGGTGTTGATTCTGTGCGTGACACAGTGGGGTGTTGATTGTGTGCATGAAACAGTGGGGTGTTGATTGAGTGCATGACACAGTGGGGTGTCGAATCTGTGCGTGACACAGCGGGGTGTTGATTCTGTGCGTGACACAGCGGGGTGTTGATTCTATTCGTGATACCGTGGGGTGTTGATTCGCTGCGTGACATAGCGGAGTGTTGATTCTGTGCGTGACACAGTGGGGTGTTGATTGTGTGCATGACACAGCGGGGTGTTGATTCTCTGCGTGACACAGTGGGGTGTTGATTCTGTGCGTGACACAGCGGGGTGTTGATTCTGTGCGTGAAACAGTGGGGTGTTCTGTGCATGACACAGCGGGGTGTTGATTCTGTGCGTGACACAGTGGGGTGTGAATTGTGTGCATGACACAGTGGGGTGTTGATTGTGTGCCTGACACAGTGGGGTGTTGATTGTGTGCGTGAAACAGCGGGGTGTTGATTGTGTGTGAGAAACAGCGGTGTGTTGATTGTGTGCGTGAAACAGCGGGGTGTTGATTCTGAGCATGAAACAGCAGGGTGTTGATTGTGTGCTTGAAACAGCGGGGTGTTGATTGTGTGCGTGACAGTGTGGTGTTGATTGTGTGCATGAAACAGTGGGGTATTGATTGTGTGCGTGACACATTGGAGTGTTGTTTCTGTGCGTGACACCGTGGGGTGTTGATTCTGTGCCTGAAAACAGCGGGGTGTTGATTGTGTGTGAGAAACAGCGGTGTGTTGATTGTGTGCGTGAAACAGCGGGGTGTTGATTCTGAGCATGAAACAGCAGGGTGTTGATTGTGTGCGTGAAACAGCGGGGTGTTGATTGTGTGCGTGACAGTGTGGTGTTGATTGTGTGCATGAAACAGTGGGGTATTGATTGTGTGCGTGACACATTGGAGTGTTGTTTCTGTGCGTGACACCGTGGGGTGTTGATTCTGTGCCTGAAAACAGCAGGGTGTTGATTGTGTGCGTGAAACAGCGGAGTGTTGATTGTGTGCGTGACACAGTGGGGTGTTGATTGTGTTCATGACACAGTGTGGTGTTGATTGTGTGCGTGAAACAGTGGGGTGTTGATTGTGTGCGTGAAACAGTGGGGTGTTCTGTGCATGACACAGCGGGGTGTTGATTCTGTACATGAAACAGCGGGGTGTTGATTGTGTGCGTGAAACAGCGGGGTGTTGAGTTGATGCGTGACACAGTAGGGTGTTGATTCTGTGCGTTACACAGTGGGGTGTTGATTGTGTGCATGACACAGTGGGGTGTTGTTTCTTTGCATGAAACAGCGGGGTGTTGATTGTCTGCGTGACACAGCGGGGTGTTGATTCTTTGCGTGAAACAGTGGGGTGTTGATTCTGTGCGTGACACAGTGGGGTGTTGATTCTGTGCGTGAAATAGTGTGGTGTTGATTCTGTGCGTTACACAGTGGGGTGTTGATTGTGTGCATGACACAGTGGGGTGTTGATTGTGTGCGTGACAGAGTGGGGTGTTGATTCTGTGCGTGACCCAGTGGTGTGTTGATTCTGTGCGTGAAACTGCGGGGTGTTGATTCTCTGCGTGACACAGCGGGGTGTTGATTCTGTGCGTGACACAGCGGGGTGTTCATTGTGTGCGTGAAGCAGCGGGGTGTTGATTCTGTGCGTGACACAGCGGGCTGTTGTTTGTGTGCATGAAACAGTAGGGTGTTGATTGTGTGCGTGAAACAGTGGGGTATTGATTGTGTGCGTGACACAGTGGTGTGTTGATTGTGTGCGTGACACAGTGGGGTATTGATTGCGTGCGTGACACAGCGGGGTGTTGATTCTGTGCGTGAAATAGCGGTGTGTGCATTCTGTGCATGACACAGCGGGGTGTTGATGGTGTGCTTGAAACAGTCGGGTGTTGATTCTGTGCGTCACACAGTGGGGTGTTGATTCTGTGCATGAAACTGCGGGGTGTTGATTCTGTGCGTGACACAGTGGGGTGTTGATTCGCTGCGTGACACAGTGGGGTGTTGATTGTGTGCGTGACACAGTGGGGTGTTGATTGTGTGCATGACACAGCGGGGTGTTGATTTTGTGCGTGACACAGTGGGGTGTTGATTCTGTGCGTGACACAGTGGGGTGTTGCATGTGTGCGTGACACAGAGTGGTGTTGATTCTGTGCGTGAAACAGCAGGGTGTTGATTGTGTCCGTGACACAGTGGGGTGTTGTTTGTGTGCATGAAACAGTGGGGTGTTGATTGTGTGCGTGAAACAGCGGGGTGTTGATTCTGTGCGTGAAACAGTGGAATGTTGATTCGCTGCATGACATAGCGGAGTGTTGATTGGCTGCATGACATAGCGGAGTGTTGATTCTGTGCGTGAAACAGCGGGGTGTTGATTCTGTGCGTGACACAGTGGGGTGTAGATTCTGTGTGTGACACAGCGGGGTGTTGATTCTGTGCGTGACACAGTGGGGTGTTGATTCTGTGTGTGACACAGCGGGGTGTTGATTCTGTGCGTGACACAGTGGGGTGTTGATTGTGTGCGTGACACAGTGGGGTGTTGACTCTGTGCGTGACACAGTGGGGTGTTGATTCTGTGCGTGAAATAGCGGTGTGTGCATTCTGTGCATGACACAGCAGGGTGTTGATGGTGTGCTTGAAACAGTCGGGTGTTGATTCTGTGCGTCACACAGTGGGGTGTTGATTCTGTGCATGAAACTGCGGGGTGTTGATTCTGTGCGTGACACAGTGGGGTGTTGATTGTGTGCATGAAACAGTGGGGTGTTGATTGAGTGCATGACACAGTGGGGTGTCGAATCTGTGCGTCACACAGCGGGGTGTTGATTCTGTGCGTGACACAGCGGGGTGTTGATTCTATTCGTGATACCGTGGGGTGTTGATTCGCTGCGTGACATAGCGGAGTGTTGATTCTGTGCGTGACACAGTGGGGTGTTGATTGTGTGCATGACACAGCGGGGTGTTGATTCTCTGCGTGACACAGTGGGGTGTTGATTCTGTGCGTGACACAGCGGGGTGTTGATTCTGTGCGTGAAACAGTGGGGTTTTCTGTGCATGACACAGCGGGGTGTTGATTCTGTGCGTGACACAGTGGGGTGTGAATTGTGTGCATGACACAGTGGGGTGTTGATTGTGTGCCTGACACAGTGGGGTGTTGATTGTGTGCGTGAAACAGCTGGGTGTTGATTGTGTGTGAGAAACAGCGGTGTGTTGATTGTGTGCGTGAAACAGCGGGGTGTTGATTCTGAGCATGAAACAGCAGGGTGTTGATTGTGTGCGTGAAACAGCGGGGTGTTGATTGTGTGCGTGACAGTGTGGTGTTGATTGTGTGCATGAAACAGTGGGGTATTGATTGTGTGCGTGACACATTGGAGTGTTGTTTCTGTGCGTGACACCGTGGGGTGTTGATTCTGTGCCTGAAAACAGCGGGGTGTTGATTGTGTGTGAGAAACAGCGGTGTGTTGATTGTGTGCGTGAAACAGCGGGGTGTTGATTCTGAGCATGAAACAGCAGGGTGTTGATTGTGTGCGTGAAACAGCGGGGTGTTGACTGTGTGCGTGACAGTGTGGTGTTGATTGTGTGCATGAAACAGTGGGGTATTGATTGTGTGCGTGACACATTGGAGTGTTGTTTCTGTGCGTGACACCGTGGGGTGTTGATTCTGTGCCTGAAAACAGTGGGGTGTTGATTGTGTGCGTGAAACAGCGGAGTGTTGATTGTGTGCGTGACACAGTGGGGTGTTGATTGTGTTCATGACACAGTGTGGTGTTGATTGTGTGCGTGAAACAGTGGGGTGTTGATTGTGTGCGTGAAACAGTGGGGTGTTCTGTGCATGACACAGCGGGGTGTTGATTCTGTACATGAAACAGCGGGGTGTTGATTGTGTGCGTGAAACAGCGGGGTGTTGAGTCGATGCGTGACACAGTAGGGTGTTGATTCTGTGCGTTACACAGTGGGGTGTTGATTGTGTGCATGACACAGTGGGGTGTTGTTTCTTTGCGTGAAACAGCGGGGTGTTGATTGTCTGCGTGACACAGCGGGGTGTTGATTCTTTGCGTGAAACAGTGGGGTGTTGATTCTGTGCGTGACACAGTGGGGTGTTGATTCTGTGCGTGAAATAGTGTGGTGTTGATTCTGTGCGTTACACAGTGGGGTGTTGATTGTGTGCATGACACAGTGGGGTGTTGATTGTGTGCGTGACAGAGTGGGGTGTTGATTCTGTGCGTGACCCAGTGGTGTGTTGATTCTGTGCGTGAAACTGCGGGGTGTTGATTCTCTGCGTGACACAGCGGGGTGTTGATTCTGTGCGTGACACAGCGGGGTGTTCATTGTGTGCGTGAAGCAGCGGGGTGTTGATTCTGTGCGTGACACAGCGGGCTGTTGTTTGTGTGCATGAAACAGTAGGGTGTTGATTGTGTGCGTGAAACAGTGGGGTATTGATTGTGTGCGTGACACAGTGGTGTGTTGATTGTGTGCGTGACACAGTGGGGTATTGATTGCGTGCGTGACACAGCGGGGTGTTGATTCTGTGCGTGAAATAGCGGTGTGTGCATTCTGTGCATGACACAGCGGGGTGTTGATGGTGTGCTTGAAACAGTCGGGTGTTGATTCTGTGCGTCACACAGTGGGGTGTTGATTCTGTGCATGAAACAGTGGGGTGTTGATTGTGTGCATGACACAGTGGGGTGTCGAATCTGTGCGTGACACAGCGGGATGTTGATTCTGTGCGTGACACAGCGGGGTGTTGATTCTATTCGTGATACCGTGGGGTGTTGATTCGCTGCGTGACACAGTGGGGTGTTGATTGTGTGCGTGACACAGTGGGGTGTTGATTGTGTGCATGACACAGCGGGGTGTTGATTTTGTGCGTGACACAGTGGGGTGTTGATTCTGTGCGTGACACAGTGGGGTGTTGCATGTGTGCGTGACACAGAGTGGTGTTGATTCTGTGCGTGAAACAGCAGGGTGTTGATTGTGTCCGTGACACAGTGGGGTGTTGTTTGTGTGCATGAAACAGTGGGGTGTTGATTGTGTGCGTGAAACAGCGGGGTGTTGATTCTGTGCGTGAAACAGTGGAATGTTGATTCGCTGCATGACATAGCGGAGTGTTGATTGGCTGCATGACATAGCGGAGTGTTGATTCTGTGCGTGAAACAGCGGGGTGTTGGTTCTGTGCGTGACACAGCGGGCTGTTGTTTGTGTGCATGAAACTGTGGGGTGTTGATTGTGTGCGTGAAAAGGCGGGGTGTTGATTCTGTGCGTGACACAGTGGGGTGTTGATTCTGTGTGTGACACAACGGGGTGTTGATTCTGTGAGTGACACAATGGGTTGTTGATTCTGTGCTTGACACAGCGGCGTCTTGATTGTGTGCGTGACACTGTGCGGTGTTGATTCTGTGCGCGACATAGCGGGGTGTTGATTGTGTGCGTGACACAGTGGGGTGTTGATTCTGTGCATGACACAGCGGGGTGTTCATTGTGTGCGTGAAGCAGCGGGGTGTTGATTCTGTGCGTGACAGAGCGGGCTGTTGTTTGTGTGCATGAAACAGTAGGGTGTTGATTGTGTGCGTGAAACAGTGGGGAATTGATTGTGTGCGTGACACAGACACAGCGGGGTATTGATTGCGTGCGTGACACAGCGGGGTGTTGATTCTGTGCGTGAAATAGCGGTGTGTGCATGCTGTGCATGACACAGCAGGGTGTTGATGGTGTGCTTGAAACAGTCGGGTGTTGATTCTGTGCGTCACACAGTGAGGTGTTGATTCTGTGCATGAAACTGCGGGGTGTTGATTCTGTGCGAGACACAGTGGGGTGTTGATTGTGTGCATGAAACAGTGGGGTGTTGATTCTGTGCGTCACACAGTGGGGTGTTGATTCTGTGCATGAAACTGTGGGGTGTTGATTCTGTGCGTGACACAGTGGGGTGTTGATTGTGTGCATGACACAGTGGGGTGTCGAATCTGTGCGTGACACAGCGGGGTGTTGATTCTATTCGTGATACCGTGGGGTGTTGATTCGCTGCGTGACATAGCGGAGTGTTGATTCTGTGCGTGACACAGTGGGGTGTTGATTCTGTGCGTGACACAGTGGGGTGTTGCATGTGTGCGTGACACAGAGTGGTGTTGATTCTGTGCGTGAAACAGCAGGGTGTTGATTGTGTCCGTGACACAGTGGGGTGTTGTTTGTGTGCATGAAACAGTGGGGTGTTGATTGTGAGCGTGAAACAGCGGGGTGTTGATTCTGTGCGTGAAACAGTGGAATGTTGATTCGCTGCATGACATAGCGGAGTGTTGATTGGCTGCATGACATAGCGGAGTGTTGATTCTGTGCGTGAAACAGCGGGGTGTTGGTTCTGTGCGTGACACAGCGGGCTGTTGTTTGTGTGCGTGACACAGTGGGGTGTTGATTCTGTGTGTGACACAACGGGGTGTTGATTCTGTGAGTGACACAATGAGTTGTTGATTCTGTGCTTGACACAGCGGCGTCTTGATTGTGTGCGTGACACTGTGCGGTGTTGATTCTGTGCGCGACATAGCGGGGTGTTGATTGTGTGCGTGACAGTGGGGTGTTGATTCTGTGCGTGACACAGCGGGGTGTTCATTGTGTGCGTGAAGCAGCGGTGTGTTGATTCTGTGCGTGACACAGCGGGCTGTTGTTTGTGTGCATGAAACAGTAGGGTGTTGATTGTGTGCGTGAAACAGTGGGGTATTGATTGTGTGCGTGACACAGTGGTGTGTTGATTGTGTGCGTGACACAGCGGGGTATTGATTGCGTGCGTGACACAGCGGGGTGTTGATTCTGTGCGTGAAATAGCGGTGTGTGCATTCTGTGCATGACACAGCAGGGTGTTGATGGTGTGCTTGAAACAGTCGGGTGTTGATTCTGTGCGTCACACAGTGGGGTGTTGATTCTGTGCATGAAACTGCGGGGTGTTGATTCTGTGCGTGACACAGTGGGGTGTTGATTGTGTGCATGAAACAGTGGGGTGTTGATTCTGTGCGTCACACAGTGGGGTGTTGATTCTGTGCATGAAACTGCGGGGTGTTGATTCTGTGCGTGACACAGTGGGGTGTTGATTGTGTGCATAACACAGTGGGGTGTCGAATCTGTGCGTGACACAGCGGGGTGTTGATTCTGTGCGTGACACAGCGGGGTGTTGATTCTATTCGTGATACCGTGGGGTGTTGATTCGCTGCGTGACATAGCGGAGTGTTGATTCTGTGCGTGACACAGTGGGGTGTTGATTGTGTGCGTGACACAGTGGGGTGTTGATTGTGTGCATGACACAGCGGGGTGTTGATTCTGTGCGTGACACAGTGGGGTGTGAATTGTGTGCATGACACAGTGGGGTGTTGATTGTGTGCCTGATACAGTGGGGTGTTGATTGTGTGCGTGAAACAGCGGGGTGTTGATTGTGTGTGAGAAACAGCGGTGTGTTGATTGTGTGCGTGAAACAGCGGGGTGTTGATTCTGAGCATGAAACAGCAGGGTGTTGATTGTGTGCGTGAAACAGCGGGGTGTTGATTGTGTGCGTGACAGTGTGGTATTGATTGTGTGCATGAAACAGTCGGGTATTGATTGTGTGCGTGACACATTGGAGTGTTGTTTCTGTGCGTGACACCGTGGGGTGTTGATTCTGTGCCTGAAAACAGCGGGGTGTTGATTGTGTGCGTGAAACAGCGGGGTGTTGATTGTGTGCGTGACACAGTGGGGTGTTGATTGTGTTCATGACACAGTGTGGTGTTGATTGTGTGCGTGAAACAGTGGGGTGTTGATTGTGTGCGTGAAACAGTGGGGTGTTCTGTGCATGACACAGCGGGGTGTTGATTCTGTACATGAAACAGCGGGGTGTTGATTGTGTGCGTGAAACAGCGGGGTGTTGAGTCGATGCGTGACACAGTAGGGTGTTGATTCTGTGCGTTACACAGTGGGGTGTTGATTGTGTGCATGACACAGTGGGGTGTTGTTTCTGTGCGTGAAATAGTGTGGTGTTGATTCTGTGCGTTACACAGTGGGGTGTTGATTGTGTGCATGACACAGTGGGGTGTTGATTGTGTGCGTGACAGAGTGGGGTGTTGATTCTGTGCGTGACCCAGTGGTGTGTTGATTGTGTGCGTGAAACTGCGGGGTGTTGATTCTCTGCGTGACACAGCAGGGTGTTGATTCTGTGCGTGACACAGCGGGGTGTTGATTCTTTGCGTGACACAGTGGGGTGTTGATTCTGTGCGTGAAATAGTGTGGTGTTGATTCTGTGCGTTACACAGTGGGGTGTTGATTGTGTGCATGACACAGTGGGGTGTTGATTGTGTGCGTGACAGAGTGGGGTGTTGATTCTGTGCGTGACCCAGTGGTGTGTTGATTGTGTGCGTGAAACTGCGGGGTGTTGATTCTCTGCGTGACACAGCAGGGTGTTGATTCTGTGCGTGACACAGCGGGGTGTTCATTGTGTGCGTGAAGCAGCGGGGTGTTGATTCTGTGCGTGACACAGCGGGCTGTTGTTTGTGTGCATGAAACAGTAGGGTGTTGATTGTGTGCGTGAAACAGTGGGGTATTGATTGTGTGCGTGACACAGTGGTGTGTTGATTGTGTGCGTGACACAGCGGGGTATTGATTGCGTGCGTGACACAGCGGTGTGTTGATTCTGTGCGTGAAATAGCGGTGTGTGCATTCTGTGCATGACACAGCGGGGTGTTGATGGTGTGCTTGAAACAGTCGGGTGTTGATTCTGTGCGTCACACAGTGGGGTGTTGATTCTGTGCATGAAACTGTGGGGTGTTGATTCTGTGCGTGACACAGTGGGGTGTTGATTGTGTGCATGAAACAGTGGGGTGTTGATTGTGTGCATGACACAGTGGGGTGTCGAATCTGTGCGTGACACAGCGGGGTGTTGATTCTGTGCGTGAAACTGCGGGGTGTTGATTCTCTGCGTGACACAGCGGGGTGTTGATTCTGTGCGTGACACAGCGGGGTGTTCATTGTGTGCGTGAAGCAGCGGGGTGTTGATTCTGTGCGTGACACAGCGGGCTGTTGTTTGTGTGCATGAAACAGTAGGGTGTTGATTGTGTGCGTGAAACAGTGGGGTATTGATTGTGTGCGTGACACAGTGGTGTGTTGATTGTGTGCGTGACACAGTGGGGTATTGATTGCGTGCGTGACACAGCGGGGTGTTGATTCTGTGCGTGAAATAGCGGTGTGTGCATTCTGTGCATGACACAGCGGGGTGTTGATGGTGTGCTTGAAACAGTCGGGTGTTGATTCTGTGCGTCACACAGTGGGGTGTTGATTCTGTGCATGAAACTGCGGGGTGTTGATTCTGTGCGTGACACAGTGGGGTGTTGATTGTGTGCATGAAACAGTGGGGTGTTGATTGTGTGCATGACACAGTGGGGTGTCGAATCTGTGCGTGACACAGCGGGTTGTTGATTCTGTGCGTGACACAGCGGGGTGTTGATTCTATTCGTGATACCGTGGGGTGTTGATTCGCTGCGTGACATAGCGGAGTGTTGATTCTGTGCGTGACACAGTGGGGTGTTGATTGTGTGCGTGACACAGTGGGGTGTTGATTGTGTGCATGACACAGCGGGGTGTTGATTTTGTGCGTGACACAGTGGGGTGTTGATTCTGTGCGTTGCACAGTGGGGTGTTGCATGTGTGCGTGACACAGAGTGGTGTTGATTCTGTGCGTGAAACAGCAGGGTGTTGATTGTGTCCGTGACACAGTGGGGTGTTGTTTGTGTGCATGAAACAGTGGGGTGTTGATTGTGTGCGTGAAACAGCGGGGTGTTGATTCTGTGCGTGAAACAGTGGAATGTTGATTCGCTGCATGACATAGCGGAGTGTTGATTGGCTGCATGACATAGCGGAGTGTTGATTCTGTGCGTGAAACAGCGGGGTGTTGGTTCTGTGCGTAACACAGCGGGCTGTTGTTTGTGTGCATGAAACTGTGGGGTGTTGATTGTGTGCGTGAAAAGGCGGGGTGTTGATTCTGTGCGTGACACAGTGGTGTGTTGATTGTGTGCGTGAAACAGCGGGGTGTTGATTCTCTGCGTTACACAGCAGGGTGTTGATTCTGTGCGTGACACAGCGGGGTGTTCATTGTGTGCGTGAAGCAGCGGGGTGTTGATTCTGTGCGTGACACAGCGGGCTGTTGTTTGTGTGCATGAAACTGTGGGGTGTTGATTGTGTGCGTGACACAGTGGGGTGTTGATTCTGTGTGTGACACAACGGGGTGTTGATTCTGTGAGTGACACAATGGGTTGTTGATTCTGTGCTTGACACAGCGGCGTCTTGATTGTGTGCGTGACACTGTGCGGTGTTGATTCTGTGCGCGACATAGCGGGGTGTTGATTGTGTGCGTGACACAGTGGGGTGTTGATTCTGTGCATGACACAGCGGGGTGTTCATTGTGTGCGTGAAGCAGCGGGGTGTTGATTCTGTGCGTGACACAGCGGGCTGTTATTTGTGTGCATGAAACAGTAGGGTGTTGATTGTGTGCGTGAAACAGTGGGGTATTGATTGTGTGCGTGATACAGTGGTGTGTTGATTGTGTGCGTGACACAGCGGGGTATTGATTGCGTGCGTGACACAGCGGGGTGTTGATTCTGTGCGTGAAATAGTGGTGTGTGCATGCTGTGCATGACACAGCAGGGTGTTGATGGTGTGCTTGAAACAGTCGGGTGTTGATTCTGTGCGTCACACAGTGAGGTGTTGATTCTGTGCATGAAACTGCGGGGTGTTGATTCTGTGCGTGACACAGTGGGGTGTTGATTGTGTGCATGAAACAGTGGGGTGTTGATTCTGTGCGTCACACAGTCGGGTGTTGATTCTGTGCATGAAACTGTGGGGTGTTGATTCTGTGCGTGACACAGTGGGGTGTTGATTGTGTGCATGACACAGTGGGGTGTCGAATCTGTGCGTGACACAGCGGGGTGTTGATTCTATTCGTGATACCGTGGGGTGTTGATTCGCTGCGTGACATAGCGGAGTGTTGATTCTGTGCGTGACACAGTGGGGTGTTGATTGTGTGCGTGACACAGTGGGGTGTTGATTGTGTGCATGACACAGCGGGGTGTTGATTTTGTGCGTGACACAGTGGGGTGTTGATTCTGTGCGTGACACAGTGGGGTGTTGCATGTGTGCGTGACACAGAGTGGTGTTGATTCTGTGCGTGAAACAGCAGGGTGTTGATTGTGTCCGTGACACAGTGGGGTGTTGTTTGTGTGCATGAAACAGTGGGGTGTTGATTGTGTGCGTGAAACAGCGGGGTGTTGATTCTGTGCGTGAAACAGTGGAATGTTGATTCGCTGCATGACATAGCGGAGTGTTGATTGGCTGCATGACATAGCGGAGTGTTGATTCTGTGCGTGAAACAGCGGGGTGTTGGTTCTGTGCGTGACACAGCGGGCTGTTGTTTGTGTGCATGAAACTGTGGGGTGTTGATTGTGTGCGTGAAAAGGCGGGGTGTTGATTCTGTGCGTGACACAGTGGGGTGTTGATTCTGTGTGTGACACAACGGGGTGTTGATTCTGTGAGTGACACAATGGGTTGTTGATTCTGTGCTTGACACAGCGGCGTCTTGATTGTGTGCGTGACACTGTGCGGTGTTGATTCTGTGCGCGACATAGCGGGGTGTTGATTGTGTGCGTGACAGTGGGGTGTTGATTCTGTGCGTGACACAGCGGGGTGTTCATTGTGTGCGTGAAGCAGCGGGTTGTTGATTCTGTGCGTGACACAGCGGGCTGTTGTTTGTGTGCGTGAAACAGTGGGGTATTGATTGTGTGCGTGACACAGTGGTGTGTTGATTGTGTGCGTGACACAGCGGGGTATTGATTGCGTGCGTGACACAGCGGGGTGTTGATTCTGTGCGTGAAATAGCGGTGTGTGCATTCTGTGCATGACACAGCAGGGTGTTGATGGTGTGCTTGGAACAGTCGGGTGTTGATTCTGTGCGTCACACAGTGGGGTGTTGATTCTGTGCATGAAACTGCGGGGTGTTGATTCTGTGCGTGACACAGTGTGGTGTTGATTGTGTGCATGAAACAGTGGGGTGTTGATTCTGTGCGTCACACAGTGGGGTGTTGATTCTGTGCATGAAACTGCGGGGTGTTGATTCTGTGCGTGACACAGTGGGGTGTTGATTGTGTGCATGACACAGTGGGGTGTCGAATCTGTGCGTGACACAGCGGGGTGTTGATTCTGTGCGTGACACAGCGGGGTGTTGATTCTATTCGTGATACCGTGGGGTGTTGATTCGCTGCGTGACATAGCGGAGTGTTGATTCTGTGCGTGACACAGTGGGGTGTTGATTGTGTGCGTGACACAGTGGGGTGTTGATTGTGTGCATGACACAGCGGGGTGTTGATTCTGTGCGTGACACAGTGGGGTGTGAATTGTGTGCATGACACAGTGGGGTGTTGATTGTGTGCCTGACACAGTGGGGTGTTGATTGTGTGCGTGAAACAGCGGGGTGTTGATTGTGTGTGAGAAACAGCGGTGTGTTGATTGTGTGCGTGAAACAGCGGGGTGTTGATTCTGAGCATGAAACAGCAGGGTGTTGATTGTGTGCGTGAAACAGCGGGGTGTTGATTGTGTGCGTGACAGTGTGGTATTGATTGTGTGCATGAAACAGTCGGGTATTGATTTTGTGCGTGACACATTGGAGTGTTGTTTCTGTGCGTGACACCGTGGGGTGTTGATTCTGTGCCTGAAAACAGCGGGGTGTTGATTGTGTGCGTGAAACAGCGGGGTGTTGATTGTGTGCGTGACACAGTGGGGTGTTGATTGTGTTCATGACACAGTGTGGTGTTGATTGTGTGCGTGAAACAGTGGGGTGTTGATTGTGTGCGTGAAACAGTGGGGTGTTCTGTGCATGACACAGCGGGGTGTTGATTCTGTACATGAAACAGCGGGGTGTTGATTGTGTGCGTGAAACAGCGGGGTGTTGAGTCGATGCGTGACACAGTAGGGTGTTGATTCTGTGCGTTACACAGTGGGGTGTTGATTGTGTGCATGACACAGTGGGGTGTTGTTTCTGTGCGTGAAATAGTGTGGTGTTGATTCTGTGCGTTACACAGTGGGGTGTTGATTGTGTGCGTGACACAGTGGGGTGTTGATTGTGTGCGTGACACAGTGGGGTGTTGATTGTGTGCATGACACAGCGGGGTGTTGATTTTGTGCGTGACACAGTGGGGTGTTGATTCTGTGCGTGACACAGTGGGGTGTTGCATGTGTGCGTGACACAGAGTGGTGTTGATTCTGTGCGTGAAACAGCAGGGTGTTGATTGTGTCCGTGACACAGTGGGGTGTTGTTTGTGTGCATGAAACAGTGGGGTGTTGATTGTGTGCGTGAAACAGCGGGGTGTTGATTCTGTGCGTGAAACAGTGGAATGTTGATTCGCTGCATGACATAGCGGAGTGTTGATTGGCTGCATGACACAGCGGAGTGTTGATTCTGTGCGTGAAACAGCGGGGTGTTGGTTCTGTGCGTGACACAGCGGGCTGTTGTTTGTGTGCATGAAACTGTGGGGTGTTGATTGTGTGCGTGAAAAGGCGGGGTGTTGATTCTGTGCGTGACACAGTGGGGTGTTGATTCTGTGTGTGACACAACGGGGTGTTGATTCTGTGAGTGACACAATGGGTTGTTGATTCTGTGCTTGACACAGCGGCGTCTTGATTGTGTGCGTGACACTGTGCGGTGTTGATTCTGTGCGCGACATAGCGGGGTGTTGATTGTGTGCGTGACACAGTGGGGTGTTGATTCTGTGCATGACACAGCGGGGTGTTCATTGTGTGCGTGAAGCAGCGGGGTGTTGATTCTGTGCGTGACACAGCGGGCTGTTGTTTGTGTGCATGAAACAGTAGGGTGTTGATTGTGTGCGTGAAACAGTGGGGTATTGATTGTGTGCGTGACACAGTGGTGTGTTGATTGTGTGCGTGACACAGCGGGGTATTGATTGCGTGCGTGACACAGCGGGGTGTTGATTCTGTGCGTGAAATAGCGGTGTGTGCATGCTGTGCATGACACAGCAGGGTGTTGATGGTGTGCTTGAAACAGTCGGGTGTTGATTCTGTGCGTCACACAGTGAGGTGTTGATTCTGTGCATGAAACTGCGGGGTGTTGATTCTGTGCGTGACACAGTGGGGTGTTGATTGTGTGCATGAAACAGTGGGGTGTTGATTCTGTGCGTCACACAGTCGGGTGTTGATTCTGTGCATGAAACTGTGGGGTGTTGATTCTGTGCGTGACACAGTGGGGTGTTGATTGTGTGCATGACACAGTGGGGTGTCGAATCTGTGCGTGACACAGCGGGGTGTTGATTCTATTCGTGATACCGTGGGGTGTTGATTCGCTGCGTGACATAGCGGAGTGTTGATTCTGTGCGTGACACAGTGGGGTGTTGATTGTGTGCGTGACACAGTGGGGTGTTGATTGTGTGCATGACACAGCGGGGTGTTGATTTTGTGCGTGACACAGTGGGGTGTTGATTCTGTGCGTGACACAGTGGGGTGTTGCATGTGTGCGTGACACAGAGTGGTGTTGATTCTGTGCGTGAAACAGCAGGGTGTTGATTGTGTCCGTGACACAGTGGGGTGTTGTTTGTGTGCATGAAACAGTGGGGTGTTGATTGTGTGCGTGAAACAGCGGGGTGTTGATTCTGTGCGTGAAACAGCGGGGTGTTGGTTCTGTGCGTGACACAGCGGGCTGTTGTTTGTGTGCATGAAACTGTGGGGTGTTGAGTGTGTGCGTGAAAAGGCGGGGTGTTGATTCTGTGCGTGACACAGTGGGGTGTTGATTCTGTGTGTGACACAACGGGGTGTTGATTCTGTGAGTGACACAATGGGTTGTTGATTCTGTGCTTGACACAGCGGCGTCTTGATTGTGTGCGTGACACTGTGCGGTGTTGATTCTGTGCGCGACATAGCGGGGTGTTGATTGTGTGCGTGACAGTGGGGTGTTGATTCTGTGCGTGACACAGCGGGATGTTCATTGTGTGCGTGAAGCAGCGGGGTGTTGATTCTGTGCGTGACACAGCGGGCTGTTGTTTGTGTGCGTGAAACAGTGGGGTATTGATTGTGTGCGTGACACAGTGGTGTGTTGATTGTGTGCGTGACACAGCGGGGTATTGATTGCGTGCGTGACACAGCGGGGTGTTGATTCTGTGCGTGAAATAGCGGTGTGTGCATTCTGTGCATGACACAGCAGGGTGTTGATGGTGTGCTTGAAACAGTCGGGTGTTGATTCTGTGCGTCACACAGTGGGGTGTTGATTCTGTGCATGAAACTGCGGGGTGTTGATTCTGTGCGTGACACAGTGGGGTGTTGATTGTGTGCATGAAACAGTGGGGTGTTGATTCTGTGCGTCACACAGTGGGGTGTTGATTCTGTGCATGAAACTGCGGGGTGTTGATTCTGTGCGTGACACAGTGGGGTGTTGATTGTGTGCATGACACAGTGGGGTGTCGAATCTGTGCGTGACACAGCGGGGTGTTGATTCTGTGCGTGACACAGCGGGGTGTTGATTCTATTCGTGATACCGTGGGGTGTTGATTCGCTGCGTGACATAGCGGAGTGTTGATTCTGTGCGTGACACAGTGGGGTGTTGATTGTGTGCGTGACACAGTGGGGTGTTGATTGTGTGCATGACACAGCGGGGTGTTGATTCTGTGCGTGACACAGTGGGGTGTGAATTGTGTGCATGACACAGTGGGGTGTTGATTGTGTGCCTGACACAGTGGGGTGTTGATTGTGTGCGTGAAACAGCGGGGTGTTGATTGTGTGTGAGAAACAGCGGTGTGTTGATTGTGTGCGTGAAACAGCGGGGTGTTGATTCTGAGCATGAAACAGCAGGGTGTTGATTGTGTGCGTGAAACAGCGGGGTGTTGATTGTGTGCGTGACAGTGTGGTATTGATTGTGTGCATGAAACAGTCGGGTATTGATTTTGTGCGTGACACATTGGAGTGTTGTTTCTGTGCGTGACACCGTGGGGTGTTGATTCTGTGCCTGAAAACAGCGGGGTGTTGATTGTGTGCGTGAAACAGCGGGGTGTTGATTGTGTGCGTGACACAGTGGGGTGTTGATTGTGTTCATGACACAGTGTGGTGTTGATTGTGTGCGTGAAACAGTGGGGTGTTGATTGTGTGCGTGAAACAGTGGGGTGTTCTGTGCATGACACAGCGGGGTGTTGATTCTGTACATGAAACAGCGGGGTGTTGATTGTGTGCGTGAAACAGCGGGGTGTTGAGTCGATGCGTGACACAGTAGGGTGTTGATTCTGTGCGTTACACAGTGGGGTGTTGATTGTGTGCATGACACAGTGGGGTGTTGTTTCTGTGCGTGAAATAGTGTGGTGTTGATTCTGTGCGTTACACAGTGGGGTGTTGATTGTGTGCATGACACAGTGGGGTGTTGATTGTGTGCGTGACAGAGTGGGGTGTTGATTCTGTGCGTGACCCAGTGGTGTGTTGATTGTGTGCGTGAAACTGCGGGGTGTTGATTCTCTGCGTGACACAGCAGGGTGTTGATTCTGTGCGTGACACAGCGGGGTGTTGATTCTGTGCGTGACACAGTGGGGTGTTGATTCTGTGCGTGAAATAGTGTGGTGTTGATTCTGTGCGTTACACAGTGGGGTGTTGATTGTGTGCATGACACAGTGGGGTGTTGATTCTGTGCGTGACAGAGTGGGGTGTTGATTCTGTGCGTGACCCAGTGGTGTGTTGATTGTGTGCGTGAAACTGCGGGGAGTTGATTCTCTGCGTGACACAGCAGGGTGTTGATTCTCTGCGTGACACAGCAGGGTGTTGATTCTGTGCGTGACACAGCGGGGTGTTCATTGTGTGCGTGAAGCAGCGGGGTGTTGATTCTGTGCGTGACACAGCGGGCTGTTGTTTGTGTGCATGAAACAGTAGGGTGTTGATTGTGTGCGTGAAACAGTGGGGTATTGATTGTGTGCGTGAAACAGTGGGGTGTTCTGTGCATGACACAGCGGGGTGTTGATTCTGTACATGAAACAGCGGGGTGTTGATTGTGTGCGTGAAACAGCGGGGTGTTGAGTCGATGCGTGACACAGTAGGGTGTTGATTCTGTGCGTTACACAGTGGGGTGTTGATTGTGTGCATGACACAGTGGGGTGTTGTTTCTGTGCGTGAAATAGTGTGGTGTTGATTCTGTGCGTTACACAGTGGGGTGTTGATTGTGTGCGTGACACAGTGGGGTGTTGATTGTGTGCGTGACACAGTGGGGTGTTGATTGTGTGCATGACACAGCGGGGTGTTGATTTTGTGCGTGACACAGTGGGGTGTTGATTCTGTGCGTGACACAGTGGGGTGTTGCATGTGTGCGTGACACAGAGTGGTGTTGATTCTGTGCGTGAAACAGCAGGGTGTTGATTGTGTCCGTGACACAGTGGGGTGTTGTTTGTGTGCATGAAACAGTGGGGTGTTGATTGTGTGCGTGAAACAGCGGGGTGTTGATTCTGTGCGTGAAACAGTGGAATGTTGATTCGCTGCATGACATAGCGGAGTGTTGATTGGCTGCATGACACAGCGGAGTGTTGATTCTGTGCGTGAAACAGCGGGGTGTTGGTTCTGTGCGTGACACAGCGGGCTGTTGTTTGTGTGCATGAAACTGTGGGGTGTTGATTGTGTGCGTGAAAAGGCGGGGTGTTGATTCTGTGCGTGACACAGTGGGGTGTTGATTCTGTGTGTGACACAACGGGGTGTTGATTCTGTGAGTGACACAATGGGTTGTTGATTCTGTGCTTGACACAGCGGCGTCTTGATTGTGTGCGTGACACTGTGCGGTGTTGATTCTGTGCGCGACATAGCGGGGTGTTGATTGTGTGCGTGACACAGTGGGGTGTTGATTCTGTGCATGACACAGCGGGGTGTTCATTGTGTGCGTGAAGCAGCGGGGTGTTGATTCTGTGCGTGACACAGCGGGCTGTTGTTTGTGTGCATGAAACAGTAGGGTGTTGATTGTGTGCGTGAAACAGTGGGGTATTGATTGTGTGCGTGACACAGTGGTGTGTTGATTGTGTGCGTGACACAGCGGGGTATTGATTGCGTGCGTGACACAGCGGGGTGTTGATTCTGTGCGTGAAATAGCGGTGTGTGCATGCTGTGCATGACACAGCAGGGTGTTGATGGTGTGCTTGAAACAGTCGGGTGTTGATTCTGTGCGTCACACAGTGAGGTGTTGATTCTGTGCATGAAACTGCGGGGTGTTGATTCTGTGCGTGACACAGTGGGGTGTTGATTGTGTGCATGAAACAGTGGGGTGTTGATTCTGTGCGTCACACAGTCGGGTGTTGATTCTGTGCATGAAACTGTGGGGTGTTGATTCTGTGCGTGACACAGTGGGGTGTTGATTGTGTGCATGACACAGTGGGGTGTCGAATCTGTGCGTGACACAGCGGGGTGTTGATTCTATTCGTGATACCGTGGGGTGTTGATTCGCTGCGTGACATAGCGGAGTGTTGATTCTGTGCGTGACACAGTGGGGTGTTGATTGTGTGCGTGACACAGTGGGGTGTTGATTGTGTGCATGACACAGCGGGGTGTTGATTTTGTGCGTGACACAGTGGGGTGTTGATTCTGTGCGTGACACAGTGGGGTGTTGCATGTGTGCGTGACACAGAG
Organism: Hypanus sabinus; assembly: GCF_030144855.1. Lineage (NCBI taxonomy): Eukaryota > Metazoa > Chordata > Chondrichthyes > Myliobatiformes > Dasyatidae > Hypanus > Hypanus sabinus. Next base: position 82,572,784 of record NC_082714.1, read on the forward strand.
TGGTGTTGATTCTGTGCGTGAAACAGCAGGGTGTTGATTGTGTCCGTGACACAGTGGGGTGTTGTTTGTGTGCATGAAACAGTGGGGTGTTGATTGTGTGCGTGAAACAGCGGGGTGTTGATTCTGTGCGTGAAACAGCGGGGTGTTGGTTCTGTGCGTGACACAGCGGGCTGTTGTTTGTGTGCATGAAACTGTGGGGTGTTGAGTGTGTGCGTGAAAAGGCGGGGTGTTGATTCTGTGCGTGACACAGTGGGGTGTTGATTCTGTGTGTGACACAACGGGGTGTTGATTCTGTGAGTGACACAATGGGTTGTTGATTCTGTGCTTGACACAGCGGCGTCTTGATTGTGTGCGTGACACTGTGCGGTGTTGATTCTGTGCGCGACATAGCGGGGTGTTGATTGTGTGCGTGACAGTGGGGTGTTGATTCTGTGCGTGACACAGCGGGATGTTCATTGTGTGCGTGAAGCAGCGGGGTGTTGATTCTGTGCGTGACACAGCGGGCTGTTGTTTGTGTGCGTGAAACAGTGGGGTATTGATTGTGTGCGTGACACAGTGGTGTGTTGATTGTGTGCGTGACACAGCGGGGTATTGATTGCGTGCGTGACACAGCGGGGTGTTGATTCTGTGCGTGAAATAGCGGTGTGTGCATTCTGTGCATGACACAGCAGGGTGTTGATGGTGTGCTTGAAACAGTCGGGTGTTGATTCTGTGCGTCACACAGTGGGGTGTTGATTCTGTGCATGAAACTGCGGGGTGTTGATTCTGTGCGTGACACAGTGGGGTGTTGATTGTGTGCATGAAACAGTGGGGTGTTGATTCTGTGCGTCACACAGTGGGGTGTTGATTCTGTGCATGAAACTGCGGGGTGTTGATTCTGTGCGTGACACAGTGGGGTGTTGATTGTGTGCATGACACAGTGGGGTGTCGAATCTGTGCGTGACACAGCGGGGTGTTGATTCTGTGCGTGACACAGCGGGGTGTTGATTCTATTCGTGATACCGTGGGGTGTTGATTCGCTGCGTGACATAGCGGAGTGTTGATTCTGTGCGTGACACAGTGGGGTGTTGATTGTGTGCGTGACACAGTGGGGTGTTGATTGTGTGCATGACACAGCGGGGTGTTGATTCTGTGCGTGACACAGTGGGGTGTGAATTGTGTGCATGACACAGTGGGGTGTTGATTGTGTGCCTGACACAGTGGGGTGTTGATTGTGTGCGTGAAACAGCGGGGTGTTGATTGTGTGTGAGAAACAGCGGTGTGTTGATTGTGTGCGTGAAACAGCGGGGTGTTGATTCTGAGCATGAAACAGCAGGGTGTTGATTGTGTGCGTGAAACAGCGGGGTGTTGATTGTGTGCGTGACAGTGTGGTATTGATTGTGTGCATGAAACAGTCGGGTATTGATTTTGTGCGTGACACATTGGAGTGTTGTTTCTGTGCGTGACACCGTGGGGTGTTGATTCTGTGCCTGAAAACAGCGGGGTGTTGATTGTGTGCGTGAAACAGCGGGGTGTTGATTGTGTGCGTGACACAGTGGGGTGTTGATTGTGTTCATGACACAGTGTGGTGTTGATTGTGTGCGTGAAACAGTGGGGTGTTGATTGTGTGCGTGAAACAGTGGGGTGTTCTGTGCATGACACAGCGGGGTGTTGATTCTGTACATGAAACAGCGGGGTGTTGATTGTGTGCGTGAAACAGCGGGGTGTTGAGTCGATGCGTGACACAGTAGGGTGTTGATTCTGTGCGTTACACAGTGGGGTGTTGATTGTGTGCATGACACAGTGGGGTGTTGTTTCTGTGCGTGAAATAGTGTGGTGTTGATTCTGTGCGTTACACAGTGGGGTGTTGATTGTGTGCATGACACAGTGGGGTGTTGATTGTGTGCGTGACAGAGTGGGGTGTTGATTCTGTGCGTGACCCAGTGGTGTGTTGATTGTGTGCGTGAAACTGCGGGGTGTTGATTCTCTGCGTGACACAGCAGGGTGTTGATTCTGTGCGTGACACAGCGGGGTGTTGATTCTGTGCGTGACACAGTGGGGTGTTGATTCTGTGCGTGAAATAGTGTGGTGTTGATTCTGTGCGTTACACAGTGGGGTGTTGATTGTGTGCATGACACAGTGGGGTGTTGATTGTGTGCGTGACAGAGTGGGGTGTTGATTCTGTGCGTGACCCAGTGGTGTGTTGATTGTGTGCGTGAAACTGCGGGGTGTTTATTCTCTGCGTGACACAGCAGGGTGTTGATTCTGTGCGTGACATAGCGGGGTGTTCATTGTGTGCGTGAAGCAGCGGGGTGTTGATTCTGTGCGTGACACAGCGGGCTGTTGTTTGTGTGCATGAAACAGTAGGGTGTTGATTGTGTGCGTGAAACAGTGGGGTATTGATTGTGTGCGTGACACAGTGGTGTGTTGATTGTGTGCGTGACACAGCGGGGTATTGATTGCGTGCGTCACACAGCGGGGTGTTGATTCTGTGCGTGAAATAGCGGTGTGTGCATTCTGTGCATGACACAGCGGGGTGTTGATGGTGTGCTTGAAACAGTCGGGTGTTGATTCTGTGCGTCACACAGTGGGGTGTTGATTCTGTGCATGAAACTGTGGGGTGTTGATTCTGTGCGTGACACAGTGGGGTGTTGATTGTGTGCATGAAACAGTGGGGTGTTGATTGTGTGCATGACACAGTGGGGTGTCGAATCTGTGCGTGACACAGCGGGGTGTTGATTCTATTCGTGATACCGTGGGGTGTTGATTCGCTGCGTGACATAGCGGAGTGTTGATTATGTGCGTGACACAGTGGGGTGTTGATTGTGTGCGTGACGCAGTGGGGTGTTGATTGTGTGCATGACACAGTGGGGTGTTGTTTCTGTGCGTGAAATAGTGTGGTGTTGATTCTGTGCGTTACACAGTGGGGTGTTGATTGTGTGCATGACACAGTGGGGTGTTGATTGTGTGCGTGACAGAGTGGGGTGTTGATTCTGTGCGTGACCCAGTGGTGTGTTGATTGTGTGCGTGAAACTGCGGGGTGTTGATTCTCTGCGTGACACAGCAGGGTGTTGATTCTGTGCGTGACACAGCGGGGTGTTGATTCTGTGCGTGACACAGTGGGGTGTTGATTCTGTGCGTGAAATAGTGTGGTGTTGATTCTGTGCGTTACACAGTGGGGTGTTGATTGTGTGCATGACACAGTGGGGTGTTGATTGTGTGCGTGACAGAGTGGGGTGTTGATTCTGTGCGTGACCCAGTGGTGTGTTGATTGTGTGCGTGAAACTGCGGGGTGTTTATTTTCTGCGTGACACAGCAGGGTGTTGATTCTGTGCGTGACACAGCGGGGTGTTCATTGTGTGCGTGAAGCAGCGGGGTGTTGATTCTGTGCGTGACACAGCGGGCTGTTGTTTGTGTGCATGAAACAGTAGGGTGTTGATTGTGTGCGTGAAACAGTGGGGTATTGATTGTGTGCGTGACACAGTGGTGTGTTGATTGTGTGCGTGACACAGCGGGGTATTGATTGCGTGCGTCACACAGCGGGGTGTTGATTCTGTGCGTGAAATAGCGGTGTGTGCATTCTGTGCATGACACAGCGGGGTGTTGATGGTGTGCTTGAAACAGTCGGGTGTTGATTCTGTGCATCACACAGTGGGGTGTTGATTCTGTGCATGAAACTGTGGGGTGTTGATTCTGTGCGTGACACAGTGGGGTGTTGATTGTGTGCATGAAAGAGTGGGGTGTTGATTGTGTGCATGACACAGTGGGGTGTCGAATCTGTGCGTGACACAGCGGGGTGTTGATTCTATTCGTGATACCGTGGGGTGTTGATTCGCTGCGTGACATAGCGGAGTGTTGATTCTGTGCGTGACACAGTGTGGTGTTGATTGTGTGCGTGACACAGTGGGGTGTTGATTGTGTGCATGACACAGCGGGGTGTTGATTTTGTGCGTGACACAGTGGGGTGTTGATTCTGTGCGTGACACAGTGGGGTGTTGCATGTGTGCGTGACACAGAGTGGTGTTGATTCTGTGCGTGAAACAGCAGGGTGTTGATTGTGTCCGTGACACAGTGGGGTGTTGTTTGTGTGCATGAAACAGTGGGGTGTTGATTGTGTGCGTGAAACAGCGGGGTGTTGATTCTGTGCGGGAAACTGTGGAATGTTGATTCGCTGCATGACATAGCGGAGTGTTGATGGTGTGCTTGAAACAGTCGGGTGTTGATTCTGTGCGTCACACAGTGGGGTGTTGATTCTGTGCATGAAACTGCGGGGTGTTGATTCTGTGCGTGACACAGTGGGGTGTTGATTGTGTGCATGAAACAGTGGGGTGTTGATTCTGTGCGTCACACAGTGGGGTGTTGATTCTGTGCATGAAACTGCGGGGTGTTGATTCTGTGCGTGACACAGTGGGGTGTTGATTGTGTGCATGACACAGTGGGGTGTCGAATCTGTGCGTGACACAGCGGGGTGTTGATTCTGTGCGTGACACAGCGGGGTGTTGATTCTATTTGTGATACCGTGGGGTGTTGATTCGCTGCGTGACACAGTGGGGTGTTGATTGTGTGCGTGACACAGTGGGGTGTTGATTGTGTGCATGACACAGCGGGGTGTTGATTCTGTGCGTGACACAGTGGGGTGTGAATTGTGTGCATGACACAGTGGGGTGTTGATTGTGTGCCTGACACAGTGGGGTGTTGATTGTGTGCGTGAAACAGCGGGGTGTTGATTGTGTGTGAGAAACAGCGGTGTGTTGATTGTGTGCGTGAAACAGCGGGGTGTTGATTCTGAGCATGAAACAGCAGGGTGTTGATTGTGTGCGTGAAACAGCGGGGTGTTGATTGTGTGCGTGACAGTGTGGTATTGATTGTGTGCATGAAACAGTCGGGTATTGATTGTGTGCGTGACACATTGGAGTGTTGTTTCTGTGCGTGACACCGTGGGGTGTTGATTCTGTGCCTGAAAACAGCGGGGTGTTGATTGTGTGCGTGAAACAGCGGGGTGTTGATTGTGTGCGTGACACAGTGGGGTGTTGATTGTGTTCATGACACAGTGTGGTGTTGATTGTGTGCGTGAAACAGTGGGGTGTTGATTGTGTGCGTGAAACAGTGGGGTGTTCTGTGCATGACACAGCGGGGTGTTGATTCTGTACATGAAACAGCGGGGTGTTGATTGTGTGCGTGAAACAGCGGGGTGTTGAGTCGATGCGTGACACAGTAGGGTGTTGATTCTGTGCGTTACACAGTGGGGTGTTGATTGTGTGCATGACACAGTGGGGTGTTGTTTCTGTGCGTGAAATAGTGTGGTGTTGATTCTGTGCGTTACACAGTGGGGTGTTGATTGTGTGCATGACACAGTGGGGTGTTGATTGTGTGCGTGACAGAGTGGGGTGTTGATTCTGTGCGTGACCCAGTGGTGTGTTGATTGTGTGCGTGAAACTGCGGGGTGTTGATTCTCTGCGTGACACAGCAGGGTGTTGATTCTGTGCGTGACACAGCGGGGTGTTGATTCTGTGCGTGACACAGTGGGGTGTTGATTCTGTGCGTGAAATAGTGTGGTGTTGATTCTGTGCGTTACACAGTGGGGTGTTGATTGTGTGCATGACACAGTGGGGTGTTGATTCTGTGCGTGACAGAGTGGGGTGTTGATTCTGTGCGTGACCCAGTGGTGTGTTGATTGTGTGCGTGAAACTGCGGGGAGTTGATTCTCTGCGTGACACAGCAGGGTGTTGATTCTCTGCGTGACACAGCAGGGTGTTGATTCTGTGCGTGACACAGCGGGGTGTTCATTGTGTGCGTGAAGCAGCGGGGTGTTGATTCTGTGCGTGACACAGCGGGCTGTTGTTTGTGTGCATGAAACAGTAGGGTGTTGATTGTGTGCGTGAAACAGTGGGGTATTGATTGTGTGCGTGACACAGTGGTGTGTTGATTGTGTGCGTGACACAGCGGGGTATTGATTGCGTGCGTGACACAGCGGGGTGTTGATTCTGTGCGTGAAATAGCGGTGTGTGCATTCTGTGCATGACACAGCGGGGTGTTGATGGTGTGCTTGAAACAGTCGGGTGTTGATTCTGTGCGTCACACAGTGGGGTGTTGATTCTGTGCATGAAACTGTGGGGTGTTGATTCTGTGCGTGACACAGTGGGGTGTTGATTGTGTGCATGAAACAGTGGGGTGTTGATTGTGTGCATGACACAGTGGGGTGTCGAATCTGTGCGTGACACAGCGGGGTGTTGATTCTGTGCGTGAAACTGCGGGGTGTTGATTCTCTGCGTGACACAGCGGGGTGTTGATTCTGTGCGTGACACAGCGGGGTGTTCATTGTGTGCGTGAAGCAGCGGGGTGTTGATTCTGTGCGTGACACAGCGGGCTGTTGTTTGTGTGCATGAAACAGTAGGGTGTTGATTGTGTGCGTTAAACAGTGGGGTATTGATTGTGTGCGTGACACAGTGGTGTGTTGATTGTGTGCGTGACACAGTGGGGTATTGATTGCGTGCGTGACACAGCGGGGTGTTGATTCTGTGCGTGAAATAGCGGTGTGTGCATTCTGTGCATGACACAGCGGGGTGTTGATGGTGTGCTTGAAACAGTCGGGTGTTGATTCTGTGCGTCACACAGTGGGGTGTTGATTCTGTGCATGAAACTGCGGGGTGTTGATTCTGTGCGTGACACAGTGGCGTGTTGATTGTGTGCATGAAACAGTGGGGTGTTGATTGTGTGCATGACACAGTGGGGTGTCGAATCTGTGCGTGACACAGCGGGTTGTTGATTCTGTGCGTGACACAGCGGGGTGTTGATTCTATTCGTGATACCGTGGGGTGTTGATTCGCTGCGTGACATAGCGGAGTGTTGATTCTGTGCGTGACACAGTGGGGTGTTGATTGTGTGCGTGACACAGTGGGGTGTTGATTGTGTGCATGACACAGCGGGGTGTTGATTTTGTGCGTGACACAGTGGGGTGTTGATTCTGTGCGTTGCACAGTGGGGTGTTGCATGTGTGCGTGACACAGAGTGGTGTTGATTCTGTGCGTGAAACAGCAGGGTGTTGATTGTGTCCGTGACACAGTGGGGTGTTGTTTGTGTGCATGAAACAGTGGGGTGTTGATTGTGTGCGTGAAACAGCGGGGTGTTGATTCTGTGCGTGAAACAGTGGAATGTTGATTCGCTGCATGACATAGCGGAGTGTTGATTGGCTGCATGACATAGCGGAGTGTTGATTCTGTGCGTGAAACAGCGGGGTGTTGGTTCTGTGCGTAACACAGCGGGCTGTTGTTTGTGTGCATGAAACTGTGGGGTGTTGATTGTGTGCGTGAAAAGGCGGGGTGTTGATTCTGTGCGTGACACAGTGGTGTGTTGATTGTGTGCGTGAAACAGCGGGGTGTTGATTCTCTGCGTGACACAGCAGGGTGTTGATTCTGTGCGTGACACAGCGGGGTGTTCATTGTGTGCGTGAAGCAGCGGGGTGTTGATTCTGTGCGTGACACAGCGGGCTGTTGTTTGTGTGCATGAAACAGTAGGGTGTTGATTGTGTGCGTGAAACAGTGGGGTATTGATTGTGTGCGTGACACAGTGGTGTGTTGATTGTGTGCGTGACACAGCGGGGTATTGATTGCGTGCGTGACACAGCGGGGTGTTGATTCTGTGCGTGAAATAGCGGTGTGTGCATTCTGTGCATGACACAGCGGGGTGTTGATAGTGTGCTTGAAACAGTCGGGTGTTGATTCTGTGCGTCACACAGTGGGGTGTTGATTCTGTGCATGAAACTGTGGGGTGTTGATTCTGTGCGTGACACAGTGGGGTGTTGATTGTGTGCATGAAACAGTGGGGTGTTGATTGTGTGCATGACACAGTGGGGTGTCGAATCTGTGCGTGACACAGCGGGGTGTTGATTCTGTGCGTGACACAGCGGGGTGTTCATTGTGTGCGTGACACAGTGGGGTGTTGATTGTGTGCATGACACAGAGTGGTGTTGATTCTGTGCGTGAAACAGCAGGGTGTTGATTGTGTCCGTGACACAGTGGGGTGTTGTTTGTGTGCATGAAACAGTGGGGTGTTGATTGTGTGCGTGAAACAGCGGGGTGTTGATTCTGTGCGTGAAACAGTGGAATGTTGATTCGCTGCATGAGATAGCGGAGTGTTGATTGGCTGCATGACATAGCGGAGTGTTGATTCTGTGCGTGAAACAGCGGGGTGTTGGTTCTGTGCGTGACACAGCGGGCTGTTGTTTGTGTGCATGAAACTGTGGGGTGTTGGTTGTGTGCGTGAAAAGGCGGGGTGTTGATTCTGTGCGTGACACAGTGGGGTGTTGATTCTGTGTGTGACACAACGGGGTGTTGATTCTGTGAGTGACACAATGGGTTGTTGATTCTGTGCTTGACACAGCGGCGTCTTGATTGTGTGCGTGACACTGTGCGGTGTTGATTCTGTGCGCGACATAGCGGGGTGTTGATTGTGTGCGTGACAGTGGGGTGTTGATTCTGTGCGTGACACAGCGGGGTGTTCATTGTGTGCGTGAAGCAGCGGGGTGTTGATTCTGTGCGTGACACAGCGGGCTGTTGTTTGTGTGCATGAAACAGTAGGGTGTTGATTGTGTGCGTGAAACAGTGGGGTATTGATTGTGTGCGTGACACAGTGGTGTGTTGATTGTGTGCGTGACACAGCGGGGTATTGATTGCGTGCGTGACACAGCGGGGTGTTGATTCTGTGCGTGAAATAGCGGTGTGTACATTCTGTGCATGACACAGCAGGGTGTTGATGGTGTGCTTGAAACAGTCGGGTGTTGATTCTGTGCGTCACACAGTGGGGTGTTGATTCTGTGCATGAAACTGCGGGGTGTTGATTCTGTGCGTGACACAGTGGGGTGTTGATTGTGTGCATGAAACTGCGGGGTGTTGATTGTGTGCGTGACACAGCGGGGTGTTGATTCTATTCGTGATACCGTGGGGTGTTGATTCGCTGCGTGACATAGCGGAGTGTTGATTCTGTGCGTGACACAGTGGGGTGTTGATTGTGTGCGTGACACAGTGGGGTGTTGATTGTGTGCATGACACAGCGGGGTGTTGATTTTGTGCGTGACACAGTGGGGTGTTGATTCTGTGCGTTGCACAGTGGGGTGTTGCATGTGTGCGTGACACAGAGTGGTGTTGATTCTGTGCGTGAAACAGCAGGGTGTTGATTGTGTCCGTGACACAGTGGGGTGTTGTTTGTGTGCATGAAACAGTGGGGTGTTGATTGTGTGCGTGAAACAGCGGGGTGTTGATTCTGTGCGTGAAACAGTGGAATGTTGATTCGCTGCATGACATAGCGGAGTGTTGATTGGCTGCATGACATAGCGGAGTGTTGATTCTGTGCGTGAAACAGCTGGGTGTTGGTTCTGTGCGTAACACAGCGGGCTGTTGTTTGTGTGCATGAAACTGTGGGGTGTTGATTGTGTGAGTGAAAAGGCGGGGTGTTGATTCTGTGCGTGACACAGTGGTGTGTTGATTGTGTGCGTGAAACAGCGGGGTGTTGATTCTCTGCGTGACACAGCAGGGTGTTGATTCTGTGCGTGACACAGCGGGGTGTTCATTGTGTGCGTGAAGCAGCGGGGTGTTGATTCTGTGCGTGACACAGCGGGCTGTTGTTTGTGTGCATGAAACAGTAGGGTGTTGATTGTGTGCGTGAAACAGTGGGGTATTGATTGTGTGCGTGACACAGTGGTGTGTTGATTGTGTGCGTGACACAGCGGGGTATTGATTGCGTGCGTGACACAGCGGGGTGTTGATTCTGTGCGTGAAATAGCGGTGTGTGCATTCTGTGCATGACACAGCGGGGTGTTGATAGTGTGCTTGAAACAGTCGGGTGTTGATTCTGTGCGTCACACAGTGGGGTGTTGATTCTGTGCATGAAACTGTGGGGTGTTGATTCTGTGCGTGACACAGTGGGGTGTTGATTGTGTGCATGAAACAGTGGGGTGTTGATTGTGTGCATGACACAGTGGGGTGTCGAATCTGTGCGTGACACAGCGGGGTGTTGATTCTGTGCGTGACACAGCGGGGTGTTCATTGTGTGCGTGACACAGTGGGGTGTTGATTGTGTGCATGACACAGAGTGGTGTTGATTCTGTGCGTGAAACAGCAGGGTGTTGATTGTGTCCGTGACACAGTGGGGTGTTGTTTGTGTGCATGAAACAGTGGGGTGTTGATTGTGTGCGTGAAACAGCGGGGTGTTGATTCTGTGCGTGAAACAGTGGAATGTTGATTCGCTGCATGACATAGCGGAGTGTTGATTGGCTGCATGACATAGCGGAGTGTTGATTCTGTGCGTGAAACAGCGGGGTGTTGGTTCTGTGCGTGACACAGCGGGCTGTTGTTTGTGTGCATGAAACTGTGGGGTGTTGGTTGTGTGCGTGAAAAGGCGGGGTGTTGATTCTGTGCGTGACACAGTGGGGTGTTGATTCTGTGTGGGACACAACGGGGTGTTGATTCTGTGAGTGACACAATGGGTTGTTGATTCTGTGCTTGACACAGCGGCGTCTTGATTGTGTGCGTGACACTGTGCGGTGTTGATTCTGTGCGCGACATAGCGGGGTGTTGATTGTGTGCGTGACAGTGGGGTGTTGATTCTGTGCGTGACACAGCGGGGTGTTCATTGTGTGCGTGAAGCAGCGGGGTGTTGATTCTGTGCGTGACACAGCGGGCTGTTGTTTGTGTGCATGAAACAGTAGGGTGTTGATTGTGTGCGTGAAACAGTGGGGTATTGATTGTGTGCGTGACACAGTGGTGTGTTGATTGTGTGCGTGACACAGCGGGGTATTGATTGCGTGCGTGACACAGCGGGGTGTTGATTCTGTGCGTGAAATAGCGGTGTGTGCATTCTGTGCATGACACAGCAGGGTGTTGATGGTGTGCTTGAAACAGTCGGGTGTTGATTCTGTGCGTCACACAGTGGGGTGTTGATTCTGTGCATGAAACAGTGGGGTGTTGATTCTGTGCGTGACACAGTGGGGTGTTGATTGTGTGCATGAAACTGCGGGGTGTTGATTCTGTGCGTGACACAGTGGGGTGTTGATTGTGTGCATGACACAGTGGGGTGTCGAATCTGTGCGTGACACAGCGGGGTGTTGATTCTGTGCGTGACACAGCGGGGTGTTGATTCTGTGCATGAAACTGCGGGGTGTTGATTCTGTGCGTGACACAGTGGGGTGTTGATTGTGTGCATGAAACAGTGGGGTGTTGATTCTGTGCGTCACACAGTGGGGTGTTGATTCTGTGCATGAAACTGCGGGGTGTTGATTCTGTGCGTGACACAGTGGGGTGTTGATTGTGTGCATGACACAGTGGGGTGTCGAATCTGTGCGTGACACAGCAGGGTGTTGATTCTGTGCGTGACACAGCGGGGTGTTGATTCTATTCGTGATACCGTGGGGTGTTGATTCGCTGCGTGACATAGCGGAGTGTTGATTCTGTGCGTGACACAGTGGGGTGTTGATTGTGTGCGTGACACAGTGGGGTGTTGATTGTGTGCATGACACAGCGGGGTGTTGATTCTGTGCGTGACACAGTGGGGTGTGAATTGTGTGCATGACACAGTGGGGTGTTGATTGTGTGCCTGACACAGTGGGGTGTTGATTGTGTGCGTGAAACAGCGGGGTGTTGATTGTGTGTGAGAAACAGCGGTGTGTTGATTCTGAGCATGAAACAGCAGGGTGTTGATTGTGTGCGTGAAACAGCGGGGTGTTGATTGTGTGCGTGACAGTGTGGTATTGATTGTGTGCATGAAACAGTCGGGTATTGATTGTGTGCGTGACAGTGTGGTATTGATTGTGTGCATGAAACAGTCGGGTATTGATTCTGTGCATGAAACTGCGGGGTGTTGATTGTGTGCGTGTCACAGTGGGGTGTTGATTGTGTTCATGACACAGTGTGGTGTTGATTGTGTGCGTGAAACAGTGGGGTGTTGATTGTGTGCGTGAAACAGTGGGGTGTTCTGTGCATGACACAGCGGGGTGTTGATTCTGTACATGAAACAGCGGGGTGTTGATTGTGTGCGTGAAACAGCGGGGTGTTGAGTCGATGCGTGACACAGTAGGGTGTTGATTCTGTGCGTTACACAGTGGGGTGTTGATTGTGTGCATGACACAGTGGGGTGTTGTTTCTTTGCGTGAAACAGCGGGGTGTTGATTGTCTGCGTGACACAGCGGGGTGTTGATTCTTTGCGTAAAACAGTGGGGTGTTGATTCTGTGCGTGACACAGTGGGGTGTTGATTCTGTGCGTGAAATAGTGTGGTGTTGATTCTGTGCGTTACACAGTGGGGTGTTGATTGTGTGCATGACACAGTGGGGTGTTGATTGTCTGCGTGACAGAGTGGGGTGTTGATTCTGTGCGTGACACTGTGCGGTGTTGATTCTGTGCGTGAAACTGCGGGGTGTTGATTCTCTGCGTGACACAGCAGGGTGTTGATTCTGTGCGTGACACAGCGGGGTGTTCATTGTGTGCGTGAAGCAGCGGGGTGTTGATTCTGTGCGTGACACAGCGGGCTGTTGTTTGTGTGCATGAAACAGTCGGGTGTTGATTCTGTGCGTCACACAGTGGGGTGTTGATTCTGTGCATGAAACTGTGGGGTGTCGAATCTGTGCGTGACACAGTGGGGTGTTGATTCTGTGCGTGAAACAGTGGGGTGTTGATTCTCTGCGTGACACAGCGGGGTGTTGATTCTGTGCGTGACACAGCGGGGTGTTCATTGTGTGCGTGAAGCAGCGGGGTGTTGATTCTGTGCGTGACACAGCGGGCTGTTGTTTGTGTGCATGAAACAGTAGGGTGTTGATTGTGTGCGTGAAACAGTGGGGTATTGATTGTGTGCGTGACACAGTGGTGTGTTGATTGTGTGCGTGACACAGTGGGGTATTGATTGCGTGCGTGACACAGCGGGGTGTTGATTCTGTGCGTGAAATAGCGGTGTGTGCATTCTGTGCATGACACAGCGGGGTGTTGATGGTGTGCTTGAAACAGTCGGGTGTTGATTCTGTGCGTCACACAGTGGGGTGTTGATTCTGTGCGTTACACAGTGGGGTGTTGATTGTGTGCATGACACAGTGGGGTGTTGTTTCTTTGTGTGAAACAGCGGGGTGTTGATTGTCTGCGTGACACAGCGGGGTGTTGATTCTTTGCGTGAAACAGTGGGGTGTTGATTCTGTGCGTGACACAGTGGGCTGTTGATTCTGTGCGTGAAATAGTGTGGTGTTGATTCTGTGCGTTACACAGTGGGGTGTTGATTGTGTGCATGACACAGTGGGGTGTTGATTGTGTGCGTGACAGAGTGGGGTGTTGATTCTGTGCGTGACCCAGTGGTGTGTTGATTGTGTGCGTGAAACTGCGGGGTGTTGATTCTCTGCGTGACACAGCAGGGTGTTGATTCTGTGCGTGACACAGCGGGGTGTTCATTGTGTGCGTGAAGCAGCGGGGTGTTGATTCTGTGCGTGACACAGCGGGCTGTTGTTTGTGTGCATGAAACAGGGTGTTGATTGTGTGCGTGAAACAGTGGGGTATTGATTGTGTGCGTGACACAGTGGTGTGTTGATTGTGTGCGTGACACAGCGGGGTATTGATTGCGTGCGTGACACAGCGGGGTGTTGATTCTGTGCGTGAAATAGCGGTGTGTGCATTCTGTGCATGACACAGCGGGGTGTTGATGGTGTGCTTGAAACAGTCGGGTGTTGATTCTGTGCGTCACACAGTGGGGTGTTGATTCTGTGCATGAAACTGTGGGGTGTTGATTCTGTGCGTGACACAGTGGGGTGTTGATTGTGTGCATGAAACAGTGGGGTGTTGATTGTGTGCATGACACAGTGGGGTGTCGAATCTGTGCGTGACACAGCGGGGTGTTGATTGTGTGCATGACACAGTGGGGTGTCGAATCTGTGCGTGACACAGCGGGGTGTTGATTCTGTGCGTGAAACTGCGGGGTGTTGATTCTCTGCATGACACAGCGGGGTGTTGATTCTGTGCGTGACACAGCGGGGTGTTCATTGTGTGCGTGAAGCAGCGGGGTGTTGATTCTGTGCGTGACACAGCGGGCTGTTGTTTGTGTGCATGAAACAGTAGGGTGTTGATTGTGTGCGTGAAACAGTGGGGTATTGATTGTGTGCGTGACACAGTGGTGTGTTGATTGTGTGCGTGACACAGTGGGGTATTGATTGCGTTCGTGACACAGCGGGGTGTTGATTCTGTGCGTGAAATAGCGGTGTGTGCATTCTGTGCATGACACAGCGGGGTGTTGATGGTGTGCTTGAAACAGTCGGGTGTTGATTCTGTGCGTCACACAGTGGGGTGTTGATTCTGTGCATGAAACTGCGGGGTGTTGATTCTGTGCGTGACACAGTGGGGTGTTGATTCTGTGCGTTACACAGTGGGGTGTTGATTGTGTGCATGACACAGTGGGGTGTTGTTTCTTTGTGTGAAACAGCGGGGTGTTGATTGTCTGCGTGACACAGCGGGGTGTTGATTCTTTGCGTGAAACAGTGGGGTGTTGATTCTGTGTGTGACACAGTGGGGTGTTGATTCTGTGCGTGAAATAGTGTGGTGTTGATTCTGTGCGTTACACAGTGGGGTGTTGATTGTGTGCATGACACAGTGGGGTGTTGATTGTGTGCGTGACAGAGTGGGGTGTTGATTCTGTGCGTGACCCAGTGGTGTGTTGATTGTGTGCGTGAAACTGCGGGGTGTTGATTCTCTGCGTGACACAGCAGGGTGTTGATTCTGTGCGTGACACAGCGGGGTGTTCATTGTGTGCGTGAAGCAGCGGGGTGTTGATTCTGTGCGTAACACAGCGGGCTGTTGTTTGTGTGCATGAAACAGTAGGGTGTTGATTGTGTGCGTGAAACAGTGGGGTATTGATTGTGTGCGTGACACAGTGGTGTGTTGATTGTGTGCGTGACACAGCGGGGTATTGATTGCGTGCGTGACACAGCGGGGTGTTGATTCTGTGCGTGAAATAGCGGTGTGTGCATTCTGTCCATGACACAGCGGGGTGTTGATGGTGTGCTTGAAACAGTCGGGTGTTGATTCTGTGCGTCACACAGTGGGGTGTTGATTCTGTGCATGAAACTGTGGGGTGTTGATTCTGTGCGTGACACAGTGGGGTGTTGATTGTGTGCATGAAACAGTGGGGTGTTGATTGTGTGCATGACACAGTGGGGTGTCGAATCTGTGCGTTACACAGCGGGGTGTTGTTTCTGTGCGTGAAACTGCGGGGTGTTGATTCTCTGCGTGACACAGCGGGGTGTTGATTCTGTGCGTGACACAGCGGGGTGTTCATTGTGTGCGTGAAGCAGCGGGGTGTTGATTCTGTGCGTGACACAGCGGGCTGTTGTTTGTGTGCATGAAACAGTAGGGTGTTGATTGTGTGCGTGAAACAGTGGGGTATTGATTGTGTGCGTGACACAGTGGTGTGTTGATTGTTTGCGTGACACAGTGGGGTATTGATTGCGTGCGTGACACAGCGGGGTGTTGATTCTGTGCGTGAAATAGCGGTGTGTGCATTCTGTGCATGACACAGCGGGGTGTTGATGGTGTGCTTGAAACAGTCGGGTGTTGATTCTGTGCGTCACACAGTGGGGTGTTGATTCTGTGCATGAAACTGCGGGGTGTTGATTCTGTGCGTGACACAGTGGGGTGTTGATTGTGTGCATGACACAGTGGGGTGTCGAATCTGTGCGTGACACAGTGGGGTGTTGATTGTGTGCATGACACAGTGGGGTGTCGAATCTGTGCGTGACACAGCGGGGTGTTGATTCTGTGCGTGAAACTGCGGGGTGTTGATTCTCTGCATGACACAGCGGGGTGTTGATTCTCTGCGTGACACAGCGGGGTGTTGATTCTGTGCGTGACACAGCGGGGTGTTGATTCTATTCGTGATACCGTGGGGTGTTGATTCGCTGCGTGACATAGCGGAGTGTTGATTCTGTGCGTGACACAGTGGGGTGTTGATTGTGTGCGTGACACAGTGGGGTGTTGATTGTGTGCATGACACAGCGGGGTGTTGATTCTGTGCGTGACACAGTGGGGTGTGAATTGTGTGCATGACACAGTGGGGTGTTGATTGTGTGCCTGACACAGTGGGGTGTTGATTGTGTGCGTGAAACAGCAGGGTGTTGATTGTGTGTGAGAAACAGCGGTGTGTTGATTGTGTGCGTGAAACAGCGGGGTGTTGATGCTGAGCATGAAACAGCAGGGTGTTGATTGTGTGCGTGAAACAGCGGGGTGTTGATTGTGTGAGTGACAGTGGGGTGTTGATTCTGTGCGTGAAATAGTGTGGTGTTGATTCTGTGCGTTACACAGTGGGGTGTTGATTGTGTGCGTGACACAGTGGGGTGTTGATTCTGTGCGTGAAATAGTGTGGTGTTGATTCTGTGCGTTACACAGTGGGGTGTTGATTGTGTGCATGACACAGTGGGGTGTTGATTGTGTGCGTGACAGAGTGGGGTGTTGATTCTGTGCGTGACCCAGTGGTGTGTTGATTGTGTGCGTGAAACTGCGGGGTGTTGATTCTCTGCGTGACACAGCAGGGTGTTGATTCTGTGCGTGACACAGCGGGGTGTTCATTGTGTGCGTGAAGCAGCGGGGTGTTGATTCTGTGCGTGACACAGCGGGCTGTTGTTTGTGTGCATGAAACAGGGTGTTGATTGTGTGCGTGAAACAGTGGGGTATTGATTGTGTGCGTGACACAGTGGTGTGTTGATTGTGTGCGTGACACAGCGGGGTGTTGATTCTGTGCGTGAAATAGCGGTGTGTGCATTCTGTCCATGACACAGCGGGGTGTTGATGGTGTGCTTGAAACAGTCGGGTGTTGATTCTGTGCGTCACACAGTGGGGTGTTGATTCTGTGCATGAAACTGTGGGGTGTTGATTCTGTGCGTGACACAGTGGGGTGTTGATTGTGTGCATGAAACAGTGGGGTGTTGATTGTGTGCATGACACAGTGGGGTGTCGAATCTGTGCGTGACACAGCGGGGTGTTGTTTCTGTGCGTGAAACTGCGGGGTGTTGATTCTCTGCGTGACACAGCGGGGTGTTGATTCTGTGCGTGACACAGCGGGGTGTTCATTGTGTGCGTGAAGCAGCGGGGTGTTGATTCTGTGCGTGACACAGCGGGCTGTTGTTTGTGTGCATGAAACAGTAGGGTGTTGATTGTGTGCGTGAAACAGTGGGGTATTGATTGTGTGCGTGACACAGTGGTGTGTTGATTGTGTGCGTGACACAGTGGGGTATTGATTGCGTGCGTGACACAGCGGGGTGTTGATTCTGTGCGTGAAATAGCGGTGTGTGCATTCTGTGCATGACACAGCGGGGTGTTGATGGTGTGCTTGAAACAGTCGGGTGTTGATTCTGTGCGTCACACAGTGGGGTGTTGATTCTGTGCATGAAACTGCGGGGTGTTGATTCTGTGCGTGACACAGTGGGGTGTTGATTGTGTGCATGACACAGTGGGGTGTCGAATCTGTGCGTGACACAGTGGGGTGTTGATTGTGTGCATGACACAGTGGGGTGTCGAATCTGTGCGTGACACAGCGGGGTGTTGATTCTGTGCGTGAAACTGCGGGGTGTTGATTCTCTGCATGACACAGCGGGGTGTTGATTCTGTGCGTGACACAGCGGGGTGTTCATTGTGTGCGTGAAGCAGCGGGGTGTTGATTCTCTGCGTGACACAGCGGGGTGTTGATTCTGTGCGTGACACAGCGGGGTGTTGATTCTATTCGTGATACCGTGGGGTGTTGATTCGCTGCGTGACATAGCGGAGTGTTGATTCTGTGCGTGACACAGTGGGGTGTTGATTGTGTGCGTGACACAGTGGGGTGTTGATTGTGTGCATGACACAGCGGGGTGTTGATTCTGTGCGTGACACAGTGGGGTGTGAATTGTGTGCATGACACAGTGGGGTGTTGATTGTGTGCCTGACACAGTGGGGTGTTGATTGTGTGCGTGAAACAGCAGGGTGTTGATTGTGTGTGAGAAACAGCGGTGTGTTGATTGTGTGCGTGACACAGCGGGGTGTTCATTGTGTGCGTGAAGCAGCGGGGTGTTGATTCTCTGCGTGACACAGCGGGGTGTTGATTCTGTGCGTGACACAGCGGGGTGTTGATTCTATTCGTGATACCGTGGGGTGTTGATTCGCTGCGTGACATAGCGGAGTGTTGATTCTGTGCGTGACACAGTGGGGTGTTGATTGTGTGCGTGACACAGTGGGGTGTTGATTGTGTGCATGACACAGCGGGGTGTTGATTCTGTGCGTGACACAGTGGGGTGTGAATTGTGTGCATGACACAGTGGGGTGTTGATTGTGTGCCTGACACAGTGGGGTGTTGATTGTGTGCGTGAAACAGCAGGGTGTTGATTGTGTGTGAGAAACAGCGGTGTGTTGATTGTGTGCGTGAAACAGCGGGGTGTTGATGCTGAGCATAAAACAGCAGGGTATTGATTGTGTGCGTGAAACAGCGGGGTGTTGATTGTGTGAGTGACAGTGGGGTGTTGATTCTGTGCGTGAAATAGTGTGGTGTTGATTCTGTGCGTTACACAGTGGGGTGTTGATTGTGTGCATGACACAGTGGGGTGTTGATTGTGTGCGTGACAGAGTGGGGTGTTGATTCTGTGCGTGACCCAGTGGTGTGTTGATTGTGTGCGTGAAACTGCGGGGTGTTGATTCTCTGCGTGACACAGCAGGGTGTTGATTCTGTGCGTGACACAGTGGGGTGTCGAATCTGTGCGTGACACAGTGGGGTGTTGATTGTGTGCATGACACAGTGGGGTGTCGAATCTGTGCGTGACACAGCGGGGTGTTGATTCTGTGCGTGAAACTGCGGGGTGTTGATTCTCTGCATGACACAGCGGGGTGTTGATTCTGTGCGTGACACAGCGGGGTGTTCATTGTGTGCGTGAAGCAGCGGGGTGTTGATTCTGTGCGTGACACAGCGGGCTGTTGTTTGTGTTCATGAAACAGTAGGGTGTTGATTGTGTGCGTGAAACAGTGGGGTATTGATTGTGTGCGTGACACAGTGGTGTGTTGATTGTGTGCGTGACACAGTGGGGTATTGATTGCGTGCGTGACACAGCGGGGTGTTGATTCTGTGCGTGAAATAGCGGTGTGTGCATTCTGTGCATGACACAGCGGGGTGTTGATGGTGTGCTTGAAACAGTCGGGTGTTGATTCTGTGCGTCACACAGTGGGGTGTTGATTCTGTGCATGAAACTGCGGGGTGTTGATTCTGTGCGTGACACAGTGGGGTGTTGATTCTGTGCGTTACACAGTGGGGTGTTGATTGTGTGCATGACACAGTGGGGTGTTGTTTCTTTGTGTGAAACAGCGGGGTGTTGATTGTCTGCGTGACACAGCGGGGTGTTGATTCTTTGCGTGAAACAGTGGGGTGTTGATTCTGTGTGTGACACAGTGGGGTGTTGATTCTGTGCGTGAAATAGTGTGGTGTTGATTCTGTGCGTTACACAGTGGGGTGTTGATTGTGTGCATGACACAGTGGGGTGTTGATTGTGTGCGTGACAGAGTGGGGTGTTGATTCTGTGCGTGACCCAGTGGTGTGTTGATTGTGTGCGTGAAACTGCGGGGTGTTGATTCTCTGCGTGACACAGCAGGGTGTTGATTCTGTGCGTGACACAGCGGGGTGTTCATTGTGTGCGTGAAGCAGCGGGGTGTTGATTCTGTGCGTGACACAGCGGGCTGTTGTTTGTGTGCATGAAACAGTAGGGTGTTGATTGTGTGCGTGAAACAGTGGGGTATTGATTGTGTGCGTGACACAGTGGTGTGTTGATTGTGTGCGTGACACAGCGGGGTATTGATTGCGTGCGTGACACAGCGGGGTGTTGATTCTGTGTGTGAAATAGCGGTGTGTGCATTCTGTGCATGACACAGCGGGGTGTTGATGGTGTGCTTGAAACAGTCGGGTGTTGATTCTGTGCGTCACACAGTGGGGTGTTGATTCTGTGCATGAAACTGTGGGGTGTTGATTCTGTGCGTGACACAGTGGGGTGTTGATTGTGTGCATGAAACAGTGGGGTGTTGATTGTGTGCATGACACAGTGGGGTGTCGAATCTGTGCGTGACACAGCGGGGTGTTGATTCTGTGCGTGAAACTGCGGGGTGTTGATTCTCTGCGTGACACAGCGGGGTGTTGATTCTGTGCGTGACACAGCGGGGTGTTCATTGTGTGCGTGAAGCAGCGGGGTGTTGATTCTGTGCGTGACACAGCGGGCAGTTGTTTGTGTGCATGAAACAGTAGGGTGTTGATTGTGTGCGTGAAACAGTGGGGTATTGATTGTGTGCGTGACACAGTGGTGTGTTGATTGTGTGCGTGACACAGTGGGGTATTGATTGCGTGCGTGACACAGCGGGGTGTTGATTCTGTGCGTGAAATAGCGGTGTGTGCATTCTGTGCATGACACAGCGGGGTGTTGATGGTGTGCTTGAAACAGTCGGGTGTTGATTCTGTGCGTCACACAGTGGGGTGTTGATTCTGTGCATGAAACTGTGGGGTGTTGATTCTGTGCGTGACACAGTGGCGTGTTGATTGTGTGCATGACACAGTGGGGTGTCGAATCTGTGCGTGACACAGTGGGGTGTTGATTGTGTGCATGACACAGTGGGGTGTCGAATCTGTGCGTGACACAGCGGGGTGTTGATTCTGTGCGTGAAACTGCGGGGTGTTGATTCTCTGCGTGACACAGCGGGGTGTTGATTCTGTGCGTGACACAGCGGGGTGTTCATTGTGTGCGTGAAGCAGCGGGGTGTTGATTCTGTGCGTGACACAGCGGGCTGTTGTTTGTGTGCATGAAACAGTAGGGTGTTGATTGTGTGCGTGAAACAGTGGGGTATTGATTGTGTGCGTGACACAGTGGTGTGTTGATTGTGTGCGTGACACAGTGGGGTATTGATTGCGTGCGTGACACAGCGGGGTGTTGATTCTGTGCGTGAAATAGCGGTGTGTGCATTCTGTGCATGACACAGCGGGGTGTTGATGGTGTGCTTGAAACAGTCGGGTGTTGATTCTGTGCGTCACACAGTGGGGTGTTGATTCTGTGCATGAAACTGCGGGGTGTTGATTCTGTGCGTGACACAGTGGGGTGTTGATTGTGTGCATGACACAGTGGGGTGTCGAATCTGTGCGTGACACAGTGGGGTGTTGATTGTGTGCATGACACAGTGGGGTGTCGAATCTGTGCGTGACACAGCGGGGTGTTGATTCTGGGCGTGAAACTGCGGGGTGTTGATTCTCTGCGTGACACAGCGGGGTGTTGATTCTGTGCGTGACACAGCGGGGTGTTCATTGTGTGCGTGAAGCAGCGGGGTGTTGATTCTGTGCGTGACACAGCGGGCTGTTGTTTGTGTGCATGAAACAGTAGGGTGTTGATTGTGTGCGTGAAACAGTGGGGTATTGATTGTGTGCGTGACACAGTGGTGTGTTGATTGTGTGCGTGACACAGTGGGGTATTGATTGCGTGCGTGACACAGCGGGGTGTTGATTCTGTGCGTGAAATAGCGGTGTGTGCATTCTGTGCATGACACAGCGGGGTGTTGATGGTGTGCTTGAAACAGTCGGGTGTTGATTCTGTGCGTCACACAGTGGGGTGTTGATTCTGTGCATGAAACTGCGGGGTGTTGATTCTGTGCGTGACACAGTGGGGTGTTGATTGTGTGCATGAAACAGTGGGGTGTTGATTGTGTGCATGACACAGTGGGGTGTCGAATCTGTGCGTGACACAGCGGGGTGTTGATTCTGTGCGTGACACAGCGGGGTGTTGATTCTATTCGTGATACCGTGGGGTGTTGATTCGCTGCGTGACATAGCGGAGTGTTGATTCTGTGCGTGACACAGTGGGGTGTTGATTGTGTGCGTGACACAGTGTGGTGTTGATTGTGTGCATGACACAGCGGGGTGTTGATTTTGTGCGTGACACAGTGGGGTGTTGATTCTGTGCGTTGCACAGTGGGGTGTTGCATGTGTGCGTGACACAGAGTGGTGTTGATTCTGTGCGTGAAACAGCAGGGTGTTGATTGTGTCCGTGACACAGTGGGGTGTTGTTTGTGTGCATGAAACAGTGGGGTGTTGATTGTGTGCGTGAAACAGCGGGGTGTTGATTCTGTGCGTGAAACAGTGGAATGTTGATTCGCTGCATGACATAGCGGAGTGTTGATTGGCTGCATGACATAGCGGAGTGTTGATTCTGTGCGTGAAACAGCGGGGTGTTGGTTCTGTGCGTAACACAGCGGGCTGTTGTTTGTGTGCATGAAACTGTGGGGTGTTGATTGTGTGCGTGAAAAGGCGGGGTGTTGATTCTGTGCGTGACACAGTGGGGTGTTGATTCTGTGTGTGACACAGCGGGGTGTTGATTCTGTGAGTGACACAATGGGTTGTTGATTCTGTGCTTGACACAGCGGCGTCTTGATTGTGTGCGTGACACTGTGCGGTGTTGATTCTGTGCGCGACATAGCGGGGTGTTGATTGTGTGCGTGACACAGCGGGGTGTTGATTCTGTGCGTGACACAGCGGGGTGTTCATTGTGTGCGTGAAGCAGCGGGGTGTTGATTCTGTGCGTGACACAGCGGGCTGTTGTTTGTGTGCATGAAACAGTAGGGTGTTGATTGTGTGCGTGAAACAGTGGGGTATTGATTGTGTGCGTGACACAGTGGTGTGTTGATTGTGTGCGTGACACAGCGGGGTATTGATTGCGTGCGTGACACAGCGGGGTGTTGATTCTGTGCGTGAAATAGCGGTGTGTGCATTCTGTGCATGACACAGCGGGGTGTTGATGGTGTGCTTGAAACAGTCGGGTGTTGATTCTGTGCGTCACACAGTGGGGTGTTGATTCTGTGCATGAAACTGTGGGGTGTTGATTCTGTGCGTGACACAGTGGGGTGTCGAATCTGTGCGTGACACAGTGGGGTGTTGATTGTGTGCATGACACAGTGGGGTGTCGAATCTGTGCGTGACACAGCGGGGTGTTGATTCTGTGCGTGAAACTGCGGGGTATTGATTCTCTGCATGACACAGCGGGGTGTTGATTCTGTGCGTGACACAGCGGGGTGTTCATTGTGTGCGTGAAGCAGCGGGGTGTTGATTCTGTGCGTGACACAGCGGGCTGTTGTTTGTGTGCATGAAACAGTAGGGTGTTGATTGTGTGCGTGAAACAGTGGGGTATTGATTGTGTGCGTGACACAGTGGTGTGTTGATTGTGTGCGTGACACAGTGGGGTATTGATTGCTGCGTGACACAGCGGGGTGTTGATTCTGTGCGTGAAATAGCGGTGTGTGCATTCTGTGCATGACACAGCGGGGTGTTGATGGTGTGCTTGAAACAGTCGGGTGTTGATTCTGTGCGTCACACAGTGGGGTGTTGATTCTGTGCGTTACACAGTGGGGTGTTGATTGTGTGCATGACACAGTGGGGTGTTGTTTCTTTGTGTGAAACAGCGGGGTGTTGATTGTCTGCGTGACACAGCGGGGTGTTGATTCTTTGCGTGAAACAGTGGGGTGTTGATTCTGTGCGTGACACAGTGGGGTGTTGATTCTGTGCGTGAAATAGTGTGGTGTTGATTCTGTGCGTTACACAGTGGGGTGTTGATTGTGTGCATGACACAGTGGGGTGTTGATTGTGTGCGTGACAGAGTGGGGTGTTGATTCTGTGCGTGACCCAGTGGTGTGTTGATTGTGTGCGTGAAACTGCGGGGTGTTGATTCTCTGCGTGACACAGCAGGGTGTTGATTCTGTGCGTGACACAGCGGGGTGTTCATTGTGTGCGTGAAGCAGCGGGGTGTTGATTCTGTGCGTGACACAGCGGGCTGTTGTTTGTGTGCATGAAACAGGGTGTTGATTGTGTGCGTGAAACAGTGGGGTATTGATTGTGTGCGTGACACAGTGGTGTGTTGATTGTGTGCGTGACACAGCGGGGTATTGATTGCGTGCGTGACACAGCGGGGTGTTGATTCTGTCCGTGAAATAGCGGTGTGTGCATTCTGTGCATGACACAGCGGGGTGTTGATGGTGTGCTTGAAACAGTCGGGTGTTGATTCTGTGCGTCACACAGTGGGGTGTTGATTCTGTGCATGAAACTGTGGGGTGTTGATTCTGTGCGTGATACAGTGGGGTGTTGATTGTGTGCATGAAACAGTGGGGTGTTGATTGTGTGCATGACACAGTGGGGTGTCGAATCTGTGCGTGACACAGCGGGGTGTTGATTCTGTGCGTGAAACTGCGGGGTGTTGATTCTCTGCGTGACACAGCGGGGCGTTGATTCTGTGCGTGACACAGCGGGGTGTTCATTGTGTGCGTGAAGCAGCGGGGTGTTGATTCTGTGCGTGACACAGCGGGCTGTTGTTTGTGTGCATGAAACAGTAGGGTGTTGATTGTGTGCGTGAAACAGTGGGGTATTGATTGTGTGCGTGACACAGTGGTGTGTTGATTGTGTGCGTGACACAGTGGGGTATTGATTGCGTGCGTGACACAGCGGGGTGTTGATTCTGTGCGTGAAATAGCGGTGTGTGCATTCTGTGCATGACACAGCGGGGTGTTGATGGTGTGCTTGAAACAGTCGGGTGTTGATTCTGTGCGTCACACAGTGGGGTGTTGATTCTGTGCATGAAACTGCGGGGTGTTGATTCTGTGCGTGACACAGTGGGGTGTTGATTGTGTGCATGAAACAGTGGGGTGTTGATTGTGTGCATGACACAGTGGGGTGTCGAATCTGTGCGTGACACAGCTGGGTGTTGATTCTGTGCGTGACACAGCGGGGTGTTGATTCTATTCGTAATACCGTGGGGTGTTGATTCGCTGCGTGACATAGCGGAGTGTTGATTCTGTGCGTGACACAGTGGGGTGTTGATTGTGTGCGTGACACAGTGGGGTGTTGATTGTGTGCATGACACAGCGGGGTGTTGATTTTGTGCGTGACACAGTGGGGTGTTGATTCTGTGCGTTGCACAGTGGGGTGTTGCATGTGTGCGTGACACAGAGTGGTGTTGATTCTGTGCGTGAAACAGCAGGGTGTTGATTGTGTCCGTGACACAGTGGGGTGTTGTTTGTGTGCATGAAACAGTGGGGTGTTGATTGTGTGCGTGAAACAGCGGGGTGTTGATTCTGTGCGTGAAACAGTGGAATGTTGATTCGCTGCATGACATAGCGGAGTGTTGATTGGCTGCATGACATAGCGGAGTGTTGATTCTGTGCGTGAAACAGCGGGGTGTTGGTTCTGTGCGTAACACAGCGGGCTGTTGTTTGTGTGCACGAAACTGTGGGGTGTTGATTGTGTGCGTGAAAAGGCGGGGTGTTGATTCTGTGCGTGACACAGTGGGGTGTTGATTCTGTGTGTGACACAGCGGGGTGTTGATTCTGTGAGTGACACAATGGGTTGTTGATTCTGTGCTTGACACAGCGGCGTCTTGATTGTGTGCGTGACACTGTGCGGTGTTGATTCTGTGCGCGACATAGCGGGGTGTTGATTGTGTGCGTGACACAGTGGGGTGTTGATTCTGTGCGTGACACAGCGGGGTGTTCATTGTGTGCGTGAAGCAGCGGGGTGTTGATTCTGTGCGTGACACAGCGGGCTGTTGTTTGTGTGCATGAAACAGTAGGGTTTTGATTGTGTGCGTGAAACAGTGGGGTATTGATTGTGTGCGTGACACAGTGGGGTGTTGATTGTGTGCATGACACAGCGGGGTGTTGATTTTGTGCGTGACACAGTGGGGTGTTGATTCTGTGCGTTGCACAGTGGGGTGTTGCATGTGTGCGTGACACAGAGTGGTGTTGATTCTGTGCGTGAAACAGCAGGGTGTTGATTGTGTCCGTGACACAGTGGGGTGTTGTTTGTGTGCATGAAACAGTGGGGTGTTGATTGTGTGCGTGAAACAGCGGGGTGTTGATTCTGTGCGTGAAACAGTGGAATGTTGATTCGCTGCATGACATAGCGGAGTGTTGATTGGCTGCATGACATAGCGGAGTGTTGATTCTGTGCGTGAAACAGCGGGGTGTTGGTTCTGTGCGTAACACAGCGGGCTGTTGTTTGTGTGCATGAAACTGTGGGGTGTTGATTGTGTGCGTGAAAAGGCGGGGTGTTGATTCTGTGCGTGACACAGTGGGGTGTTGATTCTGTGTGTGACACAGCGGGGTGTTGATTCTGTGAGTGACACAATGGGTTGTTGATTCTGTGCTTGACACAGCGGCGTCTTGATTGTGTGCGTGACACTGTGCGGTGTTGATTCTGTGCGCGACATAGCGGGGTGTTGATTGTGTGCGTGACACAGCGGGGTGTTGATTCTGTGTGTGACACAGCGGGGTGTTCATTGTGTGCGTGAAGCAGCGGGGTGTTGATTCTGTGCGTGACACAGCGGGCTGTTGTTTGTGTGCATGAAACAGTAGGGTGTTGATTGTGCGCGTGAAACAGTGGGGTATTGATTGTGTGCTTGAAACAGTCGGGTGTTGATTCTGTGCGTCACACAGTGGGGTGTTGATTCTGTGCATGAAACTGTGGGGTGTTGATTCTGTGCGTGACACAGTGGGGTGTTGATTGTGTGCATGACACAGTGGGGTGTCGAATCTGTGCGTGACACAGTGGGGTGTTGATTGTGTGCATGACACAGTGGGGTGTCGAATCTGTGCGTGACACAGCGGGGTGTTGATTCTGTGCGTGAAACTGCGGGGTGTTGATTCTCTGCATGACACAGCGGGGTGTTGATTCTGTGCGTGACACAGCGGGGTGTTCATTGTGTGCGTGAAGCAGCGGGGTGTTGATTCTGTGCGTGACACAGCGGGCTGTTGTTTGTGTGCATGAAACAGTAGGGTGTTGATTGTGTGCGTGAAACAGTGGGGTATTGATTGTGTGCGTGACACAGTGGTGTGTTGATTGTGTGCGTGACACAGTGGGGTATTGATTGCGTGCGTGACACAGCGGGGTGTTGATTCTGTGCGTGAAATAGCGGTGTGTGCATTCTGTGCATGACACAGCGGGGTGTTGATGGTGTGCTTGAAACAGTCGGGTGTTGATTCTGTGCGTCACACAGTGGGGTGTTGATTCTGTGCGTTACACAGTGGGGTGTTGATTGTGTGCATGACACAGTGGGGTGTTGTTTCTTTGTGTGAAACAGCGGGGTGTTGATTGTCTGCGTGACACAGCGGGGTGTTGATTCTTTGCGTGAAACAGTGGGGTGTTGATTCTGTGCGTGACACAGTGGGGTGTTGATTCTGTGCGTGAAATAGTGTGGTGTTGATTCTGTGCGTTACACAGTGGGGTGTTGATTGTGTGCATGACACAGTGGGGTGTTGATTGTGTGCGTGACAGAGTGGGGTGTTGATTCTGTGCGTGACCCAGTGGTGTGTTGATTGTGTGCGTGAAACTGCGGGGTGTTGATTCTCTGCGTGACACAGCAGGGTGTTGATTCTGTGCGTGACACAGCGGGGTGTTCATTGTGTGCGTGAAGCAGCGGGGTGTTGATTCTGTGCGTGACACAGCGGGCTGTTGTTTGTGTGCATGAAACAGGGTGTTGATTGTGTGCGTGAAACAGTGGGGTATTGATTGTGTGCGTGACACAGTGGTGTGTTGATTGTGTGCGTGACACAGCGGGGTATTGATTGCGTGCGTGACACAGCGGGGTGTTGATTCTGTGCGTGAAATAGCGGTGTGTGCATTCTGTGCATGACACAGCGGGGTGTTGATGGTGTGCTTGAAACAGTCGGGTGTTGATTCTGTGCGTCACACAGTGGGGTGTTGATTCTGTGCATGAAACTGTGGGGTGTTGATTCTGTGCGTGACACAGTGGGGTGTTGATTGTGTGCATGAAACAGTGGGGTGTTGATTGTGTGCATGACACAGTGGGGTGTCGAATCTGTGCGTGACACAGCGGGGTGTTGATTCTGTGCGTGAAACTGCGGGGTGTTGATTCTCTGCGTGACACAGCGGGGCGTTGATTCTGTGCGTGACACAGCGGGGTGTTCATTGTGTGCGTGAAGCAGCGGGGTGTTGATTCTGTGCGTGACACAGCGGGCTGTTGTTTGTGTGCATGAAACAGTAGGGTGTTGATTGTGTGCATGAAACAGTGGGGTATTGATTGTGTGCGTGACACAGTGGTGTGTTGATTGTGTGCGTGACACAGTGGGGTATTGATTGCGTGCGTGACACAGCGGGGTGTTGATTCTGTGCGTGAAATAGCGGTGTGTGCATTCTGTGCATGACACAGCGGGGTGTTGATGGTGTGCTTGAAACAGTCGGGTGTTGATTCTGTGCGTCACACAGTGGGGTGTTGATTCTGTGCATGAAACTGCGGGGTGTTGATTCTGTGCGTGACACAGTGGGGTGTTGATTGTGTGCATGAAACAGTGGGGTGTTGATTGTGTGCATGACACAGTGGGGTGTCGAATCTGTGCGTGACACAGCGGGGTGTTGATTCTGTGCGTGACACAGCGGGGTGTTGATTCTATTCGTGATACCGTGGGGTGTTGATTCGCTGCGTGACATAGCGGAGTGTTGATTCTGTGCGTGACACAGTGGGGTGTTGATTGTGTGCGTGACACAGTGGGGTGTTGATTGTGTGCATGACACAGCGGGGTGTTGATTTTGTGCGTGACACAGTGGGGTGTTGATTCTGTGCGTTGCACAGTGGGGTGTTGCATGTGTGCGTGACACAGAGTGGTGTTGATTCTGTGCGTGAAACAGCAGGGTGTTGATTGTGTCCGTGACACAGTGGGGTGTTGTTTGTGTGCATGAAACAGTGGGGTGTTGATTGTGTGCGTGAAACAGCGGGGTGTTGATTCTGTGCGTGAAACAGTGGAATGTTGATTCGCTGCATGACATAGCGGAGTGTTGATTGGCTGCATGACATAGCGGAGTGTTGATTCTGTGCGTGAAACAGCGGGGTGTTGGTTCTGTGCGTAACACAGCGGGCTGTTGTTTGTGTGCATGAAACTGTGGGGTGTTGATTGTGTGCGTGAAAAGGCGGGGTGTTGATTCTGTGCGTGACACAGTGGGGTGTTGATTCTGTGTGTGACACAGCGGGGTGTTGATTCTGTGAGTGACACAATGGGTTGTTGATTCTGTGCTTGACACAGCGGCGTCTTGATTGTGTGCGTGACACTGTGCGGTGTTGATTCTGTGCGCGACATAGCGGGGTGTTGATTGTGTGCATGACACAGTGGGGTGTTGATTCTGTGTGTGACACAGCGGGGTGTTCATTGTGTGCGTGAAGCAGCGGGGTGTTGATTCTGTGCGTGACACAGCGGGCTGTTGTTTGTGTGCATGAAACAGTAGGGTTTTGATTGTGTGCGTGAAACAGTGGGGTATTGATTGTGTGCGTGACACAGTGGGGTGTTGATTGTGTGCATGACACAGCGGGGTGTTGATTCCATTCGTGATACCGTGGGGTGTTGATTCTATTCGTGATACCGTGGGGTATTGATTCGCTGCGTGACATAGCGGAGTGTTGATTCTGTGCGTGACACAGTGGGGTGTTGATTGTGTGCGTGACACAGTGGGGTGTTGATTGTGTGCATGACACAGTGGGGTGTTGATTCTGTGCGTTGCACAGTGGGGTGTTGCATGTGTGCGTGACACAGAGTGGTGTTGATTCTGTGCGTGAAACAGCAGGGTGTTGATTGTGTCCGTGACACAGTGGGGTGTTGTTTGTGTGCATGAAACAGTGGGGTGTTGATTGTGTGCGTGAAACAGCGGGGTGTTGATTCTGTGCGTGAAACAGTGGAATGTTGATTCGCTGCATGACATAGCGGTGTGTTGATTGGCTGCATGACATAGCGGAGTGTTGATTCTGTGCGTGAAACAGCGGGGTGTTGGTTCTGTGCGTAACACAGCGGGCTGTTGTTTGTGTGCATGAAACTGTGGGGTGTTGATTGTGTGCGTGAAACAGTGGGGTATTGATTGTGTGCGTGACACAGTGGTGTGTTGATTGTGTGCGTGACACAGTGGGGTATTGATTGCGTGCGTGACACAGCGGGGTGTTGATTCTGTGCGTGAAATAGCGGTGTGTGCATTCTGTGCATGACACAGCGGGGTGTTGATGGTGTGCTTGAAACAGTCGGGTGTTGATTCTGTGCGTCACACAGTGGGGTGTTGATTCTGTGCATGAAACTGCGGGGTGTTGATTCTGTGCGTGACACAGTGGGGTGTTGATTGTGTGCATGAAACAGTGGGGTGTTGATTGTGTGCATGACACAGTGGGGTGTCGAATCTGTGCGTGACACAGCGGGGTGTTGATTCTGTGCGTGACACAGCGGGGTGTTGATTCTATTCGTGATACCGTGGGGTGTTGATTCGCTGCGTGACATAGCGGAGTGTTGATTCTGTGCGTGACACAGTGGGGTGTTGATTGTGTGCGTGACACAGTGGGGTGTTGATTGTGTGCATGACACAGCGGGGTGTTGATTTTGTGCGTGACACAGTGGGGTGTTGATTCTGTGCGTTGCACAGTGGGGTGTTGCATGTGTGCGTGACACAGAGTGGTGTTGATTCTGTGCGTGAAACAGCAGGGTGTTGATTGTGTCCGTGACACAGTGGGGTGTTGTTTGTGTGCATGAAACAGTGGGGTGTTGATTGTGTGCGTGAAACAGCGGGGTGTTGATTCTGTGCGTGAAACAGTGGAATGTTGATTCGCTGCATGACATAGCGGAGTGTTGATTGGCTGCATGACATAGCGGAGTGTTGATTCTGTGCGTGAAACAGCGGGGTGTTGGTTCTGTGCGTAACACAGCGGGCTGTTGTTTGTGTGCATGAAACTGTGGGGTGTTGATTGTGTGCGTGAAAAGGCGGGGTGTTGATTCTGTGCGTGACACAGTGGGGTGTTGATTCTGTGTGTGACACAGCGGGGTGTTGATTCTGTGAGTGACACAATGGGTTGTTGATTCTGTGCTTGACACAGCGGCGTCTTGATTGTGTGCGTGACACTGTGCGGTGTTGATTCTGTGCGCGACATAGCGGGGTGTTGATTGTGTGCGTGACACAGTGGGGTGTTGATTGTGTGCGTGAAGCAGCGGGGTGTTGATTCTGTGCGTGACACAGCGGGCTGTTGTTTGTGTGCATGAAACAGTAGGGTGTTGATTGTGTGCGTGAAACAGTGGGGTATTGATTGTGTGCGTGACACAGCGGTGTGTTGATTGTGTGCGTGACACAGCGGGGTGTTGATTCTGTGCGTGAAATAGCGGTGTGTGCATTCTGTGCATGACACAGCAGGGTGTTGATGGTGTGCTTGAAACAGTCGGGTGTTGATTCTGTGCGTCACACAGTGGGGTGTTGATTCTGTGCATGAAACTGTGGGGTGTTGATTCTGTGCGTGACACAGTGGGGTGTTGATTGTGTGCATGAAACAGTGGGGTGTTGATTCTGTGCGTCACACAGTGGGGTGTTGATTCTGTGCATGAAACTGCGGGGTGTTTATTCTGTGCGTGACACAGTGGGGTGTTGATTGTGTGCATGACACAGTGGGGTGTCGAATCTGTGCATGAAACTGCGGGGTGTTGATTCTGTGCGTTACACAGTGGGGTGTGAATTCTGTGCATGACACAGTGGGGTGTCGAATCTGTGCGTGACACAGCGGGGTGTTGATTCTGTGCGTGACACAGCGGGGTGTTGATACTATTCGTGATACCGTGGGGTGTTGATTCGCTGCGTGACATAGCGGAGTGTTGATTCTGTGCGTGACACAGTGGGGTGTTGATTGTGTGCGTGACACAGTGGGGTGTTGATTGTGTGCATGACACAGCGGGGTGTTGATTCTGTGCGTGACACAGTGGGGTGTGAATTGTGTGCATGACACAGTGGGGTGTTGATTGTGTGCCTGACACAGTGGGGTGTTGATTGTGTGTGTGAAACAGCGGGGTGTTGATTGTGTTTGAGAAACAGCGGTGTGTTGATTGTGTGCGTGAAACAGCGGGGTGTTGATTCTGAGCATGAAACAGCAGGGTGTTGATTGTGTGCGTGAAACAGCGGGGTATTGATTCTGTGCGTGACACAGTGGGGTGTTGATTGTGTGCATGAAACAGTGGGGTGTTGATTGTGTGCATGACACAGTGGGGTGTCGAATCTGTGCGTGACACAGCGGGGTGTTGATTCTGTGCGTGACACAGCGGGGTGTTGATTCTATTCGTGATACCGTGGGGTGTTGATTCGCTGCGTGACATAGCGGAGTGTTGATTTTGTGCGTGACACAGTGGGGTGTTGATTGTGTGCGTGACACAGTGGGGTGTTGATTGTGTGCATGACACAGCGGGGTGTTGATTGTGTCCGTGACACAGTGGAGTGTTGTTTGTGTGCATGAAACAGTGGGGTGTTGATTGTGTGCGTGAAACAGCGGGGTGTTGATTCTGTGCGTGAAACAGTGGAATGTTGATTCGCTGCATGACATAGCGGAGTGTTGATTGGCTGCATGACATAGCGGAGTGTTGATTCTGTGCGTGAAACAGCGGGGTGTTGGTTCTGTGCGTGACACAGCGGGCTGTTGTTTGTGTGCATGAAACTGTGGGGTGTTGATTGTGTGCGTGAAAAGGCGGGGTGTTGATTCTGTGCGTGACACAGTGGGGTGTTGATTCTGTGTGTGACACAACGGGGTGTTGATTCTGTGAGTGACACAATGGGTTGTTGATTCTGTGCTTAACACAGCGGCGTCTTGATTGTGTGCGTGACACTGTGCGGTGTTGATTCTGTGCGCGACATAGCGGGGTGTTGATTGTGTGCGTGACAGTGGGGTGTTGATTCTGTGCGTGACACAGCGGGGTGTTCATTGTGTGCGTGAAGCAGCGGGGTGTTGATTCTGTGCGTGACACAGCGGGCTGTTGTTTGTGTGCATGAAACAGTAGGGTGTTGATTGTGTGCGTGAAACAGTGGGGTATTGATTGTGTGCGTGACACAGTGGTGTGTTGATTGTGTGCGTGACACAGCGGGGTATTGATTGCGTGCGTGACACAGCGGGGTGTTGATTCTGTGCGTGAAATAGCGGTGTGTGCATTCTGTGCATGACACAGCAGGGTGTTGATGGTGTGCTTGAAACAGTCGGGTGTTGATTCTGTGCGTCACACAGTGGGGTGTTGATTCTGTGCATGAAACTGCGGGGTGTTGATTCTGTGCGTGTCACAGTGGGGTGTTGATTGTGTGCATGAAACAGTGGGGTGTTGATTCTGTGCGTCACACAGTGGGGTGTTGATTCTGTGCATGAAACTGCGGGGTGTTGATTCTGTGCGTGACACAGTGGGGTGTTGATTGTGTGCATAACACAGTGGGGTGTCGAATCTGTGCGTGACACAGCGGGGTGTTGATTCTGTGCGTGACACAGCGGGGTGTTGATTCTATTCGTGATACCGTGGGGTGTTGATTCGCTGCGTGACATAGCGGAGTGTTGATTCTGTGCGTGACACAGTGGGGTGTTGATTGTGTGCGTGACACAGTGGGGTGTTGATTGTGTTCGTGACACAGAGGAGTGTTGTTTCTGTGCGTGACACAGTGGGGTGTTGATTGTGTGCATGACACAGCGGGGTGTTGATTCTGTGCGTGACACAGTGGGGTGTGAATTGTGTGCATGACACAGTGGGGTGTTGATTGTGTGCCTGACACAGTGGGGTGTTGATTGTGTGCGTGAAACAGCGGGGTGTTGATTGTGTGTGAGAAACAGCGGTGTGTTGATTGTGTGCGTGAAACAGCGGGGTGTTGATTCTGAGCATGAAACAGCAGGGTGTTGATTGTGTGCGTGAAACAGCGGGGTGTTGATTCTGTGCGTGACACAGTGGGGTGTTGATTGTATGCATGAAACAGTGGGGTGTTGATTGTGTGCATGACACAGTGGGGTGTCGAATCTGTGCGTGACACAGCGGGGTGTTGATTCTGTGCGTGACACAGCGGGGTGTTGATTCTATTCGTGATACCGTGGGGTGTTGATTCGCTGCGTGACATAGCGGAGTGTTGATTCTGTGCGTGACACAGTGGGGTGTTGATTGTGTGCGTGACACAGTGGGGTGTTGATTGTGTGCATGACACAGCGGGGTGTTGATTTTGTGCGTGACACAGTGGGGTGTTGATTCTGTGCGTTGCACAGTGGGGTGTTGCATGTGTGCGTGACACAGAGTGGTGTTGATTCTGTGCGTGAAACAGCAGGGTGTTGATTGTGTCCGTGACACAGTGGGGTGTTGTTTGTGTGCATGAAACAGTGGGGTGTTGATTGTGTGCGTGAAACAGCGGGGTGTTGATTCTGTGCGTGAAACAGTGGAATGTTGATTCACTGCATGACATAGCGGAGTGTTGATTGGCTGCATGACATAGCGGAGTGTTGATTCTGTGCGTGAAACAGCGGGGTGTTGGTTCTGTGCGTGACACAGCGGGCTGTTGTTTGTGTGCATGAAACTGTGGGGTGTTGATTGTGTGCGTGAAAAGGCGGGGTGTAGATTCTGTGCGTGACACAGTGGGGTGTTGATTCTGTGTGTGACACAACGGGGTGTTGATTCTGTGAGTGACACAATGGGTTGTTGATTCTGTGCTTGACACAGCGGCGTCTTGATTGTGTGCGTGACACTGTGCGGTGTTGATTCTGTGCGCGACATAGCGGGGTGTTGATTGTGTGCGTGACAGTGGGGTGTTGATTCTGTGCGTGACACAGCGGGGTGTTCATTGTGTGCGTGAAGCAGCGGGGTGTTGATTCTGTGCGTGACACAGCGGGCTGTTGTTTGTGTGCATGAAACAGTAGGGTGTTGATTGTGTGCGTGAAACAGTGGGGTATTGATTGTGTGCGTGACACAGTGGTGTGTTGATTGTGTGCGTGACACAGCGGGGTATTGATTGCGTGCGTGACACAGCGGGGTGTTGATTCTGTGCATGAAATAGCGGTGTGTGCATTCTGTGCATGACACAGCAGGGTGTTGATGGTGTGCTTGAAACAGTCGGGTGTTGATTCTGTGCGTCACACAGTGGGGTGTTGATTCTGTGCATGAAACTGCGGGGTGTTGATTCTGTGCGTGAAAAGGCGGGGTGTTGATTCTGTGCGTGACACAGTGGGGTGTTGATTCTGTGTGTGACACAGCGGGGTGTTGATTCTGTGAGTGACACAATGGGTTGTTGATTCTGTGCTTGACACAGCGGCGTGTTGATTGTGTGCGTGACACTGTGCGGTGTTGATTCTGTGCGCGACATAGCGGGGTGTTGATTGTGTGCGTGACACAGTGTGGTGTTGATTCTGTGCGTGAAACAGCGGGGTGTTGATTGTGTGTGAGAAACAGCAGTGTGTTGATTGTGTGCATGAAACAGCGGGGTGTTGATTCTGAGCATGAAACAGCAGGGTGTTGATTGTGTGCGTGAAACAGCGGGGTGTTGATTGTGTGCGTGACAGTGGGGTGTTGATTCTGTGCGTGAAATAGTGTGGTGTTGATTCTGTGCGTTACACAGTGGGGTGTTGATTGTGTGCATGACACAGTGGGGTGTTGATTGTGTGCGTGACAGAGTGGGGTGTTGATTCTGTGCGTGACCCAGTGGTGTGTTGATTGTGTGCGTGAAACTGCGGGGTGTTGATTCTCTGCGTTACACAGCAGGGTGTTGATTCTGTGCGTGACACAGCGGGGTGTTCATTGTGTGCGTGAAGCAGCGGGGTGTTGATTCTGTGCGTGACACAGCGGGCTGTTGTTTGTGTGCATGAAACAGTAGGGTGTTGATTGTGTGCGTGAAACAGTGGGGTATTGATTGTGTGCGTGACACAGTGGTGTGTTGATTGTGTGCGTGACACAGTGGGGTATTGATTGCGTGCGTGACACAGCGGGGTGTTGATTCTGTGCGTGAAATAGCGGTGTGTGCATTCTGTGCATGACACAGCGGGGTGTTGATGGTGTGCTTGAAACAGTCGGGTGTTGATTCTGTGCGTCACACAGTGGGGTGTTGATTCTGTGCATGAAACTGCGGGGTGTTGATTCTGTGCGTGACACAGTGGGGTGTTGATTATGTGCATGAAACAGTGGGGTGTTGATTGTGTGCATGACACAGTGGGGTGTCGAATCTGTGCCTGACACAGCGGGGTGTTGATTCTGTGCGTGACACAGCGAGGTGTTGATTCTATTCGTGATACCGTGGGGTGTTGATTCGCTGCGTGACATAGCGGAGTGTTGATTCTGTGCGTGACACAGTGGGGTGTTGATTGTGTGCGTGACACAGTGGGGTGTTGATTGTGTGCATGACACAGCGGGGTGTTGATTTTGTGCGTGACACAGTGGGGTGTTGATTCTGTGCGTTGCACAGTGGGGTGTTGCATGTGTGCGTGACACAGAGTGGTGTTGATTCTGTGCGTGAAACAGCAGGGTGTTGATTGTGTCCGTGACACAGTGGGGTGTTGTTTGTGTGCATGAAACAGTGGGGTGTTGATTGTGTGCGTGAAACAGCGGGGTGTTGATTCTGTGCGTGAAACAGTGGAATGTTGATTCGCTGCATGACATAGCGGAGTGTTGATTGGCTGCATGACATAGCGGAGTGTTGATTCTGTGCGTGAAACAGCGGGGTGTTGGTTCTGTGCGTAACACAGCGGGCTGTTGTTTGTGTGCATGAAACTGTAGGGTGTTGATTGTGTGCGTGAAAAGGCGGGGTGTTGATTCTGTGCGTGACACAGTGGGGTGTTGATTCTGTGTGTGACACAGCGGGGTGTTGATTCTGTGAGTGTCACAATGGGTTGTTGATTCTGTGCTTGACACAGCGGCGTCTTGATTGTGTGCGTGACACTGTGCGGTGTTGATTCTGTGCGCGACATAGCGGGGTGTTGATTGTGTGCGTGACACAGCGGGGTGTTGATTCTGTGCGTGACACAGCGGGGTGTTCATTGTGTGCGTGAAGCAGCGGGGTGTTGATTCTGTGCGTGACACAGCGGGCTGTTGTTTGTGTGCATGAAACAGTAGGGTGTTGATTGTGTGCGTGAAACAGTGGGGTATTGATTGTGTGCGTGACACAGTGGTGTGTTGATTGTGTGCGTGACACAGCGGGGTATTGATTGCGTGCGTGTCACAGCGGGGTGTTGATTCTGTGCGTGAAATAGCGGTGTGTGCATTCTGTGCATGACACAGCGGGGTGTTGATGGTGTGCTTGAAACAGTCGGGTGTTGATTCTGTGCGTCACACAGTGGGGTGTTGATTCTGTGCATGAAACTGTGGGGTGTTGATTCTGTGCGTGACACAGTGGGGTGTTGATTGTGTGCATGACACAGTGGGGTGTCGAATCTGTGCGTGACACAGTGGGGTGTTGATTGTGTGCATGACACAGTGGGGTGTCGAATCTGTGCGTGACACAGCGGGGTGTTGATTCTGTGCGTGAAACTGCGGGGTGTTGATTCTCTGCATGACACAGCGGGGTGTTGATTCTGTGCGTGACACAGCGGGGTGTTCATTGTGTGCGTGAAGCAGCGGGGTGTTGATTCTGTGCGTGACACAGCGGGCTGTTGTTTGTGTGCATGAAACAGTAGGGTGTTGATTGCGTGCGTGAAACAGTGGGGTGTTGATTGTGTGCGTGACACAGTGGTGTGTTGATTGTGTGCGTGACACAGCGGGGTATTGATTGCGTGCGTGACACAGCGGGGTGTTGATTCTGTGCGTGAAATAGCGGTGTGTGCATTCTGTGCATGACACAGCAGGGTGTTGATGGTGTGCTTGAAACAGTCGGGTGTTGATTCTGTGCGTCACACAGTGCGGTGTTGATTCTGTGCATGAAACTGCGGGGTGTTGATTCTGTGCGTGACACAGTGGGGTGTTGATTGTGTGCATGAAACAGTGGGGTGTTGATTCTGTGCGTCACACAGTGGGGTGTTGATTCTGTGCATGAAACTGCGGGGTGTTGATTCTGTGCGTGACACAGTGGGGTGTTGATTGTGTGCATGACACAGTGGGGTGTCGAATCTGTGCGTGACACAGCGGGGTGTTGATTCTGTGCGTGACACAGCGGGGTGTTGATTCTGTGCGTGACACAGTGGGGTGTTGATTGTGTGCGTGACACAGTGGGGTGTTGATTGTGTGCATGACACAGCGGGGTGTTGATTCTGTGCGTGACACAGTGGGGTGTGAATTGTGTGCATGACACAGTGGGGTGTTGATTGTGTGCCTGACACAGTGGGGTGTTGATTGTGTGCGTGAAACAGCGGGGTGTTGATTGTGTGTGAGAAACAGCGGTGTGTTGATTGTGTGCGTGAAACAGCGGGGTGTTGATTCTGAGCATGAAACAGCAGGGTGTTGATTGTGTGCGTGAAACAGCGGGGTGTTGATTCTGTGCGTGACACAGTGGGGTGTTGATTGTATGCATGAAACAGTGGGGTGTTGATTGTGTGCATGACACAGTGGGGTGTCGAATCTGTGCGTGACACAGCGGGGTGTTGATTCTGTGCGTGACACAGCGGGGTGTTGATTCTATTCGTGATACCGTGGGGTGTTGATTCGCTGCGTGACATAGCGGAGTGTTGATTGTGTGCGTGACACAGTGGGGTGTTGATTGTGTGCGTGACACAGTGGGGTGTTGATTGTGTGCATGACACAGCGGGGTGTTGATTTTGTGCGTGACACAGTGGGGTGTTGATTGTGTGCGTGACACAGTGGGGTGTTGATTGTGTGCATGACACAGCGGGGTGTTGATTTTGTGCGTGACACAGTGGGGTGTTGATTCTGTGCGTTGCACAGTGGGGTGTTGCATGTGTGCGTGACACAGAGTGGTGTTGATTCTGTGCGTGAAACAGCAGGGTGTTGATTGTGTCCGTGACACAGTGGGGTGTTGTTTGTGTGCATGAAACAGTGGGGTGTTGATTGTGTGCGTGAAACAGCGGGGTGTTGATTCTGTGCGTGAAACAGTGGAATGTTGATTCACTGCATGACATAGCGGAGTGTTGATTGGCTGCATGACATAGCGGAGTGTTGATTCTGTGCGTGAAACAGCGGGGTGTTGGTTCTGTGCGTGACACAGCGGGCTGTTGTTTGTGTGCATGAAACTGTGGGGTGTTGATTGTGTGCGTGAAAAGGCGGGGTGTAGATTCTGTGCGTGACACAGTGGGGTGTTGATTCTGTGTGTGACACAACGGGGTGTTGATTCTGTGAGTGACACAATGGGTTGTTGATTCTGTGCTTGACACAGCGGCGTCTTGATTGTGTGCGTGACACTGTGCGGTGTTGATTCTGTGCGCGACATAGCGGGGTGTTGATTGTGTGCGTGACAGTGGGGTGTTGATTCTGTGCGTGACACAGCGGGGTGTTCATTGTGTGCGTGAAGCAGCGGGGTGTTGATTCTGTGCGTGACACAGCGGGCTGTTGTTTGTGTGCATGAAACAGTAGGGTGTTGATTGTGTGCGTGAAACAGTGGGGTATTGATTGTGTGCGTGACACAGTGGTGTGTTGATTGTGTGCGTGACACAGCGGGGTATTGATTGCGTGCGTGACACAGCGGGGTGTTGATTCTGTGCGTGAAATAGCGGTGTGTGCATTCTGTGCATGACACAGCGGGGTGTTGATGGTGTGCTTGAAACAGTCGGGTGTTGATTCTGTGCGTCACACAGTGGGGTGTTGATTCTGTGCATGAAACTGTGGGGTGTTGATTCTGTGCGTGTCACAGTGGGGTGTTGATTGTGTGCATGAAACAGTGGGGTGTTGATTGTGTGCATGACACAGTGGGGTGTCGAATCTGTGCGTGACACAGCGGGGTGTTGATTCTGTGTGTGACAGTGTGCGGTGTTGATTCTGTGCGCGACATAGCGGGGTATTGATTGTGTGCGTGACACAGTGGGGTGTTGATTCTGTGCTTGACCCAGTGGGGTGTCGATTGTGTGCGTGAAACAGTGGGGTGTTCTGTGCATGACACAGCGGGGTGTTGATTCTGTGCGTGACACAGTGGGGTGTGAATCTGTGCGTGACAGAGTGGGGTATTCATTCTGTGCTTGACCCAGTGGGGTGTTGATTGTGTGCGTGAAACAGTGGGGTGTTCTGTGCATGACACAGCGGGGTGTTGATTCTGTGCGTTACACAGTGGGGTGTGAATTCTGCGCATGACACAGTGGGGTGTCGAATCTGTGCGTGACACAGCGGGGTGTTCATTCTGTGCGTGACACAGCGTGGTGTTGATTCTATTCGTGATACCGTGGGGTGTTGATTCGCTGCGTGACATAGCGGAGTGTTGATTCTGTGCGTGACACAGTGGTGTGTTGATTGTGTGCATGACACAGCAGGGTGTTGATTCTGTGCGTGACACAGTGGGGTGTTGATTCTGTGCGTGACACAGTGGGGTGTTGATTGTGTGCGTGACACAGTGGGGTGTTGATTGTGTGCATGACACAGCGGGGTGTTGATTTTGTGCGTGACACAGTGGGGTGTTGATTCTGTGCGTGACACAGTGGGGTGTTGCATGTGTGCGTGACACAGAGTGGTGTTGATTCTGTGCGTGAAACAGCAGGGTGTTGATTGTGTCCGTGACACAGAGGGCTGTTGATTCTGTGCGTGAAACAGTGGAATGTTGATTCGCTGCATTACATAGCGGAGTGTTGATTGGCTGCGTGACATAGCGGAGTGTCGATTCTGTGCGTGAAACAGCGGGGTGTTGATTCTGTGCGTGACACATTGGGGTGTAGATTCTGTGTGTGACACAGCGGGGTGTTGATTCTGTGCGTGACACAACGGGTTGTTGATTCTGTGCGTGACACAGCGGGGTCTTGATTGTGTGTGTGACACAGTGGGGTGTTGATTCTGTGTGTGACACAGCGGGGTGTTGATTCTGTGCGTGACACAGCGGGGTGTTGATTCTCTGCGTGATACAGCGGGTTGTTGATTCTGTGCGCGACACAGCGGGGTGTTGATTCTGTGGGTGAAACAGCTGGGTGTTGATTATTGTGCGTGACACAGCGGGGTGTTGATTCTGTGTGTGACACAACGGGGTGTTGATTGTGTGCGTGACACAGTGGGGTGTTGATTGTGTGCGTGACACAGCCGGTTGTTGATTCTGTGCGTGACAGTGTGGGGTATTCATTCTGTGCTTGACCCAGTGGGGTGTTGATTGTGTGCGTGAAACAGTGGGGTGTTCTGTGCATGACACAGCGGGGTGTTGATTCTGTGCGTGACACAGTGGGGTGTGAATCTGTGCGTGACAGAGTGGGGTATTCATTCTGTGCTTGACCCAGTGTGGTGTTGATTGTGTGCGTGAAACAGTGGGGTGTTCTGTGCATGACACAGCGGGGTGTTGATTCTGTGCGTTACACAGTGGGGTGTGAATTCTGTGCATGACACAGTGGGGTGTTGATTGTGTGCCTGACACAGTGGGGTGTTGATTGTGTGCGTGAAACAGCGGGGTGTTGATTGTGTGTGAGAAACAGCGGTGTGTTGATTGTGTGCGTGAAACAGAGGGGTGTTGATTCTGAGCATGAAACAGCAGGGTGTTGATTGTGTGCGTGAAACAGCGGGGTGTTGATTGTGTGCGTGACAGTGTGGTGTTGATTGTGTGCATGAAACAGTGGGTTATTGATTGTGTGCGTGACACAGTGGAGTGTTGTTTCTGTGCGTGACACCGTGGGGTGTTGATTCTGTGCCTGAAAACAGCGGGGTGTTGATTGTGTGCGTGAAACAGCGGGGTGTTGATTGTGTGCGTGACACAGTGGGGTGTTGATTGTGTTCATGACACAGTGTGGTGTTGATTGTGTGCGTGAAACAGTGGGGTGTTGATTGTGTGCGTGAAACAGTGGGGTGTTCTGTGCATGACACAGCGGGGTGTTGATTCTGTACATGAAACAGCGGGGTGTTGATTGTGTGCGTGAAACAGCGGGGTGTTGAGTCGATGCGTGACACAGTAGGGTGTTGATTCTGTGCGTTACACAGTGGGGTGTTGATTGTGTGCATGACACAGTGGGGTGTTGTTTCTTTGCGTGAAACAGCGGGGTGTTGATTGTCTGCGTGACACAGCGGGGTGTTGATTCTTTGCGTGAAACAGTGGGGTGTTGATTCTGTGCGTTACACAGTGGGGTGTTGATTGTGTGCATGACACAGTGGGGTGTTGTTTCTTTGCGTGAAACAGCGGGGTGTTGATTGTCTGCGTGACACAGCGGGGTGTTGATTCTTTGCGTGAAACAGTGGGGTGTTGATTCTGTGCGTGACACAGTGGGGTGTTGATTCTGTACGTGAAATAGTGTGGTGTTGATTCTGTGCGTTACACAGTGGGGTGTTGATTGTGTGCATGACACAGTGGGGTGTTGATTGTGTGCGTGACAGAGTGGGGTGTTGATTCTGTGCGTGACCCAGTGGTGTGTTGATTGTGTGCGTGAAACTGCGGGGTGTTGATTCTCTGCGTGACACAGCAGGGTGTTGATTCTGTGCGTGACACAGCGGGGTGTTCATTGTGTGCGTGAAGCAGCGGGGTGTTGATTCTGTGCGTAACACAGCGGGCTGTTGTTTGTGTGCATGAAACAGTAGGGTGTTGATTGTGTGCGTGAAACAGTGGGGTATTGATTGTGTGCGTGACACAGTGGTGTGTTGATTGTGTGCGTGACACAGCGGGGTATTGATTGCGTGCGTGACACAGCGGGGTGTTGATTCTGTGCGTGAAATAGCGGTGTGTGCATTCTGTGCATGACACAGCGGGGTGTTGATGGTGTGCTTGAAACAGTAGGGTGTTGATTCTGTGCGTCACACAGTGGGGTGTTGATTCTGTGCATGAAACTGTGGGGTGTTGATTCTGTGCGTGACACAGTGGGGTGTTGATTGTGTGCATGAAACAGTGGGGTGTTGATTGTGTGCATGACACAGTGGGGTGTCGAATCTGTGCGTGACACAGCGGGGTGTTGATTCTGTGTGTGACACAGCAGGGTGTTGATTCTGTGCGTGACGCAGCGGCGTCTTGATTGTGTGCGTGACACTGTGCGGTGTTGATTCTGTGCGCGACATAGCGGGGTATTGATTGTGTGCGTGACACAGTGGGGTGTTGATTCTGTGCTTGACCCAGTGGGGTGTTGATTGTGTGCGTGAAACAGTGGGGTGTTCTGTGCATGACACAGCGGGGTGTTGATTCTGTGCGTGACACAGTGGGGTGTGAATCTGTGCGTGACAGAGTGGGGTATTCATTCTGTGCTTGACCCAGTGGGGTGTTGATTGTGTGCGTGAAACAGTGGGGTGTTCTGTGCATGACACAGCGGGGTGTTGATTCTGTGCGTTACACAGTGGGGTGTGAATTCTGTGCATGACACAGTGGGGTGTCGAATCTGTGCGTGACACAGCGGGGTGTTGATTCTGTGCGTGACACAGCGGGGTGTTGATTCTATTCGTGATACCGTGGGGTGTTGATTCGCTGCTTGACATAGCGGAGTGTTGATTCTGTGCGTGACACAGTGGTGTGTTGATTGTGTGCATGACACAGCAGGGTGTTGATTCTGTGCGTGAAACAGTGGGGTATTGATTGTGTGCGTGACACAGTGGTGTGTTGATTGTGTGCGTGACACAGCGGGGTATTGATTGCGTGCGTGACACAGCGGGGTGTTGATTCTGTGCGTGACACAGCGGGGTGTTCATTGTGTGCGTGAAGCAGCGGGGTGTTGATTCTGTGCGTGACACAGCGGGCTGTTGTTTGTGTGCATGAAACAGTAGGGTGTTGATTGTGTGCGTGAAACAGTGGGGTATTGATTGTGTGCGTGACACTGTGGTGTGTTGATTGTGTGCGTGACACAGTGGGGTATTGATTGCGTGCGTGACACAGCGGGGTGTTGATTCTGTGCGTGAAATAGCGGTGTGTGCATTCTGTGCATGACACAGCGGGGTGTTGATGGTGTGCTTGTAACAGTCGGGTGTTGATTCTGTGCGTCACACAGTGGGGTGTTGATTCTGTGCATGAAACTGTGGGGTGTTGATTCTGTGCGTGACACAGTGGGGTGTAGATTGTGTGCATGAAACAGTGGGGTGTTGATTGTGTGCATGACACAGTGGGGTGTCGAATCTGTGCGTGACACAGCGGGGTGTTGATTCTGTGTGTGACACAGCGGGGTGTTGATTCTGTGCGTGACGCAGCGGCATCTTGATTGTGTGCGTGACACTGTGCGGTGTTGATTCTGTGCGCGACATAGCGGGGTATTGATTGTGTGCGTGACACAGTGGGGTGTTGATTCTGTGCTTGACCTAGTGGGGTGTTGATTGTGTGCGTGAAACAGTGGGGTGTTCTGTGCATGACACAGCGGGGTGTTGATTCTGTGCGTGACACAGTGGGGTGTGAATCCGTGCGTGACAGAGTGGGGTATTCATTCTGTGCTTGACCCAGTGGGGTGTTGATTCTATTCGTGATACCGTGGGGTGTTGATTCGCTGCGTGACATAGCGGAGTGTTGATTCTGTGCGTGACACAGTGGTGTGTTGATTGTGTGCATGACACAGCAGGGTGTTGATTCTGTGCGTGACACAGTGGGGTGTTGATTCTGTGCGTGACACAGTGGTGTGTTGATTGTGTGCGTGACACAGTGGGGTGTTGATTGTGTGCATGACACAGCGGGGTGTTGATTTTGTGCATGACACAGTGGGGTGTTGATTCTGTGCGTGACACAGTGGGGTGTTGCATGTGTGCGTGACACAGAGTGGTGTTGATTCTGTGCGTGAAACAGCAGGGTGTTGATTGTGTCCGTGACACAGAGGGCTGTTGATTCTGTGCGTGAAACAGTGGAATGTTGATTCGCTGCATTACATAGCGGAGTGTTGATTGGCTGCGTGACATAGCGGAGTGTTGATTCTGTGCGTGAAACAGCGGGGTGTTGATTCTGTGCGTGACACAGTGGGGTGTAGATTCTGTGTGTGACACAGCGGGGTGTTGATTCTGTGCGTGACACAACGGGTTGTTGATTCTGTGCGTGACACAGCGGGGTCTTGATTGTGTGTGTGACACAGTGGGGTGTTGATTCTG
Organism: Hypanus sabinus; assembly: GCF_030144855.1. Lineage (NCBI taxonomy): Eukaryota > Metazoa > Chordata > Chondrichthyes > Myliobatiformes > Dasyatidae > Hypanus > Hypanus sabinus. Next base: position 82,617,625 of record NC_082714.1, read on the forward strand.
TGTGTGACACAGCGGGGTGTTGATTCTGTGCGTGACACAGCGGGGTGTTGATTCTCTGCGTGACACAGCGGGGTGTTGATTCTGTGCGCGACACAGCGGGGTGTTGATTCTGTGGGTGAAACAGCTGGGTGTTGATTATTGTGCGTGACACAGCGGGGTGTTGATTCTGTGTGTGACACAACGGTGTGTTGATTGTGTGCGTGACACAGTGGGGTGTTGATTGTGTGCGTGACACAGCCGGTTGTTGATTCTGTGCGTGACAGATTGGGGTATTCATTCTGTGCTTGACCCAGTGGGGTGTTGATTGTGTGCGTGAAACAGTGGGGTGTTCTGTGCATGACACAGCGGGGTGTTGATTCTGTGCGTGACACAGTGGGGTGTGAATCTGTGCGTGACAGAGTGGGGTATTCATTCTGTGCTTGACCCAGTGGGGTGTTGATTGTGTGCGTGAAACAGTGGGGTGTTCTGTGCATGACACAGCGGGGTGTTGAATGTGTGCGTGACACATTGGGGTGTTGATTCTGTGCGTGAAACAGCGGGGTGTTGAATGTGTACGTGAAACAGCGGGGTGTTGATTGTGTGCGTGACACAGTGGGGTGTTGATTGTGTTCATGACACAGTGTGGTGTTGATAGTGTGCGTGAAACAGTGGGGTGTTGATTGTGTGCGTGAAACAGTGGGGTGTTCTGTGCATGACACAGTGGGGTGTTGATTCTGTACATGAAACAGCGGGGTGTTGATTGTGTGCGTGAAACAGCGGGGTGTTGAGTCGATGCGTGACACAGTAGGGTGTTGATTCTGTGCGTTACACAGTGGGGTGTTGATTGTGTGCATGACACAGTGGGGTGTTGTTTCTTTGCGTGAAACAGCAGGGTATTGATTGTCTGCGTGACACAGCGGGGTGTTGATTCTTTGCGTGAAACAGTGGGGTGTTGATTCTGTGCATGACACAGTGGGGTGTTGATTGTGTGCGTGACAGAGTGCGGTGTTGATTCTGTGCGTGACCCAGTGGTGTGTTGATTGTGTGCGTGAAACTGCGGGGTGTTGATTCTCTGCGTGACACAGCGGGGTGTTGATTCTGTGCGTGACACAGCGGGGTGTTCATTGTGTGCGTGAAGCAGCGGGGTGTTGATTCTGTGTGTGACACAGCGGGCTGTTGTTTGTGTGCGTGAAACAGTAGGGTGTTGATTGTGTGCGTGAAACAGTGGGGTATTGATTGTGTGCGTGACACAGTGGTGTGTTGATTGTGTGCGTGACACAGCGGGGTATTGATTGCGTGCGTGACACAGCGGGGTGTTGATTCTGTGCGTGAAATAGCGGTGTGTGCATTCTGTGCATGACACAGCGGGGTGTTGATGGTGTGCTTGAAACAGTCGGGTGTTGATTCTGTGCATGAAACTGCGGGGTGTTGATTCTGTGCGTGACACAGTGGGGTGTTGATTGTGTGCATGAAACAGTGGGGTGTTGATTGTGTGCATGACACAGTGGGGTGTCGAATCTGTGTGGGACACAGCGGGGTGTTGATTCCGTGCGTGACACAGCGGGGTGTTGATTCTATTCGTGATACCGTGGGGTGTTGATTCGCTGCGTGACATAGTGGAGTGTTGATTCTGTGCGTGACACAGTGGGGTGTTGATTGTGTGCATGACACAGCAGGGTGTTGATTCTGTGCGTGACACAGTGGGGTGTTGATTCTGTGCGTGACACAGTGGGGTGTTGATTGTGTGCGTGACACAGTGGGGTGTTGATTGTGTGCATGACACAGCGGGGTGTTGATTTTGTGCGTGACACAGTGGGGTGTTGATTCTATGCGTAACACAGTGGGGTGTTGCATGTGTGCGTGACACAGAGTGGTGTTGATTCTGTGCGTGAAACAGCAGGGTGTTGATTGTGTCCGTGACACAGAGGGCTGTTGATTCTGTGCGTGAAACAGTGGAATGTTGATTCGCTGCATTACATAGCAGAGTGTTGATTGGCTGCGTGACATAGCGGAGTGTTGATTCTGTGCGTGAAACAGCGGGGTGTTGATTCTGTGCGTGACACAGTGGGGTGTAGATTCTGTGTGTGACACAGCGGGGTGTTGATTCTTTGCGTGACACAACGGGTTGTTGATTCTGTGCGTGACACAGCGGGGTCTTGATTGTGTGTGTGACACAGTGGGGTGTTGATTCTGTACGTGACACAACGGGTTGTTGATTCTGTGTGTGACACAGCGGGGTCTTGATTGTGTGCGTGACACAGTGGGGTGTTGATTCTGTGCGTGACACTGTGGGGTGTCGATTCTGTGCGCGACATAGCGGAGTGTTGATTCTGTGCGTGACACAGTAGGGTGTTGATTCGCTGCGTGACACAGCGGTGTGTTGATTCTGTGCATGACACAGTGGGGTGTTGATTCTGTGCGTGAAACAGCGGGGTGTTGATTCTGTGGGTGAAACAGCGGGGTGTTGATACTGTGCGTGACACAGCGGGGTGTTGATTATGTGCGTGACACTGTGGGGTGTTGATTGTGTGCGTGACACAGCCGGTTGTTGATTCTGTGCGTGACAGAGTGGGGTATTCATTCTGTGCTTGACCCAGTGGGGTGTTGATTGTGTGCGTGAAACAGTGGGGTGTTCTGTGCATGACACAGCGGGGTGTTGATTCCGTGCGTTACACTGCGGGGTGTTGATTGTCTGTGTGACACAGCGGGGTGTTGATTGTGTGCGTAAAACAGCGGTGTGTTGATTGTGTGCGTGAAACAGCGGGGTGTTGATTCTGTGACTGCAACAGCGGGGTGTTGATTCTGTGCGTGACACAGTGGGGTGTTGATTCTGTGTGTGACACAGCGGGGTGTTGATTCTGTGAGTGACACAATGGGTTGTTGATTCTGTGCTTGACACAGCGGGGTCTTGATTGTGTGCGTGACACTGTGCGGTGTTGATTCTGTGCGCGACATAGCGGGGTGTTGATTGTGTGCGTGACACAGTGGGGTGTTGATTCGCTGCGTGACACAGCGGAGTGTTGATTCTGTGCGTGACACAGTGGGGTGTTGATTCTGTGCGTGACACAGCGGGGTGTTGATAGTGTGCGTGAAACATCGGGGTGTTGATTGTGTGCGATAAACAGCGGTGTGTTGATTGTGTGCGTGAAGCATCGGGGTGTTGATTCTGTGCATGAAACAGCAGGGTGTTGATTGTGTGCGTGAAACAGCGGGGTGTTGATTGTGTGCGTGACAGTGTGGTGTTGATTGTGTGCATGAAACAGCGGGGTGTTGATTCTCTGCGTGACAGAGCGGGGTGTTGATTGTGTGCGTGACACAGTGTGGTGTTGATTCTGTGTGTCACACCGTGGGGTGTTGATTCTGTGTGTGACACAACGGGGTATTGATTCTGTGCGTGACACAGCGGGGTGTTGATTGTGTGCGTGACACAGTGGGGTGTTGATTGTGTGCGTGACACAGCCGGTTGTTGATTCTGTGCGTGACAGAGTGGGGTATTCATTCTGCGCTTGACCCAGTGGGGTGTTGATTGTGTGGGTGAAACAGTGGGGTGTTCTGTGCATGACACAGCGGGGTGTTGATTCCGTGCGTTACACAGTGGTCTGTTGATTGTCTGTGTGACACAGCGGGGTGTTGATTCTGTGCGTGACACAGCGGGGTGTTCATTGTGTGCGTGAAGCAGCGGGGTGTTGATTCTGTGTGTGACACAGCGGGCTGTTGTTTGTGTGCGTGAAACAGTAGGGTGTTGATTGTGTGCGTGAAACAGTGGGGTATTGATTGTGTGCGTGACACAGTGGTGTGTTGATTGTGTGCGTGACACAGCGGGGTATTGATTGCGTGCGTGACACAGCGGGGTGTTGATTCTGTGCGTGAAATAGCGGTGTGTGCATTCTGTGCATGACACAGCGGGGTGTTGATGGTGTGCTTGAAACAGTCGGGTGTTGATTCTGTGCATGAAACTGCGGGGTGTTGATTCTGTGCGTGACACAGTGGGGTGTTGATTGTGTGCATGAAACAGTGGGGTGTTGATTGTGTGCATGACACAGTGGGGTGTCGAATCTGTGTGGGACACAGCGGGGTGTTGATTCCGTGCGTGACACAGCGGGGTGTTGATTCTATTCGTGATACCGTGGGGTGTTGATTCGCTGCGTGACATAGTGGAGTGTTGATTCTGTGCGTGACACAGTGGGGTGTTGATTGTGTGCATGACACAGCAGGGTGTTGATTCTGTGCGTGACACAGTGGGGTGTTGATTCTGTGCGTGACACAGTGGGGTGTTGATTGTGTGCGTGACACAGTGGGGTGTTGATTGTGTGCATGACACAGCGGGGTGTTGATTTTGTGCGTGACACAGTGGGGTGTTGATTCTATGCGTAACACAGTGGGGTGTTGCATGTGTGCGTGACACAGAGTGGTGTTGATTCTGTGCGTGAAACAGCAGGGTGTTGATTGTGTCCGTGACACAGAGGGCTGTTGATTCTGTGCGTGAAACAGTGGAATGTTGATTCGCTGCATTACATAGCAGAGTGTTGATTGGCTGCGTGACATAGCGGAGTGTTGATTCTGTGCGTGAAACAGCGGGGTGTTGATTCTGTGCGTGACACAGTGGGGTGTAGATTCTGTGTGTGACACAGCGGGGTGTTGATTCTTTGCGTGACACAACGGGTTGTTGATTCTGTGCGTGACACAGCGGGGTCTTGATTGTGTGTGTGACACAGTGGGGTGTTGATTCTGTACGTGACACAACGGGTTGTTGATTCTGTGTGTGACACAGCGGGGTCTTGATTGTGTGCGTGACACAGTGGGGTGTTGATTCTGTGCGTGACACTGTGGGGTGTCGATTCTGTGCGCGACATAGCGGAGTGTTGATTCTGTGCGTGACACAGTAGGGTGTTGATTCGCTGCGTGACACAGCGGTGTGTTGATTCTGTGCATGACACAGTGGGGTGTTGATTCTGTGCGTGAAACAGCGGGGTGTTGATTCTGTGGGTGAAACAGCGGGGTGTTGATACTGTGCGTGACACAGCGGGGTGTTGATTATGTGCGTGACACTGTGGGGTGTTGATTGTGTGCGTGACACAGCCGGTTGTTGATTCTGTGCGTGACAGAGTGGGGTATTCATTCTGTGCTTGACCCAGTGGGGTGTTGATTGTGTGCGTGAAACAGTGGGGTGTTCTGTGCATGACACAGCGGGGTGTTGATTCCGTGCGTTACACTGCGGGGTGTTGATTGTCTGTGTGACACAGCGGGGTGTTGATTGTGTGCGTAAAACAGCGGGGTGTGATTGTGTGCGAGAAACAGCGGTGTGTTGATTGTGTGCGTGAAACAGCGGGGTGTTGATTCTGTGACTGCAACAGCGGGGTGTTGATTCTGTGCGTGACACAGTGGGGTGTTGATTCTGTGTGTGACACAGCGGGGTGTTGATTCTGTGAGTGACACAATGGGTTGTTGATTCTGTGCTTGACACAGCGGGGTCTTGATTGTGTGCGTGACACTGTGCGGTGTTGATTCTGTGCGCGACATAGCGGGGTGTTGATTGTGTGCGTGACACAGTGGGGTGTTGATTCGCTGCGTGACACAGCGGAGTGTTGATTCTGTGCGTGACACAGTGGGGTGTTGATTCTGTGCGTGACACAGCGGGGTGTTGATAGTGTGCGTGAAACATCGGGGTGTTGATTGTGTGCGATAAACAGCGGTGTGTTGATTGTGTGCGTGAAGCATCGGGGTGTTGATTCTGTGCATGAAACAGCAGGGTGTTGATTGTGTGCGTGAAACAGCGGGGTGTTGATTGTGTGCGTGACAGTGTGGTGTTGATTGTGTGCATGAAACAGCGGGGTGTTGATTCTCTGCGTGACAGAGCGGGGTGTTGATTGTGTGCGTGACACAGTGTGGTGTTGATTCTGTGTGTCACACCGTGGGGTGTTGATTCTGTGTGTGACACAACGGGGTATTGATTCTGTGCGTGACACAGCGGGGTGTTGATTGTGTGCGTGACACAGTGGGGTGTTGATTGTGTGCGTGACACAGCCGGTTGTTGATTCTGTGCGTGACAGAGTGGGGTATTCATTCTGCGCTTGACCCAGTGGGGTGTTGATTGTGTGGGTGAAACAGTGGGGTGTTCTGTGCATGACACAGCGGGGTGTTGATTCCGTGCGTTACACAGTGGTCTGTTGATTGTCTGTGTGACACAGCGGGGTGTTGATTGTGTGCGTGACAGTGGGGTGTTGATTCTGTGCGTGAACAGTGGGGTATTGATTGTGTGCATGACACAGCGGGGTGTTGATTTTGTGCGTGACACAGTGGGGTGTTGATTCTGTGCGTGACACAGTGGGGTGTTGCATGTGTGCGTGACACAGAGTGGTGTTGATTCTGTGCGTGAAACAGCAGGGTGTTGATTGTGTCCGTAACACAGAGGGCTGTTGATTCTGTGCGTGAAACAGTGGAATGTTGATTCGCTGCATTACATAGCGGAGTGTTGATTGGCTGCGTGACATAGCGGAGTGTTGATTCTGTGCGTGAAACAGCGGGGTGTTGATTCTCTGCGTGACACAGTGGGGTGTAGATTCTGTGTGTGACACAGCGGGGTGTTGATTCTTTGCGTGACACAACGGGTTGTTGATTCTGTGCGTGACACAGCGGGGTCTTGATTGTGTGTGTGACACAGTGGGGTGTTGATTCTGTGTGTGACACAGCGGGGTGTTGATTGTGTGCGTGACACAGTGGGGTGTTGATTCTGTGCGTGACACTGTGGGGTGTCGATTCTGTGCGCGACATAGCGGAGTGTTGATCCTGTGCGTGACACTGTAGGGTGTTGATTCGCTGCGTGACACAGCGGTGTGTTGATTCTGTGCATGACACAGTGGGGTGTTGATTCTGTGCGTGAAACAGCGGGGTGTTGATTCTGTGGCTGAAACAGCGGGGTGTTGATTCTGTGCGTGACACAGCGGGGCGTTGATTGTGTGCGTGACACAGTGTGCTGTTGATTCTGTGTGTGACACCGCGAGGTGTTGATTCTGTCTGTGACACAACGGGGTGTTGATACTGTGCGTGACACAGCGGGGTGTTGATTGTGTGCGTGACACTGTGGGGTGTTGATTGTGTGCGTTACACAGCCGGTTGTTGATTCTGTGAGTGACAGATTGGGGTATTCATTCTGTGCTTGACCCAGTGGGGTGTTGATTGTGTGGGTGAAACAGTGGGGTGTTCTGTGCATGACACAGCGGGGTGTTGATTCCGTGCGTTACACAGCGGGGTGTTGATTGTCTGTGTGACACAGCGGGGTGTTGATTGTGTGCGTAAAACAGCGGGGTGTGATTGTGTGCGAGAAACAGCGGTGTGTTGATTGTGTGCGTGAAACAGCGGGGTGTTGATTCTGTGACTGCAACAGCGGGGTGTTGATTCTGTGCGTGACACAGTGGGGTGTTGATTCTGTGTGTGACACAGCGGGGTGTTGATTCTGTGAGTGACACAATGGGTTGTTGATTCTGTGCTTGACACAGCGTGGTCTTGATTGTGTGCGTGACACTGTGCGGTGTTGATTCTGTGTGCGACATAGCGGGGTGTTGATTGTGTGCGTGACACAGTGGGGTGTTGATTCGCTGCGTGACACAGCGGAGTGTTGATCCTGTGCGTGACACAGTGGGGTGTTGATTCTGAGCGTGAAACAGCGGGGTGTTGATTCTCTGCATGACACAGCGGGGTGTTGATTCTGTGCGCGACACAGCGGGGTGTTGATTCTGTGGGTGAAACAGCGGGGTGTTGATTCTGTGCGTGACACAGCGGGGTGTTGATTGTGTGCGTGACACAGTGGGGTGTTGATTCTGTGCGTGACACTGTGGGGTGTCGATTCTGTGCGCGACATAGCGGAGTGTTGATCCTGTGCGTGACACTGTAGGGTGTTGATTCGCTGCGTGACACAGCGGTGTGTTGATTCTGTGCATGACACAGTGGGGTGTTGATTCTGTGCGTGAAACAGCGGGGTGTTGATTCTGTGGCTGAAACAGCGGGGTGTTGATTCTGTGCGTGACACAGCGGGGCGTTGATTGTGTGCGTGACACAGTGTGCTGTTGATTCTGTGTGTGACACCGCGAGGTGTTGATTCTGTCTGTGACACAACGGGGTGTTGATACTGTGCGTGACACAGCGGGGTGTTGATTGTGTGCGTGACACTGTGGGGTGTTGATTGTGTGCGTTACACAGCCGGTTGTTGATTCTGTGAGTGACAGATTGGGGTATTCATTCTGTGCTTGACCCAGTGGGGTGTTGATTGTGTGGGTGAAACAGTGGGGTGTTCTGTGCATGACACAGCGGGGTGTTGATTCCGTGCGTTACACAGTGGAGTGTTGATTCTGTGCGTGAAACAGCGGGGTGTTGATTTTGTGCGTGACAGTGTGGTGTTGATTGTGTGCATGAAACAGCGGGGTATTGATTCTGTGCGTGACAGAGCGGGGTGTTGATTGTGTGCGTGACACAGTGTGGTGTTGATTCTGTGTGTGACACCGTGGGGTGTTGATTCTGTGTGTGACACAGTGGGGTGTTGATTGTGTGCATGACACAGTGGGGTGTTGTTTCTTTGCGTGAAACAGCGGGGTATTGATTGTCTGCGTGACACAGCGGGGTGTTGATTCTTTGCGTGAAACAGCAGGGTGTTGATTGTGTCCGTGACACAGAGGGCTGTTGATTCTGTGCGTGAAGCAGTGGAATGTTGATTCGCTGCATTACATAGCAGAGTGTTGATTGGCTGCGTGACATAGCGGAGTGTTGATTCTGTGCGTGAAACAGCGGGGTGTTGATTCTGTGCGTGACACAGTGGGGTGTAGATTCTGTGTGTGACACAGCGGGGTGTTGATTCTGTGCGTGAAACAGCGGAGTGTTGATTCGGTGCGTGCAACAGCGGGGTGTTGATTATGTGGGTGACACAGTGGGGTGTTGATTCTGTGTGTGACACAGCGGGGTGTTGATTCTGTGAGTGACACAATGGGTTGTTGATTCTGTGCTTGACACAGCGGGGTCTTGATTGTGTGCGTGACTGTGCGGTGTTGATTCTGTGCGCGACATAGCGGGGTGTTGATTGTGTGCGTGACACAGTGGGGTGTTGATTCGCTGCGTGACACAGCGGAGTGTTGATCCTGTGCGTGACACAGTGGAGTGTTGATTCTGTGCGTGAAACAGCGGGGTGTTGATTATGTGCGTGACAGTGTGGTGTTGATTGTGTGCATGAAACAGCGGGGTATTGATTCTGTGCGTGACAGAGCGGGGTGTTGATTGTGTGCGTGACACAGTGTGGTGTTGATTCTGTGTGTGACACCGTGGGGTGTTGATTCTGTGTGTGACACAGTGGGGTGTTGATTGTGTGCATGACACAGTGGGGTGTTGTTTCTTTGCGTGAAACAGCGGGGTATTGATTGTCTGCGTGACACAGCGGGGTGTTGATTCTTTGCGTGAAACAGTGGGGTGTTGATTCTGTGCATGACACAGTGGGGTGTTGATTGTGTGCGTGACACAGTGGGGTGTTGATTGTGTGCATGACACAGCGGGGTGTTGATTTTGTGCGTGACACAGTGGGGTGTTGATTCTATGCGTAACACAGTGGGGTGTTGCATGTGTGCGTGACACAGAGTGGTGTTGATTCTGTGCGTGAAACAGCAGGGTGTTGATTGTGTCCGTGACACAGAGGGCTGTTGATTCTGTGCGTGAAACAGTGGAATGTTGATTCGCTGCATTACATAGCAGAGTGTTGATTGGCTGCGTGACATAGCGGAGTGTTGATTCTGTGCGTGAAACAGCGGGGTGTTGATTCTGTGCGTGACACAGTGGGGTGTAGATTCTGTGTGTGACACAGCGGGGTGTTGATTCTTTGCGTGACACAACGGGTTGTTGATTCTGTGCGTGACACAGCGGGGTCTTGATTGTGTGTGTGACACAGTGGGGTGTTGATTCTGTACGTGACACAACGGGTTGTTGATTCTGTGTGTGACACAGCGGGGTCTTGATTGTGTGCGTGACACAGTGGGGTGTTGATTCTGTGCGTGACACTGTGGGGTGTCGATTCTGTGCGCGACATAGCGGAGTGTTGATTCTGTGCGTGACACAGTAGGGTGTTGATTCGCTGCGTGACACAGCGGTGTGTTGATTCTGTGCATGACACAGTGGGGTGTTGATTCTGTGCGTGAAACAGCGGGGTGTTGATTCTGTGGGTGAAACAGCGGGGTGTTGATACTGTGCGTGACACAGCGGGGTGTTGATTATGTGCGTGACACTGTGGGGTGTTGATTGTGTGCGTGACACAGCCGGTTGTTGATTCTGTGCGTGACAGAGTGGGGTATTCATTCTGTGCTTGACCCAGTGGGGTGTTGATTGTGTGCGTGAAACAGTGGGGTGTTCTGTGCATGACACAGCGGGGTGTTGATTCCGTGCGTTACACTGCGGGGTGTTGATTGTCTGTGTGACACAGCGGGGTGTTGATTGTGTGCGTAAAACAGCGGGGTGTGATTGTGTGCGAGAAACAGCGGTGTGTTGATTGTGTGCGTGAAACAGCGGGGTGTTGATTCTGTGACTGCAACAGCGGGGTGTTGATTCTGTGCGTGACACAGTGGGGTGTTGATTCTGTGTGTGACACAGCGGGGTGTTGATTCTGTGAGTGACACAATGGGTTGTTGATTCTGTGCTTGACACAGCGGGGTCTTGATTGTGTGCGTGACACTGTGCGGTGTTGATTCTGTGCGCGACATAGCGGGGTGTTGATTGTGTGCGTGACACAGTGGGGTGTTGATTCGCTGCGTGACACAGCGGAGTGTTGATTCTGTGCGTGACACAGTGGGGTGTTGATTCTGTGCGTGACACAGCGGGGTGTTGATAGTGTGCGTGAAACATCGGGGTGTTGATTGTGTGCGATAAACAGCGGTGTGTTGATTGTGTGCGTGAAGCATCGGGGTGTTGATTCTGTGCATGAAACAGCAGGGTGTTGATTGTGTGCGTGAAACAGCGGGGTGTTGATTGTGTGCGTGACAGTGTGGTGTTGATTGTGTGCATGAAACAGCGGGGTGTTGATTCTCTGCGTGACAGAGCGGGGTGTTGATTGTGTGCGTGACACAGTGTGGTGTTGATTCTGTGTGTCACACCGTGGGGTGTTGATTCTGTGTGTGACACAACGGGGTATTGATTCTGTGCGTGACACAGCGGGGTGTTGATTGTGTGCGTGACACAGTGGGGTGTTGATTGTGTGCGTGACACAGCCGGTTGTTGATTCTGTGCGTGACAGAGTGGGGTATTCATTCTGCGCTTGACCCAGTGGGGTGTTGATTGTGTGGGTGAAACAGTGGGGTGTTCTGTGCATGACACAGCGGGGTGTTGATTCCGTGCGTTACACAGTGGTCTGTTGATTGTCTGTGTGACACAGCGGGGTGTTGATTGTGTGCGTGACAGTGGGGTGTTGATTCTGTGCGTGAACAGTGGGGTATTGATTGTGTGCATGACACAGCGGGGTGTTGATTTTGTGCGTGACACAGTGGGGTGTTGATTCTGTGCGTGACACAGTGGGGTGTTGCATGTGTGCGTGACACAGAGTGGTGTTGATTCTGTGCGTGAAACAGCAGGGTGTTGATTGTGTCCGTAACACAGAGGGCTGTTGATTCTGTGCGTGAAACAGTGGAATGTTGATTCGCTGCATTACATAGCGGAGTGTTGATTGGCTGCGTGACATAGCGGAGTGTTGATTCTGTGCGTGAAACAGCGGGGTGTTGATTCTCTGCGTGACACAGTGGGGTGTAGATTCTGTGTGTGACACAGCGGGGTGTTGATTCTTTGCGTGACACAACGGGTTGTTGATTCTGTGCGTGACACAGCGGGGTCTTGATTGTGTGTGTGACAAAGTGGGGTGTTGATTCTGTGTGTGACACAGCGGGGTGTTGATTGTGTGCGTGACACAGTGGGGTTTTGATTCTGTGCGTGACACTGTGGGGTGTCGATTCTGTGCGCGACATAGCGGAGTGTTGATCCTGTGCGTGACACTGTAGGGTGTTGATTCGCTGCGTGACACAGCGGTGTGTTGATTCTGTGCATGACACAGTGGGGTGTTGATTCTGTGCGTGAAACAGCGGGGTGTTGATTCTGTGGCTGAAACAGCGGGGTGTTGATTCTGTGCGTGACACAGCGGGGCGTTGATTGTGTGCGTGACACAGTGTGCTGTTGATTCTGTGTGTGACACCGCGAGGTGTTGATTCTGTCTGTGACACAACGGGGTGTTGATACTGTGCGTGACACAGCGGGGTGTTGATTGTGTGCGTGACACTGTGGGGTGTTGATTGTGTGCGTTACACAGCCGGTTGTTGATTCTGTGAGTGACAGATTGGGGTATTCATTCTGTGCTTGACCCAGTGGGGTGTTGATTGTGTGGGTGAAACAGTGGGGTGTTCTGTGCATGACACAGCGGGGTGTTGATTCCGTGCGTTACACAGCGGGGTGTTGATTGTCTGTGTGACACAGCGGGGTGTTGATTGTGTGCGTAAAACAGCGGGGTGTGATTGTGTGCGAGAAACAGCGGTGTGTTGATTGTGTGCGTGAAACAGCGGGGTGTTGATTCTGTGACTGCAACAGCGGGGTGTTGATTCTGTGCGTGACACAGTGGGGTGTTGATTCTGTGTGTGACACAGCGGGGTGTTGATTCTGTGAGTGACACAATGGGTTGTTGATTCTGTGCTTGACACAGCGTGGTCTTGATTGTGTGCGTGACACTGTGCGGTGTTGATTCTGTGTGCGACATAGCGGGGTGTTGATTGTGTGCGTGACACAGTGGGGTGTTGATTCGCTGCGTGACACAGCGGAGTGTTGATCCTGTGCGTGACACAGTGGGGTGTTGATTCTGAGCGTGAAACAGCGGGGTGTTGATTCTCTGCATGACACAGCGGGGTGTTGATTCTGTGCGCGACACAGCGGGGTGTTGATTCTGTGGGTGAAACAGCGGGGTGTTGATTCTGTGCGTGACACAGCGGGGTGTTGATTGTGTGCGTGACACAGTGGGGTGTTGATTCTGTGCGTGACACTGTGGGGTGTCGATTCTGTGCGCGACATAGCGGAGTGTTGATCCTGTGCGTGACACTGTAGGGTGTTGATTCGCTGCGTGACACAGCGGTGTGTTGATTCTGTGCATGACACAGTGGGGTGTTGATTCTGTGCGTGAAACAGCGGGGTGTTGATTCTGTGGCTGAAACAGCGGGGTGTTGATTCTGTGCGTGACACAGCGGGGCGTTGATTGTGTGCGTGACACAGTGTGCTGTTGATTCTGTGTGTGACACCGCGAGGTGTTGATTCTGTCTGTGACACAACGGGGTGTTGATACTGTGCGTGACACAGCGGGGTGTTGATTGTGTGCGTGACACTGTGGGGTGTTGATTGTGTGCGTTACACAGCCGGTTGTTGATTCTGTGAGTGACAGATTGGGGTATTCATTCTGTGCTTGACCCAGTGGGGTGTTGATTGTGTGGGTGAAACAGTGGGGTGTTCTGTGCATGACACAGCGGGGTGTTGATTCCGTGCGTTACACAGTGGAGTGTTGATTCTGTGCGTGAAACAGCGGGGTGTTGATTTTGTGCGTGACAGTGTGGTGTTGATTGTGTGCATGAAACAGCGGGGTATTGATTCTGTGCGTGACAGAGCGGGGTGTTGATTGTGTGCGTGACACAGTGTGGTGTTGATTCTGTGTGTGACACCGTGGGGTGTTGATTCTGTGTGTGACACAGTGGGGTGTTGATTGTGTGCATGACACAGTGGGGTGTTGTTTCTTTGCGTGAAACAGCGGGGTATTGATTGTCTGCGTGACACAGCGGGGTGTTGATTCTTTGCGTGAAACAGCAGGGTGTTGATTGTGTCCGTGACACAGAGGGCTGTTGATTCTGTGCGTGAAGCAGTGGAATGTTGATTCGCTGCATTACATAGCAGAGTGTTGATTGGCTGCGTGACATAGCGGAGTGTTGATTCTGTGCGTGAAACAGCGGGGTGTTGATTCTGTGCGTGACACAGTGGGGTGTAGATTCTGTGTGTGACACAGCGGGGTGTTGATTCTGTGCGTGAAACAGCGGAGTGTTGATTCGGTGCGTGCAACAGCGGGGTGTTGATTATGTGGGTGACACAGTGGGGTGTTGATTCTGTGTGTGACACAGCGGGGTGTTGATTCTGTGAGTGACACAATGGGTTGTTGATTCTGTGCTTGACACAGCGGGGTCTTGATTGTGTGCGTGACTGTGCGGTGTTGATTCTGTGCGCGACATAGCGGGGTGTTGATTGTGTGCGTGACACAGTGGGGTGTTGATTCGCTGCGTGACACAGCGGAGTGTTGATCCTGTGCGTGACACAGTGGAGTGTTGATTCTGTGCGTGAAACAGCGGGGTGTTGATTATGTGCGTGACAGTGTGGTGTTGATTGTGTGCATGAAACAGCGGGGTATTGATTCTGTGCGTGACAGAGCGGGGTGTTGATTGTGTGCGTGACACAGTGTGGTGTTGATTCTGTGTGTGACACCGTGGGGTGTTGATTCTGTGTGTGACACAGTGGGGTGTTGATTGTGTGCATGACACAGTGGGGTGTTGTTTCTTTGCGTGAAACAGCGGGGTATTGATTGTCTGCGTGACACAGCGGGGTGTTGATTCTTTGCGTGAAACAGTGGGGTGTTGATTCTGTGCATGACACAGTGGGGTGTTGATTGTGTGCGTGACAGAGTGGGGTGTTGATTCTGTGCGTGACCCAGTGGTGCGTTGATTGTGTGCTTGAAACTGCGGGGTGTTGATTCTCTGCGTGACACAGCGGGGTGTTGATTCTGTGCGTGACACAGCGGGGTGTTCATTGTGTGCGTGAAGCAGCGGGGTGTTGATTCTGTGTGTGACACAGCGGGCTGTTGTTTGTGTGCGTGAAACAGTAGGGTGTTGATTGTGTGCGTGAAACAGTGGGGTATTGATTGTGTACGTGACACAGTGGTGTGTTGATTGTGTGCGTGACACAGCGGGGTATTGATTGCGTGCGTGACACAGCGGGGTGTTGATTCTGTGCGTGAAATAGCGGTGTGTGCATTCTGTGCATGACACAGCAGGGTGTTGATGGTGTGCTTGAAACAGTCGGGTGTTGATTCTGTGCATGAAACTGCGGGGTGTTGATTCTGTGCGTGACACAGTGGGGTGTTGATTGTGTGCATGAAACAGTGGGGTGTTGATTGTGTGCATGACACAGTGGGGTGTCGAATCTGTGCGGGACACAGCGGGGTGTTGATTCTGTGCGTGACACAGCGGGGTGTTGATTCTATTCGTGATACCGTGGGGTGTTGATTCGCTGCGTGACATAGTGGAGTGTTGATTCTGTGCGTGACACAGTGGGTTGTTGATTGTGTGCATGACACAGCAGTGTGTTGATTCTGTGCGTGACACAGTGGGGTGTTGATTCTGTGCGTGACACAGTGGGGTGTTGATTGTGTGCATGACACAGCGGGGTGTTGATTTTGTGCGTGACACAGTGGGGTGTTGATTCTGTGCGTAACACAGTGGGGTGTTGCATGTGTGCGTGACACAGAGTGGTGTTGATTCTGTGCGTGAAACAGCAGGGTGTTGATTGTGTCCGTGACACAGAGGGCTGTTGATTCTGTGCGTGAAACAGTGGAATGTTGATTCGCTGCATTACATAGCAGAGTGTTGATTGGCTGCGTGACATAGCGGAGTGTTGATTCTGTGCGTGAAACAGCGGGGTGTTGATTCTGTGCGTGACACAGTGGGGTGTAGATTCTGTGTGTGACACAGCGGGGTGTTGATTCTTTGCGTGACAGAACGGGTTGTTGATTCTGTGCGTGACACAGCGGGGTCTTGATTGTGTGTGTGACACAGTGGGGTGTTGATTCTGTGTGTGACACAGCGGGGTGTTGATTGTGTGCATGACACAGTGGGGTGTTGTTTCTTTGCGTGAAACAGCGGGGTATTGATTGTCTGCGTGACATAGCGGAGTGTTGATTCTGTGCGTGAAACAGCGGGGTGTTGATTCTCTGCGTGACACAGTGGGGTGTAGATTCTGTGTGTGACACAGCGGGGTGTTGATTCTTTGCGTGACACAACGGGTTGTTGATTCTGTGCGTGACACAGCGGGGTCTTGATTGTGTGTGTGACACAGTGGGGTGTTGATTCTGTGTGTGACACAGCGGGGTGTTGATTGTGTGCGTGACACAGTGGGGTGTTGATTCTGTGCGTGACACTGTGGGGTGTCGATTCTGTGCGCGACATAGCGGAGTGTTGATCCTGTGCGTGACACTGTAGGGTGTTGATTCGCTGCGTGACACAGCGGTGTGTTGATTCTGTGCATGACACAGTGGGGTGTTGATTCTGTGCGTGAAACAGCGGGGTGTTGATTCTGTGGCTGAAACAGCGGGGTGTTGATTCTGTGCGTGACACAGCGGGGCGTTGATTGTGTGCGTGACACAGTGTGCTGTTGATTCTGTGTGTGACACCGCGAGGTGTTGATTCTGTCTGTGACACAACGGGGTGTTGATACTGTGCGTGACACAGCGGGGTGTTGATTGTGTGCGTGACACTGTGGGGTGTTGATTGTGTGCGTTACACAGCCGGTTGTTGATTCTGTGAGTGACAGATTGGGGTATTCATTCTGTGCTTGACCCAGTGGGGTGTTGATTGTGTGGGTGAAACAGTGGGGTGTTCTGTGCATGACACAGCGGGGTGTTGATTCCGTGCGTTACACAGCGGGGTGTTGATTGTCTGTGTGACACAGCGGGGTGTTGATTCTGTGGGTGAAACAGCGGGGTGTTGATTCTGTGACTGCAACAGCGGGGTGTTGATTCTGTGCGTGACACAGTGGGGTGTAGATTCTGTGTGTGACACAGCGGGGTGTTGATTCTGTGAGTGACACAATGGGTTGTTGATTCTGTGCTTGACACTGCGGGGTCTTGATTGTGTGCGTGACACTGTGCGGTGTTGATTCTGTGTGCGACATAGCGGGGTGTTGATTGTGTGCGTGACACAGTGGGGTGTTGATTCGCTGCGTGACACAGCGGAGTGTTGATCCTGTGCGTGACACAGTGGGGTGTTGATTCTGTGCGTGAAACAGCGGGGTGTTGATTCTCTGCATGACACAGCGGGGTGTTGATTCTGTGCGCGACACAGCGGGGTGTTGATTCTGTGGGTGAAGCAGCGGGGTGTTGATTCTGTGCGTGACACAGCGGGGTGTTGATTGTGTGCGTGACACAGTGGGGTGTTGATTCTGTGCGTGACACTGTGGGGTGTCGATTCTGTGCGCGACATAGCGGAGTGTTGATCCTGTGCGTGACACTGTAGGGTGTTGATTCGCTGCGTGACACAGCGGTGTGTTGATTCTGTGCATGACACAGTGGGGTGTTGATTCTGTGCGTGAAACAGCGGGGTGTTGATTCTGTGGCTGAAACAGCGGGGTGTTGATTCTGTGCGTGACACAGCGGGGCGTTGATTGTGTGCGTGACACAGTGTGCTGTTGATTCTGTGTGTGACACCGCGAGGTGTTGATTCTGTCTGTGACACAACGGGGTGTTGATACTGTGCGTGACACAGCGGGGTGTTGATTGTGTGCGTGACACTGTGGGGTGTTGATTGTGTGCGTTACACAGCCGGTTGTTGATTCTGTGAGTGACAGATTGGGGTATTCATTCTGTGCTTGACCCAGTGGGGTGTTGATTGTGTGGGTGAAACAGTGGGGTGTTCTGTGCATGACACAGCGGGGTGTTGATTCCGTGCGTTACACAGCGGGGTGTTGATTGTCTGTGTGACACAGCGGGGTGTTGATTCTGTGGGTGAAACAGCGGGGTGTTGATTCTGTGACTGCAACAGCGGGGTGTTGATTCTGTGCGTGACACAGTGGGGTGTAGATTCTGTGTGTGACACAGCGGGGTGTTGATTCTGTGAGTGACACAATGGGTTGTTGATTCTGTGCTTGACACTGCGGGGTCTTGATTGTGTGCGTGACACTGTGCGGTGTTGATTCTGTGTGCGACATAGCGGGGTGTTGATTGTGTGCGTGACACAGTGGGGTGTTGATTCGCTGCGTGACACAGCGGAGTGTTGATCCTGTGCGTGACACAGTGGGGTGTTGATTCTGTGCGTGAAACAGCGGGGTGTTGATTCTCTGCATGACACAGCGGGGTGTTGATTCTGTGCGCGACACAGCGGGGTGTTGATTCTGTGGGTGACACCGCGAGGTGTTGATTCTGTCTGTGACACAACGGGGTGTTGATACTGTGCGTGACACAGCGGGGTGTTGATTGTGTGCGTGACACTGTGGGGTGTTGATTGTGTGCGTTACACAGCCGGTTGTTGATTCTGTGAGTGACAGATTGGGGTATTCATTCTGTGCTTGACCCAGTGGGGTGTTGATTGTGTGGGTGAAACAGTGGGGTGTTCTGTGCATGACACAGCGGGGTGTTGATTCCGTGCGTTACACAGTGGAGTGTTGATTCTGTGCGTGAAACAGCGGGGTGTTGATTATGTGCGTGACAGTGTGGTGTTGATTGTGTGCATGAAACAGCGGGGTATTGATTCTGTGCGTGACAGAGCGGGGTGTTGATTGTGTGCGTGACACAGTGTGGTGTTGATTCTGTGTGTGACACCGTGGGGTGTTGATTCTGTGTGTGACACAGTGGGGTGTTGATTGTGTGCATGACACAGTGGGGTGTTGTTTCTTTGCGTGAAACAGCGGGGTATTGATTGTCTGCGTGACACAGCGGGGTGTTGATTCTTTGCGTGAAACAGCAGGGTGTTGATTGTGTCCGTGACACAGAGGGCTGTTGATTCTGTGCGTGAAACAGTGGAATGTTGATTCGCTGCATTACATAGCAGAGTGTTGATTGGCTGCGTGACATAGCGGAGTGTTGATTCTGTGCGTGAAACAGCGGGGTGTTGATTCTGTGCGTGACACAGTGGGGTGTAGATTCTGTGTGTGACACAGCGGGGTGTTGATTCTGTGCGTGAAACAGCGGAGTGTTGATTCGGTGCGTGCAACAGCGGGGTGTTGATTATGTGGGTGACACAGTGGGGTGTTGATTCTGTGTGTGACACAGCGGGGTGTTGATTCTGTGAGTGACACAATGGGTTGTTGATTCTGTGCTTGACACAGCGGGGTCTTGATTGTGTGCGTGACTGTGCGGTGTTGATTCTGTGCGCGACATAGCGGGGTGTTGATTGTGTGCGTGACACAGTGGGGTGTTGATTCGCTGCGTGACACAGCGGAGTGTTGATCCTGTGCGTGACACAGTGGAGTGTTGATTCTGTGCGTGAAACAGCGGGGTGTTGATTATGTGCGTGACAGTGTGGTGTTGATTGTGTGCATGAAACAGCGGGGTATTGATTCTGTGCGTGACAGAGCGGGGTGTTGATTGTGTGCGTGACACAGTGTGGTGTTGATTCTGTGTGTGACACCGTGGGGTGTTGATTCTGTGTGTGACACAGTGGGGTGTTGATTGTGTGCATGACACAGGTGGGTGTTGTTTCTTTGCGTGAAACAGCGGGGTATTGATTGTCTGCGTGACACAGCGGGGTGTTGATTCTTTGCGTGAAACAGTGGGGTGTTGATTCTGTGCATGACACAGTGGGGTGTTGATTGTGTGCGTGACAGAGTGGGGTGTTGATTCTGTGCGTGACCCAGTGGTGCGTTGATTGTGTGCTTGAAACTGCGGGGTGTTGATTCTCTGCGTGACACAGCGGGGTGTTGATTCTGTGCGTGACACAGCGGGGTGTTCATTGTGTGCGTGAAGCAGCGGGGTGTTGATTCTGTGTGTGACACAGCGGGCTGTTGTTTGTGTGCGTGAAACAGTAGGGTGTTGATTGTGTGCGTGAAACAGTGGGGTATTGATTGTGTACGTGACACAGTGGTGTGTTGATTGTGTGCGTGACACAGCGGGGTATTGATTGCGTGCGTGACACAGCGGGGTGTTGATTCTGTGCGTGAAATAGCGGTGTGTGCATTCTGTGCATGACACAGCAGGGTGTTGATGGTGTGCTTGAAACAGTCGGGTGTTGATTCTGTGCATGAAACTGCGGGGTGTTGATTCTGTGCGTGACACAGTGGGGTGTTGATTGTGTGCATGAAACAGTGGGGTGTTGATTGTGTGCATGACACAGTGGGGTGTCGAATCTGTGCGGGACACAGCGGGGTGTTGATTCTGTGCGTGACACAGAGGGGTGTTGATTCTATTCGTGATACCGTGGGGTGTTGATTCGCTGCGTGACATAGTGGAGTGTTGATTCTGTGCGTGACACAGTGGGGTGTTGATTGTGTGCATGACACAGCAGTGTGTTGATTCTGTGCGTGACACAGTGGGGTGTTGATTCTGTGCGTGACACAGTGGGGTGTTGATTGTGTGCATGACACAGCGGGGTGTTGATTTTGTGCGTGACACAGTGGGGTGTTGATTCTGTGCGTAACACAGTGGGGTGTTGCATGTGTGCGTGACACAGAGTGGTGTTGATTCTGTGCGTGAAACAGCAGGGTGTTGATTGTGTCCGTGACACAGAGGGCTGTTGATTCTGTGCGTGAAACAGTGGAATGTTGATTCGCTGCATTACATAGCAGAGTGTTGATTGGCTGCGTGACATAGCGGAGTGTTGATTCTGTGCGTGAAACAGCGGGGTGTTGATTCTGTGCGTGACACAGTGGGGTGTAGATTCTGTGTGTGACACAGCGGGGTGTTGATTCTTTGCGTGACAGAACGGGTTGTTGATTCTGTGCGTGACACAGCGGGGTCTTGATTGTGTGTGTGACACAGTGGGGTGTTGATTCTGTGTGTGACACAGCGGGGTGTTGATTGTGTGCATGACACAGTGGGGTGTTGTTTCTTTGCGTGAAACAGCGGGGTATTGATTGTCTGCGTGACATAGCGGAGTGTTGATTCTGTGCGTGAAACAGCGGGGTGTTGATTCTCTGCGTGACACAGTGGGGTGTAGATTCTGTGTGTGACACAGCGGGGTGTTGATTCTTTGCGTGACACAACGGGTTGTTGATTCTGTGCGTGACACAGCGGGGTCTTGATTGTGTGTGTGACACAGTGGGGTGTTGATTCTGTGTGTGACACAGCGGGGTGTTGATTGTGTGCGTGACACAGTGGGGTGTTGATTCTGTGCGTGACACTGTGGGGTGTCGATTCTGTGCGCGACATAGCGGAGTGTTGATCCTGTGCGTGACACTGTAGGGTGTTGATTCGCTGCGTGACACAGCGGTGTGTTGATTCTGTGCATGACACAGTGGGGTGTTGATTCTGTGCGTGAAACAGCGGGGTGTTGATTCTGTGGCTGAAACAGCGGGGTGTTGATTCTGTGCATGACACAGCGGGGCGTTGATTGTGTGCGTGACACAGTGTGCTGTTGATTCTGTGTGTGACACCGCGAGGTGTTGATTCTGTCTGTGACACAACGGGGTGTTGATACTGTGCGTGACACAGCGGGGTGTTGATTGTGTGCGTGACACTGTGGGGTGTTGATTGTGTGCGTTACACAGCCGGTTGTTGATTCTGTGAGTGACAGATTGGGGTATTCATTCTGTGCTTGACCCAGTGGGGTGTTGATTGTGTGGGTGAAACAGTGGGGTGTTCTGTGCATGACACAGCGGGGTGTTGATTCCGTGCGTTACACAGTGGAGTGTTGATTCTGTGCGTGAAACAGCGGGGTGTTGATTATGTGCGTGACAGTGTGGTGTTGATTGTGTGCATGAAACAGCGGGGTATTGATTCTGTGCGTGACAGAGCGGGGTGTTGATTGTGTGCGTGACACAGTGTGGTGTTGATTCTGTGTGTGACACCGTGGGGTGTTGATTCTGTGTGTGACACAGTGGGGTGTTGATTGTGTGCATGACACAGTGGGGTGTTGTTTCTTTGCGTGAAACAGCGGGGTATTGATTGTCTGCGTGACACAGCGGGGTGTTGATTCTTTGCGTGAAACAGCAGGGTGTTGATTGTGTCCGTGACACAGAGGGCTGTTGATTCTGTGCGTGAAACAGTGGAATGTTGATTCGCTGCATTACATAGCAGAGTGTTGATTGGCTGCGTGACATAGCGGAGTGTTGATTCTGTGCGTGAAACAGCGGGGTGTTGATTCTGTGCGTGACACAGTGGGGTGTAGATTCTGTGTGTGACACAGCGGGGTGTTGATTCTGTGCGTGAAACAGCGGAGTGTTGATTCGGTGCGTGCAACAGCGGGGTGTTGATTATGTGGGTGACACAGTGGGGTGTTGATTCTGTGTGTGACACAGCGGGGTGTTGATTCTGTGAGTGACACAATGGGTTGTTGATTCTGTGCTTGACACAGCGGGGTCTTGATTGTGTGCGTGACTGTGCGGTGTTGATTCTGTGCGCGACATAGCGGGGTGTTGATTGTGTGCGTGACACAGTGGGGTGTTGATTCGCTGCGTGACACAGCGGAGTGTTGATCCTGTGCGTGACACAGTGGAGTGTTGATTCTGTGCGTGAAACAGCGGGGTGTTGATTATGTGCGTGACAGTGTGGTGTTGATTGTGTGCATGAAACAGCGGGGTATTGATTCTGTGCGTGACAGAGCGGGGTGTTGATTGTGTGCGTGACACAGTGTGGTGTTGATTCTGTGTGTGACACCGTGGGGTGTTGATTCTGTGTGTGACACAGTGGGGTGTTGATTGTGTGCATGACACAGGTGGGTGTTGTTTCTTTGCGTGAAACAGCGGGGTATTGATTGTCTGCGTGACACAGCGGGGTGTTGATTCTTTGCGTGAAACAGTGGGGTGTTGATTCTGTGCATGACACAGTGGGGTGTTGATTGTGTGCGTGACAGAGTGGGGTGTTGATTCTGTGCGTGACCCAGTGGTGCGTTGATTGTGTGCTTGAAACTGCGGGGTGTTGATTCTCTGCGTGACACAGCGGGGTGTTGATTCTGTGCGTGACACAGCGGGGTGTTCATTGTGTGCGTGAAGCAGCGGGGTGTTGATTCTGTGTGTGACACAGCGGGCTGTTGTTTGTGTGCGTGAAACAGTAGGGTGTTGATTGTGTGCGTGAAACAGTGGGGTATTGATTGTGTACGTGACACAGTGGTGTGTTGATTGTGTGCGTGACACAGCGGGGTATTGATTGCGTGCGTGACACAGCGGGGTGTTGATTCTGTGCGTGAAATAGCGGTGTGTGCATTCTGTGCATGACACAGCAGGGTGTTGATGGTGTGCTTGAAACAGTCGGGTGTTGATTCTGTGCATGAAACTGCGGGGTGTTGATTCTGTGCGTGACACAGTGGGGTGTTGATTGTGTGCATGAAACAGTGGGGTGTTGATTGTGTGCATGACACAGTGGGGTGTCGAATCTGTGCGGGACACAGCGGGGTGTTGATTCTGTGCGTGACACAGAGGGGTGTTGATTCTATTCGTGATACCGTGGGGTGTTGATTCGCTGCGTGACATAGTGGAGTGTTGATTCTGTGCGTGACACAGTGGGGTGTTGATTGTGTGCATGACACAGCAGTGTGTTGATTCTGTGCGTGACACAGTGGGGTGTTGATTCTGTGCGTGACACAGTGGGGTGTTGATTGTGTGCATGACACAGCGGGGTGTTGATTTTGTGCGTGACACAGTGGGGTGTTGATTCTGTGCGTAACACAGTGGGGTGTTGCATGTGTGCGTGACACAGAGTGGTGTTGATTCTGTGCGTGAAACAGCAGGGTGTTGATTGTGTCCGTGACACAGAGGGCTGTTGATTCTGTGCGTGAAACAGTGGAATGTTGATTCGCTGCATTACATAGCAGAGTGTTGATTGGCTGCGTGACATAGCGGAGTGTTGATTCTGTGCGTGAAACAGCGGGGTGTTGATTCTGTGCGTGACACAGTGGGGTGTAGATTCTGTGTGTGACACAGCGGGGTGTTGATTCTTTGCGTGACAGAACGGGTTGTTGATTCTGTGCGTGACACAGCGGGGTCTTGATTGTGTGTGTGACACAGTGGGGTGTTGATTCTGTGTGTGACACAGCGGGGTGTTGATTGTGTGCATGACACAGTGGGGTGTTGTTTCTTTGCATGAAACAGCGGGGTATTGATTGTCTGCGTGACATAGCGGAGTGTTGATTCTGTGCGTGAAACAGCGGGGTGTTGATTCTCTGCGTGACACAGTGGGGTGTAGATTCTGTGTGTGACACAGCGGGGTGTTGATTCTTTGCGTGACACAACGGGTTGTTGATTCTGTGCGTGACACAGCGGGGTCTTGATTGTGTGTGTGACACAGTGGGGTGTTGATTCTGTGTGTGACACAGCGGGGTGTTGATTGTGTGCGTGACACAGTGGGGTGTTGATTCTGTGCGTGACACTGTGGGGTGTCGATTCTGTGCGCGACATAGCGGAGTGTTGATCCTGTGCGTGACACTGTAGGGTGTTGATTCGCTGCGTGACACAGCGGTGTGTTGATTCTGTGCATGACACAGTGGGGTGTTGATTCTGTGCGTGAAACAGCGGGGTGTTGATTCTGTGGCTGAAACAGCGGGGTGTTGATTCTGTGCATGACACAGCGGGGCGTTGATTGTGTGCGTGACACAGTGTGCTGTTGATTCTGTGTGTGACACCGCGAGGTGTTGATTCTGTCTGTGACACAACGGGGTGTTGATACTGTGCGTGACACAGCGGGGTGTTGATTGTGTGCGTGACACTGTGGGGTGTTGATTGTGTGCGTTACACAGCCGGTTGTTGATTCTGTGAGTGACAGATTGGGGTATTCATTCTGTGCTTGACCCAGTGGGGTGTTGATTGTGTGGGTGAAACAGTGGGGTGTTCTGTGCATGACACAGCGGGGTGTTGATTCCGTGCGTTACACAGCGGGGTGTTGATTGTCTGTGTGACACAGCGGGGTGTTGATTCTGTGGGTGAAACAGCGGGGTGTTGATTCTGTGACTGCAACAGCGGGGTGTTGATTCTGTGCGTGACACAGTGGGGTGTTGATTCTGTGTGTGACACAGCGGGGTGTTGATTCTGTGAGTGACACAATGGGTTGTTGATTCTGTGCTTGACACAGCATGGTCTTGATTGTGTGCGTGACACTGTGCGGTGTTGATTCTGTGTGCGACATAGCGGGGTGTTGATTGTGTGCGTGACACAGTGGGGTGTTGATTCGCTGCATGACACAGCGGAGTGTTGATCCTGTGCGTGACACAGTGGGGTGTTGATTCTGTGCGTGAAACAGCGGGGTGTTGATTCTCTGCATGACACAGCGGGGTGTTGATTCTGTGCGCGACACAGCGGGGTGTTGATTCTGTGGGTGAAACAGCGGGGTGTTGATTCTGTGCGTGACACAGCGGGGTGTTGATTGTGTGCGTGACACAGTGGGGTGTTGATTCTGTGCGTGACACTGTGGGGTGTCGATTCTGTGCGCGACATAGCGGAGTGTTGATCCTGTGCGTGACACTGTAGGGTGTTGATTCGCTGCGTGACACAGCGGTGTGTTGATTCTGTGCATGACACAGTGGGGTGTTGATTCTGTGCGTGAAACAGCGGGGTGTTGATTCTGTGGCTGAAACAGCGGGGTGTTGATTCTGTGCGTGACACAGCGGGGCGTTGATTGTGTGCGTGACACAGTGTGCTGTTGATTCTGTGTGTGACACCGCGAGGTGTTGATTCTGTCTGTGACACAACGGGGTGTTGATACTGTGCGTGACACAGCGGGGTGTTGATTGTGTGCGTGACACTGTGGGGTGTTGATTGTGTGCGTTACACAGCCGGTTGTTGATTCTGTGAGTGACAGATTGGGGTATTCATTCTGTGCTTGACCCAGTGGGGTGTTGATTGTGTGGGTGAAACAGTGGGGTGTTCTGTGCATGACACAGCGGGGTGTTGATTCCGTGCGTTACACAGCGGGGTGTTGATTGTCTGTGTGACACAGCGGGGTGTTGATTGTGTGCGTAAAACAGCGGGGTGTGATTGTGTGCGAGAAACAGCGGTGTGTTGATTTTGTGCGTGAAACAGCGGGGTGTTGATTCTGTGACTGCAACAGCGGGGTGTTGATTCTGTGCGTGACACAGTGGGGTGTTGATTCTGTGTGTGACACAGCGGGGTGTTGATTCTGTGAGTGACACAATGGGTTGTTGATTCTGTGCTTGACACAGCGTGGTCTTGATTGTGTGCGTGACACTGTGCGGTGTTGATTCTGTGTGCGACATAGCGGGGTGTTGATTGTGTGCGTGACACAGTGGGGTGTTGATTCGCTGCGTGACACAGCGGAGTGTTGATCCTGTGCGTGACACAGTGGGGTGTTGATTCTGTGCGTGAAACAGCGGGGTGTTGATTCTCTGCATGACACAGCCGGGTGTTGATTCTGTGCGCGACACAGCGGGGTGTTGATTCTGTGGGTGAAACAGCGGGGTGTTGATTCTGTGCGTGACACAGCGGGGTGTTGATTCTGTGTGTGACACAACGGGGTGTTGATTCTGTGCGTGACACAGCGGGGTGTTGATTGTGTACGTTACACAGTGGGGTGTTGATTGTGTGTGTGACACAGCCGGTTGTTGATTCTGTGCGTGACAGAGTGGGGTATTCATTCTGTGCTTGACCCAGTGGGGTGTTGATTGTGTGCGTGAAACAGTGGGGTGTTCTGTGCATGACACAGCCGGGTGTTGATTCTGTGCGTGACACAGTGGGGTTTGAATTCTGTGCGTGACACAGTGGGGTGTTGATTGTGTGCGTGACACAGCGGGGTGTTGATTGTGTGCGTGAAACAGCGGGGTGTTGATTGTGTGCGAGAAACAGCGGGGTGTTGATTGTGTGCGTGAAACAGCGGGGTGTTGATTGTGTGCGTGACAGTGTGGTGTTGATTGTGTGCATGAAACAGCGGGGTGTTGATTCTGTGCATGACAGAGCGGGGTGTTGATTGTGTGCGTGACACAGTGTGGTGTTGATTCTGTGTGTGACACCGTGGGGTGTTGATTCTGTGTGTGACACAACGTGGTGTTGATTCTGTGCGTGACACAGCGGGGTGTTGATTGTGTGCGTGACACAGTGGGGTGTTGATTGTGTGCGTGACACAGCCGGTTGTTGATTCTGTGCGTGACAGAGTGGGGTATTCATTCTGTGCTTGACCCAGTGGGGTGTTGATTGTGCGGGTGAAACAGTGGGGTGTTCTGTGCATGACACAGCGGGGTGTTGATTCCGTGCGTTACACAGCGGGGTGTTGATTCGCTGCGTGACACAGCGGAGTGTTGATCCTGTGCGTGACACAGTGGGGTGTTGATTGTGTGCGTGACACAGCCGGTTGTTGATTCTGTGCGTGACAGAGTGGGGCATTCATTCTGTGCTTGACCCAGTGGGGTGTTGATTGTGTGCGTGAAACAGTGGGGTGTTCTGTGCATGACACAGCGGGGTGTTGATTCTGTGCGTGACACAGTGGGGTCTGAATTCTGTGCGTGACACAGTGGGGTGTTGATTGTGTGCGTGACACAGCGGGGTGTTGATAGTGTGCGTGAAACAGCGGGGTGTTGATTGTGTGCGATAAACAGCGGTGTGTTGATTGTGTGCGTGAAACATCGGGGTGTTGATTCTGTGCATGAAACAGCAGGGTGTTGATTGTGTGCGTGAAACAGCGGGGTGTTGATTGTGTGCGTGACAGTGTGGTGTTGATTGTGTGCATGAAACAGCGGGGTGTTGATTCTCTGCGTGACAGAGCGGGGTGTTGTTTGTGTGCGTGACACAGTGTGGTGTTGATTCTGTGTGTGACACCGTGGGGTGTTGATTCTGTGTGTGACACAACGGGGTATTGATTCTGTGCGTGACACAGCGTGGTGTTGATTGTGTGCGTGACACAGTGGGGTGTTGATTGTGTGCGTGACACAGCCGGTTGTTGATTCTGTGCGTGACAGAGTGGGGTATTCATTCTGTGCTTGACCCAGTGGGGTGTTGATTGTGTGGGTGAAACAGTGGGGTGTTCTGTGCATGACACAGCGGGGTGTTGATTCCGTGCATTACACAGCGGGGTGTTGATTGTCTGTGTGACACAGCGGGGTGTTGATTGTGTGCCTGACACTGTGGGGTGTCGATTCTGTGCGCGACATAGCGGAGTGTTGATTCTGTGCGTGACACAGTGGGGTGTTGATTCGCTGCGTGACACAGCGGTGTGTTGATTCTGTGCGTGACACAGTGGGGTGTTGATTCTGTGCGTGACACAGCGGGGGGTTGATTGTGTGCGTTACACAGCCGGTTGTTGATTCTGTGAGTGACAGAGTGGGGTATTCATTCTGTGCTTGACCCAGTGGGGTGTTGATTGTGTGGGTGAAACAGTGGGGTGTTCTGTGCATGACACAGCGGGGTGTTGATTCCGTGCGTTACACAGCGGGGTGTTGATTGTCTGTGTGACACAGCGGGGTGTTGATTGTGTGCGTAAAACAGCGGGGTGTGATTGTGTGCGAGAAACAGCGGAGTGTTGATTCTGTGCGTGCAACAGCGGGGTGTTGATTCTGTGGGTGACACAGTGGGGTGTTGATTCTGTGTGTGACACAGCGGGGTGTTGATTCTGTGAGTGACACAATGGGTTGTTGATTCTGTGCTTGACACAGCGGGGTCTTGATTGTGTGCGTGACTGTGCGGTGTTGATTCTGTGCTTGACACTGCGGGGTCTTGATTGTGTGCGTGACACTGTGCGGTGTTGATTCTGTGCGCGACATAGCGGGGTGTTGATTGTCTGCGTGACACAGTGGGGTGTTGATTCGCTGCGTGACACAGCGGAGTGTTGATCCTGTGCGTGACACAGTGGGGTGTTGATTCTGTGCGTGAAACAGCGGGGTGTTGATTGTGTGCGTGACAGTGTGGTGTTGATTGTGTGCATGAAACAGCGGGGTATTGATTCTGTGCGTGACAGAGCGGGGTGTTGATTGTGTGCGTGACACAGTGTGGTGTTGATTCTGTGTGTGACACCGTGGAGTGTTGATTCTGTGTGTGACACAGTGGGGTGTTGATTGTGTGCATGACATGGTGGGGTGTTGTTTCTTTGCGTGAAACAGCGGGGTATTGATTGTCTGCGTGACACAGCGGGGTGTTGATTCCTTGCGTGAAACAGTGGTGTGTTGATTCTGTGCATGACACAGTGGGGTGTTGATTGTGTGCGTGACAGAGTGGGGTGTTGATTCTGTGCGTGACCCAGTGGTGTGTTGATTGTGTGCGTGAAACTGCGGGGTGTTGATTCTCTGCGTGACACAGCGGGGTGTTGATTCTGTGCGTGACACAGCGGGGTGTTCATTGTGTGCGTGAAGCAGCGGGGTGTTGATTCTGTGTGTGACACAGTGGGTTGTTGTTTTTGTGCGTGAAACAAGGATGTTGTTTGTGTGCGTGAAACAGTGGGGTATTGATTGTGTGCGTGACACAGTGGTGTGTTGATTGTGTGCGTGTCACAGCGGGGTATTGATTGCGTGCGTGACACAGCGGGGTGTTGATTCTGTGCGTGAAATAGCGGTGTGTGCATTCTGTGCATGACACAGCGGGGTGTTGATGGTGTGCTTGAAACAGTCGGGTGTTGATTCTGTGCATGAAACTGCGGGGTGTTGATTCTGTGCGTGACACAGTGGGGTGTTGATTGTGTGCATGAAACAGTGGGGTGTTGATTGTGTGCATGACACAGTGGGGTGTCGAATCTGTGCGGGACACAGCGGGGTGTTGATTCTGTGCGTGACACAGCGGGGTGTTGATTCTATTCGTGATACCGTGGGGTGTTGATTCGCTGCGTGACATAGTGGAGTGTTGATTCTGTGCGTGACACAGTGGGGTGTTGATTGTGTGCATGACACAGCAGGGTGTTGATTCTGTGCGTGACACAGTGGGGTGTTGATTCTGTGCGTGACACAGTGGGGTGTTGATTGTGTGCGTGACACAGTGGGGTGTTGATTGTGTGCATGACACAGCGGGGTGTTGATTTTGTGCGTGACACTGTGGGGTGTTGATTCTGTGCGTAACACAGTGGGGTGTTGCATGTGTGCGTGACACAGAGTGGTGTTGATTCTGTGCATGAAACAGCAGGGTGTTGATTGTGTCCGTGACACAGAGGGCTGTTGATTCTGTGCGTGAAACAGTGGAATGTTGATTCGCTGCATTACATAGCAGAGTGTTGATTGGCTGCGTGACATAGTGGAGTGTTGATTCTGTGCGTGAAACAGCGGGGTGTTGATTCTGTGCGTGACACAGTGGGGTGTAGATTCTGTGTGTGACACAGCGGGGTGTTGATTCTTTGCGTGACACAACGGGTTGTTGATTCTGTGCGTGACACAGCGGGGTCTTGATTGTGTGTGTGACACAGTGGGGTGTTGATTCTGTGTGTGACACAGCGGGGTGTTGATTGTGTGCATGACACAGTGGGGTGTTGATTCTGTGCGTGACACTGTGGGGTGTCTATTCTGTGCGCGACATAGCGGAGTGTTGATTCTGTGCATGACACAGTAGGGTGTTGATTCGCTGCGTGACACAGCGGTGTGTTGATTCTGTGCATGACACAGTGGGGTGTTGATTCTGTGCGTGAAACAGCGGGGTGTTGATTCTGTGGGTGAAACAGCGGGGTGTTGATTCTGTGCGTGACACAGCGGGGCGTTGATTGTGTGCGTGACACAGTGTGGTGTTGATTCTGTGTGTGACACCGTGAGGTGTTGATTCTGTCTGTGACACAACGGGGTGTTGATACTGTGCGTGACACAGCGGGGTGTTGATTGTGTGCGTGACACTGTGGGGTGTTGATTGTGTGCGTTACACAGCCGGTTGTTGATTCTGTGAGTGACAGAGTGGGGTATTCATTCTGTGCTTGACCCAGTGGGGTGTTGATTGTGTGGGTGAAACAGTGGGGTGTTCTGTGCATGACACAGCGGGGTGTTGATTCCGTGCGTTACACAGCGGGGTGTTGATTGTCTGTGTGACACAGCGGGGTGTTGATTGTGTGCGTAAAACAGCGGGGTGTGATTGTGTGCGAGAAACAGCGGTGTTAATTGTGTGCGTGAAACAGCGGGGTGTTGATTCTGTGACTGCAACAGCGGGGTGTTGATTCTGTGCGTGACACAGTGGGGTGTTGATTCTGTGTGTGACACAGCGGGGTGTTGATTCTGTGAGTGACACAATGGGTTGTTGATTCTGTGCTTGACACAGCGTGGTCTTGATTGTGTGCGTGACACTGTGCGGTGTTGATTCTGTGTGCGACATAGCGGGGTGTTGATTGTGTGCGTGACACAGCGGGGTGTTGATTGTGTGCATGACACAGCAGGGTGTTGATTCTGTGCGTGACACAGTGGGGTGTTGATTCTGTGCGTGACACAGTGGAGTGTTGATTGTGTGCGTGACACAGTGGGGTGTTGATTCGCTGCGTGACACAGCGGAGTGTTGATCCTGTGCGTGACACAGTGGGGTGTTGATTCTGTGCGTGAAACTGCGGGGTGTGATTGTGTGCGAGAAACAGCGGTGTTAATTGTGTGCGTGAAACAGCGGGGTGTTGATTCTGTGACTGCAACAGCGGGGTGTTGATTCTGTGCGTGACACAGTGGGGTGTTGATTCTGTGTGTGACACAGCGGGGTGTTGATTCTGTGAGTGACACAATGGGTTGTTGATTCTGTGCTTGACACAGCGTGGTCTTGATTGTGTGCGTGACACTGTGCGGTGTTGATTCTGTGTGCGACATAGCGGGGTGTTGACTGTGTGCGTGACACAGTGGGGTGTTGATTCGCTGCGTGACACAGCGGAGTGTTGATCCTGTGCGTGACACAGTGGGGTGTTGATTCTGTGCGTGAAACTGCGGGGTGTTGATTCTCTGCATGACACAGCGGGGTGTTGATTCTGTGCGCGACACAGCGGGCTGTTGTTTCTGTGGGTGAAACAGCGGGGTGTTGATTCTGTGCGTGACACAGCGGGGTGTTGATTCTGTGCGTGACACAGCGGGGTGTTGATTGTGTACGTGACACAGTGGGGTGTTGATTGTGTGCGTGACACAGCTGGTTGTTGATTCTGTGCGTGACAGAGTGGGGTATTCATTCTGTGCTTGACCCAGTGGGGTGTTGATTGTGTGCGTGAAACAGTGGGGTGTTCTGTGCATGACACAGCGGGGTGTTGATTTTGTGCGTGACACAGTGGGGTTTGAATTCTGTGCGTGACACAGTGGGGTGTTGATTGTGTGCGTGACACAGCCGGTTGTTGATTCTGTGCGTGACAGAGTGGGGTATTCATTCTGTGCTTGACCCAGTGGGGTGTTGATTGTGTGCGTGAAACAGTGGGGTGTTCTGTGCATGACACAGCGGGGTGTTGATTCTGTGCGTGACACAGTGGGGTGTGAATTCTGTGCGTGACACAGTGGGGTGTTGATTGTGTGCGTGACACAGCGGGGTGTTGATAGTGTGCATGAAACAGCGGGGTGTTGATTGTGTGCGATAAACAGCGGTGTGTTGATTGTGTGCGTGAAACATCGGGGTGTTGATTCTGTGCATGAAACAGCAGGGTGTTGATTGTGTGCGTGAAACAGCGGGGTGTTGATTGTGTGCGTGACAGTGTGGTGTTGATTGTGTGCATGAAACAGCGGGGTGTTGATTCTCTGCGTGGCAGAGCGGGGTATTGATTGTGTGCGTGACACAGTGTGGTGTTGATTCTGTGTGTGACACCGTGGGGTGTTGATTCTGTGTGTGACACAACGGGGTATTGATTCTGTGTGTGACACAGCGGGGTGTTGATTGTGTGCGTGACACAGTGGGGTGTTGATTGTGTGCGTGACACAGCCGGTTGTTGATTCTGTGCGTGACAGAGTGGGGTATTCATTCTGTGCTTGACCCAGTGGGGTGTTGATTGTGTGGGTCTAACAGTGGGGTGTTCTGTGCATGACACAGCGGGGTGTTGATTGTCTGTGTGACACAGCGGGGTGTAGATTGTGTGCGTGACAGTGGGGTGTTGATTCTGTGCGTGACACAGTGGGGTGTTGATTGTGTGCGTGACACAGTGGGGTGTTGATTGTGTGCATGACACAGCGGGGTGTTGATTTTGTGCGTGACACAGTGGGGTGTTGATTCTGTGCGTGTCACAGTGGGGTGTTGCATGTGTGCGTGACACAGAGTGGTGTTGATTCTGTGCGTGAAACAGCAGGGAGTTGATTGTGTCCGTGACACAGAGGGCTGTTGATTCTGTGCGTGAAACAGTGGAATGTTGATTCGCTGCATTACATAGCGGAGTGTTGATTGGCTGCGTGACATAGCGGAGTGTTGATTCTGTGCGTGAAACAGCGGGGTGTTGATTCTGTGCGTGACACAGTGGGGTGTAGATTCTGTGTGTGACACAGCGGGGTGTTGATTCTGTGCGTGACACAACGGGTTGTTGATTCTGTGCGTGACACAGCGGGGTCTTGATCCTGTGCGTGACACAGTGGGGTGTTGATTCTGTGCGTGAAACTGCGGGGTGTTGATTCTCTGCATGACACAGCGGGGTGTTGATTCTGTGCGCGACACAGCGGGCTGTTGTTTCTGTGGGTGAAACAGCGGGGTGTTGATTCTGTGCGTGACACAGCGGGGTGTTGATTCTGTGCGTGACACAGCGGGGTGTTGATTGTGTACGTGACACAGTGGGGTGTTGATTGTGTGCGTGACACAGCTGGTTGTTGATTCTGTGCGTGACAGAGTGGGGTATTCATTCTGTCCTTGACCCAGTGGGGTGTTGATTGTGTGCGTGAAACAGTGGGGTGTTCTGTGCATGACACAGCGGGGTGTTGATTTTGTGCGTGACACAGTGGGGTTTGAATTCTGTGCGTGACACAGTGGGGTGTTGATTGTGTGCGTGACACAGCCGGTTGTTGATTCTGTGCGTGACAGAGTGGGGCATTCATTCTGTGCTTGACCCAGTGGGGTGTTGATTGTGTGCGTGAAACAGTGGGGTGTTCTGTGCATGACACAGCGGGGTGTTGATTTTGTGCGTGACACAGTGGGGTTTGAATTCTGTGCGTGACACAGTGGGGTGTTGATTGTGTGCGTGACACAGCCGGTTGTTGATTCTGTGCGTGACAGAGTGGGGCATTCATTCTGTGCTTGACCCAGTGGGGTGTTGATTGTGTGCGTGAAACAGTGGGGTGTTCTGTGCATGACACAGCGGGGTGTTGATTCTGTGCGTGACACAGTGGGGTCTGAATTCTGTGCGTGACACAGTGGGGTGTTGATTGTGTGCGTGACACAGCGGGGTGTTGATAGTGTGCGTGACACAGCCGGTTGTTGATTCTGTGCGTGACAGAGTGGGGTATTCATTCTGTGCTTGACCCAGTGGGGTGTTGATTGTGCGGGTGAAACAGTGGGGTGTTCTGTGCATGACACAGCGGAGTGTTGATCCGTGCGTTACACAACGGGGTGTTGATTCGCTGCGTGACACAGCGGAGTGTTGATCCTGTGCGTGACACAGTGGGGTGTTGATTGTGTGCGTGACACAGCCGGTTGTTGATTGTGTGCGTGACACAGCCGGTTGTTGATTCTGTGCGTGACAGAGTGGGGTATTCATTCTGTGCTTGACCCAGTGGGGTGTTGATTGTGTGCGTGAAACAGTGGGGTGTTCTGTGCATGACACAGCGGGGTGTTGATTCTGTGCGTGACACAGTGGGGTGTGAATTCTGTGCGTGACACAGTGGGGTGTTGATTGTGTGCGTGACACAGCGGGGTGTTGATAGTGTGCATGAAACAGCGGGGTGTTGATTGTGTGCGATAAACAGCGGTGTGTTGATTGTGTGCGTGAAACATCGGGGTGTTGATTCTGTGCATGAAACAGCAGGGTGTTGATTGTGTGCGTGAAACAGCGGGGTGTTGATTGTGTGCGTGACAGTGTGGTGTTGATTGTGTGCATGAAACAGCGGGGTGTTGATTCTCTGCGTGACAGAGCGGGGTGTTGATTGTGTGCGTGACACAGTGTGGTGTTGATTCTGTGTGTGACACCGTGGGGTGTTGATTCTGTGTGTGACACAACGGGGTATTGATTCTGTGCGTGACACAGCGGGGTGTTGATTGTGTGCGTGACACAGTGGGGTGTTGATTGTGTGCGTGACACAGCCGGTTGTTGATTCTGTGCGTGACAGAGTGGGGTATTCATTCTGTGCTTGACCCAGTGGGGTGTTGATTGTGTGGGTCTAACAGTGGGGTGTTCTGTGCATGACACAGCGGGGTGTTGATTGTCTGTGTGACACAGCGGGGTGTTGATTGTGTGCGTGACAGTGGGGTGTTGATTCTGTGCGTGACACAGTGGGGTGTTGATTGTGTGCGTGACACAGTGGGGTGTTGATTGTGTGCATGACACAGCGGGGTGTTGATTTTGTGCGTGACACAGTGGGGTGTTGATTCTGTGCGTGTCACAGTGGGGTGTTGCATGTGTGCGTGACACAGAGTGGTGTTGATTCTGTGCGTGAAACAGCAGGGTGTTGATTGTGTCCGTGACACAGAGGGCTGTTGATTCTGTGCGTGAAACAGTGGAATGTTGATTCGCTGCATTACATAGCGGAGTGTTGATTGGCTGCGTGACATAGCGGAGTGTTGATTCTGTGCGTGAAACAGCGGGGTGTTGATTCTGTGCGTGACACAGTGGGGTGTAGATTCTGTGTGTGACACAGCGGGGTGTTGATTCTGTGCGTGACACAACGGGTTGTTGATTCTGTGCGTGACACAGCGGGGTCTTGATTGTGTGTGTGACACAGTGGGGTGTTGATTCTGTGTGTGACACAGCGGGGTCTTGATTCTGTACGTGACACAACGGGTTGTTGATTCTGTGCGTGACACAGCGGGGTCTTGATTGTGTGCGTGACACAGTGGGGTGTTGATTCTGTGCGTGACACTGTGGGGTGTCGATTCTGTGCGCGACATAGCGGAGTGTTGATTCTGTGCGTGACACAGTGGGGTGTTGATTCGCTGCGTGACACAGCGGTGTGTTGATTCTGTGCGTGACACAATGGGGTGTTGATTCTGTGCATGACACAGCGGGGGGTTGATTGTGTGCGTTACACAGCCGGTTGTTGATTCTGTGAGTGACAGAGTGGGGTATTCATTCTGTGCTTGACCCAGTGGGGTGTTGATTGTGTGGGTGAAACAGTGGGGTGTTCTGTGCATGACACAGCGGGGTGTTGATTCCGTGCGTTACACAGCGGGGTGTTGATTGTCTGTGTGACACAGCGGGGTGTTGATTGTGTGCGTAAAACAGCGGGGTGTGATTGTGTGCGAGAAACAGCGGTGTGTTGATTGTGTGCGTGAAACAGCGGGGTGTTGATTCTGTGACTGCAACAGCGGGGTGTTGATTCTGTGCGTGACACAGTGGGGTGTGAATTCTGTGCGTGACACAGTGGGGTGTTGATTGTGTGCGTGACCCAGTGGGGTGTTGATTGTGTGGGTGAAACAGTGGGGTGTTCTGTGCATGACACAGCGGGGTGTTGATTCCGTGCGTTACACAGCGGGGTGTTGATTGTCTGTGTGACACAGCGGGGTGTTGATTGTGTGCGTGACAGTGGAGTGTTGATTCTGTGCGTGACACAGTGGGGTGTTGCATGTGTGCGTGACACAGAGTGGTGTTGATTCTGTGCGTGAAACAGCAGGGTGTTGATTGTGTCCGTGACACAGAGGGCTGTTGATTCTGTGCGTGAAACAGTGGAATGTTGATTCGCTGCATTACATAGCGGAGTGTTGATTGGCTGCGTGACATAGCGGAGTGTTGATTCTGTGCGTGAAACAGCGGGGTGTTGATTCTGTGCGTGACACAGTGGGGTGTAGATTCTGTGTGTGACACAGCGGGGTGTTGATTCTGTGCGTGACACAACGGGTTGTTGATTCTGTGCGTGACACAGCGGGGTCTTGATTGTGTGTGTGACACAGTGGGGTGTTGATTCTGTGTGTGACACAGCGGGGTCTTGATTCTGTACGTGACACAACGGGTTGTTGATTCTGTGCGTGACACAGCGGGGTCTTGATTGTGTGCGTGACACAGTGGGGTGTTGATTCTGTGCGTGACACTGTGGGGTGTCGATTCTGTGCGCGACATAGCGGAGTGTTGATTCTGTGCGTGACACAGTGGGGTGTTGATTCGCTGCGTGACACAGCGGTGTGTTGATTCTGTGCGTGACACAGTGGGGTGTTGATTCTGTGCATGACACAGCGGGGGGTTGATTGTGTGCGTTACACAGCCGGTTGTTGATTCTGTGAGTGACAGAGTGGGGTATTCATTCTGTGCTTGACCCAGTGGGGTGTTGATTGTGTGGGTGAAACAGTGGGGTGTTCTGTGCATGACACAGCGGGGTGTTGATTCCGTGCGTTACACAGCGGGGTGTTGATTGTCTGTGTGACACAGCGGGGTGTTGATTGTGTGCGTAAAACAGCGGGGTGTGATTGTGTACGAGAAACAGCGGTGTGTTGATTGTGTGCGTGAAACAGCGGGGTGTTGATTCTGTGACTGCAACAGCGGGGTGTTGATTCTGTGCGTGACACAGTGGGGTGTGAATTCTGTGCGTGACACAGTGGGGTGTTGATTGTGTGCGTGACCCAGTGGGGTGTTGATTGTGTGGGTGAAACAGTGGGGTGTTCTGTGCATGACACAGCGGGGTGTTGATTCCGTGCGTTACACAGCGGGGTGTTGATTGTCTGTGTGACAAAGCGGGGTGTTGATTGTGTGCGTGACAGTGGAGTGTTGATTCTGTGCGTGACACAGTGGGGTGTTGCATGTGTGCGTGACACAGAGTGGTGTTGATTCTGTGCGTGACACAGCGGGGTGTTGATTCTATTCGTGATACAGTGGGGTGTTGATTCGCTGCGTGACATAGCGGAGTGTTGATTCTGTGCGTGACACAGTGGGGGGTTGATTCTTTGCTTGAAACAGCGGGGTGTTGATTCTGTGCGTGACACAGCGGGGTGTTGATTCTGTACCTGACACTGTGGGGTGTTGATTCTATGCGTGACACAGTGGTGTGTTGATTGTGTGCATGACACAGTGGGGTGTTGATTGTGTGCGTGACACAGTGGGGTGTGAATTCTGTGCGTGACACAGTGGGGTGTTGATTGTGTGCGTGACCCAGTGGGGTGTTGATTGTGTGGGTGAAACAGTGGGGTGTTCTGTGCATGACACAGCGGGGTGTTGATTCCGTGCGTTACACAGCGGGGTGTTGATTGTCTGTGTGACAAAGCGGGGTGTTGATTGTGTGCGTGACAGTGGAGTGTTGATTCTGTGCGTGACACAGTGGCGTGTTGCATGTGTGCGTGACACAGAGTGGTGTTGATTCTGTGCGTGAAACAGTGGAATGTTGATTCGCTGCATTACATAGCGGAGTGTTGATTGGCTGCGTGACATAGCGGAGTGTTGATTCTGTGCGTGAAACAGCGGGGTGTTGATTCTGTGCGTGACACAGTGGGGTGTAGATTCTGTGTGTGACACAGCGGGGTGTTGATTCTGTGCGTGACACAACGGGTTGTTGATTCTGTGCGTGACACAGCGGGGTCTTGATTGTGTGTGTGACACAGTGGGGTGTTGATTCTGTGTGTGACACAGCGGGGTCTTGATTCTGTACGTGACACAACGGTTTGTTGATTCTGTGCGTGACACAACGGGGTCTTGATTGTGTGCGTGACACAGTGGGGTGTTGATTCTGTGCCTGACACTGTGGGGTGTCGATTCTGTGCGCGACATAGCGGAGTGTTGATTCTGTGCGTGACACAGTGGGGTGTTGATTCGCTGCGTGACACAGCGGTGTGTTGATTCTGTGCGTGACACAGTGGGGTGTTGATTCTGTGCATGACACAGCGGGGGGTTGATTGTGTGCGTTACACAGCCGGTTGTTGATTCTGTGAGTGACAGAGTGGGGTATTCATTCTGTGCTTGACCCAGTGGGGGTGTTGATTGTGTGGGTGAAACAGTGGGGTGTTCTGTGCATGACACAGCGGGGTGTTGATTCCGTGCGTTACACAGCGGGGTGTTGATTGTCTGTGTGACACAGCGGGGTGTTGATTGTGTGCGTAAAACAGCGGGGTGTGATTGTGTGCGAGAAACAGCGGTGTGTTGATTGTGTGCGTGAAACAGCGGGGTGTTGATTCTGTGACTGCAACAGCGGGGTGTTGATTCTGTGCGTGACACAGTGGGGTGTTGATTCTGTGTGTGACACAGCGGGGGGTTGATTCTGTGCGTGACACAGCGTGGTCTTGATTGTGTGCGTGACACAGTGGGTTGTTGATTCTGTGTGTGACACTGTGGGGTGTTGATTCTGTGCGCGACACAGTGGGGTGTTGATTGTGTGCGTGACACAGTGTGGTGTTGATTGTGTGCGTGAAACAGTGGGGTGTTGATTGTGTGCGTGAAACAGTGGGGTGTTGATTGTGTGTGTGACAGAGTGGGGTGTTGATTCTCTGCGTGACACAATGGGTTGTTGATTCTGTGCTGGACACAGCGGGGTCTTGATTGTGTGCGTGACACTGTGCGGTGTTGATTCTGTGCGCGACATAGCGGGGTGTTGATTGTGTGCGTGACACAGTGTGGTGTTGATTCGCTGCGTGACACAGCGGTGTGTTGATCCTGTGCGTGACACAGTGGGGTGCTGATTCTGTGCGTGAAACAGCGGGGTGTTGATTCTCTGCGTAACACAGCGGGGTGTTGATTCTGTGCGCGACACAGCGGGATGTTGATTCTGTGGGTGAAATAACGGGTGTTGATTCTGTGCGTGACACAGTGGGTTGTTGTTTCTGTGCGTGACACTGTGGGGTGTTGATTCTGTGCGCGACATAGCGGGTTGTTAATTCTGTGCATGACAGAGTGGGTTGTTGATTCTGTGCGTGACACAGCGTGGTCTTGATTGTGTGCGTGACACAGTAGGTTGTTGATTCTGTGTGTGACACTGTGGGGTGTTGATTCTGTGCGCGACACAGTGGGGTGTTGATTGTGTGCGTGACACAGTGTGGTGTTGATTGTGTGCGTGAAACAGTGGGGTGTTGATTGTGTGCGTGAAACAGTGGGGTGTTGATTGTGTGTGTGACAGAGTGGGGTGTTGATTCTCTGCGTGACACAATGGGTTGTTGATTCTGTGCTGGACACAGCGGGGTCTTGATTGTGTGCGTGACACTGTGCGGTGTTGATTCTGTGCGCGACATAGCGGGGTGTTGATTGTGTGCGTGACACAGTGTGGTGTTGATTCGCTGCGTGACACAGCGGTGTGTTGATCCTGTGCGTGACACAGTGGGGTGCTGATTCTGTGCGTGAAACAGCGGGGTGTTGATTCTCTGCGTAACACAGCGGGGTGTTGATTCTGTGCGCGACACAGCGGGATGTTGATTCTGTGGGTGAAATAACGGGTGTTGATTCTGTGCGTTACACAGCGGGGTGTTGATTCTGTGTGTGACACAATGGGGTGTTGATTCTGTGCGTGACACAGCGGGGTGTTGATTGTGTGCATGACACAGTGGGGTGTTGATTGTGTGCGTGACACAGCCGGTTGTTGATTCTGTGCGTGACAGAGTGGGGTATTCATTCAGTGCTTGACCCAGTGGGGTGTTGATTGTGTGCGTGAAACAGTGGGGTGTTCTGTGCATGACACAGCGGGGTGTTGATTCTGTGCGTGACACAGTGGGGTGTGAATTCTGTGCGTGACACAGTGGGGTGTTGATTGTGTGCGTGACACAGCGGGGTGTTGATTGTGTGCGTGAAACAGCGGGGTGTTGATTGTGTGCGAGAAACAGCGGTGTGTTGATTGTGTGCGTGAAACAGCGTGGTGTTGATTCTGTGCATGAAACAGCAGGGTGTTGATTGTGTGCGTGAAACAGCGGGGTGTTGATTCTGTGCGTGACACAACGGGTTGTTGATTCTGTGCGTGACACAGCGGGGTCTTGATTGTGTGCGTGACACAGTGGGTTGTTGTTTCTGTGCGTGACACTGTGGGGTGTTCATTCCGTGCGCGACATAGCGGATTGTTGATTCTGTGCATGACAGAGTGGGGTGTTGATTCGCTGCGTGACACAGCCGAGTGTTGATTCTGTGTGTGACACAGTGGGGTGTTGATTCTGTGCGTGACACAACGGAGTGTTGATTGTGTGCTTGAAACAGCAGGGTGTGATTGTGTGCGAGAAACAGCGGTGTGTTGATTGTGTGCGTGAAACAGCGGGGTGTTGATTCTGTGCGTGAAACAGCGAGGTGTTGATTCTGTGCGTGACACAACGGGTTGTTGATTCTGTGCGTGACACAGCGTGGTCTTGATTGTGTGCGTGACACAGTGGGTTGTTGATTCTGTGCGTGACACTGTGGGGTGTTGATTCTGTGCGCGACATAGCGGGTTGTTGATTCTGTGCATGACAGAGTGGGGTGTTGATTCGCTGCGTGACACAGCGGAGTGTTGATTCTGTTTGTGACACAGCGGAATGTTGATTGTGTGCATGACACAGCGGGGTTTTGATGGTGTGCTTGAAACAGTCGGGTGTAGATTCTGTGCGTCACACAGTGGGGTGTTGATTTTGTGCGTGAAACGGCGGGGTGTTCATTCTGTGCGTGACACAGCGGGGTGTTGATTCTGTGCGTGACACAGCGGAGTGTTGATTATGACTCTGAAACAGCGGGGTGTTGATTCTGTGCATGAAACTGCGGGGTGTTGATTCTGTGCATGACACAGCGGGGTGTTGATTGTGTGCATGACACAGTGGGGTGTTGATTCTGTGCGTGACACAGTGGGGTGTTGATTGTGTGCATGAAACAGTGGGGTGTTGATTGTGTGCATGACCCAGTGGGCTGTCGAATCTGTGCGTGACACAGCGGGGTGTTGATTCTATGCGTGACACAGCGGGGTGTTGATTCTATTCGTGATACAGTGGGGTGTTGATTCGCTGCGTGACATAGCGGAGTGTTGATTCTGTGCGTGACACAGTGGGGGGTTGATTCTTTGCTTGAAACAGCGGGGTGTTGATTCTGTGCGTGACACAGCGGGGTGTTGATTCTGTGTTTGACACAGCGGGGTGTTGATTCTGTGCGTGACACAACAGGTTGTTCATTCTGTGCGTGGCACAGCGGGGTGTTGATTCTGTGCGTGACACAGCGGGGTGTTGATTCTGTACCTGACACTGTGGGGTGTTGATTCTATGCGTGACACAGTGGTGTGTTGATTGTGTGCATGACACAGTGGGGTGTTGATTGTGTGCGTGACACAGAGTGGTGTTGATTCTGTGCGTGAAACAGCGCGGTGCTGATTGTGTGCATGGCACAGTGGGGTGTTGATTGTGTGCGTGAAACAGCAGGGTATGATTGTGTGCGAGAAACTGCGGTGTGTTGATTGTGTGCGTGAAACAGCGGGGTGTTGATTCTGTGCGTGAAACAGCGGGGTGTTGATTCTGTGCGTGACACAACGGGTTGTTGATCCTGTGCGTGACACAGCGGGGTCTTGATTGTGTGCGTGACACAGTGGGTTGTTGTTTCTGTGCGTGACACTGTGGGGTGTTGATTCTGTGCGCGACATAGCGTGTTGTTAATTCTGTGCATGACAGAGTGGGGTGTTGATTCGCTGCATGACACAGCGGAGTGTTGATTCTGTGTGTGACACAGTGGGGTGTTGATTCTGTGCGTGAAACAGCGGGGTGTTGATTCTGTGCGTGACACAGCGGGGTGTTGATTCTGTGCGCGACATAGCGGGGTGTTGATTCTGTGCGTGACACAGTGGGGAGTTGATTGTGTGCATGACACAGTGGGGTGTTGATTCGCTGCGTGACACAGCGGAGTGTTGATTCTGTGTGTGACTCTGTGGGGTGTTGATTCTGTGCGTGACATAGCGGGTTGTTGATTTTGTGCATGACAGAGTGGGGTGTTGATTCGCTGCGTGACACAGCGGAGTGTTGATTCTGTGTGTGACACAGCGGGGTGTTGATTCTGTATGTGAAACAGCGGGGTGTTGATTCTCTGCATGACACAGCGGGGTATTGATTGTGTGCGTAACACAGTGGGTTGTTGATTGTGTTCGTGACACAGTGTGGTGTTGATTGTGTGCGTGAAACAGTGGGGTGTTGATTGTGTGCGTGACACAGTTGGGTTGTTGTTTCTGTGCGTGACACTGTGGGGTGTTGATTCTGTGCGCGACATAGCGGGTTGTTGATTCTGTGCATGACAGAGTGGGGTGTTGATTCTCTGCGTGACACAGCGGGGTATTGATTGTGTGCATGACACAGTGGGGTGTTGATTGTGTTCGTGACACAGTGTGGTGTTGATTGTGTGCGTGAAACAGTGGGGTGTTGATTGTGTGCGTGAAACAGTGGGGTGTTCTGTGGATGACACAGCGGGGTGTTGATTCTGTACATGAAACATCGGGTTGTTGATTGTGTGCGTGAAACAGCGGGGTGTTGATTCGATGCGTGACACAGTGGGGTGTTGATTCTGTGCGTTACACAGTGGGGTGTTGATTGTGTGCATGGCACAGCGGGGTGTTGATTGTGTGCGTGAAACAGCAGGGTATGATTGTGTGCGAGAAACTGCGGTGTGTTGATTGTGTGCGTGAAACAGAGGGGTGTTGATTCTGTGCGTGAAACAGCGGGGTGTTGATTCTGTGCATGACACAACGGGTTGTTGATTCTGTGCGTGACACAGCGGGGTCTTGATTGTGTGCGTGACACAGTGGGTTGTTGTTTCTGTGCGTGACACTGTGGGGTGTTGATTCTGTGCGCGACATAGCGGGTTGTTGATTCTGTGCATGACAGAGTGGGGTGTTGATTCGCTGCGTGACACAGCGGAGTGTTGATTCTGTGTGTGACACAGTGGGGTGTTGATTCTGTGCGTGAAACAGCGGGGTGTTGATTCTGTGCGTGACACAGCGGGGTGTTGATTCTGTGCGCGACATAGCGGGGTGTTGATTCTGTGCGTGACACAGTGGGGAGTTGATTGTGTGCATGACACAGTGGGGTGTTGATTCGCTGCGTGACACAGCGGAGTGTTGATTCTGTGTGTGACTCTGTGGGGTGTTGATTCTGTGCGTGACATAGCGGGTTGTTGATTTTGTGCATGACAGAGTGGGGTGTTGATTCGCTGCGTGACACAGCGGAGTGTTGATTCTGTGTGTGACACAGCGGGGTGTTGATTCTGTATGTGAAACAGCGGGGTGTTGATTCTCTGCATGACACAGCGGGGTATTGATTGTGTGCGTAACACAGTGGGGTGTTGATTGTGTTCGTGACACAGTGTGGT
Organism: Hypanus sabinus; assembly: GCF_030144855.1. Classification (NCBI taxonomy): domain Eukaryota; kingdom Metazoa; phylum Chordata; class Chondrichthyes; order Myliobatiformes; family Dasyatidae; genus Hypanus; species Hypanus sabinus. The sequence goes on from NC_082714.1 coordinate 82,661,720, forward strand.
GTTGATTGTGTGCGTGAAACAGTGGGGTGTTGATTGTGTGCGTGACACAGTGGGTTGTTGTTTCTGTGCGTGACACTGTGGGGTGTTGATTCTGTGCGCGACATAGCGGGTTGTTGATTCTGTGCATGACAGAGTGGGGTGTTGATTCTCTGCGTGACACAGCGGGGTATTGATTGTGTGCGTGACACAGTGGGGTGTTGATTGTGTTCGTGACACAGTGTGGTGTTGATTGTGTGCGTGAAACAGTGGGGTGTTGATTGTGTGCGTGAAACAGTGGGGTGTTCTGTGCATGACACAGCGGGGTGTTGATTCTGTACATGAAACATCGGGTTGTTGATTGTGTGCGTGAAACAGCGGGGTGTTGATTCGATGCGTGACACAGTGGGGTGTTGATTCTGTGCGTTACACAGTGGGGTGTTGATTGTGTGCATGGCACAGCGGGGTGTTGATTGTGTGCGTGAAACAGCAGGGTATGATTGTGTGCGAGAAACTGCGGTGTGTTGATTGTGTGCGTGAAACAGCGGGGTGTTGATTCTGTGCGTGAAACAGCGGGGTGTTGATTCTGTGCATGACACAACGGGTTGTTGATTCTGTGCGTGACACAGCGGGGTCTTGATTGTGTGCGTGACACAGTGGGTTGTTGATTGTGTGCATGACACAGTGGGGTGTTGATTCGCTGCGTGACACAGCGGTGTGTTGATTCTGTGTGTGACACAGTGGGGTGTTGATTCTGTGCGTGAAACAGCGGGGTGTTGATTCTGTGCGTGACACAGCGGGGTGTTGATTCTGTGCGCGACATAGCGGGGTGTTGATTCTGTGCGTGACACAGTGGGGAGTTGATTGTGTGCATGACACAGTGGGGTGTTGATTCGCTGCGTGACACAGCGGAGTGTTGATTCTGTGTGTGACTCTGTGGGGTGTTGATTCTGTGCGTGACACAGCGGGGTCTTGATTGTGTGCGTGAAACAGTGGGGTATTGATTGTGTGCGTGACACAGTGGTGTGTTGATTGTGTGCGTGACACAGTGGGGTATTGATTCTGTGCGTTACACAGCGGGGTGTTGATTCTGTGTGTGACACAATGGGGTGTTGATTCTGTGCGTGACACAGCGGGGTGTTGATTGTGTGCATGACACAGTGGGGTGTTGATTGTGTGCGTGACACAGCCGGTTGTTGATTCTGTGCGTGACAGAGTGGGGTATTCATTCTGTGCTTGACCCAGTGGGGTGTTGATTGTGTGCGTGAAACAGTGGGGTGTTCTGTGCATGACACAGCGGGGTGTTGATTCTGTGCGTGACACAGTGGGGTGTGAATTCTGTGCGTGACACAGTGGGGTGTTGATTGTGTGCGTGACACAGCGGGGTGTTGATTGTGTGCGTGAAACAGCGGGGTGTTGATTGTGTGCGAGAAACAGCGGTGTGTTGATTGTGTGCGTGAAACAGCGTGGTGTTGATTCTGTGCATGAAACAGCAGGGTGTTGATTCTGTACCTGACACTGTGGGGTGTTGATTCTATGCGTGACACAGTGGTGTGCGTGAAACAGCAGGGTATGATTGTGTGCGAGAAACTGCGGTGTGTTGATTGTGTGCGTGAAACAGCGGGGTGTTGATTCTGTGCGTGAAACAGCGGGGTGTTGATTCTGTGCATGACACAACGGGTTGTTGATTCTGTGCGTGACACAGCGGGGTCTTGATTGTGTGCGTGACACAGTGGGTTGTTGTTTCTGTGCGTGACACTGTGGGGTGTTGATTCTGTGCGCGACATAGCGGGTTGTTGATTCTGTGCATGACAGAGTGGGGTGTTGATTCGCTGCGTGACACAGCGGTGTGTTGATTCTGTGTGTGACACAGTGGGGTGTTGATTCTGTGCGTGAAACAGCGGGGTGTTGATTCTGTGCGTGACACAGCGGGGTGTTGATTCTGTGCGCGACATAGCGGGGTGTTGATTCTGTGCGTGACACAGTGGGGAGTTGATTGTGTGCATGACACAGTGGGGTGTTGATTCGCTGCGTGACACAGCGGAGTGTTGATTCTGTGTGTGACTCTGTGGGGTGTTGATTCTGTGCGTGACACAGCGGGGTCTTGATTGTGTGCGTGAAACAGTGGGGTATTGATTGTGTGCGTGACACAGTGGTGTGTTGATTGTGTGCGTGACACAGTGGGGTATTGATTCTGTGCGTTACACAGCGGGGTGTTGATTCTGTGTGTGACACAATGGGGTGTTGATTCTGTGCGTGACACAGCGGGGTGTTGATTGTGTGCATGACACAGTGGGGTGTTGATTGTGTGCGTGACACAGCCGGTTGTTGATTCTGTGCGTGACAGAGTGGGGTATTCATTCTGTGCTTGACCCAGTGGGGTGTTGATTGTGTGCGTGAAACAGTGGGGTGTTCTGTGCATGACACAGCGGGGTGTTGATTCTGTGCGTGACACAGTGGGGTGTGAATTCTGTGCGTGACACAGTGGGGTGTTGATTGTGTGCGTGACACAGCGGGGTGTTGATTGTGTGCGTGAAACAGCGGGGTGTTGATTGTGTGCGAGAAACAGCGGTGTGTTGATTGTGTGCGTGAAACAGCGTGGTGTTGATTCTGTGCATGAAACAGCAGGGTGTTGATTCTGTGCGTGACACAACGGGTTGTTGATTCTGTGCGTGACACAGCGGGGTCTTGATTGTGTGCGTGACACAGTGGGTTGTTGTTTCTGTGCGTGACACTGTGGGGTGTTCATTCCGTGCGCGACATAGCGGATTGTTGATTCTGTGCATGACAGAGTGGGGTGTTGATTCGCTGCGTGACACAGCCGAGTGTTGATTCTGTGTGTGACACAGTGGGGTGTTGATTCTGTGCGTGACACAACGGAGTGTTGATTGTGTGCTTGAAACAGCAGGGTGTGATTGTGTGCGAGAAACAGCGGTGTGTTGATTGTGTGCGTGAAACAGCGGGGTGTTGATTCTGTGCGTGAAACAGCGAGGTGTTGATTCTGTGCGTGACACAACGGGTTGTTGATTCTGTGCGTGACACAGCGTGGTCTTGATTGTGTGCGTGACACAGTGGGTTGTTGATTCTGTGCGTGACACTGTGGGGTGTTGATTCTGTGCGCGACATAGCGGGTTGTTGATTCTGTGCATGACAGAGTGGGGTGTTGATTCGCTGCGTGACACAGCGGAGTGTTGATTCTGTTTGTGACACAGCGGAGTGTTGATTGTGTGCATGACACAGCGGGGTGTTGATGGTGTGCTTGAAACAGTCGGGTGTAGATTCTGTGCGTCACACAGTGGGGTGTTGATTTTGTGCGTGAAACGGCGGGGTGTTCATTCTGTGCGTGACACAGCGGGGTGTTGATTCTGTGCGTCACACAGCGGAGTGTTGATTATGACTCTGAAACAGCGGGGTGTTGATTCTGTGCATGAAACTGCGGGGTGTTGATTCTGTGCATGACACAGCGGGGTGTTGATTGTGTGCATGACACAGTGGGGTGTTGATTCTGTGCGTGACACAGTGGGGTGTTGATTGTGTGCATGAAACAGTGGGGTGTTGATTGTGTGCATGACACAGTGGGCTGTCGAATCTGTGCGTGACACAGCGGGGTGTTGATTCTATGCGTGACACAGCGGGGTGTTGATTCTATTCGTGATACAGTGGGGTGTTGATTCGCTGCGTGACATAGCGGAGTGTTGATTCTGTGCGTGACACAGTGGGGGGTTGATTCTTTGCTTGAAACAGCGGGGTGTTGATTCTGTGCGTGACACAGCGGGGTGTTGATTCTGTGTTTGACACAGCGGGGTGTTGATTCTGTGCGTGACACAACAGGTTGTTCATTCTGTGCGTGGCACAGCGGGGTGTTGATTCTGTGCGTGACACAGCGGGGTGTTGATTCTGTACCTGACACTGTGGGGTGTTGATTCTATGCGTGACACAGTGGTGTGTTGATTGTGTGCATGACACAGTGGGGTGTTGATTGTGTGCGTGACACAGAGTGGTGTTGATTCTGTGCGTGAAACAGCGCGGTGCTGATTGTGTGCATGGCACAGCGGGGTGTTGATTGTGTGCGTGAAACAGCAGGGTATGATTGTGTGCGAGAAACTGCGGTGTGTTGATTGTGTGCGTGAAACAGCGGGGTGTTGATTCTGTGCGTGAAACAGCGGGGTGTTGATTCTGTGCGTGACACAACGGGTTGTTGATCCTGTGCGTGACACAGCGGGGTCTTGATTGTGTGCGTGACACAGTGGGTTGTTGTTTCTGTGCGTGACACTGTGGGGTGTTGATTCTGTGCGCGACATAGCGGGTTGTTAATTCTGTGCATGACAGAGTGGGGTGTTGATTCGCTGCGTGACACAGCGGAGTGTTGATTCTGTGTGTGACACAGTGGGGTGTTGATTCTGTGCGTGAAACAGCGGGGTGTTGATTCTGTGCATGACACAGCGGGGTGTTGATTCTGTGCGCGACATAGCGGGGTGTTGATTCTGTGCGTGACACAGTGGGGAGTTGATTGTGTGCATGACACAGTGGGGTGTTGATTCGCTGCGTGACACAGTGGGTTGTTGTTTCTGTGCGTGACACTGTGGGGTGTTGATTCTGTGCGCGACATAGCGGGTTGTTGATTCTGTGCATGACAGAGTGGGGTGTTGATTCGCTGCGTGACACAGCGGTGTGTTGATTCTGTGTGTGACACAGTGGGGTGTTGATTCTGTGCGTGAAACAGCGGGGTGTTGATTCTGTGCGTGACACAGCGGGGTGTTGATTCTGTGCGCGACATAGCGGGGTGTTGATTCTGTGCGTGACACAGTGGGGAGTTGATTGTGTGCATGACACAGTGGGGTGTTGATTCGCTGCGTGACACAGCGGAGTGTTGATTCTGTGCGTGACACAGTGGGGAGTTGATTGTGTGCATGACACAGTGGGGTGTTGATTCGCTGCGTGACACAGCGGAGTGTTGATTCTGTGTGTGACTCTGTGGGGTGTTGATTCTGTGCGTGACATAGCGGGTTGTTGATTTTGTGCATGACAGAGTGGGGTGTTGATTCGCTGCGTGACACAGCGGAGTGTTGATTCTGTGTGTGACACAGCGGGTGTTGATTCTGTATGTGAAACAGCGGGGTGTTGATTCTCTGCATGACACAGCGTGGTATTGATTGTGTGCGTAACACAGTGGGGTGTTGATTGTGTTCGTGACACAGTGTGGTGTTGATTGTGTGCGTGAAACAGCGGGGTGTTGATTCTGTGCGTGACACAGCGGGGTGTTGATTCTGTGCGTGACACAACGGGTTGTTGATTCTGTGCGTGACACAGCGTGGTCTTGATTGTGTGCGTGACACAGTGGGTTGTTGATTCTGTGCGTGACACTGTGGGGTGTTGATTCTGTGCGCGACATAGCGGGTTGTTGATTCTGTGCATGACAGAGTGCGGTGTTGATTCGCTGCGTGACACAGCGGAGTGTTGATTCTGTTTGTGACACAGCGGAGTGTTGATTGTGTGCATGACACAGCGGGGTGTTGATGGTGTGCTTGAAACAGTCGGGTGTAGATTCTGTGCGTCACACAGTGGGGTGTTGATTTTGTGCGTGAAACGGCGGGGTGTTCATTCTGTGCGTGACACAGCGGGGTGTTGATTCTGTGCGTCACACAGCGGAGTGTTGATTATGACTCTGAAACAGCGGGGTGTTGATTCTGTGCATGAAACTGCGGGGTGTTGATTCTGTGCATGACACAGCGGGGTGTTGATTGTGTGCATGACACAGTGGGGTGTTGATTCTGTGCGTGACACAGTGGGGTGTTGATTGTGTGCATGAAACAGTGGGGTGTTGATTGTGTGCATGACACAGTGGGCTGTCGAATCTGTGCGTGACACAGCGGGGTGTTGATTCTATGCGTGACACAGCGGGGTGTTGATTCTATTCGTGATACAGTGGGGTGTTGATTCGCTGCGTGACATAGCGGAGTGTTGATTCTGTGCGTGACACAGTGGGGGGTTGATTCTTTGCTTGAAACAGCGGGGTGTTGATTCTGTGCGTGACACAGCGGGGTGTTGATTCTGTGTTTGACACAGCGGGGTGTTGATTCTGTGCGTGACACAACAGGTTGTTCATTCTGTGCGTGGCACAGCGGGGTGTTGATTCGCTGCGTGACACAGCGGAGTGTTGATTCTGTGCGTGACACAGTGGGGAGTTGATTGTGTGCATGACACAGTGGGGTGTTGATTCGCTGCGTGACACAGCGGAGTGTTGATTCTGTGTGTGACTCTGTGGGGTGTTGATTCTGTGCGTGACATAGCGGGTTGTTGATTTTGTGCATGACAGAGTGGGGTGTTGATTCGCTGCGTGACACAGCGGAGTGTTGATTCTGTGTGTGACACAGCGGGTGTTGATTCTGTATGTGAAACAGCGGGGTGTTGATTCTCTGCATGACACAGCGTGGTATTGATTGTGTGCGTAACACAGTGGGGTGTTGATTGTGTTCGTGACACAGTGTGGTGTTGATTGTGTGCGTGAAACAGCGGGGTGTTGATTCTGTGCGTGACACAGCGGGGTGTTGATTCTGTGCGTGACACAACGGGTTGTTGATTCTGTGCGTGACACAGCGTGGTCTTGATTGTGTGCGTGACACAGTGGGTTGTTGATTCTGTGCGTGACACTGTGGGGTGTTGATTCTGTGCGCGACATAGCGGGTTGTTGATTCTGTGCATGACAGAGTGCGGTGTTGATTCGCTGCGTGACACAGCGGAGTGTTGATTCTGTTTGTGACACAGCGGAGTGTTGATTGTGTGCATGACACAGCGGGGTGTTGATGGTGTGCTTGAAACAGTCGGGTGTAGATTCTGTGCGTCACACAGTGGGGTGTTGATTTTGTGCGTGAAACGGCGGGGTGTTCATTCTGTGCGTGACACAGCGGGGTGTTGATTCTGTGCGTCACACAGCGGAGTGTTGATTATGACTCTGAAACAGCGGGGTGTTGATTCTGTGCATGAAACTGCGGGGTGTTGATTCTGTGCATGACACAGCGGGGTGTTGATTGTGTGCATGACACAGTGGGGTGTTGATTCTGTGCGTGACACAGTGGGGTGTTGATTGTGTGCATGAAACAGTGGGGTGTTGATTGTGTGCATGACACAGTGGGCTGTCGAATCTGTGCGTGACACAGCGGGGTGTTGATTCTATGCGTGACACAGCGGGGTGTTGATTCTATTCGTGATACAGTGGGGTGTTGATTCGCTGCGTGACATAGCGGAGTGTTGATTCTGTGCGTGACACAGTGGGGGGTTGATTCTTTGCTTGAAACAGCGGGGTGTTGATTCTGTGCGTGACACAGCGGGGTGTTGATTCTGTGTTTGACACAGCGGGGTGTTGATTCTGTGCGTGACACAACAGGTTGTTCATTCTGTGCGTGGCACAGCGGGGTGTTGATTCTGTGCGTGACACAGCGGGGTGTTGATTCTGTACCTGACACTGTGGGGTGTTGATTCTATGCGTGACACAGTGGTGTGTTGATTGTGTGCATGACACAGTGGGGTGTTGATTGTGTGCGTGACACAGAGTGGTGTTGATTCTGTGCGTGAAACAGCGCGGTGCTGATTGTGTGCATGGCACAGCGGGGTGTTGATTGTGTGCGTGAAACAGCAGGGTATGATTGTGTGCGAGAAACTGCGGTGTGTTGATTGTGTGCGTGAAACAGCGGGGTGTTGATTCTGTGCGTGAAACAGCGGGGTGTTGATTCTGTGCGTGACACAACGGGTTGTTGATCCTGTGCGTGACACAGCGGGGTCTTGATTGTGTGCGTGACACAGTGGGTTGTTGTTTCTGTGCGTGACACTGTGGGGTGTTGATTCTGTGCGCGACATAGCGGGTTGTTAATTCTGTGCATGACAGAGTGGGGTGTTGATTCGCTGCGTGACACAGCGGAGTGTTGATTCTGTGTGTGACACAGTGGGGTGTTGATTCTGTGCGTGAAACAGCGGGGTGTTGATTCTGTGCATGACACAGCGGGGTGTTGATTCTGTGCGCGACATAGCGGGGTGTTGATTCTGTGCGTGACACAGTGGGGAGTTGATTGTGTGCATGACACAGTGGGGTGTTGATTCGCTGCGTGACACAGTGGGTTGTTGTTTCTGTGCGTGACACTGTGGGGTGTTGATTCTGTGCGCGACATAGCGGGTTGTTGATTCTGTGCATGACAGAGTGGGGTGTTGATTCGCTGCGTGACACAGCGGTGTGTTGATTCTGTGTGTGACACAGTGGGGTGTTGATTCTGTGCGTGAAACAGCGGGGTGTTGATTCTGTGCGTGACACAGCGGGGTGTTGATTCTGTGCGCGACATAGCGGGGTGTTGATTCTGTGCGTGACACAGTGGGGAGTTGATTGTGTGCATGACACAGTGGGGTGTTGATTCGCTGCGTGACACAGCGGAGTGTTGATTCTGTGCGTGACAGAGCGGGGTGTTGATTCTGTGCGTCACACAGCGGAGTGTTGATTATGACTCTGAAACAGCGGGGTGTTGATTCTGTGCATGAAACTGCGGGGTGTTGATTCTGTGCATGACACAGCGGGGTGTTGATTGTGTGCATGACACAGTGGGGTGTTGATTCTGTGCGTGACACAGTGGGGTGTTGATTGTGTGCATGAAACAGTGGGGTGTTGATTGTGTGCATGACACAGTGGGCTGTCGAATCTGTGCGTGACACAGCGGGGTGTTGATTCTATGCGTGACACAGCGGGGTGTTGATTCTATTCGTGATACAGTGGGGTGTTGATTCGCTGCGTGACATAGCGGAGTGTTGATTCTGTGCGTGACACAGTGGGGGGTTGATTCTTTGCTTGAAACAGCGGGGTGTTGATTCTGTGCGTGACACAGCGGGGTGTTGATTCTGTACCTGACACTGTGGGGTGTTGATTCTATGCGTGACACAGTGGTGTGTTGATTGTGTGCATGACACAGTGGGGTGTTGATTGTGTGCGTGACACAGAGTGGTGTTGATTCTGTGCGTGAAACAGCGCGGTGCTGATTGTGTGCATGGCACAGCGGGGTGTTGATTGTGTGCGTGAAACAGCAGGGTATGATTGTGTGCGAGAAACTGCGGTGTGTTGATTGTGTGCGTGAAACAGCGGGGTGTTGATTCTGTGCGTGAAACAGCGGGGTGTTGATTCTGTGCGTGACACAACGGGTTGTTGATCCTGTGCGTGACACAGCGGGGTCTTGATTGTGTGCGTGACACAGTGGGTTGTTGTTTCTGTGCGTGACACTGTGGGGTGTTGATTCTGTGCGCGACATAGCGGGTTGTTAATTCTGTGCATGACAGAGTGGGGTGTTGATTCGCTGCGTGACACAGCGGAGTGTTGATTCTGTGTGTGACACAGTGGGGTGTTGATTCTGTGCGTGAAACAGCGGGGTGTTGATTCTGTGCATGACACAGCGGGGTGTTGATTCTGTGCGCGACATAGCGGGGTGTTGATTCTGTGCGTGACACAGTGGGGAGTTGATTGTGTGCATGACACAGTGGGGTGTTGATTCGCTGCGTGACACAGTGGGTTGTTGTTTCTGTGCGTGACACTGTGGGGTGTTGATTCTGTGCGCGACATAGCGGGTTGTTGATTCTGTGCATGACAGAGTGGGGTGTTGATTCGCTGCGTGACACAGCGGTGTGTTGATTCTGTGTGTGACACAGTGGGGTGTTGATTCTGTGCGTGAAACAGCGGGGTGTTGATTCTGTGCGTGACACAGCGGGGTGTTGATTCTGTGCGCGACATAGCGGGGTGTTGATTCTGTGCGTGACACAGTGGGGAGTTGATTGTGTGCATGACACAGTGGGGTGTTGATTCGCTGCGTGACACAGCGGAGTGTTGATTCTGTGCGTGACACAGTGGGGAGTTGATTGTGTGCATGACACAGTGGGGTGTTGATTCGCTGCGTGACACAGCGGAGTGTTGATTCTGTGCGTGACACAACAGGTTGTTCATTCTGTGCGTGGCACAGCGGGGTGTTGATTCTGTGCGTGACACAGCGGGGTGTTGATTCTGTACCTGACACTGTGGGGTGTTGATTCTATGCGTGACACAGTGGTGTGTTGATTGTGTGCATGACACAGTGGGGTGTTGATTGTGTGCGTGACACAGAGTGGTGTTGATTCTGTGCGTGAAACAGCGCGGTGCTGATTGTGTGCATGGCACAGCGGGGTGTTGATTGTGTGCGTGAAACAGCAGGGTATGATAGTGTGCGAGAAACTGCGGTGTGTTGATTGTGTGCGTGAAACAGCGGGGTGTTGATTCTGTGCGTGAAACAGCGGGGTGTTGATTCTGTGCGTGACACAACGGGTTGTTGATCCTGTGCGTGACACAGCGGGGTCTTGATTGTGTGCGTGACACAGTGGGTTGTTGTTTCTGTGCGTGACACTGTGGGGTGTTGATTCTGTGCGCGACATAGCGGGTTGTTAATTCTGTGCATGACAGAGTGGGGTGTTGATTCGCTGCGTGACACAGCGGAGTGTTGATTCTGTGTGTGACACAGTGGGGTGTTGATTCTGTGCGTGAAACAGCGGGGTGTTGATTCTGTGCATGACACAGCGGGGTGTTGATTCTGTGCGCGACATAGCGGGGTGTTGATTCTGTGCGTGACACAGTGGGGAGTTGATTGTGTGCATGACACAGTGGGGTGTTGATTCGCTGCGTGACACAGTGGGTTGTTGTTTCTGTGCGTGACACTGTGGGGTGTTGATTCTGTGCGCGACATAGCGGGTTGTTGATTCTGTGCATGACAGAGTGGGGTGTTGATTCGCTGCGTGACACAGCGGTGTGTTGATTCTGTGTGTGACACAGTGGGGTGTTGATTCTGTGCGTGAAACAGCGGGGTGTTGATTCTGTGCGTGACACAGCGGGGTGTTGATTCTGTGCGCGACATAGCGGGGTGTTGATTCTGTGCGTGACACAGTGGGGAGTTGATTGTGTGCATGACACAGTGGGGTGTTGATTCGCTGCGTGACACAGCGGAGTGTTGATTCTGTGCGTGACACAGTGGGGAGTTGATTGTGTGCATGACACAGTGGGGTGTTGATTCGCTGCGTGACACAGCGGAGTGTTGATTCTGTGTGTGACTCTGTGGGGTGTTGATTCTGTGCGTGACATAGCGGGTTGTTGATTTTGTGCATGACAGAGTGGGGTGTTGATTCGCTGCGTGACACAGCGGAGTGTTGATTCTGTGTGTGACACAGCGGGGTGTTGATTCTGTATGTGAAACAGCGGGGTGTTGATTCTCTGCATGACACAGCGTGGTATTGATTGTGTGCGTAACACAGTGGGGTGTTGATTGTGTTCGTGACACAGTGTGGTGTTGATTGTGTGCGTGAAACAGTGGGGTGTTGATTGTGTGCGTGACACAGTGGGTTGTTGTTTCTGTGCGTGACACTGTGGGGTGTTGATTCTGTGCGCGACATAGCGGGTTGTTGATTCTGTGCATGACAGAGTGGGGTGTTGATTCTCTGCGTGACACAGCGGGGTATTGATTGTGTGCGTGACACAGTGGGGTGTTGATTGTGTTCGTGACACAGTGTGGTGTTGATTGTGTGCGTGAAACAGTGGGGTGTTGATTGTGTGCGTGAAACAGTGGGGTGTTCTGTGCATGACACAGCGGGGTGTTGATTCTGTACATGAAACATCGGGTTGTTGATTGTGTGCGTGAAACAGCGGGGTGTTGATTCGATGCGTGACACAGTGGGGTGTTGATTCTGTGCGTTACACAGTGGGGTGTTGATTGTGTGCATGGCACAGCGGGGTGTTGATTGTGTGCGTGAAACAGCAGGGTATGATTGTGTGCGAGAAACTGCGGTGTGTTGATTGTGTGCGTGAAACAGCGGGGTGTTGATTCTGTGCGTGAAACAGCGGGGTGTTGATTCTGTGCATGACACAACGGGTTGTTGATTCTGTGCGTGACACAGCGGGGTCTTGATTGTGTGCGTGACACAGTGGGTTGTTGTTTCTGTGCGTGACACTGTGGGGTGTTGATTCTGTGCGCGACATAGCGGGTTGTTGATTCTGTGCATGACAGAGTGGGGTGTTGATTCGCTGCGTGACACAGCGGTGTGTTGATTCTGTGTGTGACACAGTGGGGTGTTGATTCTGTGCGTGAAACAGCGGGGTGTTGATTCTGTGCGTGACACAGCGGGGTGTTGATTCTGTGCGCGACATAGCGGGGTGTTGATTCTGTGCGTGACACAGTGGGGAGTTGATTGTGTGCATGACACAGTGGGGTGTTGATTCACTGCGTGACACAGCGGAGTGTTGATTCTGTGTGTGACTCTGTGGGGTGTTGATTCTGTGCGTGACATAGCGGGTTGTTGATTTTGTGCATGACAGAGTGGGGTGTTGATTCGCTGCGTGACACAGCGGAGTGTTGATTCTGTGTGTGACACAGCGGGGTGTTGATTCTGTATGTGAAACAGCGGGGTGTTGATTCTCTGCATGACACAGTGGGGTATTGATTGTGTGCGTAACACAGTGGGGTGTTGATTGTGTTCGTGACACAGTGTGGTGTTGATTGTGTGCGTGAAACAGTGGGGTGTTGATTGTGTGCGTGACACAGTGGGTTGTTGTTTCTGTGCGTGACACTGTGGGGTGTTGATTCTGTGCGCGACATAGCGGGTTGTTGATTCTGTGCATGACAGAGTGGGGTGTTGATTCTCTGCGTGACACAGCGGGGTATTGATTGTGTGCGTGACACAGTGGGGTGTTGATTGTGTTCGTGACACAGTGTGGTGTTGATTGTGTGCGTGAAACAGTGGGGTGTTGATTGTGTGCGTGAAACAGTGGGGTGTTCTGTGCATGACACAGCGGGGTGTTGATTCTGTACATGAAACATCGGGTTGTTGATTGTGTGCGTGAAACAGCGGGGTGTTGATTCGATGCGTGACACAGTGGGGTGTTGATTCTGTGCGTTACACAGTGGGGTGTTGATTGTGTGCATGGCACAGCGGGGTGTTGATTGTGTGCGTGAAACAGCAGGGTATGATTGTGTGCGAGAAACTGCGGTGTGTTGATTGTGTGCGTGAAACAGCGGGGTGTTGATTCTGTGCGTGAAACAGCGGGGTGTTGATTCTGTGCATGACACAACGGGATGTTGATTCTGTGCGTGACACAGCGGGGTCTTGATTGTGTGCGTGACACAGTGGGTTGTTGTTTCTGTGTGTGACACTGTGGGGTGTTGATTCTGTGCGCGACATAGCGGGTTGTTGATTCTGTGCATGACAGAGTGGGGTGTTGATTCGCTGCGTGACACAGCGGTGTGTTGATTCTGTGTGTGACACAGCGGGGTATTGATTGTGTGCATGACACAGTGGGGTGTTGATTGTGTTCGTGACACAGTGTGGTGTTGATTGTGTGCGTGAAACAGTGGGGTGTTGATTGTGTGCGTGAAACAGTGGGGTGTTCTGTGCATGACACAGCGGGGTGTTGATTCTGTACATGAAACATCGGGTTGTTGATTGTGTGCGTGAAACAGCGGGGTGTTGATTCGATGCGTGACACAGTGGGGTGTTGATTCTGTGCGTTACACAGTGGGGTGTTGATTGTGTGCATGACAGTGGGGTGTTGTTTCTTTGCGTGAAACAGCGGGGTGTTGATTCTGTGCGTGAAACAGCGCGGTGTTGATTCTGTGCGTGACACAGTAGGGTGTTGATTGTGTGCATGACACAGTGCGGTGTTGATTGTGTGTGTGACAGAGTGGGGTGTTGATTCTGTGCGTGACACAGCGGGGTGGATTGTGTTCGTGATACAGTGGGGTGTTGATTCGCTGCGTGGCATAGCGGAGTGTTGATTCTGTGCGTGAAACGGTGGCCTGTTCATTCTGTGCTTGAAACAGCAGGCTGTTGATTCTGTGCGTGACACAGCGGGGTGTTGATTCTGTACATGAAACATCGGGATGTTGATTGTGTGCGTGACACAACAGGTTATTCATTCTGTGCGTGACACAGCGGGGTGTTGATTGCGCGCGTGACACAGTGGGGTGTTGATTCTGTGCCTGACACTTTGGGGTGTTGATTCTGTGCGTGACACAGTGGGGAGTTGATTGTGTGCATGACAAAGCGGGGTGTTGATTGTGTGCGTGAAACTGCGGGGTGTTGATTCTCTGCGTGAAACAGCGCGGTGTTGATTCTGTGCGTGACACAGTAGGGTGTTGATTGTGTGCATGACACAGTGCGGTGTTGATTGTGTGTGTGACAGAGTGGGGTGTTGATTCTGTGCGTGACACAGCGGGGTGGATTGTGTTCGTGATACAGTGGGGTGTTGATTCGCTGCGTGGCATAGCGGAGTGTTGATTCTGTGTGTGACACGGTGGCGTGTTCATTCTGTGCTTGAAACAGCAGGCTGTTGATTCTGTGCGTGACACAGCGGGGTGTTGATTCTGTGTTTGACACAGCGGGATGTTGATTGTGTGCGTGACACAACAGGTTATTCATTCTGTGCGTGACACAGCGGGGTGTTGATTGCGCGCGTGACACAGTAGGGTGTTGATTCTGTGCCTGACACTTTGGGGTGTTGATTCTGTGCGTGACACAGTGGGGAGTTGATTGTGTGCATGACAAAGCGGGGTGTTGATTGTGTGCGTGAAACTGCGGGGTGTTGATTCTCTGCGTGACACAGCGGGGTGTTGATTCTGTGCGTGACACAGCGGGCTGTTGTTTGTGTGCATGAAACAGTGGGGTGTTGATTGTGTGCGTGAAACAGTGGGGTATTGATTGTGTGCGTGACACAGTGGTGTGTTGAATGTGTGCGTGACACAGCCGGGTATTGATTGCGTGCGTGACACAGCGGGCTGTTGATTCTGTGCGTGAAATAGCGGTGTGTGCATTCTGTGCATGACACAGCGGGGTGTTGATGGTGTGCTTGAAACAGTCGGGTGTTGAATCAGTGCGTCACACAGTGGGGTGTTGATTCTGTGCGTGAAACAGTGGGGTATTGATTCTCTGCTTCAAACAGCGGGGTGTTGATTGTGTGCTTAACAGTGTGGTGTTGATTTTGTGCGTGAAACGGCGGGGTGTTGATTCTGTGCGTGACACAGCGGGGTGTTGATTATGACCCTGAAACAGCGGGGTGTTGATTCTGTGCATGAAACTGCGGGGTGTTGATTCTGTGCATGACACAGCGGGGTGTTGATTGTGTGCATGACACAGTGGGGTGTTGATTCTGTGCGTGACACAGTGGGGTGTTGATTGTGTGCATGAAACAGTGGGGTGTTGATTGTGTGCGTGAAACAGTGGGGTATTGATTGTGTGCGTGGCACAGTGGTGTGTTGATTGTGTGCGTAACACAGCGGGCTGTTGATTGCGTGCGTGACACAGTGGGGTGTGAATTCTGTGCATGACACAGTGGGGTGTTGATTGTGTGCCTGACACAGTGGGGTGTTGATTGTGTGCGTGAAACAGCGGGGTGTTGATTGTGTGTGAGAAACAGCGGTGTGTTGATTGTGTGCGTGAAACAGCGGGGTGTTGATTGTGTGCGTGACAGTGTGGTGTTGATTGTGTGCATGAAACAGTGGGGTATTGATTGTGTGCGTGAAATAGTGTGGTGTTGATTCTGTGCATGACACAGCGGGGTCTTGATTGTGTGCGTGACACAGTGGGTTGTTGTTTCTGTGCGTGACACTGTGGGGTGTTGATTCTGTGCGCGACATAGCGGGTTGTTGATTCTGTGCATGACAGAGTGGGGTGTTGATTCTGTGCGTTACACAGTGGGGTGTTGATTGTGTGCATGACACAGTGGGGTGTTGTTTCTTTGCGTGAAACAGCGTGGTGTTGATTGTCTGCGTGACACAGCGGGGTGTTGATTCTTTGCGTGAAACAGTGGGGTGTTGATTCTGTGCGTGACACAGTGGGGTGTTGATTCTGTGCGTGAAATAGTGTGGTGTTGATTCTGTGCGTTACACAGTGGGGTGTTGATTGTGTGCATGACACAGTGGGGTGTTGATTGTGTGCGTGACAGAGTGGGGTGTTGATTCTGTGCGTGACCCAGTGGTGTGTTGATTGTGTGCGTGAAACTGCGGGGTGTTGATTCTCTGCGTGACACAGCAGGGTGTTGATTCTGTGCGTGACACAGCGGGGTGTTCATTGTGTGCGTGAAGCAGCGGGGTGTTGATTCTGTGCGTGACACAGCGGGCTGTTGTTTGTGTGCATGAAACAGTAGGGTGTTGATTGTGTGCGTGAAACAGTGGGGTATTGATTGTGTGCGTGACACAGTGGTGTGTTGATTGTGTGCGTGACACAGCGGGGTATTGATTGCGTGCGTGACACAGCGGGGTGTTGATTCTGTGCGTGAAATAGCGGTGTGTGCATTCTGTGCATGACACAGCGGGGTGTTGATGGTGTGCTTGAAACAGTCGGGTGTTGATTCTGTGCGTCACACAGTGGGGTGTTGATTCTGTGCGTGAAACAGAGGGGTGTTGATTCTGTGCTTCAAACAGTGGGGTGTTGATTCTGTGCGTGACACAACAGGTTGTTCATTCTGTGCGTGTCACAGCGGGGTGTTGATTGTGCGCGTGACACAGTGGGGTGTTGATTGTGTGCATGAAACAGCAGGGTGTGATTGTGTGCGAGAAACTGCGGTGTGTTGATTGTGTGCGTGAAACAGCGGGGTGTTGATTCTGTGCGTGAAACAGCGGGGTGTTGATTCTGTGCGTGACACAACGGGTTGTTGATTCTGTGCATGACACAGCGGGGTCCTGATTCTGTGCGTAACACAGCGGGCTGTTGATTGCGTGCGTGACACAGTGGGGTGTGAATTCTGTGCATGACACAGTGGGGTGTTGATTGTGTGCCTGACACAGTGGGGTGTTGATTGTGTGCGTGAAACAGCGGGGTGTTGATTGTGTGTGAGAAACAGCGGTGTGTTTATTGTGTGCGTGAAACAGCGGGGTGTTGATTCTGAGCATGAAACAGCAGGGTGTTGATTGTGTGCGTGAAACAGCGGGGTGTTGATTGTGTGCGTGACAGTGTGGTGTTGATTGTGTGCATGAAACAGTGGGGTATTGATTGTGTGCGTGAAATAGTGTGGTGTTGATTCTGTGCATGACACAGCGGGGTCTTGATTGTGTGCGTGACACAGTGGGTTGTTGTTTCTGTGCGTGACACTGTGGGGTGTTGATTCTGTGCGCGACATAGCGGGTTGTTGATTCTGTGCATGACAGAGTGGGGTGTTGATTCTGTGCGTTACACAGTGGGGTGTTGATTGTGTGCATGACACAGTGGGGTGTTGTTTCTTTGCGTGAAACAGCGTGGTGTTGATTGTCTGCGTGACACAGCGGGGTGTTGATTCTTTGCGTGAAACAGTGGGGTGTTGATTCTGTGCGTGACACAGTGGGGTGTTGATTCTGTGCGTGAAATAGTGTGGTGTTGATTCTGTGCGTTACACAGTGGGGTGTTGATTGTGTGCATGACACAGTGGGGTGTTGATTGTGTGCGTGACAGAGTGGGGTGTTGATTCTGTGCGTGACCCAGTGGTGTGTTGATTGTGTGCGTGAAACTGCGGGGTGTTGATTCTCTGCGTGACACAGCAGGGTGTTGATTCTGTGCGTGACACAGCGGGGTGTTCATTGTGTGCGTGAAGCAGCGGGGTGTTGATTCTGTGCGTGACACAGCGGGCTGTTGTTTGTGTGCATGAAACAGTAGGGTGTTGATTGTGTGCGTGAAACAGTGGGGTATTGATTGTGTGCGTGACACAGTGGTGTGTTGATTGTGTGCGTGACACAGCGGGGTATTGATTGCGTGCGTGACACAGCGGGGTGTTGATTCTGTGCGTGAAATAGCGGTGTGTGCATTCTGTGCATGACACAGCGGGGTGTTGATGGTGTGCTTGAAACAGTCGGGTGTTGATTCTGTGCGTCACACAGTGGGGTGTTGATTCTGTGCGTGAAACAGAGGGGTGTTGATTCTGTGCTTCAAACAGTGGGGTGTTGATTCTGTGCGTGACACAACAGGTTGTTCATTCTGTGCGTGTCACAGCGGGGTGTTGATTGTGCGCGTGACACAGTGGGGTGTTGATTGTGTGCATGAAACAGCAGGGTGTGATTGTGTGCGAGAAACTGCGGGGTGTTGATTCTGTGCGTGAAACAGCGGGATGTTGATTCTGTGCGTGACACAACGGGTTGTTGATTCTGTGCATGACACAGCGGGGTCTTGATTGTGTGCGTGACACAGTGGGTTGTTGTTTCTGTGCATGACAGAGTGGGGTGTTGATTCTCTGCGTGACACAGCGGGGTATTGATTGTGTGCATGACACAGTGGGGTGTTGATTGTGTTCGTGACACAGTGTGGTGTTGATTGTGTGCGTGAAACAGTGGGGTGTTGATTGTGTGCGTGAAACAGTGGGGTGTTCTGTGCATGACACAGCGGGGTGTTGATTCTGTACATGAAACATCGGGTTGTTGATTGTGTGCGTGAAACAGCGGGGTGTTGATTCGATGCGTGACACAGTGGGGTGTTGATTCTGTGCGTTACACAGTGGGGTGTTGATTGTGTGCATGACACAGTGGGGTGTTGTTTCTTTGCGTAAAACAGCGGGGTGTTGATTCTGTGCGTGACACAGTGTGGTGTTGATTCTGTGCATTACACAGTGGGGTGTTGATTGTGTGCATTACACAGTGGGGTGTTGATTGTGTGCGCGACACAGAGTGGTGTTGATTCTGTGTGTGAAACAGCGCGGTGTTGATTCTGTGCGTGACACAGCGGGGTGTTGATTGTGTGCGTGACAGAACGGGTTGTTGATTCTGTGCGTGACACAGCGGGGTCTTGATTGTGTGCGTGACACAGTGGGTTGTTTATTCTGTGCGTGACACTGTGGGGTGTTGATTCTGTGCGCGACATAGCGGGTTGTTGATTCTGTGCATGACAGAGTGGGGTGTTGATTCGCTGCGTGACACAGCGGAGTGTTGATTCTGTGTGTGACAGTGGGGTGTTGATTCTGTGCGTGAAACAGCGGGGTGTTGATTCTCTGCGTGACACAGCGGGGTGTTGATTCTGTGCGTGACACAGCGGGGTGTTGATTCTGTATGTGAAACAGCGGGGTGTTGATTCTCTGCGTGACACAGCGGGGTGTTGATTGTGTGCGTGACACAGTGGGGTGTTGATTGTGTTCGTGACACATTGTGGTGTTGATTGTGTGCGTGAAACAGTGGGGTGTTCTGTGCATGACACAGCGGGGTGTTGATTCTGTACATGAAACAGCGGGGTGTTGATGTGTGCGTGAAACAGCGGGGTGTTGATTCGATGCGTGACACAGTGGGGTGTTGATTCTGTGCGTTACACAGTGGGGTGTTGATTGTGTGCATGACACAGTGGGGTGTTGTTTCTTTGCGTGACACAGTGGGGTGTTGATACTCTGCGTGACACAGCGGGGTGTTGATTCTCTGCGTGAAACAGTGTGGTGTTGATTCTGTGCGTGACACAGTGGGGTGTTGATTGTGTGCATGATACAGTGGGGTGTTGATAGAGTGTGTGACAGAGTGGGGTGTTGATTCTGTGCGTGACACAGCGGGGTGGATTGTGTTCGTGATACAGTGGGGTGTTGATTCGCTACGTGACATAGCGGAGTGTTGATTCTGTGCGTGACACGGTGGGGTGTTGATTCTGTGCTTGAAACAGCGGGCTGTTGATTCTGTGAGTGACACAGCAGGGTGTTGATTCTGTGTTTGACACAGCGGGATGATGATTCTGTGCGTGACACAACAGGTTATTCATTCTGTGCGTGACACAGCGGGGTGTTGATTGTGCGCGTGACACAGTGGGGTGTTGATTCTGTGCCTGACACTGTGGGGTGTTGATTCTGTGCGTGACACAGTGGGGAGTTGATTGTGTGCATGACACAGTGGGGTGTTGATTGTGTAGGTGAAACCGCGGTGTGTTGATTCTGTGCGCGACATAGCGGGGTGTTGATTCTGTGCGTGACACAGTGGGGAATTGATTGTGTGCATGACACAGTGGGGTGTTGATTGTGTGCGTGACACAGAGTGGTGTTGATTCTGTGCGTGAAACAGCGCGGTGCTGATTGTGTGCGTGACACAGCGGAGTGTTGATACTGTGCGTGAAACAGCGGGGTGTTGATTCTGTGCGTGACACAACGGGTTGTTGATTCTGTGCGTGACACAGCGGGGTCTTGATTGTGTGCGTGACACAGTGGGTTGTTGATTCTGTGCGTGACACTGTTGGGTGTTGATTCTGTGTGCGACATAGCGGGTTGTTGATCCTGTGCATGACAGAGTGGGGTGTTGATTCGCTGCGTGACACAGAGGAGTGTTGATTCTGTGTGTGACACAGTGGGGTGTTGATTCTGTGCGTGAAACAGCGGGGTGTTGATTCTCTGCGTGACACAGCGGGGTGTTGATTCTGTGCGTGACACAGCGGGGTGTTGATTGTGTGCGTGACACAGTGGGGTGTTGATTGTGTTCGTGACACAGTGTCGTGTTGATTGTGTGCGTGAAACAGTGGGGTGTTGATTGTGTGCATGAAACAGTGGGGTGTTCTGTGCATGACACAGCGGGGTGTTGATTCTGTTCATGAAATAGCGCGGTGTTGATTGTGTGCGTGAAACAGCGGGGTGTTGATTCGATGCTTGACACAGTGGGGTGTTGATTCTGTGCGTTACACAGTGGGGTGTTGATTGTGTGCATGACGCAGTGGGGTGTTGTTTCTTTGCGTGAAACAGCGGGGTGTTGATTCTCTGCGTAACACAGCGGGGTGTTGATTCTTTGCGTGAAACAGTGGGGTGTTGATTCTGTGCGTGACACAGTGTGGTGTTGATTCTGTGCGTTACACAGTGGGATGTTGATTGTGTGCATGACACAGTGGGGTGTTGATTGTGTGTGTGACAGAGTGGGGTGTTGATTCTGTGCGTGACCCAGTGGTGCGTTGATTCTCTGCATGAAACTGCGGGGTGTTGATTGTGTGCATGACACAGAGTGGTGTTGATTCTGTGCGTGACACAGCGGGGTGTTGATTGTGTGCGTGAAACAGCAGGGTGTGATTGTGTGCGAGAAACAGCGGTGTAATGATTGTGTGCGTGAAACAGCGGGGTGTTGATTCTGTGCGTGAAACAGCGGGGTGTTGATTCTGTGCGTGACACAACGGGTTGTTGATTCTGTGCGTGACACAGCGGGGTCTTGATTGTGTGCGTGACACAGTGGGTTGTTGATTCTGTGCATGACACTGTGGGGTGTTGATTCTGTGCGTGAAACAACGGGGTGTTGATTGTGTGCATGACACAGTGGGGTATTGATTGTGTGCATGACACAGATGGGTGTCGAATCTGTGCGTGACACAGCGGGGTGTTGATTCTGTGCGTGACACAGCGGGGTGTTGATTCTGTTCGTGATACAGTGGGGTGTTGATTCGCTGCGTGACGTAGCCGAGTGTTGATTCTGTGCGTGACACAGTGGGGTGTTGATTATTTGCCTGAAACAGCGGGGTGTTGATTCTGTGCATGACACAGTGGGGTGTTGATTCTGTGTTTGACACAGCGGGTTGTTGATTCTGTGCATGACAGAGTGGGGTGTTGATTCGCTGCGTGACACAGCGGAGTGTTGATTCTGTGTGTGACAGTGGGGTGTTGATTCTGTGCGTGAAACAGCGGGGTGTTGATTCTCTGCGTGACACAGCGGGGTGTTGATTCTGTGCGTGACACAGCGGGGTGTTGATTCTGTATGTGAAACAGCGGGGTGTTGATTCTCTGCGTGACGCAGCGGGGTGTTGATTGTGTGCGTGACACAGTGGGGTGTTGATTGTGTTCGTGACACATTGTGGTGTTGATTGTGTGCGTGAAACAGTGGGGTGTTCTGTGCATGACACAGCGGGGTGTTGATTCTGTACATGAAACAGCGGGGTGTTGATGTGTGCGTGAAACAGCGGGGTGTTGATTCGATGCGTGACACAGTGGGGTGTTGATTCTGTGCGTTACACAGTGGGGTGTTGATTGTGTGCATGACACAGTGGGGTGTTGTTTCTTTGCGTGACACAGTGGGGTGTTGATACTCTGCGTGACACAGCGGGGTGTTGATTCTCTGCGTGAAACAGTGTGGTGTTGATTCTGTGCGTGACACAGTGGGGTGTTGATTGTGTGCATGATACAGTGGGGTGTTGATAGAGTGTGTGACAGAGTGGGGTGTTGATTCTGTGCGTGACACAGCCGGGTGGATTGTGTTCGTGATACAGTGGGGTGTTGATTCGCTACGTGACATAGCGGAGTGTTGATTCTGTGCGTGACACGGTGGGGTGTTGATTCTGTGCTTGAAACAGCGGGCTGTTGATTCTGTGAGTGACACAGCAGGGTGTTGATTCTGTGTTTGACACAGCGGGATGATGATTCTGTGCGTGACACAACATGTTATTCATTCTGTGCGTGACACAGCGGGGTGTTGATTGTGCGCGTGACACAGTGGGGTGTTGATTCTGTGCCTGACACTGTGGGGTGTTGATTCTGTGCGTGACACAGTGGGGAGTTGATTGTGTGCATGACACAGTGGGGTGTTGATTGTGTAGGTGAAACCGCGGTGTGTTGATTCTGTGCGCGACATAGCGGGGTGTTGATTCTGTGCGTGACACAGTGGGGAATTGATTGTGTGCATGACACAGTGGGGTGTTGATTGTGTGCGTGACACAGAGTGGTGTTGATTCTGTGCGTGAAACAGCGCGGTGCTGATTGTGTGCGTGACACAGCGGAGTGTTGATACTGTGCGTGAAACAGCGGTGTGTTGATTCTGTGCGTGACACAACGGGTTGTTGATTCTGTGCGTGACACAGCGGGGTCTTGATTGTGTGCGTGACACAGTGGGTTGTTGATTCTGTGCGTGACACTGTTGGGTGTTGATTCTGTGTGCGACATAGCGGGTTGTTGATCCTGTGCATGACAGAGTGGGGTGTTGATTCGCTGCGTGACACAGAGGAGTGTTGATTCTGTGTGTGACACAGTGGGGTGTTGATTCTGTGCGTGAAACAGCGGGGTGTTGATTCTCTGCGTGACACAGCGGGGTGTTGATTCTGTGCGTGACACAGCGGGGTGTTGATTGTGTGCGTGACACAGTGGGGTGTTGATTGTGTTCGTGACACAGTGTCGTGTTGATTGTGTGCGTGAAACAGTGGGGTGTTGATTGTGTGCATGAAACAGTGGGGTGTTCTGTGCATGACACAGCGGGGTGTTGATTCTGTTCATGAAATAGCGCGGTGTTGATTGTGTGCGTGAAACAGCGGGGTGTTGATTCGATGCTTGACACAGTGGGGTGTTGATTCTGTGCGTTACACAGTGGGGTGTTGATTGTGTGCATGACACAGTGGGGTGTTGTTTCTTTGCGTGAAACAGCGGGGTGTTGATTCTCTGCGTAACACAGTGGGGTGTTGATTCTTTGCGTGAAACAGCGGGGTGTTGATTCTGTGCGTGACACAGTGTGGTGTTGATTGTGTGCGTGAAACAGTGGGGTGTTGATTCTGTGCGTGACACAGCGGGGTGTTGATTGTGTGCGTGAAACAGCAGGGTGTGATTGTGTGCGAGAAACAGCGGTGTAATGATTGTGTGCGTGAAACAGCGGGGTGTTGATTCTGTGCGTGAAACAGCGGGGTGTTGATTCTGTGCGTGACACAACGGGTTGTTGATTCTGTGCGTGACACAGCGGGGTCTTGATTGTGTGCGTGACACAGTGGGTTGTTGATTCTGTGCATGACACTGTGGGGTGTTGATTCTGTGCGTGAAACAACGGGGTGTTGATTGTGTGCATGACACAGTGGGGTATTGATTGTGTGCATGACACAGATGGGTGTCGAATCTGTGCGTGACACAGCGGGGTGTTGATTCTGTGCGTGACACAGCGGGGTGTTGATTCTGTTCGTGATACAGTGGGGTGTTGATTCGCTGCGTGACGTAGCCGAGTGTTGATTCTGTGCGTGACACAGTGGGGTGTTGATTATTTGCCTGAAACAGCGGGGTGTTGATTCTGTGCATGACACAGTGGGGTGTTGATTCTGTGTTTGACACAGCGGGGTGTTGATTCTGTGCGTGACGTAACCGCTTGTTCATTCTGTGCGTGAAACAGCAGGCTGTTGATTTTGTGCGTGACACAGCAGGGTGTTGATTCTGTGTTTGACACAGCGGGGTGTTGATTCTGTGCGTGACACAGAGTGGTGTTGATTCTGTGCGTGAAACAGCGCGGTGTTGATTATGTGCGTGACACAGCGGGGTGTTGATTGTGTGCGTGAAACAGCAGGGTGTGATTGTGTGCGAGAAACAGCGGTGTGTTGATTGTGTGCGTGAAACAGCGGGGTGTTGATTCTGTGCGTGAAACAGCGGGGTGTTGATTCTGTGCGTGACACAGCGGGTTGTTGATTCTGTGCGTGACACAGCGGGGTCTTGATTGTGTGCGTGACACAGTGGGTTGTTGATTCTGTGCGTGACACTGTGGGGTGTTGATTCTGTGCGTGACACAGTGGGGTGTTGATTATTTGCTTGAAACAGCGGGGTGTTGATTGTGTGCATGACACAATGGGGTGTTGATTCTCTGCGTGACACAGCGGGGTGTTGATTCTGTTCGTGATACAGTGGGGTGTTGATTCGCTGCGTGACGTAGCCGAGTGTTGATTCTGTGCGTGACACAGTGGGGTGTTGATTATTTGCTTGAAACAGCGGGGTGTTGATTCTGTGCGTGACACAGCGGGGTGTTGATTCTGTGTTTGACACAGCGGGGTGTTGATTGTGTGCGTGACACAGTGGGGTGTTGATTGTGTTCGTGACACAGTGTCGTGTTGATTGTGTGCGTGAAACAGTGGGGTGTTGATTGTGTGCGTGAAACAGTGGGGTGTTCTGTGCATGACACAGCGGGGTGTTGATTCTGTTCATGAAATAGCGCGGTGTTGATTGTGTGCGTGAAACAGCGTGGTGTTGATTCGATGCTTGACACAGTGGGGTGTTGATTCTGTGCGTTACACAGTGGGGTGTTGATTGTGTGCATGACACAGTGGGGTGTTGTTTCTTTGCGTGAAACAGCGGGGTGTTGATTCTCTGCGTAACACAGCAGGGTGTTGATTCTTTGCGTGAAACAGTGGGGTGTTGATTCTGTGCGTGACACAGTGTGGTGTTGATTCTGTGCGTTACACAGTGGGGTGTTGATTGTGTGCATGACACAGTGGGGTGTTGATTGTGTGTGTGACAGAGTGGGGTGTTGATTCTGTGCGTGACCCAGTGGTGCGTTGATTCTCTGCATGAAACTGCGTGGTGTTGATTGTGTGCGTGACACAGAGTGGTGTTGATTCTGTGCGTGAAACAGCACGGTGTTGATTGTGTGCGTGACACAGCGGGGTGTTGATTGTGTGCGTGAAACAGCAGGGTGTGACTGTGTGCGAGAAACAGCGGTGTAATGATTGTGTGCGTGAAACAGCGGGGTGTTGATTCTGTGCGTGAAACAGCGGGGTGTTGATTCTGTGCGTGACACAACGGGTTGTTGATTCTGTGCGTGACACAGCGGGGTCTTGATTGTGTGCGTGACACAGTGGGTTGTTGATTCTGTGCATGACACTGTGGGGTGTTGAATCTTTGCGTGAAACAGCGGGGTGTTGATTGTGTGCATGACACAGATGGGTGTCGAATCTGTGCGTGACACAGCGGGGTGTTGATTTTGTGCGTGACACAGCGGGGTGTTGATTCTGTTCGTGATACAGTGGGGTGTTGATTCGCTGCGTGACGTAGCCGAGTGTTGATTCTGTGCGTGACACAGTGGGGTGTTGATTATTTGCCTGAAACAGCGGGCTGTTGATTCTGTGCGTGTCACAGCGGGGTGTTGATTCTGTGCGTGACGCAACAGGTTGTTCATTCTGTGCGTGAAACAGCGGGCTGTTGATTTTGTGCGTGACACAGCAGGGTGTTGATTCTGTGTTTGACACAGCGGGGTGTTGATTCTGTGTTTGACACAGCGGGATGTTGATTCTGTGCGTGACGCAACAGGTTGTTCATTCTGTGCGTGAAACAGCGGGCTGTTGATTTTGTGCGTGACACAGCAGGGTGTTGATTCTGTGTTTGACACAGCGGGGTGTTGATTCTGTGTTTCACACAGCGGGGTGTTGATTCTGTGCGTGACCCAGTGGTGTGTTGATTCTCTGCGTGAAACAGTGGGGTGTTGATTGTGTGCGTGACACAGTGGGGTGTGAATTCTGTGCGTCACACGGCGGGGTGTTCATTGTGTGCGTGAAACAGCGGGGTGTTGATTCTCTGCGTTGCACAGCGGGGTGTTGATTCTGTGCGTGACACAGCGGGCTGTTTATTCTGAACGTGACATGTGGGGTGTTGATTCTGTGATTTACACAGCGGGCTGTTTATTCTGAACGTGACAAGTGGAGTGTTGATTCTCTGCGTGACACAGCGGGGTGTTGATTCTGTGTGTGACACAGCCGGTTGTTGATTCTGTGCATGAAACAGTGGGGTGTTGATTCTGTGTGTGACACAGTGGGGGGTTGATTCAGTGCGTGACACAACGGGGTGTTAATTCGGTGCGTGACACAGCGGGGTGTTGATTCTGTGTTTGACACAGCGGTGTGTTGATTCTGTGTTTGACACAGCGGGGTGTTGTTTCTGTGTTTGACACAGTGGGGTGTTGATTCTGTGCGTGACGCAACAGGTTGTTCATTCTGTGCGTGAAACAGCAGGCTGTTGATTTTGTGCGTGACACAGCAGGGTGTTGATTCTGTGCGTGACACAGAGTGGTGTTGATTCTGTGCGTGACACAGAGTGGTGTTGATTCTGTGCGTGAAACAGCGCGGTGTTGATTATGTGCGTGACACAGCGGGGTGTTGATTGTGTGCGTGAAACAGCAGGGTGTGATTGTGTGCGAGAAACAGCGGTGTGTTGATTGTGTGCGTGAAACAGCGGTGTGTTGATTGTGTGTGTGAAACAGCAGGGTGTTGATTCTGTGCGGGAAACAGCGGGGTGTTGATTCTGTGCGTGACACAGCGGGTTGTTGATTCTGTGTGTGACACAGCGGGGTCTTGATTGTGTGCGTGACACAGTGGGTTGTTGATTCTGTGCATGACACTGTGGGGTGATGATTCTGTGCGCGACACAGCGGGGTGTTGATTCTGTACATGAAACAGCGGGGTGTTGATTGTGTGCGTGAAACAGCGGGGTGTTGATTCGATGCGTGACACAGTGCGGTGTTGATTCTGTGCGTTACACAGTGGGGTGTTGATTGTGT
This sequence comes from Hypanus sabinus, assembly GCF_030144855.1. Classification (NCBI taxonomy): domain Eukaryota; kingdom Metazoa; phylum Chordata; class Chondrichthyes; order Myliobatiformes; family Dasyatidae; genus Hypanus; species Hypanus sabinus. The sequence goes on from NC_082714.1 coordinate 82,688,902, forward strand.
GCATGACACAGTGGGGTGTTGTTTCTTTGCGTGACACAGTGGGGTGTTGATTCTCTGCGTGACACAGCGGGGTGTTGATTCTTTGCGTGAAACAGTGGAATGTTGATTGGCTGCGTGACATAGCGGAGTGTTGATTCTGTGCGTGAAACAGCGGGGTGTTGATTGTGTGCATGACACAGTGGGGTATTGATTGTGTGCATGACACAGTGGGGTGTTGATTCTCTGCGTGACACAATGGGGTGTTGATTCTGTGCGTGACACAGCGGGGTGTTGATTCTGTTCGTGATACAGTGGGGTGTTGATTCGCTGCGTGACGTAGCCGAGTGTTGATTCTGTGCGTGACACAGTGGGGTGTTGATTATTTGCTTGAAACAGTGGGGTGTTGATTCTGTGCGTGACACAACGGGGTGTTGATTCTGTGTTTGACACAGTGGGTTGTTGATTCTGTTCGTGACACTGTGGGGTGTTGATTCTGTGCGCGACATAGCAGGTTGTTGATTCTGTGCATGACAGAGTGGGGTGTTGATTCGCTGCGTGATACAGCGGAGTGTTGATTCTGTGTGTGACACATTGGGGTGTTGATTCGCTGCGTGATACAGCGGAGTGTTTATTCTGTGTGTGACACAGTGGGGTGTTGATTCTGTGCGTGAAACAGCGGGGTGTTGATTCTCTGCATGACACAGCGGGGTGTTGATTCTGTGCGTGACACAGCGGGGTGTTGATTCTGTGTTTGACACAGCGGGGTATTGATTCTGTGCGTGACACAACAGGTTGTTCATTCTGTGCGTGAAACAGCGGGCTGTTGATTCTGTGCGTGACACAGCAGGGTGTTGATTCTGTGTTTGACACAGCGGGGTGTTGATTCTGTGCGTGAAACAGCGCGGTGTTGATTATGTGCGTGACACAGCGGGGTGTTGATTGTGTGCGTGAAACAGCAGGGTGTGATTGTGTGCGAGAAACAGCGGTGTGTTGATTGTGTGCGTGAAACAGCGGGGTGTTGAATCTGTGCGTGACACAGCGGGTTGTTGATTCTGTGCGTGACACAGCGGGGTCTTGATTGTGTGCGTGACACAGTGGGTTGTTGATTCTGTGCGTGAGACTGTGGGGTGTTGATTCTGTGCGCGACATAGCGGGTTGTTGATTCTGTGCATGACAGAGTGGGGTGTTGATTCGCTGCGTGATACAGCGGAGTGTTGATTCTGTGTGTGACACAGTGGGGTGTTGATTCTGTGCGTGAAACAGCGGGGTGTTGATTCTCTGCATGACACAGCGGGGTGTTGATTCTGTATGTGAAACAGCGGTGTGTTGATTCTCTGCGTGACACAGCGGGGTGTTGATTGTGTGCGTGACACAGCGGGGTGTTGATTCTGTATGTGAAACAGCGGTGTGTTGATTCTCTGCGTGACACAGCGGGGTGTTGATTGTGTGCGTGACACAGTGGGGTGTTGATTGCGTGCGTGTCACAGCGGGGTGTTGATTCTGTGCGTGAAATAGCGGTGTGTGCATTCTGTGCATGACACAGCGGGGTGTTGATGGTGTGCTTGAAACAGTCGGGTGTTGATTCTGTGCGTCACACAGTGGGGTGTTGATTCTGTGCGTGAAACAGTGGGGTGTTGATTCTGTGCTTCAAACAGCGGGGTGTTGATTGTGTGCGTAACAGTGTGGTGTTGATTTTGTGCGTGTAACGGCGGTGTGTTGATTCCGTGCGTGACACAGCGGGGTGTTGATTATGACCCTGAAACAGCGGGGTGTTGATTCTGTGCATGAAACTGCGGGGTGTTGATTCTGTGCGTGACACAGCGGGGTGTTGATTGTGTGCATGACACAGTGGGGTGTTGATTCTGTGGGTGACACAGTGGGGTGTTGATTGTGTGCATGAAAGAGTGGGATGTTGATTGTGTGCATGACACAGTGGGGTGTCGAATCTGTGCGTGACACAGCGGGGTTTTGATTCTGTGTGTGACACAGCGGGGTGTTGATTCTGTTCGTGATACAGTGGGGTGATGATTCGCTGCGTGACATAGCGGTGTGTTGTTTCTGTGTTTGACACAGCGGGGTGTTGATTCTGTGCGTGACACAACAGGTTGTTCATTCTGTGCGTGACACAGCGGGGTGTTGATTGTTCGCGTGACACAGTGGAGTGTTGATTCTGTGCCTGACACTGTGGGGTGTTGATTCTGTGCGTGACACAGTGGGGAGTTGATTGTGTGCATGACACAGTGGGGTGTTGATTGTGTAGGTGAAACAGCGGTGTGTTGATTCTGTGCGCGACACAGAGGGGTGTTGATTCTCTGCGTGACACAGTGGGGAGTTGATTGTGTGCATGACACAGAGTGGTGTTGATTGTGTGCGTGAAACAGCGCGGTGTTGATTGTGTGCATAAAACAGCAGGGTGATATTGTGTGCGAGAAACAGCGGTGTGTTGATTGTGTGCGTGAAACGGCGGGGTGTTGGTTCTGTGCGTGAAACAGCGGGGTGTTGATTCTGTGCGTGAAACAGTGGAATGTTGATTGGCTGCGTGACATAGCGGAGTGTTGATTCTGTGCGTGAAACAGCGGGGTGTTGATTGTGTGCATGACACAGTGGGGTATTGATTGAGTGCGTAACACAGATGGGTGTCGAATCTGTGCGTGACACAGCGGGGTGTTGATTCTGTGCATGACACAGTGGGGTGTTGATTCTGTTCGTGATACAGTGGGGTGTTGATTCGCTGCGTGACGTAGCAGAGTGTTGATTCTGTGCGTGACACAGTGGGGTGTTGATTATTTGCTTGAAACAGCGGGGTGTTGATTCTGTGCATGACACAGTGGGGTGTTGATTCTGTGTTTGACACAGCGGGGTGTTGATTCTGTGCGTGACGTAACCGCTTGTTCATTCTGTGCGTGAAACAGCAGGCTGTTGATTTTGTGCGTGACACAGCAGGGTGTTGATTCTGTGTTTGACACAGCGGGGTGTTGATTCTGTGCGTGACACAGAGTGGTGTTGATTCTGTGCGTGAAACAGCGCGGTGTTGATTATGTGCGTGACACAGCGGGGTGTTGATTGTGTGCGTGAAACAGCAGGGTGTGATTGTGTGCGAGAAACAGCGGTGTGTTGATTGTGTGCGTGAAACAGCGGGGTGTTGATTCTGTGCGTGAAACAGCGGGGTGTTGATTCTGTGCGTGACACAGCGTATTGTTGATTCTGTGCGTGACACAGCGGGGTCTTGATTGTGTGCGTGACACAGTGGGTTGTTGATTCTGTGCGTGACACTGTGGGGTGATGATTCTGTGCGAGACACAGCGGGGTGTTGATTCTGTACATGAAACAGCGGGGTGTTGATTGTGTGCGTGAAACAGCGGGGTGTTGATTCGATGCGTGACACAGTGGGGTGTTGATTCTGTGCGTTACACAGTGGGGTGTTGATTGTGTGCATGAAACAGTGGGGTGTTGTTTCTTTGCGTGACACAGTGGGGTGTTGATTCTCTGCGTGACACAGCGGGGTGTTGATTCTTTGCGTGAAACAGTGGAATGTTGATTGGCTGCGTGACATAGCGGAGTGTTGATTCTGTGCGTGAAACAGCGGGGTGTTGATTGTGTGCATGACACAGTGGGGTATTGATTGTGTGCATGACACAGTGGGGTGTTGATTCTCTGCGTGACACAATGGGGTGTTGATTCTGTGCGTGACACAGCGGGGTGTTGATTCTGTTCGTGATACAGTGGGGTGTTGATTCGCTGCGTGACGTAGCCGAGTGTTGATTCTGTGCGTGACACAGTGGGGTGTTGATTATTTGCTTGAAACAGCGGGGTGTTGATTCTGTGCGTGACACAGCGGGGTGTTGATTCTGTGTTTGACACAGCGGGGTGTTGATTGTGTGCGTGACACAGTGGGGTGTTGATTGTGTTCGTGACACAGTGTCGTGTTGATTGTGTGCGTGAAACAGTGGGGTGTTGATTGTGTGCGTGAAACAGTGGGGTGTTCTGTGCATGACACAGCGGGGTGTTGATTCTGTTCATGAAATAGCGCGGTGTTGATTGTGTGCGTGAAACAGCGTGGTGTTGATTCGATGCTTGACACAGTGGGGTGTTGATTCTGTGCGTTACACAGTGGGGTGTTGATTGTGTGCATGACACAGTGGGGTGTTGTTTCTTTGCGTGAAACAGCGGGGTGTTGATTCTCTGCGTAACACAGCAGGGTGTTGATTCTGTGCGTGACACAGCGGGGTGTTGATTCTGTGTTTGACACAGCGGGGTATTGATTCTGTGCGTGACACAACAGGTTGTTCATTCTGTGCGTGAAACAGCGGGCTGTTGATTCTGTGCGTGACACAGCAGGGTGTTGATTCTGTGTTTGACACAGCGGGGTGTTGATTCTGTGCGTGAAACAGCGCGGTGTTGATTATGTGCGTGACACAGCGGGGTGTTGATTGTGTGCGTGAAACAGCAGGGTGTGATTGTGTGCGAGAAACAGCGGTGTGTTGATTGTGTGCGTGAAACAGCGGGGTGTTGAATCTGTGCGTGACACAGCGGGTTGTTGATTCTGTGCGTGACACAGCGGGGTCTTGATTGTGTGCGTGACACAGTGGGTTGTTGATTCTGTGCGTGACACTGTGGGGTGTTGATTCTGTGCGCGACATAGCGGGTTGTTGATTCTGTGCAAGACAGAGTGGGGTGTTGATTCGCTGCGTGATACAGCGGAGTGTTGATTCTGTGTGTGACACAGTGGGGTGTTGATTCTGTGCGTGAAACAGCGGGGTGTTGATTCTCTGCATGACACAGCGGGGTGTTGATTCTGTATGTGAAACAGCGGTGTGTTGATTCTCTGCGTGACACAGCGGGGTGTTGATTGTGTGCGTGACACAGCGGGGTGTTGATTCTGTATGTGAAACAGCGGTGTGTTGATTCTCTGCGTGACACAGCGGGGTGTTGATTGTGTGCGTGACACAGTGGGGTGTTGATTGCGTGCGTGTCACAGCGGGGTGTTGATTCTGTGCGTGAAATAGCGGTGTGTGCATTCTGTGCATGACACAGCGGGGTGTTGATGGTGTGCTTGAAACAGTCGGGTGTTGATTCTGTGCGTCACACAGTGGGGTGTTGATTCTGTGCGTGAAACAGTGGGGTGTTGATTCTGTGCTTCAAACAGCGGGGTGTTGATTGTGTGCGTAACAGTGTGGTGTTGATTTTGTGCGTGTAACGGCGGGGTGTTGATTCCGTGCGTGACACAGCGGGGTGTTGATTATGACCCTGAAACAGCGGGGTGTTGATTCTGTGCATGAAACTGCGGGGTGTTGATTCTGTGCGTGACACAGCGGGGTGTTGATTGTGTGCATGACACAGTGGGGTGTTGATTCTGTGGGTGACACAGTGGGGTGTTGATTGTGTGCATGAAAGAGTGGGATGTTGATTGTGTGCATGACACAGTGGGGTGTCGAATCTGTGCGTGACACAGCGGGGTTTTGATTCTGTGCGTGACACAGCGGGGTGTTGATTCTGTTCGTGATACAGTGGGGTGATGATTCGCTGCGTGACACATAGGGGTGTTGATTGTGTGCGTGACACAGCGGTGTGTTGTTTCTGTGTTTGACACAGCGGGGTGTTGATTCTGTGCGTGACACAACAGGTTGTTCATTCTGTGCGTGACACAGCGGGGTGTTGATTGTTCGCGTGACACAGTGGAGTGTTGATTCTGTGCCTGACACTGTGGGGTGTTGATTCTGTGCGTGACACAGTGGGGAGTTGATTGTGTGCATGACACAGTGGGGTGTTGATTGTGTAGGTGAAACAGCGGTGTGTTGATTCTGTGCGCGACACAGAGGGGTGTTGATTCTCTGCGTGACACAGTGGGGAGTTGATTGTGTGCATGACACAGAGTGGTGTTGATTGTGTGCGTGAAACAGCGCGGTGTTGATTGTGTGCATAAAACAGCAGGGTGATATTGTGTGCGAGAAACAGCGGTGTGTTGATTGTGTGCGTGAAACGGCGGGGTGTTGATTCTGTGCGTGAAACAGCGGGGTGTTGATTCTGTGCGTGAAACAGTGGAATGTTGATTGGCTGCGTGACATAGCGGAGTGTTGATTCTGTGCGTGAAACAGCGGGGTGTTGATTGTGTGCATGACACAGTGGGGTATTGATTGAGTGCGTGACACAGATGGGTGTCGAATCTGTGCGTGACACAGCGGGGTGTTGATTCTGTGCATGACACAGTGGGGTGTTGATTCTGTTCGTGATACAGTGGGGTGTTGATTCGCTGCGTGACGTAGCAGAGTGTTGATTCTGTGCGTGACACAGTGGGGTGTTGATTATTTGCTTGAAACAGCGGGGTGTTGATTCTGTGCGTGACACAGCAGGGTGTTGATTCTGTGTTTGACACAGCGGGGTGTTGATTCTGTGCGTGACACAACAGGTTGTTCATTTTGTGCGTGACACAGCGGGGTGTTGATTGTGCGCGTGACACAGTGGGGTGTTGATTCTGTGCCTGACACTGTGGGGTGTTGATTCTTTGCGTGACGCAGTGGGGAGTTGATTGTGTGCATGACACAGTGGGGTGTTGATTGTGTGCGTGACACAGAGTGGTGTTGATTCTGTGCGTGAAACAGCACGGTGTTGATTATGTGCGTGACACAGCGGGGTGTTGATTGTGTGCGTGAAACAGCAGGGTGTGATTGTGTGCGAGAAACAGCGGTGTGTTGATTGTGTGTGTGAAACAGCGGGGTGTTCATTCTGTTGCGTGAAACAGCGGGGTGTTGATTCTGTGCGTGACACAACGGGTTGTTGATTCTGTGCGTGACACAGCGGGGTCTTGAATGTGTGCGTGACACAGTGGGTTGTTGATTCTGTGCGTGACACTGTGGGGTGTTGAATCAGTGCGCCACATAGCGGGTTGTTGATTCTGTGCATGACAGAGTGGGGTGTTGATTCGCTGCATGACACAGCGGAGTGTTGATTCTGTGTGTGACACAGTTGGGTGTTGATTCTGTACATGAAACAGCGGGGACCTGATTGTGTGCGTGGAACAGCGGGGTGTTGATTCGATGCGTGACACAGTGGGGTGTTGATTCTGTGCGTTACACAGTGGGGTGTTGATTGTGTGCATGACACAGTGGGGTGTTGTTTCTTTGCGTGAAACAGCGGGGTGTTGATTCTCTGCGTGTCACAGCGGGGTGTTGATTCTTTGCGTGAAACAGTGGGGTGTTGATTCTGTGCGTTACACAGTGTGGTGTTGATTCTGTGCATTACACAGTGGGGTGTTGATTGTGTGCATGACACAGTGGGGTGTTGATTGTGTGTGTGACAGAGTGGGGTGTTGATTCTGTGCGTGACCCAGTGGTGCGTTGATTCTCTGCGTGAAACTGCGGGGTGTTGATTGTGTGCGTGACACAGAGTGGTGTTGATTCTGTGCGTGAAACAGCGGGGTGTTGATTCTCTGCGTGACACAGCGGGGTGTTGATTGTGTCCTTGACACAGTGGGGTGTTGATTGTGTTCGTGACACAATGTGGTGTCGATTGTGTGCGTGAAACAGTGGGGTGTTCTGTGCATGACACAGCGGGGTGTTGATTCTGTACATGAAACTGCGGGGTGTTGATTCTGTGCGTGACACAGCGGGTTGTTGATTCTGTGCGTTACACAGTGGGGTGTTGATTGTGTGCATGACACAGTGGGGTGTTGTTTCTGTGCGTGAAATAATGTGGTGTTGATTCTGTGCGTTACACAGTGGGGTGTTGATTGTGTGCATGACACAGTGGGGTGTTGATTGTGTGTGTGACAGAGTGGGGTGTTGATTCTGTGCGTGACCCAGTGGTGCATTGATTCTCTGCGTGAAACTGCGGGGTGTTGATTGTGTGCGTGACACAGCGGGGTGTTGACTCTGTGCGTGAAATAGCGGTGTGTGCATTCTGTGTATGACACAGCGGGGTGTTGATGGTGTGCTTGAAACAGTCGGGTGTTGATTCTGTGCGTCACACAGTGGGGTGTTGATTCTGTGCGTGAAACAGTGGGGTGTTGATTCTGTGCTTCAAACAGCGGGGTGTTGATTGTGTGCGTAACAGTGTGGTGTTGATTTTGTGCGTGTAACGGCGGGGTGTTGATTCCGTGCGTGACACAGCGGGGTGTTGATTATGACCCTGAAACAGCGGGGTGTTGATTCTGTGCATGAAACTGCGGGGTGTTGATTCTGTGCGTGACACAGCGGGGTGTTGATTGTGTGCATGACACAGTGGGGTGTTGATTCTGTGGGTGACACAGTGGGGTGTTGATTGTGTGCATGAAAGAGTGGGGTGTTGATTGTGTGCATGACACAGTGGGGTGTCGAATCTGTGCGTGACACAGCGGGGTTTTGATTCTGTGCGTGACACAGCGGGGTGTTGATTCTGTTCGTGATACAGTGGGGTGATGATTCGCTGCGTGACATAGCGGTGTGTTGTTTCTGTGTTTGACACAGCGGGGTGTTGATTCTGTGCGTGACACAACAGGTTGTTCATTCTGTGCGTGACACAGCGGGGTGTTGATTGTTCGCGTGACACAGTGGAGTGTTGATTCTGTGCCTGACACTGTGGGGTGTTGATTCTGTGCGTGACACAGTGGGGAGTTGATTGTGTGCATGACACAGTGGGGTGTTGATTGTGTAGGTGAAACAGCGGTGTGTTGATTCTGTGCGCGACACAGAGGGGTGTTGATTCTCTGCGTGACACAGTGGGGAGTTGATTGTGTGCATGACACAGAGTGGTGTTGATTGTGTGCGTGAAACAGCGCGGTGTTGATTGTGTGCATGAAACAGCAGGGTGATATTGTGTGCGAGAAACAGCGGTGTGTTGATTGTGTGCGTGAAACGGCGGGGTGTTGATTCTGTGCGTGAAACAGCGGGGTGTTGATTCTGTGCATGAAACAGTGGAATGTTGATTGGCTGTGTGACATAGAGGAGTGTTGATTCTGTGCGTGAAACAGCGGGGTGTTGATTGTGTGCATGACACAGTGGGGTATTGATTGAGTGCGTGACACAGATGGGTGTCGAATCTGTGCGTGACACAGCGGGGTGTTGATTCTGTGCATGACACAGTGGGGTGTTGATTCTGTTCGTGATACAGTGGGGTGTTGATTCGCTGCGTGACGTAGCAGAGTGTTGATTCTGTGCGTGACACAGTGGGGTGTTGATTATTTGCTTGAAACAGCGGGGTGTTGATTCTGTGCGTGACACAGCAGGGTGTTGATTCTGTGTTTGACACAGCGGGGTGTTGATTCTGTGCGTGACACAACAGGTTGTTCATTTTGTGCGTGACACAGCGGGGTGTTGATTGTGCGCGTGACACAGTGGGGTGTTGATTCTGTGCCTGACACTGTGGGGTGTTGATTCTGTGCGTGACGCAGTGGGGAGTTGATTGTGTGCATGACACAGTGGGGTGTTGATTGTGTAGGTGAAACCGCGGTGTGTTGAATCTGTGCGCGACATAGCGGGGTATTGATTCTGTGCGTGACACAGTGGGGAGTTGATTGTGTGCATGACACAGTGGGGTGTTGATTGTGTGCGTGACACAGAGTGGTGTTAATTCTGTGCGTGAAACAGCACGGTGTTGATTATGTGCGTGACACAGCGGGGTGTTGATTGTGTGCGTGAAACAGCAGGGTGTGATTGTGTGCGAGAAACAGCGGTGTGTTGATTGTGTGTGTGAAACAGCGGGGTGTTCATTCTGTTGCGTGAAACAGCGGGGTGTTGATTCTGTGCGTGACACAACGGGTTGTTGATTCTGTGCGTGACACAGCGGGGTCTTGAATGTGTGCGTGACACAGTGGGTTGTTGATTCTGTGCGTGACACTGTGGGGTGTTGAATCAGTGCGCCACATAGCGGGTTGTTGATTCTGTGCATGACAGAGTGGGGTGTTGATTCGCTGCATGACACAGCGGAGTGTTGATTCTGTGTGTGACACAGTTGGGTGTTGATTCTGTACATGAAACAGCGGGGACCTGATTGTGTGCGTGGAACAGCGGGGTGTTGATTCGATGCGTGACACAGTGGGGTGTTGATTCTGTGCGTTACACAGTGGGGTGTTGATTGTGTGCATGACACAGTGGGGTGTTGTTTCTTTGCGTGAAACAGCGGGGTGTTGATTCTCTGCGTGTCACAGCGGGGTGTTGATTCTTTGCGTGAAACAGTGGGGTGTTGATTCTGTGCGTTACACAGTGTGGTGTTGATTCTGTGCATTACACAGTGGGGTGTTGATTGTGTGCATGACACAGTGGGGTGTTGATTGTGTGTGTGACAGAGTGGGGTGTTGATTCTGTGCGTGACCCAGTGGTGCGTTGATTCTCTGCGTGAAACTGCGGGGTGTTGATTGTGTGCGTGACACAGAGTGGTGTTGATTCTGTGCGTGAAACAGCGGGGTGTTGATTCTCTGCGTGACACAGCGGGGTGTTGATTGTGTCCTTGACACAGTGGTGTGTTGATTGTGTTCGTGACACAGTGTGGTGTCGATTGTGTGCGTGAAACAGTGGGGTGTTCTGTGCATGACACAGCGGGGTGTTGATTCTGTACATGAAACTGCGGGGTGTTGATTCTGTGCGTGACACAGCGGGTTGTTGATTCTGTGCGTTACACAGTGGGGTGTTGATTGTGTGCATGACACAGTGGGGTGTTGTTTCTGTGCGTGAAATAATGTGGTGTTGATTCTGTGCGTTACACAGTGGGGTGTTGATTGTGTGCATGACACAGTGGGGTGTTGATTGTGTGTGTGACAGAGTGGGGTGTTGATTCTGTGCGTGACCCAGTGGTGCATTGATTCTCTGCGTGAAACTGCGGGGTGTTGATTGTGTGCGTGACACAGAGTGGTGTTGATTCTGTGCGTGAAACAGCGGGGTGTTGATTCTCTGCGTGACACAGCGGGGTGTTGATTGTGTCCGTCACACAGTGGGGTGTTGATTGTGTTCGTGACACAGTGTGGTGTTGATTGTGTGCGTGAAACAGTTGGGTGTTCTGTGCATGACACAGCGGGGTGTTGATTCTGTACATGAAACAGCGGGGTGTTGATTGTGTACGTGAAACAGCGGGGTGTTGATTCGATGCGTGACACAGTGGGGTGTTGATTCTGTGCGTTACACAATGGGGTGTTGATTGTGTGCATGACACACTGGGGTGTTGTTTCTTTGCGTGAAACAGCGGGGTGTTGATTCTCTGCGTGACACAGCGGGCTGTTGATTCTCTGCGTGAAACAGTGTGGTGTTGATTCTGTGCGTGACACAGTGGGGAGTTGATTGTGTGCATGACACAGTGGGGTGTTGATTGTGTGTGTGACAGAGTGGGGTGTTGATTCTGTGTGTGACTCAGTGGTGTGTTGATTCTCTGCGTGAAACTGCGGTGTGTTGATTGTGTGCGTGACACAGAGTGGTGTTGATTCTGTGCGTGAAACAGAGCGGTGTTGATTCTGTGCGTGACACAGCGGGGTGTTGATTGTGTGCGTGAAACAGCAGGGTGTGATTGTGTGCGAGAAACAGCGGTGTGTTGATTCTGTGCATGAAACAGCGGGGTGTTGATTCTGTGCGTGACACAGCGGGTTGTTGATTCTGTGCGTGACACAGTGGGGTCTTGATTGTGTGCGTGACAGTGGGTTGTTGATTCTGTGCGTGACACTCTGGGGTGTTGATTCTGTGCGAGACATAGTGGGTTGTTGATTCTGTGCATGACAGACTGGGGTGTTGATTCGCTGCGTGACACAGAGGAGTGTTGATTCTGTGTGTGACACTGTGGGGTGTTGATTCTGTGCGTGAAACAGCGGGGAGTTGATTCTCGGCGTGACACTGCGGGGTGTTGATTCTGTGCGTGACACAGTGGGGTGTTGATTCTGTATGTGAAACAGCGGGGTGTTGATTCTCTGCGTGACACAGCGGGGTGTTGATTGTGTGCGTGACACAGTGGGGTGTTGATTGTGTGCGTGAAACAGTGGGGTGTTCTGTGCATGACACAGCGGGGTGTTGATTCTGTACATGAAACAGCGGGGTGTTGATTCGATGCGTGACACAGTGTGGTGTTGATTCTGTGCGTTATACAGTGGGGTGTTGATTGCGTGCATGACACAGTGGGGTGTTGTTTCTTTGCGTGAAACAGCGGGGTGTTGATTCTCTGCGTGACACAGCGGGTTGTTGATACTGTGCGTGACACAGCGGGTTCTTGATTGTGTGCGTGACGCCGTGTGGTGTTGATTCTGTGCGTCACACAGCGGGGTGTTGATTGAGTGCGTGAAACTGCGGGGTGTTGATTCTCTGCGTGACACAGCGGGGTGTTGATTCTGTGCGTTACACAGTGGGGTGTTGATTGTGTGCATGACACAGTGGGGTGTTGATTCTGTGCGTGACACAGCGGGGTGTTGTTTCTGTATGTGAAACAGCGGGGTGTTGATTCTCTGCGTGACACAGTGGGGTGTTGATTGTGCGCATCACACAGCGGGGTCTTGATTGTGTGCGTGACGCAGTGTGGTGTTGATTCTGTGCGTCACACAGCGGGGTGTTGATTGAGTGCGTGAAACTGCGGGGTGTTGATTCTCTGCGTGACACAGCGGGGTGTTGATTCTGTGCGTTACACAGTGGGGTGTTGATTGTGTGCATGACACCATGGGGTGTGAATTCTGTGCGTCACGCAGCGGGGTGTTGATTGAGTGCGTGAAACTGCGGGGTGTTGATTCTCTGCGTGACACAGCGGGGAGTTGATTCTGTGCGTGAAACAGCGCAGTGTTGATTGTGTGTGTGACACAGTGGGGTGTTGATTGTGTGCGTTAAACAGCGGGGTGTTGATTCTGTGCGTGAAACAGCGGGATGTTGATTCTGTGCGTGACGCAACGGGTTGTTGATTCTGTGCGTGACACAGCGGGGTCTTGATTGTGTGCGTGACACAGTGGGTTGTTGATTGTGTGCATGACACAGTGGAGTGTTGATTGTGTGAGTGACACAGAGTGGTGTTGATTCTCTGCGTGAAACAGCGCGGTGTTGATTGTGTGTGTGACAGAGTGATGTATTCATTCTGTGGTTGACCCAGTGGGGAGTTGATAGTGTGCGTGAAACAGTGGGGTGTTCTGTGCATAACACAGCGGTGTGTTGATTCTGTGCGTGACACAGTGGGGTGTGAATTCTGTGCGTGACACAGCAGGGTGTTGATTGTGTGCGTGACACAGTGGGGTGTTGATTGTGTGCGAGAAACAGCGGTGTGTTGATTGTGTGCTTGAAACAGCGGGGTGTTGATTGTGTGCATGAAACAGCGGGGTATTGATTGTGCGCCTTAAACAGCGGGGTGTTGATTGTGTGCGTGACACAGTGTGGTGTTGATTGTGTGCATGAAACAGTGGGGTGTTGATTGTGTTCGTGACACAGTGGAGTGTTGTTTCTGTGCGTGACACAGTGGGGTGTTGATTCTGTGCGTGACCCAGTGGTGTGTTGATTCTCTGCGTGAAACTGCGGGGTGTTGATTGTGTGCATGACACAGTGGGGTGTGAATTCTGTGCGTCACACAGCGGGGTGTTGATTGAGTGCTTCAAACAGCGGGGTGTTGATTGTGTGCGTAACAGTATGGTGTTGATTTTGTGCGTGAAACGGCGGGGTGTTGATTCTGTGCGTGACACAGCGGGGTGTTGATTCTGTGCATGAAACTGCGGGGTGTTGATTCTGTGCATGACACAGCGGGGTGTTGATTGTGTGCATGACACAGTGGGGTATTGATTGTGTGCGTGACACAGTGGGTTGTTGATTGTGTGCGTGAAACAGCAGGGTGTGATTGTGTGCGAGAAACAGCGGTGTGTTGATTGTGTGCGTGAAACAGCGGGGTGTTGATTCTGTGCGTGAAACAGCGGGGTGTTGATGCTGTGCGTGAAACAGCGGGGTGTTGATGCTGCGCGTGACACAGCTGGTTGTTGATTCTGCGCGTGACACAGCGGGGTCTTGAATGTGTGCGTGACACAGTGGGTTTTTGATTCTGTGCGTGACACTGTGGGGTGTTGATTCTGTGCGCGACATAGCGGGTTGTTGATTCTGTGCATGACAGAGTGGGGTGTTGATTCGCTGCGTGACACAGCGGAGTGTTGATTCTGTGCGTGAAACAGCGGGGTGTTGATTCTGTGCGTGACACAGCGGGGTGTTGATTCTGTGCGTGACACAGTGGGGTGTTGATTCTGTATGTGAAACAGCGGGGTGTTGATTCTCTGCGTGACACAGCGGGGTGTTGATTGTGTGCGTGACACAGTGGGGTGTTGATTGTGTTCGTGACACAGTGTGGTGTTGATTGTGTGCGTGAAACAGTGGGGTGTTGATTGTGTGCGTGAAACAGTGGGGTGGTCTGTGCATGACACAGCGGGGTGTTGATTCTGTACATGAAACAGCGGGGTGTTGATTGTGTGCGTAAAACAGCGGGGTGTTGATTCGATGCGTGACACAGTGTGGTGTTGATTCTGTGCGTTATACAGTGGGGTGTTGATTGCGTGCATGACACAGTGGGGTGTTGTTTCTTTGCGTGAAACAGCGGGGTGTTGATTCTCTGCGTGACACAGTGTGGTGTTGATTCTGTGCATCACACAGCGGGGTGTTGATTGAGTGTGTGAAACTGCGGGGTGTTGATTCTCTGCGTGACACAGCGGAGTGTTGATTCTGTGCGTGACACAGTGTGGTGTTGATTCTGTGCGTTACACAGTGGGGTGTTGATTGTGTGCATGACACAGTGGGGTGTTGATTGTGTGCGTGACAGAGTGGGGTGTTGATTGTGTGCGTGACCCAGTGGTGTGTTGATTCTCTGCGTGAAACTGCGGGGTGTTGATTCTGTGCATGACACTGCGGGGTGTTGATTGCGTGCATGACACAGTTGGGTGTTGATTCTGTACATGAAACAGCGGGGTGTTGATTGTGTGCGTGAAACAGCGGGGTGTTGATTCGATGCGTGACACAGTGGGGTGTTGATTCTGTGCGTTACACAGTGGGGTGTTGATTGTGTGCATGACACAGTGGGGTGTTGTTTCTTTGCGTGAAACAGCGGGGTGTTGATTCTCTGCGTGACACAGCGGGGTGTTGATTCTTTGCGTGAAACAGTGGGGTGTTGATTCTGTGCGTGGCACAGTGTGGTGTTGATTCTGTGCGTTACACAGTGGGGTGTTGATTGTGTGCATGACACAGTGGGGTGTTGATTGTGTGCGTGACAGAGTGGGGTGTTGATTCTGTGCGTGACCCAGTGGTGTGTTGATTCTCTGCGTGAAACTGCGGGATGTTGATTGTGTGCATGACACAGTGGGGTGTGAATTCTGTGCGTCACACAGCGGGGTGTTGATTGAGTGCGTGAAACTGCGGGGTGTTGATTCTGTGCGTGACACAGTGGGGTGTTGATTGTGTGCGTCACACAGTGGGGTGTTAATTCTGTGCGTGAAACAGCGGGGTGTTGATTGTGTGCGAGAAACAGCAGTGTGTTGATTGTGTGCGTGAAACAGCGGGGTGTTGATGGTGTGCATGAAACAGTGGCGTGTTGATTGTGTTTGTGACACAGTGGACTGTTGTTTCTGTGCGTGACACAGTGGGGTGTTGATTCTGTGCGTGACCCAGTGGTGTGTTGATTCTCTGCGTGAAACTGCGGGGTGTTGATTGTGTGCATGACACAGTGGGGTGTGAATTCTGTGCGTCACACAGCGGGGTGTTGATTGAGTGCGTGAAATTGCGGGGTGTTGATTCTCTGCGTGACACAGCGGGGTGTTGATTCTGTGCGTGAAACAGCGGGGTGTTGATTCGATGCGTGACACAGTGTGGTATTGATTCTGTGCGTTATACAGTGGGGTGTTGATTGCGTGCATGACACAGTGGGGTGTTGTTTCTTTGCGTGAAACAGCGGGGTGTTGATTCTCCGCGTGACACAGCGGGGTGTTGATTCTTTGCGTGAAACAGTGGGGTGTTGATTCTGTGCGTGACACAGTGGGGTGTTGATTGTGTGAGTGACACAGAGTGGTGTTGCTTTTGTGCGTGAAACAGTGCGGTGTTGATTGTGTGCGTGACACAGCGGGGTGTTGATTCGATGCGTGACACAGTGGGGTGTTGATTCTGTGCGTTATATAGTGGGGTGTTGTTTCTTTGCGTGAAACAGCGGGGTGTCGATTCTCTGCGTGACACAGCGGGGTATTCATTCTCTGCGTGACACAGCGGTGTGTTGATTCTGTATGTGAAACAGCGGGGTGTTGATTCTCTGCGTGACACAGCGGGGTGTTGATTCTTTGCGTGAAACAGTGGTGTGTTGATTGTGCGTGACACAGTGTGGTGTTGATTCTGTGCATGACACAGTGTGGTGTTGATTCTGTGCGTCACACAGCGGGGTGTTGATTGAGTGCGTGAAACTGCGGGGTGTTGATTCTCTGCGTGACACAGCGGGGTGTTGATTCTGTGCGTGACACAGTGTGGTGTTGATTGTGTACATGAAACAGTGGGGTGTTGATTGTGTTCGTGACACAGTGGAGTGTTGTTTCTGTGCGTGACACAGTGGGGTGTTGATTCTGTGCGTGACCCAGTGGTGTGTTGATTCTCTGCGTGAAACTGCGGGGTGTTGATTGTGTGCATGACACCGTGGGGTGTGAATTCTGTGCGTCACACAGCGGGGTGTTGTTGAGTGCGTGAAACTGCGGGGTGTTGATTCTCTGCGTGACACAGCGGGGAGTTGATTCTGTGCGTGAAACAGCGCGGTGTTGATTGTGTGTGTGACACAGCGGGGTGTTGATTGTGTGCGTGAAACAGTAGGGTGTGATTGTGCGCGAGAAACAGCGGTGTTTTGATTGTGTGCGTGAAACAGCGGGGTGTTGATTCTGTTCGTGATACAGTGGGGTGTTGATTGGCTGCGTGACGTAGCAGAGTGTTGATTCTGTGCATGACACAGTGGGGTGTTGATTATTTGCTTGAAACAGCGGGGTGTTGATTCTGTGCGTGACACAGCGGGGTGTTGATTCTGTGTTTGACACAGCGGGGTGTTGATTCTGTGCGTGACGCAACAGGTTGTTCATTCTGTGCGTGACACAGTGGGGTGTTGATTCTGTGCCTGACACTGTGGGGTGTTGATTCTGTGCGTGACACAGTGGGGAGTTGATTGTGTGCATGACACAGTGCGGTGTTGATTGTGTGCATGACACAGTGGCGTGTTGATTGTGTTCGTGACACAGTGTGGTGTTGATTGTGTGCGTGAAGCAGTGGGGTGTTGATTGTGTGCGTGAAACAGTAGGGTGTGATTGTGCGCGAGAAACAGCGGTGTTTTGATTGTGTGCGTGAAACAGCGGGGTGTTGATTCTGTTCGTGATACAGTGGGGTGTTGATTGGCTGCGTGACGTAGCAGAGTGTTGATTCTGTGCATGACACAGTGGGCTGTTGATTATTTGCTTGAAACAGCGGGGTGTTGATTCTGTGCGTGACACAGCGGGGTGTTGATTCTGTGTTTGACACAGCGGGGTGTTGATTCTGTGCGTGACGCAACAGGTTGTTCATTCTGTGCGTGACACAGTGGGGTGTTGATTCTGTGCCTGACACTGTGGGGTGTTGATTCTGTGCGTGACACAGTGGGGAGTTGATTGTGTGCATGACACAGTGCGGTGTTGATTGTGTAGGTGAAACAGCGGTGTGTTGATCCTGTGCGCGACATAGCGGGGTGTTGATTCTGTGCGTGACACAGTGGAGTGTTGATTGTGTGAGTGACACAGAGTGGTGTTGATTCTCTGCGTGAAACAGCGCGGTGTTGATTGTGTGTGTGACAGAGTGATGTATTCATTCTGTGGTTGACCCAGTGGGGAGTTGATTGTGTGCGTGAAACAGTGGGGTGTTCTGTGCATAACACAGTGGTGTGTTGATTCTGTGCGTGACACAGTGGGGTGTGAATTCTGTGCGTGACACAGCAGGGTGTTGATTGTGTGCCTGACACAGTGGGGTGTTGATTGTGTGCGAGAAACAGCGGTGTGTTGATTGTGTGCTTGAAACAGCGGGGTGTTGATTGTGTGCATGAAACAGCGGGGTATTGATTGTGCGCCTTAAACAGCGGGGTGTTGATTGTGTGCGTGACACAGTGTGGTGTTGATTGTGTGCATGAAACAGTGGGGTGTTGATTGTGTTCGTGACACAGTGGAGTGTTGTTTCTGTGCGTGACACAGTGGGGTGTTGATTCTGTGCGTGACCCAGTGGTGTGTTGATTCTCTGCGTGAAACTGCGGGGTGTTGATTGTGTGCATGACACAGTGGGGTGTGAATTCTGTGCGTCACACAGCGGGGTGTTGATTGAGTGCGTGAAACTGCGGGGTGTTGATTCTGTGCTTCAAACAGCGGGGTGTTGATTGTGTGCGTAACAGTATGGTGTTGATTTTGTGCGTGAAACGGCGGGGTGTTGATTCTGTGCGTGACACAGCGGGGTGTTGATTCTGTGCATGAAACTGCGGGGTGTTGATTCTGTGCATGACACAGCGGGGTGTTGATTGTGTGCATGACACAGTGGGGTATTGATTGTGTGCGTGACACAGTGGGTTATTGATTGTGTGCGTGAAACAGCAGGGTGTGATTGTGTGCGAGAAACAGCGGTGTGTTGATTGTGTGCGTGAAACAGCGGGGTGTTGATTCTGTGCGTGAAACAGCGGGGTGTTGATGCTGTGCGTGAAACTGCGGGGTGTTGATGCTGCCCGTGACACAGCTGGTTGTTGATTCTGCGCGTGACACAGCGGGGTCTTGAATGTGTGCGTGACACAGTGGGTTTTTGATTCTGTGCGTGACACTGTGGGGTGTTGATTCTGTGCGCGACATAGCGGGTTGTTGATTCTGTGCATGACAGAGTGGGGTGTTGATTCGCTGCGTGACACAGCGGAGTGTTGATTCTGTGCGTGAAACAGCGGGGTGTTGATTCTGTGCGTGAAACAGCGGGGTGTTGATTCTGTGCGTGACACAGCGGGTTGTTGATTCTGTGCGTGACACAGCGGGGTGTGAATTCTGTGCGTCACACAGCGGGGTGTTGTTGAGTGCGTGAAACTGCGGGGTGTTGATTCTCTGCGTGACACAGCGGGGAGTTGATTCTGTGCGTGAAACAGCGCGGTGTTGATTGTGTGTGTGACACAGCGGGGTGTTGATTGTGTGCGTGAAACAGTAGGGTGTGATTGTGCGCGAGAAACAGCGGTGTTTTGATTGTGTGCGTGAAACAGCGGGGTGTTGATTCTCTGCGTGACACAGCGGGGTGTTGATTCTTTGCATGAAACAGTGGTGTGTTGATTGTGCGTGACACAGTGTGGTGTTGATTCTGTGCATGACACAGTGTGGTGTTGATTCTGTGCGTCACACAGCGGGGTGTTGATTGAGTGCGTGAAACTGCGGGTTGTTGATTCTCTGCGTGACACAGCGGGGTGTTGATTCTGTGCGTGACACAGTGTGGTGTTGATTGTGTGCATGACACAGTGGGCTGTTGATTGTGTAGGTGAAACAGCGGTGTGTTGATTCTGTGCGTGAAACAGCGCGGTGTTGATTGTGTGCGTGACACAGCGGGGTGTTGATTCTGTGTGTGACAGAGTGGGGTATTCATTCTGTGCTTGACCCAGTGGGGTGTTGATTGTTTGCGTGAAACAGTGGGGTGTTCTGTGCATGACACAGTGGGGTGTTGATTCTGTGCGTGACACAGTGGGGTGTGAATTCTGTGCGTGACACAGTGGGGTGTTGATTGTGTGCGAGAAACAGCAGTGTGTTGATTGTGTGCATGGAACAGCGGGGTATTGATTGTGTGCGTTAAGCAGCGGGGTGTTGATTGTGTGCGTGACACAGTGTGATGTTGATTGTGTGCATGAAACAGTGGGGTGTTGATTGTGCTCGTGACACAGTGGAGTGTTGTTTCTGTGCGTGACAGAGTGGGGTGTTGATTCTGTGCATGACCCAGTGGTGTGTTGATTCGCTGCGTGAAACTGCGGGGTGTTGATTGTGTGGATGACACAGTGGGGTGTGAATTCTGTGCGTCACACAGCGGGGTGTTGATTGAGTGCGTGAAACTGCGGGGTGTTGATTCTCTCCGTGACACAGCGGGGTGTTGATTCTGTGCGTGAAACAGCGCGGTGTTGATTGTGTGTGTGACACAGCGGGGTGTTGATTGTGTGCGTGAAACAGTAGGGTGTGATTGTGCGTGAGAAACAGCGGTGTTTTGATTGTGTGCGTGAAACAGCGGGGTGTTGATTCTGTGCGTGATACAGCGGGGTGTTGATTCTGTGTGTGACACAACGGGTTGTTGATTCTGTGCGCGACATAGCGGGTTGTTGATTCTGTGCATGACAGAGTGGGGTGTTGATTCCCTGCGTGACACAGCGGAGTGTTGATTCTGTGCGTGACACAGTGGGGTGTTGATTCTGTGCGTGAAACAGCGGGGTGTTGATTCTCTGCGTGACACAGCGGGGTGTTGATTCTGTGCGTGACACAGCGGGGTGTTGATTCTGTATGTGAAACAGCGGGGTGTTGATTCTCTGCGTGACACAGCGGGCTGTTGATTCTGTGCGTGACACAGCGGGGTGTTGATTCTGTATGTGAAACAGCGGGGTGTTGATTCTCTGCGCGACACAGCGGCGTGTTGATTGTGTGCATGACACAGTGGCGTGTTGATTGTGTTCGTGACACAGTGTGGTGTTGATTGTGTGCGTGAAGCAGTGGGGTGTTGATTGTGTGCGTGAAACAGTGGGGTGTTCTGTGCATGACACAGTGGGGTGTTGATTCTGTACATGAAACAGCTGGGTGTTGATTGTGTGCGTGAAACGGCGGGGTGTTGATTCGATGCGTGACACAGTGGGGTGTTGATTCTGTGCGTTACACAGAGTGGTGTTGATTCTGTGCGTGAAACAGCGCGGTGTTGATTCTGTGCTTGACCCAGTGGGGTGTTGATTGTGTGCGTGAAACAGTGGGGTGTTCTGTGCATGACACAGCCGGGTGTTGATTCTGTGCGTGACACAGTGGGTTGTGAATTCTGTGCGTGACACAGCAGGGTTTTGATTGTGTGCGTGACACAGTGGGGTGTTGATTGTGTGCGAGAAACAGCGGTGTGTTGATTGTGTGTGTGAAACAGCGGGGTGTTGATTCTGTGCATGAAACAGCAGGGTATTGATTGTGTGCGTTAAACAGTGGGGTGTTGATTGTGTTTGTGACACAGTGGAGTGTTGTTTCTGTGCGTGACACAGTGGGGTGTTGATTCTGTGCGTGAAACAGCGGGGTGTTGATTCTCTGCGTGAAACTGCGGGGTGTTGATTGTGTGCATGACACAGTGGGGTGTGAATTCTGTGCGTCACACAGCAGGGTGTTGATTGAGTGCGTGAAACTGCGGGGTGTTGATTCTCTCCGTGACACAGCGGGGTGTTGATTCTGTGCGTGAAACAGTAGGGTGTGATTCTGTGCGAGAAACAGCGGTGTTTTGATTGTGTGCGTGAAACAGCGGGGTGTTGATTCTCCGCGTGACACAGCGGGGTGTTGATTCTTTGCGTGAAACAGTGGGGTGTTGATTCTGTGCGTGACACAGTGGGGTGTTGATTGTGTGAGTGACACAGAGTGGTGTTGCTTTTGTGCGTGAAACAGTGCGGTGTTGATTGTGTGCGTGACACAGCGGGGTGTTGATTCGATGCGTGACACAGTGGGGTGTTGATTCTGTGCGTTATACAGTGGGGTGTTGTTTCTTTGCGTGAAACAGCGGGGTGTCGATTCTCTGCGTGACACAGCGGGGTATTCATTCTCTGCGTGACACAGCGGTGTGTTGATTCTGTATGTGAAACAGCGGGGTGTTGATTCTCTGCGTGACACAGCGGGGTGTTGATTCTTTGCGTGAAACAGTGGTGTGTTGATTGTGCGTGACACAGTGTGGTGTTGATTCTGTGCATGACACAGTGTGGTGTTGATTCTGTGCGTCACACAGCGGGGTGTTGATTGAGTGCGTGAAACTGCGGGGTGTTGATTCTCTGCGTGACACAGCGGGGTGTTGATTCTGTGCGTGACACAGTGTGGTGTTGATTGTGTACATGAAACAGTGGGGTGTTGATTGTGTTCGTGACACAGTGGAGTGTTGTTTCTGTGCGTGACACAGTGGGGTGTTGATTCTGTGCGTGACCCAGTGGTGTGTTGATTCTCTGCGTGAAACTGCGGGGTGTTGATTGTGTGCATGACACCGTGGGGTGTGAATTCTGTGCGTCACACAGCGGGGTGTTGTTGAGTGCGTGAAACTGCGGGGTGTTGATTCTCTGCGTGACACAGCGGGGAGTTGATTCTGTGCGTGAAACAGCGCGGTGTTGATTGTGTGTGTGACACAGCGGGGTGTTGATTGTGTGCGTGAAACAGTAGGGTGTGATTGTGCGCGAGAAACAGCGGTGTTTTGATTGTGTGCGTGAAACAGCGGGGTGTTGATTCTGTTCGTGATACAGTGGGGTGTTGATTGGCTGCGTGACGTAGCAGAGTGTTGATTCTGTGCATGACACAGTGGGCTGTTGATTATTTGCTTGAAACAGCGGGGTGTTGATTCTGTGCGTGACACAGCGGGGTGTTGATTCTGTGTTTGACACAGCGGGGTGTTGATTCTGTGCGTGACGCAACAGGTTGTTCATTCTGTGCGTGACACAGTGGGGTGTTGATTCTGTGCCTGACACTGTGGGGTGTTGATTCTGTGCGTGACACAGTGGGGAGTTGATTGTGTGCATGACACAGTGCGGTGTTGATTGTGTGCATGACACAGTGGCGTGTTGATTGTGTTCGTGACACAGTGTGGTGTTGATTGTGTGCGTGAAGCAGTGGGGTGTTGATTGTGTGCGTGAAACAGTAGGGTGTGATTGTGCGCGAGAAACAGCGGTGTTTTGATTGTGTGCGTGAAACAGCGGGGTGTTGATTCTGTTCGTGATACAGTGGGGTGTTGATTGGCTGCGTGACGTAGCAGAGTGTTGATTCTGTGCATGACACAGTGGGGTGTTGATTATTTGCTTGAAACAGCGGGGTGTTGATTCTGTGCGTGACACAGCGGGGTGTTGATTCTGTGTTTGACACAGCGGGGTGTTGATTCTGTGCGTGACGCAACAGGTTGTTCATTCTGTGCGTGACACAGTGGGGTGTTGATTCTGTGCCTGACACTGTGGGGTGTTGATTCTGTGCGTGACACAGTGGGGAGTTGATTGTGTGCATGACACAGTGCGGTGTTGATTGTGTAGGTGAAACAGCGGTGTGTTGATCCTGTGCGCGACATAGCGGGGTGTTGATTCTGTGCGTGACACAGTGGGGAGTTGATTGTGTGCATGACACAGTGGAGTGTTGATTGTGTGAGTGACACAGAGTGGTGTTGATTCTCTGCGTGAAACAGCGCGGTGTTGATTGTGTGTGTGACAGAGTGATGTATTCATTCTGTGGTTGACCCAGTGGGGAGTTGATTGTGTGCGTGAAACAGTGGGGTGTTCTGTGCATAACACAGTGGTGTGTTGATTCTGTGCGTGACACAGTGGGGTGTGAATTCTGTGCGTGACACAGCAGGGTGTTGATTGTGTGCCTGACACAGTGGGGTGTTGATTGTGTGCGAGAAACAGCGGTGTGTTGATTGTGTGCTTGAAACAGCGGGGTGTTGATTGTGTGCATGAAACAGCGGGGTATTGATTGTGCGCCTTAAACAGCGGGGTGTTGATTGTGTGCGTGACACAGTGTGGTGTTGATTGTGTGCAGGAAACAGTGGGGTGTTGATTGTGTTCGTGACACAGTGGAGTGTTGTTTCTGTGCGTGACACAGTGGGGTGTTGATTCTGTGCGTGACCCAGTGGTGTGTTGATTCTCTGCGTGAAACTGCGGGGTGTTGATTGTGTGCATGACACAGTGGGGTGTGAATTCTGTGCGTCACACAGCGGGGTGTTGATTGAGTGCGTGAAACTGCGGTGTGTTGATTCTGTGCTTCAAACAGCGGGGTGTTGATTGTGTGCGTAACAGTATGGTGTTGATTTTGTGCGTGAAACGGCGGGGTGTTGATTCTGTGCGTGACACAGCGGGGTGTTGATTCTGTGCATGAAACTGCGGGGTGTTGATTCTGTGCATGACACAGCGGGGTGTTGATTGTGTGCATGACACAGTGGGGTATTGATTGTGTGCGTGACACAGTGGGTTATTGATTGTGTGCGTGAAACAGCAGGGTGTGATTGTGTGCGAGAAACAGCGGTGTGTTGATTGTGTGCGTGAAACAGCGGGGTGTTGATTCTGTGCGTGAAACAGCGGGGTGTTGATGCTGTGCGTGAAACAGCGGGGTGTTGATGCTGCGCGTGACACAGCTGGTTGTTGATTCTGCGCGTGACACAGCGGGGTCTTGAATGTGTGCGTGACACAGTGGGTTTTTGATTCTGTGCGTGACACTGTGGGGTGTTGATTCTGTGCGCGACATAGCGGGTTGTTGATTCTGTGCATGACAGAGTGGGGTGTTGATTCGCTGCGTGACACAGCGGAGTGTTGATTCTGTGCGTGAAACAGCGGGGTGTTGATTCTGTGCGTGAAACAGCGGGGTGTTGATTCTGTGCGTGACACAGCGGGTTGTTGATTCTGTGCGTGACACAGCGGGGTGTGAATTCTGTGCGTCACACAGCGGGGTGTTGTTGAGTGCGTGAAACTGCGGGGTGTTGATTCTCTGCGTGACACAGCGGGGAGTTGATTCTGTGCGTGAAACAGCGCGGTGTTGATTGTGTGTGTGACACAGCGGGGTGTTGATTGTGTGCGTGAAACAGTAGGGTGTGATTGTGCGCGAGAAACAGCGGTGTTTTGATTGTGTGCGTGAAACAGCGGGGTGTTGATTCTCTGCGTGACACAGCGGGGTGTTGATTCTTTGCGTGAAACAGTGGTGTGTTGATTGTGCGTGACACAGTGTGGTGTTGATTCTGTGCATGACACAGTGTGGTGTTGATTCTGTGCGTCACACAGCGGGGTGTTGATTCTGTGTGTGACAGAGTGGGGTATTCATTCTGTGCTTGACCCAGTGGGGTGTTGATTGTTTGCGTGAAACAGTGGGGTGTTCTGTGCATGACACAGTGGGGTGTTGATTCTGTGCGTGACACAGTGGGGTGTGAATTCTGTGCGTGACACAGTGGGGTGTTGATTGTGTGCGAGAAACAGCAGTGTGTTGATTGTGTGCATGGAACAGCGGGGTATTGATTGTGTGCGTTAAGCAGCGGGGTGTTGATTGTGTGCGTGACACAGTGTGATGTTGATTGTGTGCATGAAACAGTGGGGTGTTGATTGTGCTCGTGACACAGTGGAGTGTTGTTTCTGTGCGTGACAGAGTGGGGTGTTGATTCTGTGCATGACCCAGTGGTGTGTTGATTCGCTGCGTGAAACTGCGGGGTGTTGATTGTGTGGATGACACAGTGGGGTGTGAATTCTGTGCGTCACACAGCGGGGTGTTGATTGAGTGCGTGAAACTGCGGGGTGTTGATTCTCTCCGTGACACAGCGGGGTGTTGATTCTGTGCGTGAAACAGCGCGGTGTTGATTGTGTGTGTGACACAGCGGGGTGTTGATTGTGTGCGTGAAACAGTAGGGTGTGATTGTGCGTGAGAAACAGCGGTGTTTTGATTGTGTGCGTGAAACAGCGGGGTGTTGATTCTGTGCGTGATACAGCGGGGTGTTGATTCTGTGTGTGACACAACGGGTAGTTGATTCTGTGCGCGACATAGCGGGTTGTTGATTCTCTGCATGACAGAGTGGGGTGTTGATTCCCTGCGTGACACAGCGGAGTGTTGATTCTGTGCGTGACACAGTGGGGTGTTGATTCTGTGCGTGAAACAGCGGGGTGTTGATTCTCTGCGTGACACAGCGGGGTGTTGATTCTGTGCGTGACACAGCGGGGTGTTGATTCTGTATGTGAAACAGCGGGGTGTTGATTCTCTGCGTGACACAGCGGGCTGTTGATTCTGTGCGTGACACAGCGGGGTGTTGATTCTGTATGTGAAACAGCGGGGTGTTGATTCTCTGCGTGACACAGCGGCGTGTTGATTGTGTGCATGACACAGTGGCGTGTTGATTGTGTTCGTGACACAGTGTGGTGTTGATTGTGTGCGTGAAGCAGTGGGGTGTTGATTGTGTGCGTGAAACAGTGGGGTGTTCTGTGCATGACACAGTGGGGTGTTGATTCTGTACATGAAACAGCTGGGTGTTGATTGTGTGCGTGAAACGGCGGGGTGTTGATTCGATGCGTGACACAGTGGGGTGTTGATTCTGTGCGTTACACAGAGTGGTGTTGATTCTGTGCGTGAAACAGCGCGGTGTTGATTCTGTGCTTGACCCAGTGGGGTGTTGATTGTGTGCGTGAAACAGTGGGGTGTTCTGTGCATGACACAGCCGGGTGTTGATTCTGTGCGTGACACAGTGGGTTGTGAATTCTGTGCGTGACACAGCAGGGTTTTGATTGTGTGCGTGACACAGTGGGGTGTTGATTGTGTGCGAGAAACAGCGGTGTGTTGATTGTGTGTGTGAAACAGCGGGGTGTTGATTCTGTGCATGAAACAGCAGGGCATTGATTGTGTGCGTTAAACAGTGGGGTGTTGATTGTGTTTGTGACACAGTGGAGTGTTGTTTCTGTGCGTGACACAGTGGGGTGTTGATTCTGTGCGTGAAACAGCGGGGTGTTGATTCTCTGCGTGAAACTGCGGGGTGTTGATTGTGTGCATGACACAGTGGGGTGTGAATTCTGTGCGTCACACAGCAGGGTGTTGATTGAGTGCGTGAAACTGCGGGGTGTTGATTCTCTCCGTGACACAGCGGGGTGTTGATTCTGTGCGTGAAACAGTAGGGTGTGATTCTGTGCGAGAAACAGCGGTGTTTTGATTGTGTGCGTGAA
The DNA here is from genome assembly GCF_030144855.1 of Hypanus sabinus. Taxonomy (NCBI): domain Eukaryota; kingdom Metazoa; phylum Chordata; class Chondrichthyes; order Myliobatiformes; family Dasyatidae; genus Hypanus; species Hypanus sabinus. The sequence continues at coordinate 82,715,683 of NC_082714.1, forward strand.
ACAGCGGGGTTTTGATTCTGTGCGTGAAACAGCGGGGTGTTGATTCTGTGCGTGACACAACAGGTTGTTGATTCTGTGCATGACACAGCGGGGTCTTGATTGTGTGCGTGACACAGTGGGTTGTTGATTCTGTGTGTGACACTGTGGGGTATTGATTCTGTGCACGACATAGCGGGTTGTTGATTCTGTGCGTGACACAGTGGGGTGTTGATTCTGTGCGTGAAACAGCGGGGTGTTGATTCTCTGCGTAACACAGCGGGGTGTTGATTCTGTGCGTGACACAGTGGGGTGTTGATTCTGTACATGAAACAGCGGGGTGTTGATTGTGTGCGTGAAACGGCGGGGTGTTGATTCTGTGCGTTACACAGAGTGGTGTTGATTCTGTGCGTGAAACAGCGCGGTGTGGATTGTGTGCGTGACACAGCGGGGTGTTGATTCTGTGTGTGACAGAGTGGGGTATTCATTCTGTGCTTGACCCAGTGGGGTGTTGATTGTGTGCATGAAACAGTGGGGTGTTCTGTGCATGACACAGTGGGGTGTTGATTCTGTGCGTGACACAGTGGGGTGTGAATTCTGTGCGTGACACAGCAGGGTGTTGATTGTGTGCGTGACACAGTGGGGTGTTGATTCTGTGCGTTATACAGTGGGGTGTTGATTGCGTGCATGACACAGTGGGGTGTTGTTTCTTTGCGTGAAACAGCGGGGTGTTGATTCTCTGCGTGACACAGTGTGGTGTTGATTCTGTGCATCACACAGCGGGGTGTTGATTGAGTGTGTGAAACTGCGGGGTGTTGATTCTCTGCGTGACACAGCGGAGTGTTGATTCTGTGCGTGACACAGTGTGGTGTTGATTCTGTGCGTTACACAGTGGGGTGTTGATTGTGTGCATGACACAGTGGGGTGTTGATTGTGTGCGTGACAGAGTGGGGTGTTGATTGTGTGCGTGACCCAGTGGTGTGTTGATTCTCTGCGTGAAACTGCGGGGTGTTGATTCTGTGCATGACACTGCGGGGTGTTGATTGCGTGCATGACACAGTTGGGTGTTGATTCTGTACATGAAACAGCGGGGTGTTGATTGTGTGCGTGAAACAGCGGGGTGTTGATTCGATGCGTGACACAGTGGGGTGTTGATTCTGTGCGTTACACAGTGGGGTGTTGATTGTGTGCATGACACAGTGGGGTGTTGTTTCTTTGCGTGAAACAGCGGGGTGTTGATTCTCTGCGTGACACAGCGGGGTGTTGATTCTTTGCGTGAAACAGTGGGGTGTTGATTCTGTGCGTGGCACAGTGTGGTGTTGATTCTGTGCGTTACACAGTGGGGTGTTGATTGTGTGCATGACACAGTGGGGTGTTGATTGTTTGCGTGACAGAGTGGGGTGTTGATTCTGTGCGTGACCCAGTGGTGTGTTGATTCTCTGCGTGAAACTGCGGGATGTTGATTGTGTGCATGACACAGTGGGATGTGAATTCTGTGCGTCACACAGCGGGGTGTTGATTGAGTGCGTGAAACTGCGGGGTGTTGATTCTGTGCGTGACACAGTGGGGTGTTGATTGTGTGCGTCACACAGTGGGGTGTTAATTCTGTGCGTGAAACAGCGGGGTGTTGATTGTGTGCGAGAAACAGCGGTGTGTTGATTGTGTGCGTGAAACAGCGGGGTGTTGATGGTGTGCATGAAACAGTGGCGTGTTGATTGTGTTTGTGACACAGTGGAGTGTTGTTTCTGTGCGTGACACTGTGGGGTGTTGATTCTGTGCGTGACCCAGTGGTGTGTTGATTCTCTGCGTGAAACTGCGGGGTGTTGATTGTGTGCATGACACAGTGGGGTGTGAATTCTGTGCGTCACACAGCGGGGTGTTGATTGAGTGCGTGAAATTGCGGGGTGTTGATTCTCTGCGTGACACAGCGGGGTGTTGATTCTGTGCGTGAAACAGCGGGGTGTTGATTCGATGCGTGACACAGTGTGGTATTGATTCTGTGCGTTATACAGTGGGGTGTTGATTGCGTGCATGACACAGTGGGGTGTTGTTTCTTTGCGTGAAACAGCGGGGTGTTGATTCTCCGCGTGACACAGCGGGGTGTTGATTCTTTGCGTGAAACAGTGGGGTGTTGATTCTGTGCGTGACACAGTGGGGTGTTGATTGTGTGAGTGACACAGAGTGGTGTTGCTTTTGTGCGTGAAACAGTGCGGTGTTGATTGTGTGCGTGACACAGCGGGGTGTTGATTCGATGCGTGACACAGTGGGGTGTTGATTCTGTGCGTTATACAGTGGGGTGTTGTTTCTTTGCGTGAAACAGCGGGGTGTCGATTCTCTGCGTGACACAGCGGGGTATTCATTCTCTGCGTGACACAGCGGTGTGTTGATTCTGTATGTGAAACAGCGGGGTGTTGATTCTCTGCGTGACACAGCGGGGTGTTGATTCATTGCGTGAAACAGTGGTGTGTTGATTGTGCGTGACACAGTGTGGTGTTGATTCTGTGCATGACACAGTGTGGTGTTGATTCTGTGCGTCACACAGCGGGGTGTTGATTGAGTGCGTGAAACTGCGGGGTGTTGATTCTCTGCGTGACACAGCGGGGTGTTGATTCTGTGCGTGACACAGTGTGGTGTTGATTGTGTACATGAAACAGTGGGGTGTTGATTGTGTTCGTGACACAGTGGAGTGTTGTTTCTGTGCGTGACACAGTGGGGTGTTGATTCTGTGCGTGACCCAGTGGTGTGTTGATTCTCTGCGTGAAACTGCGGGGTGTTGATTGTGTGCATGACACCGTGGGGTGTGAATTCTGTGCGTCACACAGCGGGGTGTTGTTGAGTGCGTGAAACTGCGGGGTGTTGATTCTCTGCGTGACACAGCGGGGAGTTGATTCTGTGCGTGAAACAGCGCGGTGTTGATTGTGTGTGTGACACAGCGGGGTGTTGATTGTGTGCGTGAAACAGTAGGGTGTGATTGTGCGCGAGAAACAGCGGTGTTTTGATTGTGTGCGTGAAACAGCGGGGTGTTGATTCTGTTCGTGATACAGTGGGGTGTTGATTGGCTGCGTGACGTAGCAGAGTGTTGATTCTGTGCATGACACAGTGGGCTGTTGATTATTTGCTTGAAACAGCGGGGTGTTGATTCTGTGCGTGACACAGCGGGGTGTTGATTCTGTGTTTGACACAGCGGGGTGTTGATTCTGTGCGTGACGCAACAGGTTGTTCATTCTGTGCGTGACACAGTGGGGTGTTGATTCTGTGCCTGACACTGTGGGGTGTTGATTCTGTGCGTGACACAGTGGGGTGTGAATTCTGTGCGTGACACAGCAGGGTGTTGATTGTGTGCGTGACACAGTGGGGTGTTGATTCTGTGCGTTATACAGTGGGGTGTTGATTGCGTGCATGACACAGTGGGGTGTTGTTTCTTTGCGTGAAACAGCGGGGTGTTGATTCTCTGCGTGACACAGTGTGGTGTTGATTCTGTGCATCACACAGCGGGGTGTTGATTGAGTGTGTGAAACTGCGGGGTGTTGATTCTCTGCGTGACACAGCGGAGTGTTGATTCTGTGCGTGACACAGTGTGGTGTTGATTCTGTGCGTTACACAGTGGGGTGTTGATTGTGTGCATGACACAGTGGGGTGTTGATTGTGTGCGTGACAGAGTGGGGTGTTGATTGTGTGCGTGACCCAGTGGTGTGTTGATTCTCTGCGTGAAACTGCGGGGTGTTGATTCTGTGCATGACACTGCGGGGTGTTGATTGCGTGCATGACACAGTTGGGTGTTGATTCTGTACATGAAACAGCGGGGTGTTGATTGTGTGCGTGAAACAGCGGGGTGTTGATTCGATGCGTGACACAGTGGGGTGTTGATTCTGTGCGTTACACAGTGGGGTGTTGATTGTGTGCATGACACAGTGGGGTGTTGTTTCTTTGCGTGAAACAGCGGGGTGTTGATTCTCTGCGTGACACAGCGGGGTGTTGATTCTTTGCGTGAAACAGTGGGGTGTTGATTCTGTGCGTGGCACAGTGTGGTGTTGATTCTGTGCGTTACACAGTGGGGTGTTGATTGTGTGCATGACACAGTGGGGTGTTGATTGTTTGCGTGACAGAGTGGGGTGTTGATTCTGTGCGTGACCCAGTGGTGTGTTGATTCTCTGCGTGAAACTGCGGGATGTTGATTGTGTGCATGACACAGTGGGATGTGAATTCTGTGCGTCACACAGCGGGGTGTTGATTGAGTGCGTGAAACTGCGGGGTGTTGATTCTGTGCGTGACACAGTGGGGTGTTGATTGTGTGCGTCACACAGTGGGGTGTTAATTCTGTGCGTGAAACAGCGGGGTGTTGATTGTGTGCGAGAAACAGCGGTGTGTTGATTGTGTGCGTGAAACAGCGGGGTGTTGATGGTGTGCATGAAACAGTGGCGTGTTGATTGTGTTTGTGACACAGTGGAGTGTTGTTTCTGTGCGTGACACTGTGGGGTGTTGATTCTGTGCGTGACCCAGTGGTGTGTTGATTCTCTGCGTGAAACTGCGGGGTGTTGATTGTGTGCATGACACAGTGGGGTGTGAATTCTGTGCGTCACACAGCGGGGTGTTGATTGAGTGCGTGAAATTGCGGGGTGTTGATTCTCTGCGTGACACAGCGGGGTGTTGATTCTGTGCGTGAAACAGCGGGGTGTTGATTCGATGCGTGACACAGTGTGGTATTGATTCTGTGCGTTATACAGTGGGGTGTTGATTGCGTGCATGACACAGTGGGGTGTTGTTTCTTTGCGTGAAACAGCGGGGTGTTGATTCTCCGCGTGACACAGCGGGGTGTTGATTCTTTGCGTGAAACAGTGGGGTGTTGATTCTGTGCGTGACACAGTGGGGTGTTGATTGTGTGAGTGACACAGAGTGGTGTTGCTTTTGTGCGTGAAACAGTGCGGTGTTGATTGTGTGCGTGACACAGCGGGGTGTTGATTCGATGCGTGACACAGTGGGGTGTTGATTCTGTGCGTTATACAGTGGGGTGTTGTTTCTTTGCGTGAAACAGCGGGGTGTCGATTCTCTGCGTGACACAGCGGGGTATTCATTCTCTGCGTGACACAGCGGTGTGTTGATTCTGTATGTGAAACAGCGGGGTGTTGATTCTCTGCGTGACACAGCGGGGTGTTGATTCATTGCGTGAAACAGTGGTGTGTTGATTGTGCGTGACACAGTGTGGTGTTGATTCTGTGCATGACACAGTGTGGTGTTGATTCTGTGCGTCACACAGCGGGGTGTTGATTGAGTGCGTGAAACTGCGGGGTGTTGATTCTCTGCGTGACACAGCGGGGTGTTGATTCTGTGCGTGACACAGTGTGGTGTTGATTGTGTACATGAAACAGTGGGGTGTTGATTGTGTTCGTGACACAGTGGAGTGTTGTTTCTGTGCGTGACACAGTGGGGTGTTGATTCTGTGCGTGACCCAGTGGTGTGTTGATTCTCTGCGTGAAACTGCGGGGTGTTGATTGTGTGCATGACACCGTGGGGTGTGAATTCTGTGCGTCACACAGCGGGGTGTTGTTGAGTGCGTGAAACTGCGGGGTGTTGATTCTCTGCGTGACACAGCGGGGAGTTGATTCTGTGCGTGAAACAGCGCGGTGTTGATTGTGTGTGTGACACAGCGGGGTGTTGATTGTGTGCGTGAAACAGTAGGGTGTGATTGTGCGCGAGAAACAGCGGTGTTTTGATTGTGTGCGTGAAACAGCGGGGTGTTGATTCTGTTCGTGATACAGTGGGGTGTTGATTGGCTGCGTGACGTAGCAGAGTGTTGATTCTGTGCATGACACAGTGGGCTGTTGATTATTTGCTTGAAACAGCGGGGTGTTGATTCTGTGCGTGACACAGCGGGGTGTTGATTCTGTGTTTGACACAGCGGGGTGTTGATTCTGTGCGTGACGCAACAGGTTGTTCATTCTGTGCGTGACACAGTGGGGTGTTGATTCTGTGCCTGACACTGTGGGGTGTTGATTCTGTGCGTGACACAGTGGGGAGTTGATTGTGTGCATGACACAGTGCGGTGTTGATTGTGTGCATGACACAGTGGCGTGTTGATTGTGTTCGTGACACAGTGTGGTGTTGATTGTGTGCGTGAAGCAGTGGGGTGTTGATTGTGTGCGTGAAACAGTAGGGTGTGATTGTGCGCGAGAAACAGCGGTGTTTTGATTGTGTGCGTGAAACAGCGGGGTGTTGATTCTGTTCGTGATACAGTGGGGTGTTGATTGGCTGCGTGACGTAGCAGAGTGTTGATTCTGTGCATGACACAGTGGGGTGTTGATTATTTGCTTGAAACAGCGGGGTGTTGATTCTGTGCGTGACACAGCGGGGTGTTGATTCTGTGTTTGACACAGCGGGGTGTTGATTCTGTGCGTGACGCAACAGGTTGTTCATTCTGTGCGTGACACAGTGGGGTGTTGATTCTGTGCCTGACACTGTGGGGTGTTGATTCTGTGCGTGACACAGTGGGGAGTTGATTGTGTGCATGACACAGTGCGGTGTTGATTGTGTAGGTGAAACAGCGGTGTGTTGATCCTGTGCGCGACATAGCGGGGTGTTGATTCTGTGCGTGACACAGTGGGGAGTTGATTGTGTGCATGACACAGTGGAGTGTTGATTGTGTGAGTGACACAGAGTGGTGTTGATTCTCTGCGTGAAACAGCGCGGTGTTGATTGTGTGTGTGACAGAGTGATGTATTCATTCTGTGGTTGACCCAGTGGGGAGTTGATTGTGTGCGTGAAACAGTGGGGTGTTCTGTGCATAACACAGTGGTGTGTTGATTCTGTGCGTGACACAGTGGGGTGTGAATTCTGTGCGTGACACAGCAGGGTGTTGATTGTGTGCCTGACACAGTGGGGTGTTGATTGTGTGCGAGAAACAGCGGTGTGTTGATTGTGTGCTTGAAACAGCGGGGTGTTGATTGTGTGCATGAAACAGCGGGGTATTGATTGTGCGCCTTAAACAGCGGGGTGTTGATTGTGTGCGTGACACAGTGTGGTGTTGATTGTGTGCATGAAACAGTGGGGTGTTGATTGTGTTCGTGACACAGTGGAGTGTTGTTTCTGTGCGTGACACAGTGGGGTGTTGATTCTGTGCGTGACCCAGTGGTGTGTTGATTCTCTGCGTGAAACTGCGGGGTGTTGATTGTGTGCATGACACAGTGGGGTGTGAATTCTGTGCGTCACACAGCGGGGTGTTGATTGAGTGCGTGAAACTGCGGTGTGTTGATTCTGTGCTTCAAACAGCGGGGTGTTGATTGTGTGCGTAACAGTATGGTGTTGATTTTGTGCGTGAAACGGCGGGGTGTTGATTCTGTGCGTGACACAGCGGGGTGTTGATTCTGTGCATGAAACTGCGGGGTGTTGATTCTGTGCATGACACAGCGGGGTGTTGATTGTGTGCGTGACACAGTGGGTTATTGATTGTGTGCGTGAAACAGCAGGGTGTGATTGTGTGCGAGAAACAGCGGTGTGTTGATTGTGTGCGTGAAACAGCGGGGTGTTGATTCTGTGCGTGACACAGCGGGGTGTTGATGCTGCGCGTGACACAGCTGGTTGTTGATTCTGCGCGTGACACAGCGGGGTCTTGAATGTGTGCGTGACACAGTGGGTTTTTGATCCTGTGCATGACACAGTGGGGTATTGATTGTGTGCGTGACACAGTGGGTTATTGATTGTGTGCGTGAAACAGCAGGGTGTGATTGTGTGCGAGAAACAGCGGTGTGTTGATTGTGTGCGTGAAACAGCGGGGTGTTGATTCTGTGCGTGAAACAGCGGGGTGTTGATGCTGTGCGTGAAACAGCGGGGTGTTGATGCTGCGCGTGACACAGCTGGTTGTTGATTCTGCGCGTGACACAGCGGGGTCTTGAATGTGTGCGTGACACAGTGGGTTTTTGATTCTGTGCGTGACACTGTGGGGTGTTGATTCTGTGCGCGACATAGCGGGTTGTTGATTCTGTGCATGACAGAGTGGGGTGTTGATTCGCTGCGTGACACAGCGGAGTGTTGATTCTGTGCGTGAAACAGCGGGGTGTTGATTCTGTGCGTGAAACAGCGGGGTGTTGATTCTGTGCGTGACACAGCGGGTTGTTGATTCTGTGCGTGACACAGCGGGGTGTGAATTCTGTGCGTCACACAGCGGGGTGTTGTTGAGTGCGTGAAACTGCGGGGTGTTGATTCTCTGCGTGACACAGCGGGGAGTTGATTCTGTGCGTGAAACAGCGCGGTGTTGATTGTGTGTGTGACACAGCGGGGTGTTGATTGTGTGCGTGAAACAGTAGGGTGTGATTGTGCGCGAGAAACAGCGGTGTTTTGATTGTGTGCGTGAAACAGCGGGGTGTTGATTCTCTGCGTGACACAGCGGGGTGTTGATTCTTTGCGTGAAACAGTGGTGTGTTGATTGTGCGTGACACAGTGTGGTGTTGATTCTGTGCATGACACAGTGTGGTGTTGATTCTGTGCGTCACACAGCGGGGTGTTGATTGAGTGCGTGAAACTGCGGGGTGTTGATTCTCTGCGTGACACAGCGGGGTGTTGATTCTGTGCGTGACACAGTGTGGTGTTGATTGTGTGCATGACACAGTGGGCTGTTGATTGTGTAGGTGAAACAGCGGTGTGTTGATTCTGTGCGTGAAACAGCGCGGTGTTGATTGTGTGCGTGACACAGCGGGGTGTTGATTCTGTGTGTGACAGAGTGGGGTATTCATTCTGTGCTTGACCCAGTGGGGTGTTGATTGTTTGCGTGAAACAGTGGGGTGTTCTGTGCATGACACAGTGGGGTGTTGATTCTGTGCGTGACACAGTGGGGTGTGAATTCTGTGCGTGACACAGTGGGGTGTTGATTGTGTGCGAGAAACAGCAGTGTGTTGATTGTGTGCATGGAACAGCGGGGTATTGATTGTGTGCGTTAAGCAGCGGGGTGTTGATTGTGTGCGTGACACAGTGTGATGTTGATTGTGTGCATGAAACAGTGGGGTGTTGATTGTGCTCGTGACACAGTGGAGTGTTGTTTCTGTGCGTGACAGAGTGGGGTGTTGATTCTGTGCATGACCCAGTGGTGTGTTGATTCGCTGCGTGAAACTGCGGGGTGTTGATTGTGTGGATGACACAGTGGGGTGTGAATTCTGTGCGTCACACAGCGGGGTGTTGATTGAGTGCGTGAAACTGCGGGGTGTTGATTCTCTCCGTGACACAGCGGGGTGTTGATTCTGTGCGTGAAACAGCGCGGTGTTGATTGTGTGTGTGACACAGCGGGGTGTTGATTGTGTGCGTGAAACAGTAGGGTGTGATTGTGCGTGAGAAACAGCGGTGTTTTGATTGTGTGCGTGAAACAGCGGGGTGTTGATTCTGTGCGTGATACAGCGGGGTGTTGATTCTGTGTGTGACACAACGGGTTGTTGATTCTGTGCGCGACATAGCGGGTTGTTGATTCTCTGCATGACAGAGTGGGGTGTTGATTCCCTGCGTGACACAGCGGAGTGTTGATTCTGTGCGTGACACAGTGGGGTGTTGATTCTGTGCGTGAAACAGCGGGGTGTTGATTCTCTGCGTGACACAGCGGGGTGTTGATTCTGTGCGTGACACAGCGGGGTGTTGATTCTGTATGTGAAACAGCGGGGTGTTGATTCTCTGCGTGACACAGCGGGCTGTTGATTCTGTGCGTGACACAGCGGGGTGTTGATTCTGTATGTGAAACAGCGGGGTGTTGATTCTCTGCGTGACACAGCGGCGTGTTGATTGTGTGCATGACACAGTGGCGTGTTGATTGTGTTCGTGACACAGTGTGGTGTTGATTGTGTGCGTGAAGCAGTGGGGTGTTGATTGTGTGCGTGAAACAGTGGGGTGTTCTGTGCATGACACAGTGGGGTGTTGATTCTGTACATGAAACAGCTGGGTGTTGATTGTGTGCGTGAAACGGCGGGGTGTTGATTCGATGCGTGACACAGTGGGGTGTTGATTCTGTGCGTTACACAGAGTGGTGTTGATTCTGTGCGTGAAACAGCGCGGTGTTGATTCTGTGCTTGACCCAGTGGGGTGTTGATTGTGTGCGTGAAACAGTGGGGTGTTCTGTGCATGACACAGCCGGGTGTTGATTCTGTGCGTGACACAGTGGGTTGTGAATTCTGTGCGTGACACAGCAGGGTTTTGATTGTGTGCGTGACACAGTGGGGTGTTGATTGTGTGCGAGAAACAGCGGTGTGTTGATTGTGTGTGTGAAACAGCGGGGTGTTGATTCTGTGCATGAAACAGCAGGGTATTGATTGTGTGCGTTAAACAGTGGGGTGTTGATTGTGTTTGTGACACAGTGGAGTGTTGTTTCTGTGCGTGACACAGTGGGGTGTTGATTCTGTGCGTGAAACAGCGGGGTGTTGATTCTCTGCGTGAAACTGCGGGGTGTTGATTGTGTGCATGACACAGTGGGGTGTGAATTCTGTGCGTCACACAGCAGGGTGTTGATTGAGTGCGTGAAACTGCGGGGTGTTGATTCTCTCCGTGACACAGCGGGGTGTGGATTCTGTGCGTGAAACAGTAGGGTGTGATTCTGTGCGAGAAACAGCGGTGTTTTGATTGTGTGCGTGAAACAGCGGGGTTTTGATTCTGTGCGTGAAACAGCGGGGTGTTGATTCTGTGCGTGACACAACAGGTTGTTGATTCTGTGCATGACACAGCGGGGTCTTGATTGTGTGCGTGACACAGTGGGTTGTTGATTCTGTGTGTGACACTGTGGGGTATTGATTCTGGGCGCGACATAGCGGGTTGTTGATTCTGTGCGTGACACAGTGGGGTGTTGATTCTGTGCGTGAAACAGCGGGGTGTTGATTCTCTGCGTAACACAGCGGGGTGTTGATTCTGTGCGTGACACAGTGGGGTGTTGATTCTGTACATGAAACAGCGGGGTGTTGATTGTGTGCGTGAAACGGCGGGGTGTTGATTCTGTGCGTTACACAGAGTGGTGTTGATTCTGTGCGTGAAACAGCGCGGTGTGGATTGTGTGCGTGACACAGCGGGGTGTTGATTCTGTGTGTGACAGAGTGGGGTATTCATTCTGTGCTTGACCCAGTGGGGTGTTGATTGTGTGCATGAAACAGTGGGGTGTTCTGTGCATGACACAGTGGGGTGTTGATTCTGTGCGTGACACAGTGGGGTGTGAATTCTGTGCGTGACACAGCAGGGCGTTGATTGTGTGCGTGACACAGTGGGGTGTTGATTGTGTACGAGAAACAGCAGTGTGTTGATTGTGTGCGTGAAACAGCGGGGTGTTGATTGTGTGCATGGAACAGCGGGGTAGTGATTGTGTGCGTTAAACAGCGGGGTGTTGATTGTGTGCGTGAAACTGTAGGGTGTGATTGTGCGTGAGAAACAGCGGTGTTTTGATTGTGTGCGTGAAACAGCGGGGTGTTGATTCTGTGCGCGACATAGCGGGTTGTTGATTCTGTGCATGACAGAGTGGGGTGTTGATTCCCTGCATGACACAGCGGAGTGTTGATTCTGTGCGTGACACAGTGGGGTGTTGATTCTGTGCGTGACACAGTGGGGTGTTGATTCTGTACATGAAACAGCGGGGTGTTGATTGTGTGCGTGAAACGGCGGGGTGTTGATTCTGTGCGTTACACAGAGTGGTGTTGATTCTGTGCGTGAAACAGCGCGGTGTGGATTGTGTGCGTGACACAGCGGGGTGTTGATTCTGTGTGTGACAGAGTGGGGTATTCATTCTGTGCTTGACCCAGTGGGGTGTTGATTGTGTGCATGAAACAGTGGGGTGTTCTGTGCATGACACAGTGGGGTGTTGATTCTGTGCGTGACACAGTGGGGTGTGAATTCTGTGCGTGACACAGCAGGGCGTTGATTGTGTGCGTGACACAGTGGGGTGTTGATTGTGTACGAGAAACAGCAGTGTGTTGATTGTGTGCGTGAAACAGCGGGGTGTTGATTGTGAGCATGGAACAGCGGGGTAGTGATTGTGTGCGTTAAACAGCGGTGTGTTGATTGTGTGCGTGAAACTGTAGGGTGTGATTGTGCGTGAGAAACAGCGGTGTTTTGATTGTGTGCGTGAAACAGCGGGGTGTTGATTCTGTGCGCGACATAGCGGGTTGTTGATTCTGTGCATGACAGAGTGGGGTGTTGATTCCCTGCATGACACAGCGGAGTGTTGATTCTGTGCGTGACACAGTGGGGTGTTGATTCTGTGCGTGAAACAGCGGGGTGTTGATTCTCTGCGTAACACAGCGGGGTGTTGATTCTGTGCGTGACACAGCGGGGTGTTGATTCTGTATGTGAAACAGCGGTGTGTTGATTCTCTGCGTGACACAGCGGCGTGTTGATTGTGTGCGTGACACAGTGGCGTGTTGATTGTGTTCGTGACAGTGTGGTGTTGATTGTGTGCGTGAAACAGTGGGGTGTTGATTATGTGCGTGAAACAGTGGGGTGTTCTGTGCATGACACAGTGGGGTGTTGATTCTGTACATGAAACAGCGGGGTGTTGATTGTGTGCGTGAAACGGCAGGGTGTTGATTCGATGCGTGACACAGTGGGGTGTTGATTCTGTGCGTTACACAGAGTGGTGTTGATTCTGTGCGTGAAACAGCGCGGTGTTGATTGTGTGTGTGACACAGCGGGGTGTTGATTGTGTGCGTGAAACAGTAGGGTGTGATAGTGCGTGAGAAACAGCGGTGTTTTGATTGTGTGCGTGAAACAGCGGGGTGTTGATTCTGTGCGTGATACAGCGGGGTGTTGATTCTGTGCGTGACACAACGGGTTGTTGATTCTGTGCGCGACATAGCGGGTTGTTGATTCTCTGCATGACAGAGTGGGGTGTTGATTCCCTGCGTGACACAGCGGAGTGTTGATTCTGTGCGTGACACAGTGGGGTGTTGATTCTGTGCGTGAAACAGCGGGGTGTTGATTCTCTGCGTGACACAGCGGGGTGTTGATTCTGTGCGTGACACAGCGGGGTGTTGATTCTGTATGTGAAACAGCGGGGTGTTGATTCTCTGCGTGACACAGCGGGCTGTTGATTCTGTGCGTGACACAGCGGGGTGTTGATTCTGTATGTGAAACAGCGGGGTGTTGATTCTCTGCGTGACACAGCGGCGTGTTGATTGTGTGCATGACACAGTGGCGTGTTGATTGTGTTCGTGACACAGTGTGGTGTTGATTGTGTGCGTGAAACAGTGGGGTGTTGATTGTGTGCGTGAAACAGTGGGGTGTTCTGTGCATGACACAGTGGGGTGTTGATTCTGTACATGAAACAGCTGGGTGTTGATTGTGTGCGTGAAACGGCGGGGTGTTGATTCGATGCGTGACACAGTGGGGTGTTGATTCTGTGCGTTACACAGAGTGGTTTTGATTCTGTGCGTGAAACAGCGCGGTGTTGATTCTGTGCTTGACCCAGTGGGGTGTTGATTGTGTGCGTGAAACAGTGGGGTGTTCTGTGCATGACACAGCCGGGTGTTGATTCTGTGCGTGACACAGTGGGTTGTGAATTCTGTGCGTGACACAGCAGGGTTTTGATTGTGTGCGTGACACAGTGGGGTGTTGATTGTGTGCGAGAAACAGCGGTGTGTTCATTGTGTGCGTGAAACAGCGGGGTGTTGATTCTGTGCATGAAACAGCAGGGTATTGATTGTGTGCGTTAAACAGTGGGGTGTTGATTGTGTTTGTGACACAGTGGAGTGTTGTTTCTGTGCGTGACACAGTGGGGTGTTGATTCTGTGCGAGAAACAGCGGGGTGTTGATTCTCTGCGTGAAACTGCGGGGTGTTGATTGTGTGCATGACACAGTGGGGTGTGAATTCTGTGCGTCACACAGCAGGGTGTTGATTGAGTGCGTGAAACTGCGGGGTGTTGATTCTCTCCGTGACACAGCGGGGTGTTGATTCTGTGCGTGAAACAGTAGGGTGTGATTCTGTGCGAGAAACAGCGGTGTTTTGATTGTGTGCGTGAAACAGCGGGGTTTTGATTCTGTGCGTGAAACAGCGGGGTGTTGATTGTGTGCGTGACACAGTGGGTTGTTGATTCTGTGTGTGACACTGTGGGGTATTGATTCTGTGCGCGACATAGCGGGTTGTTGATTCTGTGCATGACAGAGTGGGGTGTTGATTCCCTGAGTGACACAGCGGAGTGTTGATTCTGTGCGTGACACAGTGGGGTGTTGATTCTGTACATGAAACAGCGGGGTGTTGATTGTGTGCGGGAAACGGCGGGGTGTTGATTCTGTGCGTTACACAGAGTGGTGTTGATTCTGTGCGTGAAACAGCGCGGTGTTGATTGTGTGCGTGACACAGCAGGGTGTTGATTCTGTGTGTGACAGAGTGGGGTATTCATTCTGTGCTTGACCCAGTGGGGTGTTGATTGTGTGCGTGAAACAGTGGGGTGTTCTGTGCATGACACAGTGGGGTGTTGATTCTGTGCGTGACACAGTGGGGTGTGAATTCTGTGCGTGACACAGCAGGGTGTTGATTGTGTGCGTGACACAGTGGGGTGTTGATTGTGTGCGAGAAACAGCAGTGTGTTGATTGTGTGCGTGAAACAGCGGGGTGTTGATTGTGTGCATGGAACAGCGGGGTAGTGATTGTGTGCGTTAAACAGCGGGGTGTTGATTGTGTGCATGAAACTGTAGGGTGTGATTGTGCGTGAGAAACAGCGGTGTTTTGATTGTGTTCGTGAAACAGCGGGGTGTTGATTCTGTGCGCGACATAGCGGGTTGTTGATTCTATGCATGACAGAGTGGGGTGTTGATTCCCTGCGTGAAACAGCGGGGTGTTGATTCTCTGCGTGACACAGCGGGGTGTTGATTCTGTGCGTGACACAGCGGGGTGTTGATTCTGTATGTGAAACAGCGGGGTGTTGATTCTCTGCGTGACACAGCGGGCTGTTGATTCTGTGCGTGACACAGCGGGGTGTTGATTCTGTATGTGAAACAGCAGGGTTTTGATTCTCTGCGTGACACAGCGGCGTGTTGATTGTGTGCGTGAAACAGTGGGGTGTTGAATGTGTGCGTTAAACAGCGGGGTGTTGATTGTGTGCGTGAAACTGTAGGGTGTGATTGTGCGTGAGAAACAGCGGTGTTTTGATTGTGTGCGTGAAACAGCGGGGTGTTGATTCTGTGCGTGACACAGTGTGATGTTGATTGTGTGCATGAAACAGTGGGGTGTTGATTGTGTTCGTGACACAGTGGGTTGTTGATTCTGTGTGTGACACTGTGGGGTGTTGATTCTGTGCGCGACATAGCGGGTTGTTGATTCTGTGCATGACAGAGTGGGGTGTTGATTCCCTGCGTGACACAGCGGAGTGTTGATTCTGTGCGTGACACAGTGGGGTGTTGATTCTGTGCGTGAAACAGCGGGGTGTTGATTCTCTGCGTGACACAGCGGGGTGTTGATTCTGTGCGTGACACAGCGGGGTGTTGATTCTGTATGTGAAACAGCGGGGTGTTGATTCTCTGCGTGACACAGCGGGCTGTTGATTCTGTGCGTGACACAGCGGGGTGTTGATTCTGTATGTGAAACAGCGGGGTGTTGATTCTCTGCGTGACACAGCGGCGTGTTGATTGTGTGCGTGACACAGTGGCGTGTTGATTGTGTTCGTGACACAGTGTGGTGTTGATTGTGTGCGTGAAACAGTGGGGTGTTGATTGTGTGCGTGAAACAGTGGTGTGTTCTGTGCATGACACAGTGGGGTGTTGATTCTGTACATGAAACAGCTGGGTGTTGATTGTGTTCATGACACAGTGTGGTGTTGATTGTGTGCGTGAAACAGTGGGGTGTTGATTGTGTGCGTGAAACAGTGGTGTGTTCTGTGCATGACACAGTGGGGTGTTGATTCTGTACATGAAACAGCTGGGTGTTGATTGTGTGCGTGAAACAGCGCGGTGTTGATTGTGTGCGTGACACAGCGGGGTGTTGATTGTGTGCGTGAAACAGTAGGGTGTGATTGTGTGCGAGAAACAGCGGTGATTTGATTGTGTGCGTGAAACAGCGGGGTGTTGATTCTGTGCGTGAAACAGCGGGGTGTTGATTCTGTGCGTGACACAACGTGTTGTTGATTCTGTGCGTGAAACAATGGGGTGTTGATTGTGTGCGTGAAACAGTGTGGTGTTCTGTGCATGACACAGTGGGGTGTTGATTCTGTACATGAAACAGCGGGGTGTTGATTGTGTGCGTGAAACAGCGGGGTGTTGATTCGATGCGTGACACAGTGGGGTGTTGATTCTGTGCGTTACACAGTGGGGTGTTGATTGTGTGCATGACACAGTGGGGTGTTGTTTCTTTGCGTGAAACAGCGGGGTGTTGATTCTCTGCGTGACACAGCAGGGTGTTGATTCTTTGCGTGAAACAGTGGGGTGTTGATTCTGTGCGTGGCACAGTGTGGTGTTGATTCTGTGCGTTACACAGTGGGGTGTTGATTGTGTGCATGACACAGTGGGGTGTTGATTGTGTGCGTGACAGAGTGGGGTGTTGATTCTGTGCGTGACCCAGTGGTGTGTTGATTCTCTGCGTGACACAGCGGGGTGTTGATTCTGTATGTGAAACAGCGGGGTGTTGATTCTCTGCGTGACACAGCGGGTTGTTGATTCTGTGCGTGAAACTGCGGGGTGTTGATTCTGTGCGTGAAACAGCGGGGTGTTGATTGTGTGCATGACACAGTGGGGTGTGAATTCTGTGCGTCACACAGTGGGTTGTTGATTCTGTGTGTGACACTGTGGGGTGTTGATTCTGTGCGTGACATAGCGGGTTGTTGATTCTGTGCATGACAGAGTGGGGTTTTGATTCCCTGCGTGACACAGCGGAGTGTTGATTCTGTGCGTGACACAGTGGGGTGTTGATTCTGTGCGTGAAACAGCGGGGTGTTGATTCTCTGCGTGACACAGCGGGGTGTTGATTCTGTGCGTGACACAGCGGAGTGTTGGTTCAGTATGTGAAACAGCGGGGTGTTGATTCTCTGCGTGACACAGCGGGCTGTTGATTCTGTGCGTGACACAGCGGGGTGTTGATTCTGTATGTGAAACAGCGGGGTGTTGATTCTCTGCGTGACACAGCGGCGTGTTGATTGTGTGCGTGACACAGTGGCGTGTTGATTGTGTTCGTGACACACTGTGGTGTTGATTGTGTGCGTGAAACAGTGGGGTGTTCTGTGCATGACACAGTGGGGTGTTGATTCTGTACATGAAACAGCTGGGTGTTGATTGTGTTCATGACACAGTGTGGTGTTGATTGTGTGCGTGAAACAGTGGGGTGTTGATTGTGTGCGTGAAACAGTGGGGTGTTCTGTGCATGACACTGGGGTGTTGATTCTGTACATGAAACAACGGGGTGTTGATTGTGTGCGTGAAACAACGCGGTGTTGATTGTGTGCGTGACACAGCGGGGTGTTGATTGTGTCCGTGAAACAGTAGGGTCTGATTGTGTGCGAGAAACAGCGGTGATTTGATTGTGTGCTTGAAACAGCGGGGTGTTGATTCTGTGCGTGAAACAGCGGGGTGTTGATTCTGTGCGTGACACAACGTGTTGTTGATTCTGTGCGTGAAACAATGGGGTGTTGATTGTGTGCGTGGAACAGTGTGGTGTTCTGTGCATGACACAGTGTGGTGTTGATTCTGTACATGAAACAGCGGGGTGTTGATTGTGTGCGTGAAACAGCGGGGTGTTGATTCGATGCGTGACACAGTGGGGTGTTGATTCTGTGCGTTACACAGTGGGGTGTTGATTGTGTGCATGACACAGTGGGGTGTTGTCTCTTTGCGTGAAACAGCAGGGTGTTGATTCTCTGCGTGACACAGCAGGGTGTTGATTCTTTGCGTGAAACAGTGGGGTGTTGATTCTGCGCGTGGCACAGTATAGTGTTGATTCTGTGCGTTACACAGTGGGGTGTTGATTGTGTGCATGACACAGTGGGGTGTTGATTGTGTGCGTGACAGAGTGGGGTGTTGATTCTGTGCGTGACCCAGTGGTGTGTTGATTCTCTGCGTGAAACTGCGGGGTGTTGATTGTGTGCATGACACAGTGGGGTGTGAATTCTGTGCGTCACACAGTGGGGTGTTGATTGAGTGCGTGAAACTGCGGGGTGTTGATTCTGTGCGTGAAACAGCGGGGTGTTGATTGTGTGCATGACACAGTGGGGTGTGAATTCTGTGCGTGACACAGTGGGGTGTTGATTGTGTGCGTCACACAGTGGGGTGTTGATTCTGTGCGTGAAACAGCGGGGTGTTGATTGTGTGCGAGAAACAGCGGGGTGTTGATTGTGTGCGTGACACAGTGTGGTGTTGATGGTGTGCATGAAACAGTGGGGTGTTGATTTTGTTTGTGACACAGTGGAGTGTTGTTTCTGTGCATGACACAGTGGGGTGTTGATTCTGTGCGTGACCCAGTGGTGTGTTGATTCTCTGCGTGAAACTGCGGGGTGTTGATTGTGTGCATGACACAGCGGGTTGTTGATTCTCTGCGTGACACAGTGGGGTGTTGATTCTGTATGTGAAACAGCGGGGTGTTGATTCTCTGCGTGACACAGCGGCGTGTTGATTGTGTGCGTGACACAGTGGCGTGTTGATTGTGTTCGTGACACAGTGTGGTGTTGATTGTGTGCGTGAAACAGTGGGGTGTTGATTCTGCGCGCGACATAGCGGGTTGTTGATTCTGTGCATGACAGAGTGGGGTGTTGATTCCCTGCATGACACAGCGGGTTGTTGATTCTGTGCGTGACACAGTGGGGTGTTGATTCTGTGCGTGAAACAGCGGGGTGTTGATTGTGTGCATGACACAGTGGGGTGTGAATTCTGTGCGTGACACAGTGGGGTGTTGATTGTGTGCGTCACACAGTGGGTTGTTGATTCTGTGTGTGACACTGTGGGGTGTTGATTCTGTGCGTGACATAGCGGGTTGTTGATTCTGTGCATGACAGAGTGGGGTTTTGATTCCCTGCGTGACACAGCGGAGTGTTGATTCTGTGCGTGACACAGTGGGGTGTTGATTCTGTGCGTGAAACAGCGGGGTGTTGATTCTCTGCGTGACACAGCGGGGTGTTGATTCTGTGCGTGACACAGCGGAGTGTTGGATCTGTATGTGAAACAGCGGGGTGTTGATTCTCTGCGTGACACAGCGGGCTGTTGATTCTGTGCGTGACACAGCGGGGTGTTGATTCTGTATGTGAAACAGCGGGGTGTTGATTCTCTGCGTGACACAGCGGCGTGTTGATTGTGTGCGTGACACAGTGGCGTGTTGATTGTGTTCGTGACACACTGTGGTGTTGATTGTGTGCGTGAAACAGTGGGGTGTTGATTGTGTGCGTGAAACAGTGGGGTGTTCTGTGCATGACACAGTGGGGTGTTGATTCTGTACATGAAACAGCTGGGTGTTGATTGTGTTCATGACACAGTGTGGTGTTGATTGTGTGCGTGAAACAGTGGGGTGTTGATTGTGTGCGTGAAACAGTGGGGTGTTCTGTGCATGACACTGGGGTGTTGATTCTGTACATGAAACAACGGGGTGTTGATTGTGTGCGTGAAACAACGCGGTGTTGATTGTGTGCGTGACACAGCGGGGTGTTGATTGTGTCCGTGAAACAGTAGGGTCTGATTGTGTGCGAGAAACAGCGGTGATTTGATTGTGTGCTTGAAACAGCGGGGTGTTGATTCTGTGCGTGAAACAGCGGGGTGTTGATTCTGTGCGTGACACAACGTGTTGTTGATTCTGTGCGTGAAACAATGGGGTGTTGATTCTCTGCGTGACACAGCGGCGTGTTGATTGTGTGCGTGACACAGTGGCGTGTTGATTGTGTTCGTGACACAGTGTGGTGTTGATTGTGTGCGTGAAACAGTGGGGTGTTGATTCTGCGCGCGACATAGCGGGTTGTTGATTCTGTGCATGACAGAGTGGGGTGTTGATTCCCTGCATGACACAGCGGGTTGTTGATTCTGTGCGTGACACAGTGGGGTGTTGATTCTGTGCGTGAAACAGCGGGGTGTTGATTGTGTGCATGACACAGTGGGGTGTGAATTCTGTGCGTGACACAGTGGGGTGTTGATTGTGTGCGTCACACAGTGGGTTGTTGATTCTGTGTGTGACACTGTGGGGTGTTGATTCTGTGCGTGACATAGCGGGTTGTTGATTCTGTGCATGACAGAGTGGGGTTTTGATTCCCTGCGTGACACAGCGGAGTGTTGATTCTGTGCGTGACACAGTGGGGTGTTGATTCTGTGCGTGAAACAGCGGGGTGTTGATTCTCTGCGTGACACAGCGGGGTGTTGATTCTGTGCGTGACACAGCGGAGTGTTGGATCTGTATGTGAAACAGCGGGGTGTTGATTCTCTGCGTGACACAGCGGGCTGTTGATTCTGTGCGTGACACAGCGGGGTGTTGATTCTGTATGTGAAACAGCGGGGTGTTGATTCTCTGCGTGACACAGCGGCGTGTTGATTGTGTGCGTGACACAGTGGCGTGTTGATTGTGTTCGTGACACACTGTGGTGTTGATTGTGTGCGTGGAACAGTGGGGTGTTGATTGTGTGCGTGAAACAGTGGGGTGTTCTGTGCATGACACAGTGGGGTGTTGATTCTGTACATGAAACAGCTGGGTGTTGATTGTGTTCATGACACAGTGTGGTGTTGATTGTGTGCGTGAAACAGTGGGGTGTTGATTGTGTGCGTGAAACAGTGGGGTGTTCTGTGCATGACACTGGGGTCTTGATTCTGTACATGAAACAACGGGGTGTTGATTGTGTGCGTGAAACAACGCGGTGTTGATTGTGTGCGTGACACAGCGGGGTGTTGATTGTGTCCGTGAAACAGTAGGGTCTGATTGTGTGCGAGAAACAGCGGTGATTTGATTGTGTGCTTGAAACAGCGGGGTGTTGATTCTGTGCGTGAAACAGCGGGGTGTTGATTCTGTGCGTGACACAACGTGTTGTTGATTCTGTGCGTGAAACAATGGGGTGTTGATTGTGTGCGTGAAACAGTGTGGTGTTCTGTGCATGACACAGTGGGGTGTTGATTCTGTACATGAAACAGCGGGGTGTTGATTGTGTGCGTGAAACAGCGGGGTGTTGATTCGATGCGTGACACAGTGGGGTGTTGATTCTGTGCGTTACACAGTGGGGTGTTGATCGTGTGCATGACACAGTGGGGTGTTGTCTCTTTGCGTGAAACAGCAGGGTGTTGATTCTCTGCGTGACACAGCAGGGTGTTGATTCTTTGCGTGAAACAGTGGTGTGTTGATTCTGCGCGTGGCACAGTATAGTGTTGATTCTGTGCGTTACACAGTGGGGTGTTGATTGTGTGCATGACACAGTGGGGTGTTGATTGTGTGCGTGACAGAGTGGGGTGTTGATTCTGTGCGTGACCCAGTGGTGTGTTGATTCTCTGCGTGAAACTGCGGGGTGTTGATTGTGTGCATGACACAGTGGGGTGTGAATTCTGTGCGTCACACAGTGGGGTGTTGATTGAGTGCGTGAAACTGCGGGGTGTTGATTCTGTGCGTGAAACAGCGGGGTGTTGATTGCGTGCATGACACAGTGGGGTGTGAATTCTGTGCGTGACACAGTGGGGTGTTGATTGTGTGCGTCACACAGTGGGGTGTTGATTCTGTGCGTGAAACAGCGGGGTGTTGATTGTGTGCGAGAAACAGCGGTGTGTTGATTGTGTGCGTGAAACAGCGGGGTGTTGATTGTGTGCATGAAACAGCAGGGTATTGATTGTGTGCGTTAAACAGCGGGGTGTTGATTGTGTGCGTGACACAGTGTGGTGTTGATGGTGTGCATGAAACAGTGGGGTGTTGATTTTGTTTGTGACACAGTGGAGTGTTGTTTCTGTGCATGACACAGTGGGGTGTTGATTCTGTGCGTGACCCAGTGGTGTGTTGATTCTCTGCGTGAAACTGCGGGGTGTTGATTGTGTGCATGACACAGCGGGTTGTTGATTCTCTGCGTGACACAGTGGGGTGTTGATTCTGTATGTGAAACAGCGGGGTGTTGATTCTCTGCGTGACACAGCGGCGTGTTGATTGTGTGCGTGACACAGTGGCGTGTTGATTGTGTTCGTGACACAGTGTGGTGTTGATTGTGTGCGTGAAACAGTGGGGTGTTGATTCTGCGCGCGACATAGCGGGTTGTTGATTCTGTGCATGACAGAGTGGGGTGTTGATTCCCTGCATGACACAGCGGAGTGTTGATTCTGTGCGTGACACAGTGGGGTGTTGATTCTGTGCGTGAAACAGCGGGGTGTTGATTCTCTGCGTGACACAGCGGGGTGTTGATTCTGTGCGTGACACAGCGGGTTGTTGATTCTGTATGTGAAACAGTGGGGTGTTGATTCTCTGCGTGACACAGCGGGCTGTTGATTCTGTGCGTGACACAGCGGGGTGTTGATTCTGTATGTGAAACAGCGGGGTGTTGATTCTCTGCGTGACACAGCGGCGTGTTGATTGTGTGCGTGACACAGTGGCGTGTTGATTGTGTTCGTGACACAGTGTGGTGTTGATTGTGTGCGTGAAACAGTGGGGTGTTGATTGTGTGCGTGAAACAGTGGGGTGTTCTGTGCATGACACAGTGGGGTGTTGATTCTGTACATGAAACAGCGGGGTTTTGATTGTGTGCGTGAAACAGCGGGGTGTTGATTCGATGCGTGACACAGTGGGGTGTTGATTCTGTGCGTTACACAGTGGGGTGTTGATTGTGTGCATGACACAGTGGGGTGTTGTTTCTTTGCGTGAAACAGCGGGGTGTTGATTCTCTGCGTGACACAGCAGGGTGTTGATTCTTTGCGTGAAACAGTGGGGTGTTGATTCTGTGCGTGGCACAGTGTGGTATTGATTCTGTGCGTTACACAGTGGGGTGTTGATTGTGTGCATGACACAGTGGGGTGTTGATTCTGTGCGTGGCACAGTGTGGTATTGATTCTGTGCGTTACACAGTGGGGTGTTGATTCTGTGCGTTACACAGTGGGGTGTTGATTGTGTGCATGACACAGTGGGGTGTTGTTTCTTTGCGTGAAACAGCGGGGTGTTGATTCTCTGCGTGACACAGCGGGGTGTTGATTCTTTGCGTGAAACAGTGGGGTGTTGATTCTGTGCGTGGCACAGTGTGGTGTTGATTCTGTGCGTTACACAGTGGGGTGTTGATTGTGTGCATGACACAGTGGGGTGTTGATTGTTTGCGTGACAGAGTGGGGTGTTCATTCTGTGCGTGACCCAGTGGTGTGTTGATTCTCTGCGTGAAACTGCGGGATGTTGATTGTGTGCATGACACAGTGGGGTGTGAATTCTGTGCGTCACACAGCGGGGTGTTGATTGAGTGCGTGAAACTGCGGGGTGTTGATTCTGTGCGTGACACAGTGGGGTGTTGATTGTGTGCGTCACACAGTGGGGTGTTAATTCTGTGCGTGAAACAGCGGGGTGTTGATTGTGTGCGAGAAACAGCGGTGTGTTGATTGTGTGCGTGAAACAGCGGGGTGTTGATGGTGTGCATGAAACAGTGGCGTGTTGATTGTGTTTGTGACACAGTGGAGTGTTGTTTCTGTGCGTGACACTGTGGGGTGTTGATTCTGTGCGTGACCCAGTGGTGTGTTGATTCTCTGCGTGAAACTGCGGGGTGTTGATTGTGTGCATGACACAGTGGGGTGTGAATTCTGTGCGTCACACAGCGGGGTGTTGATTGAGTGCGTGAAACTGCGGGGTGTTGATTCTGTGCGTGACACAGTGGGGTGTTGATTGTGTGCGTCACACAGTGGGGTGTTGATTCTGTGCGTGAAACAGCGGGGTGTTGATTGTGTGCGAGAAACAGCGGTGTGTTGATTGTGTGCGTGAAACAGCGGGGTGTTGATGGTGTGCATGAAACAGTGGGGTGTTGATTGTGTTTGTGACACAGTGGAGTGTTGTTTCTGTGCGTGACACAGTGGGGTGTTGATTCTGTGCGTGACCCAGTGGTGTGTTGATTCTCTGCGTGAAACTGCGGGGTGTTGGTTGTGTGCATGACACAGTGGGGTGTTGATTGTGTGCGTGAAACAGCAGGGTGTGATTGTGTGCGAGAAACAGCGGTGTGTTGATTGTGTGCGTGAAACGGCGGTGTGTTGATTCTGTGCATGAAACAGCGGGGTGTTGATTCTGTGCGTGACACAACGGAGTGTTGACTCTGTGCGTGACACAGCGGAGTGTAGATTCTGTGCGTGACACAGTGGGGTGTTGATTCTGTGTTTGACACAGCGGGTGTTGATTCTGTGCGTGACACAACAGGTTGTTCATTCTGTGCGTGACACAGCGGGGTGTTGATTGTGCGCGTGACACAGTGGGGTGTTGATTCTGTGCCTGACACTGTGGGGTGTTGATTCTGTGCGTGACACAGTGGGGTGTTGATTGTGTGCATGACACAGTGGGGTGTTGATTGTGTAGGTGAAACAGCGGTGTGTTGATTCTGTGCATGAAACTGCGGGGTGTCGATTCTGTGCATGACACAGCGGGGTGTTGATTGTGTGCGTGAAACGGCGAGGTGTTGATTGTGTGCGTGAAACCGCGGGGTGTTGATTCTGTGCGTGAAACTGTGCAATGTTGATTCGCTGCATGACATAGTGGACTGTTGATTCTGTGCGTGAAACAGCAGGGTGTTGATTCTGTGCGTGACACAGTGGGGTGTTGATTCTGTGTGTGACACAGCGGGGTGTTGATTCTGTGCATGACACAACGGGTTGTTGATTCTGTGCGTTGCACTGTGGGGTGTTGATTCTGTGCGTGACACAGCGGGGTGTTGATTGTGTGCGTGAAACGGCGAGGTGTTGATTCTGTGCGTGAAACCGCGGAGTGTTGATTCTGTGCGTGAAACTGTGCAATGTTGATTCGCTGCATGACATAGTGGACTGTTGATTCTGTGCGTGAAACAGCGGGGTGTTGATTCTGTGCGTGACACAGTGGGGTGTTGATTCTGTGTGTGACACAGCGGGGTGTTGATTCTGTGCATGACACAAGGGGTTGTTGATTCTGTGCGTTGCACTGTGGGGTGTTGATTCTGTGCGCGACATAGCAGGGGTTTGATTCTGTGCGTGAAACTGTGCAATGTTGATTCGCTGCATGACATAGTGGACTGTTGATTCTGTGCGTGAAACAGCAGGGTGTTGATTCTGTGCGTGACACAGTGGGGTGTTGATTCTGTGTGTGACACAGCGGGGTGTTGATTCTGTGCATGACACAACGGGTTGTTGATTCTGTGCGTTGCACTGTGGGGTGTTGATTCTGTGCGCGACATAGCAGGGGTTTGATTCTGTGCGTGACACAGCGGGGTGTTGATTTTGTTCGTGATACAGTGGGGTGTTGATTCGCTGCGTGACATAGCGGAGTGTTGATTCTGTGCGTGACACAACAGGTTCTTCATTCTGTGCGTGACACAACAGGTTCTTCATTCTGTGCGTGACACAGCGGGGTGTTGATGGTGTGCTTGAAACTGCGGGGTGTTGATTCTGTGCGTGAAACAGTGCAATGTTGATTCGCTGCATGACATAGTGGACTGTTGATTGTGCGTGAAACAGCGGGGTGTTGATTCTGTGCGTGACACAGTGGGGTGTTGATTCTCTGTGTGACACAGCGGGGTGTTGATTCTGTGCATGACACAGCGGTGTCTTGATTGTGTGCGTGACACAGCGGGTTGTTGATTCTGTGCGTTACACTGTGGGGTGTTGATTCTGTGCGCGACATAGCAGGGTGTTGATTCTGTGCGTGACACAGCAGGGTGTTGATTCTGTTCGTGTTGCAGTGGGGTGTTGATTCGCTGCGTGACATAGCGGAGTGTTGATTCTGTGCGTGACATGGTGGGGTGTTGATCCTGTGCTTGAAACAGCGGGGTGTTGATTCTGTGCGTGACACAGCGGGGTGTTGATTCTGTGTTTGACACAGCGGGGTGTTGATTCTGTGCGTGACACAACAGGTTGTTCATTCTGTGCGTGACACAGCGGGGTGTTGATTGTGCGCGTGACACAGGGGGGTGTTGATTCTGTGCCTAACACTGTGGGGTGTTGATTCTGTGCGTGACACAGTGGGGTGTTGATTGTGTGCATGACACAGTGGGGTGTTGATTGTGTGCGTGAAACAGCGGGTGTCTATTCTCTGCATGACACAGCGCGGTGTTGATTCTGTGCGTGAAACAGCGGGTGTCTATTCTCTGCATGACACAGCGGGGTGTTGATTCTGTGCGTGACACAGTGGGGTGTTGATTGTGTGCGTGACACAGCCGGTTGTTGATTCTCTGCGTGACAGAGTGGGGTATTCATTCTGTGCTTGACCCAGTGGGGTGTTGATTGTGTGCGTGAAACAGTGGGGTGTTCTGTGCATGATACAGCGGGGTGTTGCTTCTGTGCGTGACACAGTGGGGTGTGAATTCTGTGCGTGACACAGCAGGGTGTTGATTGTGTGCGTGACACAGTGGGGTGTTGATTGTGTGCGAGAAATAGCGGTGCGTTCATTGTGTGCGTGAAACAGCGGGGTGTTGATTGTGTGCATGAAACAGCTGGGTATTGATTGTGTGCGTTAAACAGCGGGGTGTTGATTGTGTGCGTGACACAGTGTGGTATTGATTGTGTGCGTGAAAAAGTGGGGTGTTGATTGTGTGCATGAAACAGTGGGGTGTTCTGTGCATGACACAGCGGGGTGTTGATTCTGTACATGAAACAGCGGGGTGTTGATTGTGTGCGTGAAACAGCGGGGTGTTGATTCGATGCGTGACACAGTGGGGTGCTGATTCTGTGCGTTACACAGTGGGGTGTAGATTGTGTGCATGACACAGTGAGGTGTTGTTTCTGTGCGTGACACAGCGGGGTGTTGATTCTTTGCGTTAAACAGTGGGGTGTTGATTCTGTGCGTGACACAGTGGGGTGTTGATTGTGTACGTGAAACAGTGGGGTGTTCTGTGAATGACACAGTGGGGTGTTGATTCTGTGCGTGACACAGTGGGGTGTGAATTCTGTGCGTGACACAGTGGGGTGTTGATTGTGTGCGAGAAACAGCAGTGTGTTGATTGTGTGCATGGAACAGCGGGGTATTGATTGTGTGCGTTAAGCAGCGGGGTGTTGATTGTGTGCGTGACACAGTGTGATGTTGATTGTGTGCATGAAACAGTGGGGTGTTGATTGTGTTCGTGACACAGTGGAGTGTTGTTTCTGTGCGTGACAGAGTGGGGTGTTGATTCTGTGCATGACCCAGTGGTGTGTTGATTCTCTGCGTGAAACTGCGGGGTGTTGATTCTCTCCGTGACACAGCGGGGTGTTGATTCTGTGCGTGAAACAGCGCGGTGTTGATTGTGTGTGTGACACAGCGGGGTGTTGATTGTGTGCGTGAAACAGTAGGGTGTGATTGTGTGCGAGAAACAGCGGTGATTTGATTGTGTGCGTGAAACAGCGGGGTGTTGATTCTGTGAGTGAAACAGCTGGGTGTTGATTCTGTGCGTGACACAACGGGTTGTTGATTCTGTGCGTGACACAGTGGGGTCTTGATTGTGTGCGTGACACAGTGGGTTGTTAATTCTGTGTGTGACACTGTGGGGTGTTGATTCTGCGCGCGACATAGCGGGTTGTTGATTCTGTGCATGACAGAGTGGAGTGTTGTTTCCCTGCGTGAAACAGCGGAGTGTTGATTCTGTGCGTGACACAATGGGGTGTTGATTGTGTGCATGACACAGCGGGGTGTTGATTGTGTGTGTGAAACAGTAGGGTGTGATTGTGTGTGAGAAACAGCGGTGATTTGATTGTGTGCGTGAAACAGCGGGGTGTTGATTCTGTGCGTGAAACAGCGGGGTGTTGATTCTGTGCGTGACACAACGTGTTGTTGATTCTGTGCGTGAAACAATGGGGTGTTGATTGTGTGCGTGAAACAGTGTGGTGTTCTGTGCATGACACAGTGGGATGTTGATTCTGTACATGAAACAGCGGGGTGTTGATTGTGTGCGTGAAACAGCGGGGTGTTGATTGTGTGCGTGACACAGTGTGGTGTTGATGGTGTGCATGAAACAGTGGGGTGTTGATTTTGTTTGTGACACAGTGGAGTGTTGTTTCTGTGCATGACACAGTGGGGTGTTGATTCTGTGCGTGACCCAGTGGTGTGTTGATTCTCTGCGTGAAACTGCGGGGTGTTGATCGTGTGCATGACACAGCGGGGTGTTGATTCTCTGCGTGACACAATGGGGTGTTGATTCTGTATGTGAAACAGCGGGATGTTGATTCTCTGCTTGACACAGCGGCGTGTTGATTGTGTGCGTGACACAGTGGCGTGTTGATTGTGTTCGTGACACAGTGTGGTGTTGATTGTGTGCGTGAAACAGTGGGGTGTTGATTCTGCGCGCGACATAGCGGGTTGTTGATTCTGTGCATGACAGAGTGGGGTGTTGATTCCCTGCGTGACACAGCGGAGTGTTGATTCTGTGCGTGACACAGTGGGGTGTTGATTCTGTGCGTGAAACAGCGGGGTGTTGATTCTCTGCGTGACACAGCGGGGTGTTGATTCTGTGCGTGACACAGCGGGTTGTTCATTCTGTATGTGAAACAGCGGGGTGTTGATTCTCTGCGTGACACAGCGGGCTGTTGATTCTGTGCGTGACACAGCGGGGTGTTGATTCTGTATGTGAAACAGCGGGGTGTTGATTCTCTGCGTGACACAGCGGCGTGTTGATTGTGTGCGTGACACAGTGGCGTGTTGATTGTGTTCGTGACACTGTGTGGTGTTGATTGTGTGCGTGAAACAGTGGGGTGTTGATTGTGTGCATGACACAGTGGGGTGTTGATTCTGTGCCTGACACTGTGGGGTGTTGATTCTGTGCGTGACACAGTGGGGTGTTGATTGTGTGCATGACACAGTGGGGTGTTGATTGTGTAGGTGAAACAGCGGTGTGTTGATTCTGTGCATGAAACTGCGGGGTGTCGATTCTGTGCATGACACAGCGGGGTGTTGATTGTGTGCGTGAAACGGCGAGGTGTTGATTGTGTGCGTGAAACCGCGGGGTGTTGATTCTGTGCGTGAAACTGTGCAATGTTGATTCGCTGCATGACATAGTGGACTGTTGATTCTGTGCGTGAAACAGCAGGGTGTTGATTCTGTGCGTGACACAGTGGGGTGTTGATTCTGTGTGTGACACAGCGGGGTGTTGATTCTGTGCATGACACAACGGGTTGTTGATTCTGTGCGTTGCACTGTGGGGTGTTGATTCTGTGCGCGACATAGCAGGGGTTTGATTCTGTGCGTGACACAGCGGGGTGTTGATTTTGTTCGTGATACAGTGGGGTGTTGATTCGCTGCGTGACATAGCGGAGTGTTGATTCTGTGCGTGACACAACAGGTTCTTCATTCTGTGCGTGACACAACAGGTTCTTCATTCTGTGCGTGACACAGCGGGGTGTTGATGGTGTGCTTGAAACTGCGGGGTGTTGATTCTGTGCGTGAAACAGTGCAATGTTGATTCGCTGCATGACATAGTGGACTGTTGATTGTGCGTGAAACAGCGGGGTGTTGATTCTGTGCGTGACACAGTGGGGTGTTGATTCTCTGTGTGACACAGCGGGGTGTTGATTCTGTGCATGACACAGCGGTGTCTTGATTGTGTGCGTGACACAGCGGGTTGTTGATTCTGTGCGTTACTCTGTGGGGTGTTGATTCTGTGCGCGACATAGCAGGGTGTTGATTCTGTGCGTGACACAGCTGGGTGTTGATTCTGTTCGTGTTGCAGTGGGGTGTTGATTCGCTGCGTGACATAGCGGAGTGTTGATTCTGTGCGTGACATGGTGGGGTGTTGATCCTGTGCTTGAAACAGCGGGGTGTTGATTCTGTGCGTGACACAGCGGGGTGTTGATTCTGTGTTTGACACAGCGGGGTGTTGATTCTGTGCGTGACACAACAGGTTGTTCATTCTGTGCGTGACACAGCGGGGTGTTGATTGTGCGCGTGACACAGGGGGGTGTTGATTCTGTGCCTAACACTGTGGGGTGTTGATTCTGTGCGTGACACAGTGGGGTGTTGATTGTGTGCATGACACAGTGGGGTGTTGATTGTGTGCGTGAAACAGCGGGTGTCTATTCTCTGCATGACACAGCGGGGTGTTGATTCTGTGCGTGAAACAGCGGGTGTCTATTCTCTGCATGACACAGCGGGGTGTTGATTCTGTGCGTGACACAGTGGGGTGTTGATTGTGTGCGTGACACAGCCGGTTGTTGATTCTCTGCGTGACAGAGTGGGGTATTCATTCTGTGCTTGACCCAGTGGGGTGTTGATTGTGTGCGTGAAACAGTGGGGTGTTCTGTGCATGATACAGCGGGGTGTTGCTTCTGTGCGTGACACAGTGGGGTGTGAATTCTGTGCGTGACACAGCAGGGTGTTGATTGTGTGCGTGACACAGTGGGGTGTTGATTGTGTGCGAGAAATAGCGGTGCGTTCATTGTGTGCGTGAAACAGCGGGGTGTTGATTGTGTGCATGAAACAGCGGGGTATTGATTGTGTGCGTTAAACAGCGGGGTGTTGATTGTGTGCGTGACACAGTGTGGTATTGATTGTGTGCGTGAAAAAGTGGGGTGTTGATTGTGTGCATGAAACAGTGGGGTGTTCTGTGCATGACACAGCGGGGTGTTGATTCTGTACATGAAACAGCGGGGTGTTGATTGTGTGCGTGAAACAGCGGGGTGTTGATTCGATGCGTGACACAGTGGGGTGCTGATTCTGTGCGTTACACAGTGGGGTGTAGATTGTGTGCATGACACAGTGAGGTGTTGTTTCTGTGCGTGACACAGCGGGGTGTTGATTCTTTGCGTTAAACAGTGGGGTGTTGATTCTGTGCGTGACACAGTGGGGTGTTGATTGTGTGCGTGAAACAGTGGGGTGTTCTGTGAATGACACAGTGGGGTGTTGATTCTGTGCGTGACACAGTGGAGTGTGAATTCTGTGCGTGACACAGTGGGGTGTTGATTGTGTGCGAGAAACAGCAGTGTGTTGATTGTGTGCATGGAACAGCGGGGTATTGATTGTGTGCGTTAAGCAGCGGGGTGTTGATTGTGTGCGTGACACAGTGTGATGTTGATTGTGTGCATGAAACAGTGGGGTGTTGATTGTGTTCGTGACACAGTGGAGTGTTGTTTCTGTGCGTGACAGAGTGGGGTGTTGATTCTGTGCATGACCCAGTGGTGTGTTGATTCTCTGCGTGAAACTGCGGGGTGTTGATTCTCTCCGTGACACAGCGGGGTGTTGATTCTGTGCGTGAAACAGCGCGGTGTTGATTGTGTGTGTGACACAGCGGGGTGTTGATTGTGTGCGTGAAACAGTAGGGTGTGATTGTGTGCGAGAAACAGCGGTGATTTGATTGTGTGCGTGAAACAGCGGGGTGTTGATTCTGTGAGTGAAACAGCTGGGTGTTGATTCTGTGCGTGACACAACGGGTTGTTGATTCTGTGCGTGACACAGTGGGGTCTTGATTGTGTGCGTGACACAGTGGGTTGTTAATTCTGTGTGTGACACTGTGGGGTGTTGATTCTGCGCGCGACATAGCGGGTTGTTGATTCTGTGCATGACAGAGTGGAGTGTTGTTTCCCTGCGTGAAACAGCGGAGTGTTGATTCTGTGCGTGACACAATGGGGTGTTGATTGTGTGCATGACACAGCGGGGTGTTGATTGTGTGTGTGAAACAGTAGGGTGTGATTGTGTGTGAGAAACAGCGGTGATTTGATTGTGTGCGTGAAACAGCGGGGTGTTGATTCTGTGCGTGAAACAGCGGGGTGTTGATTCTGTGCGTGACACAACGTGTTGTTGATTCTGTGCGTGAAACAATGGGGTGTTGATTGTGTGCGTGAAACAGTGTGGTGTTCTGTGCATGACACAGTGGGATGTTGATTCTGTACATGAAACAGCGGGGTGTTGATTGTGTGCGTGAAACAGCGGGGTGTTGATTGTGTGCGTGACACAGTGTGGTGTTGATGGTGTGCATGAAACAGTGGGGTGTTGATTTTGTTTGTGACACAGTGGAGTGTTGTTTCTGTGCATGACACAGTGGGGTGTTGATTCTGTGCGTGACCCAGTGGTGTGTTGATTCTCTGCGTGAAACTGCGGGGTGTTGATCGTGTGCATGACACAGCGGGGTGTTGATTCTCTGCGTGACACAGTGGGGTGTTGATTCTGTATGTGAAACAGCGGGATGTTGATTCTCTGCTTGACACAGCGGCGTGTTGATTGTGTGCGTGACACAGTGGCGTGTTGATTGTGTTCGTGACACAGTGTGGTGTTGATTGTGTGCGTGAAACAGTGGGGTGTTGATTCTGCGCGCGACATAGCGGGTTGTTGATTCTGTGCATGACAGAGTGGGGTGTTGATTCCCTGCGTGACACAGCGGAGTGTTGATTCTGTGCGTGACACAGTGGGGTGTTGATTCTGTGCGTGAAACAGCGGGGTGTTGATTCTCTGCGTGACACAGCGGGGTGTTGATTCTGTGCGTGACACAGCGGGTTGTTGATTCTGTATGTGAAACAGCGGGGTGTTGATTCTCTGCGTGACACAGCGGGCTGTTGATTCTGTGCGTGACACAGCGGGGTGTTGATTCTGTATGTGAAACAGCGGGGTGTTGATTCTCTGCGTGACACAGCGGCGTGTTGATTGTGTGCGTGACACAGTGGCGTGTTGATTGTGTTCGTGACACTGTGTGGTGTTGATTGTGTGCGTGAAACAGTGGGGTGTTGATTGTGTGCGTGAAACAGTGGGGTGTTCTGTGCATGACACAGTGGGGTGTTGATTCTGTACATGAAACAGCGGGGTGTTGATTGTGTGCGTGAAACAGCGGGGTGTTGATTCGATGCGTGACACAGTGGGGTGTTGATTCTGTGCGTTACACAGTGGGGTGTTGATTGTGTGCATGACACAGTGGGGTGTTGTTTCTTTGCGTGAAACTGCGGGGTGTTGATTCTCTGCGTGACACAGCAGGGTGTTGATTCTTTGCGTGAAACAGTGGGGTGTTGATTCTGTGCGTGGCACAGTGTGGTGTTGATTCTGTGCGTTACACAGTGGGGTGTTGATTGTGTGCATGACACAGTGGGGTGTTGATTGTGTGCGTGACAGAGTGGGGTGTTGATTCTGTGCGTGACCCAGTGGTGTGTTGATTCTCTGCGTGAAACTGCGGGGTGTTGATTGTGTGCATGACACAGTGGGGTGTGAATTCTGTGCGTCACACAGCGGGGTGTTGATTGAGTGCGTGAAACTGCGGGGTGTTGATTCTGTGCGTGACACAGTGGGGTGTTGATTGTGTGCGTCACACAGTGGGGTGTTGATTCTGTGCGTGAAACAGCGGGGTGTTGATTGTGTGCGAGAAACAGCGGTGTGTTGATTGTGTGCGTGAAACAGCGGGGTGTTAATGGTGTGCATGAAACAGTGGGGTGTTGATTGTGTTTGTGACACAGTGGGTTGATGATTCTGTGCGTGAAACAGCGGGGTGTTGATTCTGTGCGTGACACAGCGGGGTGTTGATTGTGTGCGTGACACAGTGTGATGTTGATTGTGTGCATGAAACAGTGGGGTGTTGATTGTGTTCGTGACACAGTGGAGTGTTGTTTCTGTGCGTGACAGAGTGGGGTGTTGATTCTGTGCATGACCCAGTGGTGTGTTGATTCTCTGCGTGAAACTGCGGGGTGTTGATTGTGTGGATGACACAGTGGGGTGTGAATTCTGTGCGTCACACAGCGGGGTGTTGATTGAGTGCGTGAAACTGCGGGGTGTTGATTCTCTCCGTGACACAGCGGGGTGTTGATTCTGTGCGTGAAACAGCGCGGTGTTGATTGTGTGTGTGACACAGCGGGGTGTTGATTGTGTGCGTGAAACAGTAGGGTGTGATTGTGTGCGAGAAACAGCGGTGATTTGATTGTGTGCGTGAAACAGCGGGGTGTTGATTCTGTGAGTGAAACAGCTGGGTGTTGATTCTGTGCGTGACACAACGGGTTGTTGATTCTGTGCGTGACACAGTGGGGTCTTGATTGTGTGCGTGACACAGTGGGTTGTTGATTCTGTGTGTGACACTGTGGGGTGTTGATTCTGCGCGCGACATAGCGGGTTGTTGATTCTGTGCATGACAGAGTGGAGTGTTGTTTCCCTGCGTGAAACAGCGGAGTGTTGATTCTGTGCGTGACACAATGGGGTGTTGATTCTGTGCGTGAAACAGCGGGGTGTTGATTCTCTGCGTGACACAGCGGGGTGTTGATTCTGTGCGTGACACAGCGGGGTGTTGATTCTGTATGTGAAACAGCGGGGTGTTGATTCTCTGCGTGACACAGCGGGCTGTTGATTCTGTGCGTGACACAGCGGGGTGTTGATTCTGTATGTGAAACTGCGGGGTGTTGATTCTCTATGTGACACAGCGGCGTGTTGATTGTGTGCGTGACACAGTGGCGTGTTGATTGTGTTCATGACACAGTGTGGTGTTGATTGTGTGCGTGAAACAGTGGGGTGTTGATTGTGTGCGTGAAACAGTGGGGTGTTCTGTGCATGACACAGTGGGGTGTTGATTCTGTACATGAAACAACGGGGTGTTGATTGTGTGCGTGAAGCAGCGCGGTGTTGATTGTGTGCGTGAAACAGCGGGGTGTTGATTCTGTGCGTGAAACAGCGGGGTGTTGATTCTGTGCGTGACACAACGTGCTGTTGATTCTGTGCGTGAAACAATGGGGTGTTGATTGTGTGCATGAAACAGTGTGGTGTTCTGTGCATGACACAGTGGGGTGTTGATTCTGTACATGAAACAGCGGGGTGTTGATTGTGTGCGTGAAACAGCGGGGTGTAGATTGTGTGCGTGACACAGTGTGGTGTTGATGGTGTGCATGAAACAGTGGGGTGTTGATTTTGTTTGTGACACAGTGGAGTGTTGTTTCTGTGCATGACACAGTGGGGTGTTGATTCTGTGCGTGACCCAGTGGTGTGTTGATTCTCTGCGTGAAACTGCGGGGTGTTGATTGTGTGCATGACACAGCGGTGTGTTGATTCTCTGCGTGACACAGTGGGGTGTTGATTCTGTATGTGAAACAGCGGGGTGTTGATTCTCTGCTTGACACAGCGGCGTGTTGATTGTGTGCGTGACACAGTGGCGTGTTGATTGTGTTCGTGACACAGTGTGGTGTTGATTGTGTGCGTGAAACAGTGGGGTGTTGATTCTGCGCGCGACATAGCGGGTTGTTGATTCTGTGCATGACAGAGTGGGGTGTTGATTCCCTGCGTGACACAGCGGAGTGTTGATTCTGTGCGTGACACAGTGGGGTGTTGATTCTGTATGTGAAACAGCGGGGTGTTGATTCTCTGCGTGACACAGCGGGCTGTTGATTCTGTGCGTGACACAGCGGGGTGTTGATTCTGTATGTGAAACAGCGGGGTGTTGATTCTCTGCGTGACACAGCGGCGTGTTGATTGTGTGCGTGACACAGTGGCGTGTTGATTGTGTTCGTGACACAGTGTGGTGTTGATTGTGTGCGTGAAACAGTGGGGTGTTGATTGTGTGCGTGAAACAGTGGGGTGTTCTGTGCATGACACAGTGGGGTGTTGATTCTGTACATGAAACAGCGGGGTGTTGATTGTGTGTGTGAAACAGCGGGGTGTTGATTCGATGCGTGACACAGTGGGGTGTTGATTCTGTGCGTTACACAGTGGGGTGTTGATTGTGTGCATGACACAGTGGGGTGTTGTTTCTTTGCGTGAAACTGCGGGGTGTTGATTCTCTGCGTGACACAGCAGGGTGTTGATTCTTTGCATGAAACAGTGGGGTGTTGATTCTGTGCGTGGCACAGTGTGGTGTTGATTCTGTGCGTTACACAGTGGGGTGTTGATTGTGTGCATGACACAGTGGGGTGTTGATTGTGTGCGTGACAGAGTGGGGTGTTGATTCTGTGCATGACCCAGTGGTGTGTTGATTCTCTGCGTGAAACTGCGGGGTGTTGATTGTGTGCATGACACAGTGGGGTGTGAATTCTGTGCGTCACACAGCGGGGTGTTGATTGAGTGCGTGAAACTGCGGGGTGTTGATTCTGTGCGTGACACAGTGGGGTGTTGATTGTGTGCGTCACACAGTGGGGTGTTGATTCTGTGCGTGAAACAGCGGGGTGTTGATTGTGTGCGAGAAACAGCGGTGTGTTGATTGTGTGCGTGAAACAGCGGGGTGTTAATGGTGTGCATGAAACAGTGGGGTGTTGATTGTGTTTGTGACACAGTGGGGTGATGATTCTGTGCGTGAAACAGCGGGGTGTTGATTCTGTGCGTGACACAGCGGGGTGTTGATTCTGTGTTTGACACAGCGGGTGTTGATTCTGTGCGTGACACAACAGGTTGTTCATTCTGTGCGTGACACAGCGGGGTGTTGATTGTGCGCGTGACACAGTGGGGTGTTGATTCTGTGCCTGACACTGTGGGGTGTTGATTCTGTGCGTGACACAGTGGGGTGTTGATTGTGTGCATGACACAGTGGGGTGTTGATTGTGTAGGTGAAACAGCGGTGTGTTGATTCTGTGCATGAAACTGCGGGGTGTCGATTCTGTGCATGACACAGCGGGGTGTTGATTGTGTGCGTGAAACGGCGAGGTGTTGATTCTGTGCGTGAAACCGCGGGGTGTTGATTCTGTGCGTGAAACTGTGCAATGTTGATTCGCTGCATGACATAGTGGACTGTTGATTCTGTGCATGACACAGCGGGGTGTTGATGGTGTGCTTGAAACAGTCGGGTGTTGATTCTGTGCGTCACACAGTGGGGTGTTGATTCTGTGCATGAAACTGCGGGGTGTTGATTCTGTGCGTGACACAGCGGGGTGTTGATTGTGCGCGTGACACAGGGGGGTGTTGATTCTGTGCCTGACACTGTGGGGTGTTGATTCTGTGCGTGACACAGTGGGGTGTTGATTGTGTGCATGACACAGTGGGGTGTTGATTGTGTGCGTGAAACAGCGGGTGTCTATTCTCTGCATGACACAGCGGGGTGTTGATTCTGTGCGTGACACAGTGGGGTGTTGATTGTGTGCGTGACACAGCCGGTTGTTGATTCTCTGCGTGACAGAGTGGGGTATTCATTCTGTGCTTGACCCAGTGGGGTGTTGATTGTGTGCGTGAAACAGTGGGGTGTTCTGTGCATGATACAGCGGGGTGTTGCTTCTGTGCGTGACACAGTGGGGTGTGAATTCTGTGCGTGACACAGCAGGGTGTTGATTGTGTGCGTGACACAGTGGGGTGTTGATTGTGTGCGAGAAACAGCGGTGCGTGGATTGTGTGCGTGAAACAGCGGGGTGTTGATTGTGTGCATGAAACAGCTGGGTATTGATTGTGTGCGTTAAACAGCGGGGTGTTGATTGTGTGCGTGACACAGTGTGGTGTTGATTGTGTGCGTGAAAAAGTGGGGTGTTGATTGTGTGCGTGAAGCAGTGGGGTGTTCTGTGCATGACACAGCGGGGTGTTGATTCTGTACATGAAACAGCGGGGTGTTGATTGTGTGCGTGACACAGTGGGGTGTTGATTCTGTGCGTTACACAGTGGGGTGTAGATTGTGTGCATGACACAGTGAGGTGTTGTTTCTGTGCGTGACACTGCGGGGTGTTGATTCTTTGCGTTAAACAGTGGGGTGTTGATTCTGTGCGTGACACAGTGGGGTGTTGATTCTGTGCGTTACACAGTGGGGTGTTGATTCGCTGCTTGACACAGCAGAGTGTTGATTCTGTGCGTGACACAGTGCGGTTTTGATCCTGTGCGTGACACAGTGGGGTGTTGATACTGTGCGTGACACAGCGGAGTGTTGATTCTGTGCGTGACACAGTGGGGTGTTGATTGTGTGCATGACACAGTGGGGTGTTGATTGTGTGCGTGAAACAGCGGGTGTCTATTCTCTGCATGACACAGCGGGGTGTTGATTCTGTGCGTGACACAGTGGGGTGTTGATTGTGTGCGTGACACAGCCGGTTGTTGATTCTCTGCGTGACAGAGAGGGGTATTCATTCTGTGCTTGACCCAGTGGGGTGTTGATTGTGTGCGTGAAACAGTGGGGTGTTCTGTGCATGATACAGCGGGGTGTTGCTTCTGTGCGTGACACAGTGGGGTGTGAATTCTGTGCGTGACACAGCAGGGTGTTGATTGTGTGCGTGACACAGTGGGGTGTTGATTGTGTGCGAGAAACAGCGGTGCGTTGATTGTGTGCGTGAAACAGCGGGGTGTTGATTGTGTGCATGAAACAGCTGGGTATTGATTGTGTGCGTTAAACAGCGGGGTGTTGATTGTGTGCGTGACACAGTGTGGTGCTGATTGTGTGCGTGAAAAAGTGGGGTGTTGATTGTGTGCGTGAAACAGTGGGGTGTTCTGTGCATGACACAGCGGGGTGTTGATTCTGTACATGAAACAGCGGGGTGTTGATTGTGTGCGTGACACAGTGGGGTGTTGATTCTGTGCGTTACACAGTGGGGTGTAGATTGTGTGCATGACACAGTGAGGTGTTGTTTCTGTGCGTGACACAGCGGGGTGTTGATTCTTTGCGTTAAACAGTGGGGTGTTGATTCTGTGCGTGACACAGTGGGGTGTTGATTCTGTGCGTTACACAGTGGGGTGTTGATTCGCTGCTTGACACAGCAGAGTGTTGATTCTGTGCGTGACACAGTGGGGTTTTGATCCTGTGCGTGACACAGAGGGTGTTGATACTGTGCGTGACACAGCGGAGTGTTGATTCTGTGCGTGACACGGTGGGGTGTTGATTCTGTGCTTCAAACAGCGGGGTGTTGATTCTGTGCGTGACACAGCGGGGTGTTGATTCTGTGTTTGACACAGCGGGGTGTTGATTCTGTGCGTGACACAACCGGTTGTTCATTCTGTGCGTGACACAGCGGGGTGTTGATTCTGTGCGTGACACAGCGGGGTGTTGATTATGACCCTGAAACAGCGGTGTGTTGATTCTGTGCATGAAACTGCGGGGTGTTGATTCTGTGCATGACACAGTGGGGTGTTGATTCTGTGCGTGAAACCGCGGGGTGTTGATTCTGTGCGTGAAACAGTGCAATGTTGATTCGCTGCATGACATAGTGGACTGTTGATTCTGTGCGTGAAACAGCAGGGTGTTGATTCTGTGTTTGACACAGCGGGGTGTTGATTCTGTGCGTCACAAAACAGGTTGTTCATTCTGTGCGTGACACACCGGGGTGTTGATTCTGTGCGTGACACAGTGGGGTGTTGATTATGACCCTGAAACAGCGGTGTGTTGATTCTGTGCATGAAACAGCGGGGTGTTGATTCTG
The DNA here is from genome assembly GCF_030144855.1 of Hypanus sabinus. Classification (NCBI taxonomy): domain Eukaryota; kingdom Metazoa; phylum Chordata; class Chondrichthyes; order Myliobatiformes; family Dasyatidae; genus Hypanus; species Hypanus sabinus. The sequence goes on from NC_082714.1 coordinate 82,754,887, forward strand.
TGCATGACACAGCGGGGTGTTGATTGTGTGCGTGAAATGGCGAGGTGTTGATTCTGTGCGTGAAACCGCGGGGTGTTGATTCTGTGCGTGAAACAGTGCAATGTTGATTCGCTGCATGTCATAGTGGACTGTTGATTCTGTGCGTGAAACAGCGGGGTGTTGATTCTGTGCGTGACACAGTGGGGTGTTGATTCTGTGTGTGACACAGCGGGGTGTTGATTCTGTGCATGACACAGCGGGGTCTTGATTGTGTGCGTGACACAGCGGGTTGTTGATTCTGTGCGTTACACTGTTGGGTGTTGATTCTGTGCGCGACATAGCAGGGTGTTGATTCTGTGCGTGACACAGCAGGGTGTTGATTCTGTTCGTGATACAGTGGGGTGTTGATTCGCTGCGTGACATAGTGGAGTGTTGATTCTGTGCGTGACACGGTGCGGTGTTGATTCTGCGCTTGAAACAGCGGGGTGTTGATTCTGTGCGTGACACAACAGGTTGTTCATTCTGTGCGTGACACAGCGGGGTGTTGATTGTGCGCGTGACACAGTGGGGTGTTGATTCTGTGCCTGACACTGTGGGGTGTTGATTCTGTGCGTGACACAGTGGGCTGTTGATTGTGTGCATGACACAGTGGGGTGTTGATTGTGTGCATGACACAGTGGGGTGTTGATTGTGTAGGTGAAACAGCGGTGTGTTGATTCTGTGCATGAAACTGCGGGGTGTCGATTCTGTGCATGACACAGCGGGGTGTTGATTGTGTGCGTGAAACGGCGAGGTGTTGATTCTGTGCGTGAAACCGCGGAGTGTTGATTCTGTGCGTGAAACTGTGCAATGTTGATTCGCTGCATGACATAGTGGACTGTTGATTCTGTGCGTGAAACAGCGGGGTGTTGATTCTGTGCGTGACACAGTGGGGTGTTGATTCTGTGTGTGACACAGCGGGGTGTTGATTCTGTGCATGACACAAGGGGTTGTTGATTCTGTGCGTTGCACTGTGGGGTGTTGATTCTGTGCGCGACATAGCAGGGGTTTGATTCTGTGCGTGAAACTGTGCAATGTTGATTCGCTGCATGACATAGTGGACTGTTGATTCTGTGCATGACACAGCGGGGTGTTGATGGTGTGCTTGAAACAGTCGGGTGTTGATTCTGTGCGTCACACAGTGGGGTGTTGATTCTGTGCATGAAACTGCGGGGTGTTGATTCTGTGCGTGACACAGCGGGGTGTTGATTGTGCGCGTGACACAGGGGGGTGTTGATTCTGTGCCTGACACTGTGGGGTGTTGATTCTGCGCGTGACACAGTGGGGTGTTGTTTGTGTGCATGACACAGTGGGGTGTTGATTGTGTGCGTGAAACAGCGGGTGTCTATTCTCTGCATGACACAGCGGGGTGTTGATTCTGTGCGTGACACAGTGGGGTGTTGATTGTGTGCGTGACACAGCCGGTTGCTGATTCTCTGCGTGACAGAGTGGGGTATTCATTCTGTGCTTGACCCAGTGGGGTGTTGATTGTGTGCGTGAAACAGTGGGGTGTTCTGTGCATGATACAGCGGGGTGTTGCTTCTGTGCGTGACACAGTGGGGTGTGAATTCTGTGCGTGACACAGCAGGGTGTTGATTGTGTGCGTGACACAGTGGGGTGTTGATTGTGTGCGAGAAACAGCGGTGCGTTGATTGTGTGCGTTAAACAGCGGGGTGTTGATTGTGTGCGTGACACAGTGTTGTGTTGATTGTGTGCGTGAAAAAGTGGGGTGTTGATTCTGTGCGTGACACAGCGGGGTGTTGATTGTGCGCGTGACACAGGGGGGTGTTGATTCTGTGCCTGACACTGTGGGGTGTTGATTCTGTGCGTGACACAGTGGGGTGTTGATTGTGTGCATGACACAGTGGGGTGTTGATTGTGTGCGTGAAACAGCGGGTGTCTATTCTCTGCATGACACAGCGGGGTGTTGATTCTGTGCGTGACACAGTGGGGTGTTGATTGTGTGCGTGACACAGCCGGTTGTTGATTCTCTGCGTGACAGAGTGGGGTATTCATTCTGTGCTTGACCCAGTGGGGTGTTGATTGTGTGCGTGAAACAGTGGGGTGTTCTGTGCATGATACAGCGGGGTGTTGCTTCTGTGCGTGACACAGTGGGGTGTGAATTCTGTGCGTGACACAGCAGGGTGTTGATTGTGTGCGTGACACAGTGGGGTGTTGATTGTGTGCGAGAAACAGCGGTGCGTGGATTGTGTGCGTGAAACAGCGGGGTGTTGATTGTGTGCATGAAACAGCTGGGTATTGATTGTGTGCGTTAAACAGCGGGGTGTTGATTGTGTGCGTGACACAGTGTGGTGTTGATTGTGTGCGTGAAAAAGTGGGGTGTTGATTGTGTGCGTGAAGCAGTGGGGTGTTCTGTGCATGACACAGCGGGGTGTTGATTCTGTACATGAAACAGCGGGGTGTTGATTGTGTGCGTGACACAGTGGGGTGTTGATTCTGTGCGTTACACAGTGGGGTGTAGATTGTGTGCATGACACAGTGAGGTGTTGTTTCTGTGCGTGACACTGCGGGGTGTTGATTCTTTGCGTTAAACAGTGGGGTGTTGATTCTGTGCGTGACACAGTGGGGTGTTGATTCTGTGCGTTACACAGTGGGGTGTTGATTCGCTGCTTGACACAGCAGAGTGTTGATTCTGTGCGTGACACAGTGCGGTTTTGATCCTGTGCGTGACACAGTGGGGTGTTGATACTGTGCGTGACACAGCGGAGTGTTGATTCTGTGCGTGACACAGTGGGGTGTTGATTGTGTGCATGACACAGTGGGGTGTTGATTGTGTGCGTGAAACAGCGGGTGTCTATTCTCTGCATGACACAGCGGGGTGTTGATTCTGTGCGTGACACAGTGGGGTGTTGATTGTGTGCGTGACACAGCCGGTTGTTGATTCTCTGCGTGACAGAGAGGGGTATTCATTCTGTGCTTGACCCAGTGGGGTGTTGATTGTGTGCGTGAAACAGTGGGGTGTTCTGTGCATGATACAGCGGGGTGTTGCTTCTGTGCGTGACACAGTGGGGTGTGAATTCTGTGCGTGACACAGCAGGGTGTTGATTGTGTGCGTGACACAGTGGGGTGTTGATTGTGTGCGAGAAACAGCGGTGCGTTGATTGTGTGCGTGAAACAGCGGGGTGTTGATTGTGTGCATGAAACAGCTGGGTATTGATTGTGTGCGTTAAACAGCGGGGTGTTGATTGTGTGCGTGACACAGTGTGGTGCTGATTGTGTGCGTGAAAAAGTGGGGTGTTGATTGTGTGCGTGAAACAGTGGGGTGTTCTGTGCATGACACAGCGGGGTGTTGATTCTGTACATGAAACAGCGGGGTGTTGATTGTGTGCGTGACACAGTGGGGTGTTGATTCTGTGCGTTACACAGTGGGGTGTAGATTGTGTGCATGACACAGTGAGGTGTTGTTTCTGTGCGTGACACAGCGGGGTGTTGATTCTTTGCGTTAAACAGTGGGGTGTTGATTCTGTGCGTGACACAGTGGGGTGTTGATTCTGTGCGTTACACAGTGGGGTGTTGATTCGCTGCTTGACACAGCAGAGTGTTGATTCTGTGCGTGACACAGTGGGGTTTTGATCCTGTGCGTGACACAGAGGGTGTTGATACTGTGCGTGACACAGCGGAGTGTTGATTCTGTGCGTGACACGGTGGGGTGTTGATTCTGTGCTTCAAACAGCGGGGTGTTGATTCTGTGCGTGACACAGCGGGGTGTTGATTCTGTGTTTGACACAGCGGGGTGTTGATTCTGTGCGTGACACAACCGGTTGTTCATTCTGTGCGTGACACAGCGGGGTGTTGATTCTGTGCGTGACACAGCGGGGTGTTGATTATGACCCTGAAACAGCGGTGTGTTGATTCTGTGCATGAAACTGCGGGGTGTTGATTCTGTGCATGACACAGTGGGGTGTTGATTCTGTGCGTGAAACCGCGGGGTGTTGATTCTGTGCGTGAAACAGTGCAATGTTGATTCGCTGCATGACATAGTGGACTGTTGATTCTGTGCGTGAAACAGCAGGGTGTTGATTCTGTGTTTGACACAGCGGGGTGTTGATTCTGTGCGTCACAAAACAGGTTGTTCATTCTGTGCGTGACACACCGGGGTGTTGATTCTGTGCGTGACACAGTGGGGTGTTGATTATGACCCTGAAACAGCGGTGTGTTGATTCTGTGCATGAAACAGCGGGGTGTTGATTCTGTGCATGACACAGCGGGGTGTTGATTGTGTGCGTGAAATGGCGAGGTGTTGATTCTGTGCGTGAAACCGCGGGGTGTTGATTCTGTGCGTGAAACAGTGCAATGTTGATTCGCTGCATGTCATAGTGGACTGTTGATTCTGTGCGTGAAACAGCGGGGTGTTGATTCTGTGCGTGACACAGTGGGGTGTTGATTCTGTGTGTGACACAGCGGGGTGTTGATTCTGTGCATGACACAGCGGGGTCTTGATTGTGTGCGTGACACAGCGGGTTGTTGATTCTGTGCGTTACACTGTTGGGTGTTGATTCTGTGCGCGACATAGCAGGGTGTTGATTCTGTGCGTGACACAGCAGGGTGTTGATTCTGTTCGTGATACAGTGGGGTGTTGATTCGCTGCGTGACATAGTGGAGTGTTGATTCTGTGCGTGACACGGTGCGGTGTTGATTCTGCGCTTGAAACAGCGGGGTGTTGATTCTGTGCGTGACACAACAGGTTGTTCATTCTGTGCGTGACACAGCGGGGTGTTGATTGTGCGCGTGACACAGTGGGGTGTTGATTCTGTGCCTGACACTGTGGGGTGTTGATTCTGTGCGTGACACAGTGGGCTGTTGATTGTGTGCATGACACAGTGGGGTGTTGATTGTGTGCATGACACAGTGGGGTGTTGATTGTGTAGGTGAAACAGCGGTGTGTTGATTCTGTGCATGAAACTGCGGGGTGTCGATTCTGTGCATGACACAGCGGGGTGTTGATTGTGTGCGTGAAACGGCGAGGTGTTGATTCTGTGCGTGAAACCGCGGAGTGTTGATTCTGTGCGTGAAACTGTGCAATGTTGATTCGCTGCATGACATAGTGGACTGTTGATTCTGTGCGTGAAACAGCGGGGTGTTGATTCTGTGCGTGACACAGTGGGGTGTTGATTCTGTGTGTGACACAGCGGGGTGTTGATTCTGTGCATGACACAAGGGGTTGTTGATTCTGTGCGTTGCACTGTGGGGTGTTGATTCTGTGCGCGACATAGCAGGGGTTTGATTCTGTGCGTGAAACTGTGCAATGTTGATTCGCTGCATGACATAGTGGACTGTTGATTCTGTGCATGACACAGCGGGGTGTTGATGGTGTGCTTGAAACAGTCGGGTGTTGATTCTGTGCGTCACACAGTGGGGTGTTGATTCTGTGCATGAAACTGCGGGGTGTTGATTCTGTGCGTGACACAGCGGGGTGTTGATTGTGCGCGTGACACAGGGGGGTGTTGATTCTGTGCCTGACACTGTGGGGTGTTGATTCTGCGCGTGACACAGTGGGGTGTTGTTTGTGTGCATGACACAGTGGGGTGTTGATTGTGTGCGTGAAACAGCGGGTGTCTATTCTCTGCATGACACAGCGGGGTGTTGATTCTGTGCGTGACACAGTGGGGTGTTGATTGTGTGCGTGACACAGCCGGTTGCTGATTCTCTGCGTGACAGAGTGGGGTATTCATTCTGTGCTTGACCCAGTGGGGTGTTGATTGTGTGCGTGAAACAGTGGGGTGTTCTGTGCATGATACAGCGGGGTGTTGCTTCTGTGCGTGACACAGTGGGGTGTGAATTCTGTGCGTGACACAGCAGGGTGTTGATTGTGTGCGTGACACAGTGGGGTGTTGATTGTGTGCGAGAAACAGCGGTGCGTTGATTGTGTGCGTTAAACAGCGGGGTGTTGATTGTGTGCGTGACACAGTGTTGTGTTGATTGTGTGCGTGAAAAAGTGGGGTGTTGATTGTGTGCGTGAAACAGTGGGGTGTTCTGTGCATGACACAGCGGGGTGTTGATTCTGTACATGAAACAGCGGGGTGTTGATTGTGTGCGTGACACAGCGGGGTGTTGATTCTTTGCGTTAAACAGTGGGGTGTTGATTCTGTGCGTGACACAGTGGGGTGTTGATTCTGTGCATTACACAGTGGGGTGTTGATTCTGTGCGTGACACAGCGGGGTATTGATTGCGTGCGTGACACAGCGGGGTGTTGATTCTGTGCGTGAAATAGCGGTGTGTGCATTCTGTGCATGACACAGCAGGGTGTTGATGGTGTGCTTGAAACAGTCGGGTGTTGATTCTGTGCGTCACACAGTGGGGTGTTGATTCTGTGCATGAAACTGCGGGGTGTTGATTCTGTGCGTGACACAGCGGGGTGTTGATTGTGCGCGTGACACAGGGGGGTGTTGATTCTGTGCCTGACACTGTGGGGTGTTGATTCTGTGCGTGACACAGTGGGGTGTTGATTGTGTGCATGACACAGTGGGGTGTTGATTGTGTGCGTGAAACAGCGGGTGTCTATTCTCTGCATGACACAGCGGGGTGTTGATTCTGTGCGTGACACAGTGGGGTGTTGATTGTGTGCGTGACACAGCCGGTTGTTGATTCTCTGCGTGACAGAGTGGGGTATTCATTCTGTGCTTGACCCAGTGGGGTGTTGATTGTGTGCGTGAAACAGTGGGGTGTTCTGTGCATGATACAGCGGGGTGTTGCTTCTGTGCGTGACACAGTGGGGTGTGAATTCTGTGCGTGACACAGCAGGGTGTTGATTGTGTGCGTGACACAGTGGGGTGTTGATTGTGTGCGAGAAACAGCGGTGCGTTGATTGTGTGCATGAAACAGCTGGGTATTGATTGTGTGCGTTAAACAGCGGGGTGTTGATTGTGTGCGTGACACAGTGTGGTGTTGATTGTGTGCGTGAAGAAGTGGGGTGTTGATTGTGTGCGTGAAACAGTGGGGTGTTCTGTGCATGACACAGCGGGGTGTTGATTCTGTACATGAAACAGCGGGGTGTTGATTGTGTGCGTGACACAGTGGGGTGTTGATTCTGTGCGTTACACAGTGGGGTGTAGATTGTGTGCATGACACAGTGAGGTGTTGTTTCTGTGCGTGACACAGCGGGGTGTTGATTCTTTGCGTTAAACAGTGGGGTGTTGATTCTGTGCGTGACACAGTGGGGTGTTGATTCTGTGCGTTACACAGTGGGGTGTTGATTCGCTGCTTGACACAGCAGAGTGTTGATTCTGTGCGTGACACAGTGGGGTTTTGATCCTGTGCGTGACACAGTGTGGTGTTGATACTGTGCGTGACACAGCGGAGTGTTGATTCTGTGCGTGACACAGTGGGGTGTTGATTGTGTGCATGACACAGTGGGGTGTTGATTGTGTGCGTGAAACAGCGGGTGTCTATTCTCTGCATGACACAGCGGGGTGTTGATTCTGTGCGTGAAACAGCGGGTGTCTATTCTCTGCATGACACAGCGGGGTGTTGATTCTGTGCGTGACACAGTGGGGTGTTGATTGTGTGCGTGACACAGCCGGTTGTTGATTCTCTGCGTGACAGAGTGGGGTATTCATTCTGTGCTTGACCCAGTGGGGTGTTGATTGTGTGCGTGAAACAGTGGGGTGTTCTGTGCATGATACAGCGGGGTGTTGCTTCTGTGCGTGACACAGTGGGGTGTGAATTCTGTGCGTGACACAGCAGGGTGTTGATTGTGTGCGTGACACAGTGGGGTGTTGATTGTGTGCGAGAAACAGCGGTGCGTGGATTGTGTGCGTGAAACAGCGGGGTGTTAATTGTGTGCGTGACACAGTGTGGTGTTGATTGTGTGCGTGAAAAAGTGGGGTGTTGATTGTGTGCGTGAAACAGTGGGGTGTTCTGTGCATGACACAGCGGGGTGTTGATTCTGTACATGAAACAGCGGGGTGTTGATTGTGTGCGTGACACAGTGGGGTGTTGATTCTGTGCGTTACACAGTGGGGTGTAGATTGTGTGCATGACACAGTGAGGTGTTGTTTCTGTGCGTGACACTGCGGGGTGTTGATTCTTTGCGTTAAACAGTGGGGTGTTGATTCTGTGCGTGACACAGTGGGGTTTTGATCCTGTGCGTGACACAGTGTGGTGTTGATACTGTGCGTGACACAGCGGAGTGTTGATTCTGTGCGTGACACAGTGGGGTGTTGATTGTGTGCATGACACAGTGGGGTGTTGATTGTGTGCGTGAAACAGCGGGTGTCTATTCTCTGCATGACACAGCGGGGTGTTGATTCTGTGCGTGAAACAGCGGGTGTCTATTCTCTGCATGACACAGCGGGGTGTTGATTCTGTGCGTGACACAGTGGGGTGTTGATTGTGTGCGTGACACAGCCGGTTGTTGATTCTCTGCGTGACAGAGTGGGGTATTCATTCTGTGCTTGACCCAGTGGGGTGTTGATTGTGTGCGTGAAACAGTGGGGTGTTCTGTGCATGATACAGCGGGGTGTTGCTTCTGTGCATGACACAGTGGGGTGTGAATTCTGTGCGTGACACAGCAGGGTGTTGATTGTGTGCGAGAAACAGCGGTGCGTTGATTGTGTGCGTGAAACAGCGGGGTGTTGATTGTGTGCATGAAACAGCTGGGTATTGATTGTGTGCGTTAAACAGCGGGGTGTTGATTGTGTGCGTGACACAGTGTGGTGTTGATTGTGTGCGTGAAAAAGTGGGGTGTTGATTGTGTGCGTGAAACAGTGGGGTGTTCTGTGCATGACACAGCGGGGTGTTGATTCTGTACATGAAACAGCGGGGTGTTGATTGTGTGCGTGACACAGTGGGGTGTTGATTCTGTGCGTTACACAGTGGGGTGTAGATTGTGTGCATGACACAGTGAGGTGTTGTTTCTGTGCGTGACACAGCGGGGTGTTGATTCTTTGCGTTAAACAGTGGGGTGTTGATTCTGTGCGTGACACAGTGGGGTGTTGATTCGCTGCTTGACACAGCAGAGTGTTGATTCTGTGCGTGACACAGTGGGGTTTTGATCCTGTGCGTGACACAGTGGGGTTTTGATACTGTGCGTGACACAGCGGAGTGTTGATTCTGTGCGTGACACGGTGGGGTGTTGATTCTGTGCTTCAAACAGCGGGGTGTTGATTCTGTGCGTGACACAGCGGGGTGTTGATTCTGTGTTTGACACAGCGGGGTTTTGATTCTGTGCGTGACACAACAGGTTGTTCATTCTGTGCGTGACACAGCGGGGTGTTGATTCTGTGCGTGACACAGCGGGGTGTTGATTATGACCCTGAAACAGCGGTGTGTTGATTCTGTGCATGAAACTGCGGGGTGTTGATTCTGTGCATGACACAGTGGGGTGTTGATTCTGTGCGTGAAACCGCGGGGTGTTGATTCTGTGCGTGAAACAGTGCAATGTTGATTCGCTGCATGACATAGTGGACTGTTGATTCTGTGCGTGAAACAGCAGGGTGTTGATTCTGTGTTTGACACAGCGGGGTGTTGATTCTGTGCGTGACACAACAGGTTGTTCATTCTGTGCGTGACACAGCGGGGTGTTGATTCTGTGCGTGACACAGTGGGGTGTTGATTATGACCCTGAAACAGCGGTGTGTTGATTCTGTGCATGAAACAGCGGGGTGTTGATTCTGTGCATGACACAGCGGGGTGTTGATTGTGTGCGTGAAATGGCGAGGTGTTGATTCTGTGCGTGAAACCGCGGGGTGTTGATTCTGTGCGTGAAACAGTGCAATGTTGATTCGCTGCATGACATAGTGGACTGTTGATTCTGTGCGTGAAACAGCGGGGTGTTGATTCTGTGCGTGACACAGTGGGGTGTTGATTCTGTGTGTGACACAGCGGGGTGTTGATTCTGTGCATGACACAGCGGGGTTGATTGTGTGCGTGACACAGCGGGTTGTTGATTCTGTGCGTTACACTGTTGGGTGTTGATTCTGTGCGCGACATAGCAGGGTGTTGATTCTGTGCGTGACACAGCAGGGTGTTGATTCTGTTCGTGATACAGTGGGGTGTTGATTCGCTGCGTGACATAGTGGAGTGTTGATTCTGTGCGTGACACGGTGGTGAGTTGATTCTGTGCTTGAAACAGCGGGGTGTTGATTCTGTGCGTGACACAACAGGTTGTTCATTCTGTGCGTGACACAGCGGGGTGTTGATTGTGCGCGTGACACAGTGGGGTGTTGATTCTGTGCCTGACACTGTGGGGTGTTGATTGTGTAGGTGAAACAGCGGTGTGTTGATTCTGTGCGCGACATAGCGGGGTGTTGATTCTGTGCGTGACACAGTGGGGAGTTGATTGTGTGCATGACACAGTGGGGTGTTGATTGTGTGCGTGACACAGTGGGGAGTTGATTGTGTGCATGACACAGTGGGGTGTTGATTGTGTGCGTGACACAGAGTGGTGTTGATTCTGTGCATGAAACAGCGCGGTGTTGATTGTGTGCGTGACACAGCGGGGTGTTGATTGTGTGCGTGAAACAGCAGGGTGTGATTGTGTGCGAGAAGCAGCGGTGTGTTGATTGTGTGCGTGAAACGGCGGTGTGTTGATTCTGTGCATGAAACAGCGGGGTGTTGATTCTGTGCGTGACACAACGGAGTGTTGATTCTGTGCGTGACACAGTGGAGTGTTGATTCTGTGCGTGAAACAGCGGGGTGTCGATTCTCTGCGTGACACAGCGGGGTGTTGATTCTGTGCGTTAAACAGTGGGGTGTTGATTCTCTGCGTGACACAGTGGGGTTTTGATCCTGTGCGTGACACAGTGTGGTGTTGATACTGTGCGTGACACAGCGGAGTGTTGATTCTGTGCGTGACACAGTGGGGTGTTGATTGTGTGCATGACACAGTGGGGTGTTGATTGTGTGCGTGAAACAGCGGGTGTCTATTCTCTGCATGACACAGCGGGGTGTTGATTCTGTGCGTGAAACAGCGGGTGTCTATTCTCTGCATGACACAGCGGGGTGTTGATTCTGTGCGTGACACAGTGGGGTGTTGATTGTGTGCGTGACACAGCCGGTTGTTGATTCTCTGCGTGACAGAGTGGGGTATTCATTCTGTGCTTGACCCAGTGGGGTGTTGATTGTGTGCGTGAAACAGTGGGGTGTTCTGTGCATGATACAGCGGGGTGTTGCTTCTGTGCATGACACAGTGGGGTGTGAATTCTGTGCGTGACACAGCAGGGTGTTGATTGTGTGCGAGAAACAGCGGTGCGTTGATTGTGTGCGTGAAACAGCGGGGTGTTGATTGTGTGCATGAAACAGCTGGGTATTGATTGTGTGCGTTAAACAGCGGGGTGTTGATTGTGTGCGTGACACAGTGTGGTGTTGATTGTGTGCGTGAAAAAGTGGGGTGTTGATTGTGTGCGTGAAACAGTGGGGTGTTCTGTGCATGACACAGCGGGGTGTTGATTCTGTACATGAAACAGCGGGGTGTTGATTGTGTGCGTGACACAGTGGGGTGTTGATTCTGTGCGTTACACAGTGGGGTGTAGATTGTGTGCATGACACAGTGAGGTGTTGTTTCTGTGCGTGACACAGCGGGGTGTTGATTCTTTGCGTTAAACAGTGGGGTGTTGATTCTGTGCGTGACACAGTGGGGTGTTGATTCGCTGCTTGACACAGCGGGGTGTCGATTCTCTGCGTGACACAGCGGGGTGTTGATTCTGTGCGTGACACAGCGGGGTGTTGATTGTGTGCGTGACACAGTGGGGTGTTGATTGTGTGCGTGACACAGCTGGTTGTTGATTCTGTGCGTGACAGAGTGGGGTGTTGATTCTGTGCGTGACACAGTGGGGAGTTGATTGTGTGCATGACACAGTGGGGTGTTGATTGTGTGCGTGACACAGCGGGGTGTTGATTCTGTGCGTGACACAGCGCGGTGTTGATTCTGTGCGTGAAACAGCGCGGTGTTGATTGTGTGCGTGACACAGCGGGGTGTTGATTGTGTGCGTGAAACAGCAGGGGGTGATTGTGTGCGAGAAACAGCGGTGTGTTGATTGTGTGCGTGAAACGGCGGTGTGTTGATTCTGTGCATGAAACAACGGGGTGTTGATTCTGTGCGTGACACAACGGAGTGTTGACTCTGTGCGTGACACAGCGGAGTGTTGATTCTGTGCGTGAAACAGCGGGTGTCTATTCTCTGCATGACACAGCGGGGTGTTGATTCTGTGCGTGACACAGTGGGGTGTTGATTGTGTGCGTGACACAGCCGGTTGTTGATTCTCTGCGTGACAGAGTGGGGTATTCATTCTGTGCTTGACCCAGTGGGGTGTTGATTGTGTGCGTGAAACAGTGGGGTGTTCCGTGCATGATACAGCGGGGTGTTGCTTCTGTGCGTGACACAGTGGGGTGTGAATTCTGTGCGTGACACAGCAGGGTGCTGATTGTGTGCGTGACACAGCGGGGTGTTGATTGTGTGCGAGAAACAGCGGTGCGTTGATTGTGTGCGTGAAACAGCGGGGTGTTGATTGTGTGCATGAAACAGCGGGGTATTGATTGTGTGCGTTAAACAGCGGGGTGTTGATTGTGTGCGTGACACAGTGTGGTGTTGATTGTGTGCGTGAAACAGTGGGGTGTTGATTGTGTGCATGACACAGTGGGGTGTTGATTGTGTGCATGACACAGTGGGGTGTTGATTGTGTAGGTGAAACAGCGGTGTGTTGATTCTGTGCGCGACATAGCGGGGTGTTGATTCTGTGCGTGACACAGTGGGGAATTGATTGTGTGCATGACACAGTGGGGTGTTGATTGTGTGCGTGACACAGTGGGCTGTTGATTGTGTGCGTGAAACAGCAGTATGTTGATTGTGTGCGTGAAACAGCGGGGTATTGATTCTGTGCGTGACACAGTGGGGTATTGATTGTGTGCTTGAAACAGCGGTGTGTTGATTCTGTGCATGACACAGTGGGGTGTTGATTCTGTGCGTGACACAGAGGGGTGTTGATTCTGTGCGTGACGCAGTGGGGTTTTGATCCTGTGCGTGACACAGTGGGGTATTGATTGTGTGCATGACACAGCGGGGTGTTGATTCTGTGCGTGACACAGTGGGGTGTTGATTGTGTGCGTGACACAGCCGGTTGTTGATTCTCTGCGTGACAGAGTGGGGTATTCATTCTGTGCTTGACCCAGTGGGGTGTTGATTGTGTGCGTGAAACAGTGGGGTGTTCCGTGCATGATACAGCGGGGTGTTGCTTCTGTGCGTGACACAGTGGGGTGTGAATTCTGTGCGTGACACAGCAGGGTGCTGATTGTGTGCGTGACACAGCAGGGTGTTGATTCTGTGCGTGACACAGAGGGGTGTTGATTCTGTGCGTGACGCAGTGGGGTTTTGATCCTGTGCGTGACACAGTGGGGTATTGATTGTGTGCGTGACACAGCGGTGTGTTGATTGTGTGCGTGGAACAGCAGCATGTTGATTGTGTGCGTGACACAGCGGGGTGTTGATTCTGTGCGTGACACATTGGGGTATTGATTGTGTGCGTGAAACAGCGGTGTGTTGATTCTGTGCATGACACAGTGTGGTGTTGATTCTGTGCGTGACACAGAGGGGTGTTGATTCTGTGTCTGACACTGTGGGGTGTTGATTCAGTGCGTGACACAGTGGGGTGTTGATTGTGTGCATGACACAGTGGGGTGTTGATTGTGTAGGTGAAACAGCGGTGTGTTGATTCTGTGCGCGACATAGCGGGGTGTTGATTCTGTGCGTGACACAGTGGGGAGTTGATTGTGTGCATGACACAGTGGGGTGTTGATTGTGTGCGTGACACAGAGTGGTGTTGATTCTGTGCGTGACACAGTGGGGTGTTGATTCTGTGCCTGACACTGTGGGGTGTTGATTCTGTGTGTGACACAGTGGGGTGTTGATTGTGTGCATGACACAGTGGGGTGTTGATTGTGTAGGTGAAACCGCGGTGTGTTGATTCTGTGCGCGACATAGCGGGGTGTTGATTCTGTGCATGAAACAGTGGGGTGTTGATTGTGTGCGTGAAACAGTGGGGTGTTCTGTGCATGACACAGCGGGGTGTTGATTCTGTGCATGAAACAGTGGGGTGTTGATTGTGTGCGTGACACAGTGGGCTGTTGATTGTGTGCGTGAAACAGCAGTATGTTGATTGTGTGCGTGAAACAGCGGGGTGTTGATTCTGTGCGTGACACAGTGGGGTATTGATTGTGTGCGTGAAACAGCGGTGTGTTGATTCTGTGCATGACACAGTGGGGTGTTGATTCTGTGCGTGACACAGAGGGGTGTTGATTCTGTGCGTGACGCAGTGGGGTTTTGATCCTGTGCGTGACACAGTGGGGTGTTGATTGTGTGCATGACACAGTGGGTTGTTGATTGTGTGCGTGAAACAGCAGTATGTTGATTGTGTGCGTGAAACAGCGGGGTGTTGATTCTGTGCGTGACACAGTGGGGTATTGATTGTGTGTGTGAAACAGCGGTGTGTTGATTCTGTGCATGACACAGTGGGGTGTTGATTCTGTGCGTGACACAGAGGGGTGTTGATTCTGTGCCTGACACTGTGGGGTGTTGATTCAGTGCGTGACACAGTGGGGTGTTGATTGTGTGCATGACACAGTGGGGTGTTGATTGTGTAGGTGAAACAGCGGTGTGTTCATTCTGTGCGCGACATAGCGGGGTGTTGATTCTGTGCGTAACACAGTGGGGAGTTGATTGTGTGCATGACACAGTGGGGTGTTGATTGTGTGCGTGACACAGTGGGCTGTTGATTGTGTGTGTGAAACAGCAGTATGTTGATTGTGTGCGTGAAACAGCGGGGTGTTGATTCTGTGCGTGACACAGTGCGGTATTGATTGTGTGCGTGAAACAGCGGTGTGTTGATTCTGTGCATGACACAGTGGGGTGTTGATTCTGTGCGTGACACAGAGGGGTGTTGATTCTGTGCGTGACGCAGTGGGGTTTTGATCCTGTGCGTGACACAGTGGGGTATTGATTGTGTGCATGACACAGCGGTGTGTTGATTGTGTGCGTGAAACAGCAGTATGTTGATTGTGTGCGTGAAACAGCGGGGTGTTGATTCTGTGCGTGACACATTGGGGTATTGATTGTGTGCGTGAAACAGCGGTGTGTTGATTCTGTGCATGTCACAGTGTGGTGTTGATTCTGTGCGTGACACAGAGGGGTGTTGATTCTGTACCTGACACTGTGGGGTGTTGATTCAGTGCGTGACACAGTGGGGTGTTGATTGTGTGCATGTCACAGTGGGGTGTTGATTGTGTAGGTGAAACAGCGATGTGTTGATTCTGTGCGCGACATAGCGGGGTGTTGATTCTGTGCGTGACACAGTGGGGAGTTGATTGTGTGCATGACACAGTGGGGTGTTGATTGTGTGCGTGACACAGAGTGGTGTTGATTCTGTGCGTGACACAGTGGGGTGTTGATTCTGTGCCTGACACAGTGGGGTGTTGATTCTGTGCCT
The DNA here is from genome assembly GCF_030144855.1 of Hypanus sabinus. NCBI lineage: Eukaryota > Metazoa > Chordata > Chondrichthyes > Myliobatiformes > Dasyatidae > Hypanus > Hypanus sabinus. The sequence continues at coordinate 82,770,343 of NC_082714.1, forward strand.
GACACTGTGGGGTGTTGATTCTGTGCGTGACACAGTGGGCTGTTGATTGTGTGCATGACACAGTGGGGTGTTGATTGTGTAGGTGAAACAGCGGTGTGTTGATTCTGTGCGCGACATAGCGGGGTGTTGATTCTGTGCGTGACACAGTGGGGAGTTGATTGTGTGCATGACACAGTGGGGTGTTGATTGTGTGCGTGACACAGTGGGGAGTTGATTGTGTGCATGACACAGTGGGGTGTTGATTGTGTGCGTGACACAGAGTGGTGTTGATTCTGTGCATGAAACAGCGCGGTGTTGATTGTGTGCGTGACACAGCGGGGTGTTGATTGTGTGCGTGAAACAGCAGGGTGTGATTGTGTGCGAGAAGCAGCGGTGTGTTGATTGTGTGCGTGAAACGGCGGTGTGTTGATTCTGTGCATGAAACAGCGGGGTGTTGATTCTGTGCGTGACACAACGGAGTGTTGATTCTGTGCGTGACACAGTGGAGTGTTGATTCTGTGCGTGAAACAGCGGGGTGTCGATTCTCTGCGTGACACAGCGGGGTGTTGATTCTGTGCGTGACACAGCAGGGTGTTGATTGTGTGCGTGACACTGGGGTGTTGATTGTGTGCGTGACACAGCTGGTTGTTGATTCTGTGCGTGACAGAGTGGGGTGTTGATTCTGTGCGTGACACAGTGGGGAGTTGATTGTGTGCATGACACAGTGGGGTGTTGATTGTGTGCGTGACACAGCGGGGTGTTGATTCTGTGCGTGACACAGCGCGGTGTTGATTCTGTGCGTGAAACAGCGCGGTGTTGATTGTGTGCGTGAAACAGCAGGGGGTGATTGTGTGCGAGAAACAGCGGTGTGTTGATTGTGTGCGTGAAACGGCGGTGTGTTGATTGTGTGCATGAAACAACGGGGTGTTGATTCTGTGCGTGACACAACGGAGTGTTGACTCTGTGCGTGACACAGCGGAGTGTTGATTCTGTGCGTGAAACAGCGGGTGTCTATTCTCTGCATGACACAGCGGGGTGTTGATTCTGTGCGTGACACAGTGGGGTGTTGATTGTGTGCGTGACACAGCCGGTTGTTGATTCTCTGCGTGACAGAGTGGGGTATTCATTCTGTGCTTGACCCAGTGGGGTGTTGATTGTGTGCGTGAAACAGTGGGGTGTTCTGTGCATGATACAGCGGGGTGTTGCTTCTGTGCGTGACACAGTGGGGTGTGAATTCTGTGCGTGACACAGCAGGGTGTTGATTGTGTGCGTGACACAGTGGGGTGTTGATTGTGTGCGAGAAACAGCGGTGCGTTGATTGTGTGCGTGAAACAGCGGGGTGTTGATTGTGTGCATGAAACAGCTGGGTATTGATTGTGTGCGTTAAACAGCGGGGTGTTGATTGTGTGCGTGACACAGTGTGGTGTTGATTGTGTGCGTGAAACAGTGGGGTGTTGATTGTGTGCGTGAAACAGTGGGGTGTTCTGTGCATGACACAGCGGGGTGTTGATTCTGTACATGAAACAGCGGGGTGTTGATTGTGTGCGTGAAACAGCGGGGTGTTGATTCGATGCGTGACACAGTGGGGTGTTGATTCTGTGCGTTACACAGTGGGGTGTAGATTGTGTGCATGACACAGTGAGGTGTTGTTTCTGTGCGTGACACAGCGGGGTGTTGATTCTTTGCGTTAAACAGTGGGGTGTTGATTCTGTGCGTGACACAGTGGGGTGTTGATTCTGTGCGTTACACAGTGGGGTGTTGATTGTGTGCGTGACACAGCCGGTTGTTGATTCTCTGCGTGACAGAGTGGGGTATTCATTCTGTGCTTGACCCAGTGGGGTGTTGATTGTGTGCGTGAAACAGTGGGGTGTTCTGTGCATGATACAGCGGGGTGTTGCTTCTGTGCGTGACACAGTGGGGTGTGAATTCTGTGCGTGACACAGCAGGGTGTTGATTGTGTGCGTGACACAGTGGGGTGTTGATTGTGTGCGAGAAACAGCGGTGCGTTGATTGTGTGCGTGAAACAGCGGGGTGTTGATTGTGTGCATGAAACAGCTGGGTATTGATTGTGTGCGTTAAACAGCGGGGTGTTGATTGTGTGCGTGACACAGTGTGGTGTTGATTGTGTGCGTGAAACAGTGGTGTGTTGATTGTGTGCGTGAAACAGTGGGGTGTTCTGTGCATGACACAGCGGGGTGTTGATTCTGTACATGAAACAGCGGGGTGTTGATTGTGTGCGTGAAACAGCGGGGTGTTGATTCGATGCGTGACACAGTGGGGTGTTGATTCTGTGCGTTACACAGTGGGGTGTAGATTGTGTGCATGACACAGTGAGGTGTTGTTTCTGTGCGTGACACAGCGGGGTGTTGATTCTTTGCGTTAAACAGTGGGGTGTTGATTCTGTGCGTGACACAGTGGGGTGTTGATTCTGTGCGTTACACAGTGGGGTGTTGATTCGCTGCTTGACACAGCAGAGTGTTGATTCTGTGCATGACACAGTGGGGTTTTGATCCTGTGCGTGACACAGTGGGGTGTTGATACTGTGCGTGACACAGCGGAGTGTTGATTCTGTGCATGACACAGTGGGGTTTTGATCCTGTGCGTGACACAGTGGGGTGTTGTTACTGTGCGTGACACAGCGGAGTGTTGATTCTGTGCGTGACACGGTGGGGTGTTGATTCTGTGCTTCAAACAGCGGGGTGTTGATTCTGTGCGTGACACAGCGGGGTGTTGATTCTGTGCGTGACACAGCGGGGTGTTGATTATGTGCATGACACAGTGGGGTGTTGATTCTGTGCGTGAAACCGCGGGGTGTTGATTCTGTGCGTGAAACAGTGCAATGTTGATTTGCTGCATGACATAGTGGACTGTTGGTTCTGTGCGTGAAACAGCGGGGTGTTGATTCTGTGCGTGACACAGTGGTGTGTTGATTCTGTGTGTGACACAGCGGGGTGTTGATTCTGTGCATGACACAGCGGGGTCTTGATTGTGTGCGTGACACAGCGGGTTGTTGATTCTGTGCGTTACACTGTGGGGTGTTGATTCTGTGCGCGACATAGCAGGGTGTTGATTCTGTGCGTGACACAGCAGGGTGTTGATTCTGTTCGTGATACAGTGGGGTGTTGATTCGCTGCGTGACATAGTGGAGTGTTGATTCTGTGCGTGACACGGTGGGGTGTTGATTCTGTGCTTGAAACAGCGGGGTGTTGATTCTGTGCGTGAAACAGCGGGGTGTTGATTCTGTGTTTGACACAGCGGGGTGTTGATTCTGTGCGTGACACAACAGGTTGTTCATTCTGTGCGAGAAACAGCAGGGTGTGATTGTGTGCGTGAAACGGCGGTGTGTTGATTGTGTGCGTGAAACGGCGGTGTGTTGATTCTGTGCATGAAACAGCGGGGTGTTGATTCTGTGCGTGACACAACGGAGTGTTGATTCTGTGCGTGACACAGCGGAGTGTTGATTCTGTGCGTGACACAGTGGGGTGTTGATGCTGTGCGTGAAACAGCAAAGTGTCGATTCTCTGCGTGAAACAGCGGGGTGTTGATTCTGTGCGTGACACAGCGGGGTGTTGATTGTGTGCGTGACACAGTGGGGTGTTGATTCTGTGCGTGACACAGCGGAGTGTTGATTCTGTGCGTGACACAGTGGGGTGTTGATTCTGTGCGTGAAACAGCAGGGTGTCGATTCTCTGCGTGAAACAGCGGGGTGTTGATTCTGTGCGTGACACAGCGGGGTGTTGATTGTGTGCGTGACACAGTGTGGTGTTGATTGTGTGCGTGAAACAGTGGGGTGTTGATTGTGTGCGTGAAACAGTGGGGTGTTCTGTGCATGACACAGCGGGGTGTTGATTCTGTACATGAAACAGCGGGGTGTTGATTGTGTGCGTGAAACAGCGGGGTGTTGATTCGATGCGTGACACAGTGGGGTGTTGATTCTGTGCGTTACACAGTGGGGTGTAGATTGTGTGCATGACACAGTGAGGTGTTGTTTCTGTGCGTGACACAGCGGGGTGTTGATTCTTTGCGTTAAACAGTGGGGTGTTGATTCTGTGCGTGACACAGTGGGGTGTTGATTCTGTGCGTTACACAGTGGGGTGTTGATTCGCTGCTTGACACAGCAGAGTGTTGATTCTGTGCATGACACAGTGGGGTTTTGATCCTGTGCGTGACACAGTGGGGTGTTGATACTGTGCGTGACACAGCGGAGTGTTGATTCTGTGCATGACACAGTGGGGTTTTGATCCTGTGCGTGACACAGTGGGGTGTTGATACTGTGCGTGACACAACGGAGTGTTGATTCTGTGCGTGACACGGTGGGGTGTTGATTCTGTGCTTCAAACAGCGGGGTGTTGATTCTGTGCGTGACACAGCGGGGTGTTGATTCTGTGCGTGACACAGCGGGGTGTTGATTATGTGCATGACACAGTGGGGTGTTGATTCTGTGCGTGAAACCGCGGGGTGTTGATTCTGTGCGTGAAACAGTGCAATGTTGATTTGCTGCATGACATAGTGGACTGTTGGTTCTGTGCGTGAAACAGCGGGGTGTTGATTCTGTGCGTGACACAGTGGTGTGTTGATTCTGTGTGTGACACAGCGGGGTGTTGATTCTGTGCATGACACAGCGGGGTCTTGATTGTGTGCGTGACACAGCGGGTTGTTGATTCTGTGCGTTACACTGTGGGGTGTTGATTCTGTGCGCGACATAGCAGGGTGTTGATTCTGTGCGTGACACAGCAGGGTGTTGATTCTGTTCGTGATACAGTGGGGTGTTGATTCGCTGCGTGACATAGTGGAGTGTTGATTCTGTGCGTGACACGGTGGGGTGTTGATTCTGTGCTTGAAACAGCGGTGTGTTGATTCTGTGCGTGAAACAGCGGGGTGTTGATTCTGTGTTTGACACAGCGGGGTGTTGATTCTGTGCGTGACACAACAGGTTGTTCATTCTGTGCGAGAAACAGCAGGGTGTGATTGTGTGCGTGAAACGGCGGTGTGTTGATTGTGTGCGTGAAACGGCGGTGTGTTGATTCTGTGCATGAAACAGCAGGGTGTTGATTCTGTGCGTGACACAACGGAGTGTTGATTCTGTGCGTGACACAGCGGAGTGTTGATTCTGTGCGTGACACAGTGGGGTGTTGATTCTGTGCGTGAAACAGCAGGGTGTCGATTCTCTGCGTGAAACAGCGGGGTGTTGATTCTGTGCGTGACACAGCGGGGTGTTGATTGTGTGCGTGACACAGTGGGGTGTTGATTGTGTGCGTGACACAGCTGGTTGTTGATTCTGTGCGTGACAGAGTGGGGTATTCATTCTGTGCTTGACCCAGTGGGGTGTTGATTGTGTGCGTGAAACAGTGGGGTGTTGATTGTGTGCGAGAAACAGCGGTGCGTTGATTGTGTGCGTGAAACAGTGGGGTGTTGATTGTGTGCATGAAACATCGGGGTGTTGATTGCGTTCGTGACACAGTGGAGTTTTGTTTCTGTGCATGACACAGTGGGGTGTTTATTGTGTTCGTGACACAGCGTGGTGTTGATTGTGTGCGTGAAACAGTGGGGTGTTGATTGTGTGCGTGACACAGTGGGGTGTTGATTGTGTTCGTGACACAGTGAAGTGTTGTTTCTCTGCTTGAACCAGTGGGGTGTTCTGTGCAGGACACAGCGGGGTGTTGATTCTGTACATGAAACAGCAGGGTGTTGATTGTGTGCGTGAAACAGCGGGGTGTTGATTCGATGCGTGACACAGTGGGGTGTTGATTCTGTGCATTACACAGTGGGGTGTAGATTGTGTGCATGACACAGTGAGGTGTTGTTTCTGTGCGTGACACAGCGGGGTGTTGATTCTGTGTGTGACACAGCGGGGTGTTGATTCTGTGCCTGAAACAGTGCAATGTTGATTCGCTGCATGACATAGTGGACTGTTGATTCTGTGCGTGAAACAGCGGGGTGTTGATTCTGTGCGTGACACAGTGGGGTGTTGATTCTGTGCATGACACAGCGGGGTCTTGATTGTGTGCGTGACACAGCGGGTTGTTGATTCTGTGCGTTACACTGTGGGGTGTTGATTCTGTGCGCGACATAGCAGGGTGTTGATTCTGTGCGTGACACAGCAGGGTGTTGATTCTGTTCGTGATACAGTGGGGTGTTGATTCTGTGCTTGAAACAGCGGGGTGTTGATTCTGTGCGTGAAACAGCGGGGTGTTGATTCTGTGTTTGACACAGCGGGGTGTTGATTCTGTGCGTGACACAACAGGTTGTTCATTCTGTGCGAGAAACAGCAGGGTGTGATTGTGTGCGTGAAACGGCGGTGTGTTGATTGTGTGCGTGAAACGGCGGTGTGTTGATTCTGTGCATGAAACAGCGGGGTGTTGATTCTGTGCGTGACACAGTGGGGTGTTGATTCTGTGCGTGAAACAGCAGGGTGTCGATTCTCTGCGTGAAACAGCGGGGTGTTGATTCTGTGCGTGACACAGCGGGGTGTTGATTGTGTGCGTGACACAGTGGGGTGTTGATTCTGTGCGTGACACAGCTGGTTGTTGATTCTGTGCGTGACAGAGTGGGGTATTCATTCTGTGCTTGACCCAGTGGGGTGTTGATTGTGTGCGTGAAACAGTGGGGTGTTCTGTGCATGATACAGCGGGGTGTTGCTTCTGTGCGTAACACAGTGGGGTGTGAATTCTGTGCGTGACACAGCAGGGTGTTGATTGTGTGCGTGACACAGTGGGGTGTTGATTGTGTGCGAGAAACAGCGGTGCGTTGATTGTGTGCGTGAAACAGCGGAGTGTTGATTGTGTGCATGAAACATCGGGGTGTTGATTGCGTTCGTGACACAGTGGAGTTTTGTTTCTGTGCATAACACAGTGGGGTGTTTATTGTGTTTGTGACACAGCGTGGTGTTGATTGTGTGCGTGAAACAGTGGGGTGTTGATTGTGTGCGTGACACAGTGGGGTGTTGATTGTGTTCGTGACACAGTGAAGTGTTGTTTCTCTGCTTGAACCAGTGGGGTGTTCTGTGCAGGACACAGCGGGGTGTTGATTCTGTACATGAAACAGCAGGGTGTTGATTGTGTGCGTGAAACAGCGGGGTGTTGATTCGATGCGTGACACAGTGGGGTGTTGATTCTGTGCATTACACAGTGGGGTGTAGATTGTGTGCATGACACAGTGAGGTGTTGTTTCTGTGCGTGACACAGCGGGGTGTTGATTCTGTGTGTGACACAGCGGGGTGTTGATTCTGTGCCTGAAACAGTGCAATGTTGATTCGCTGCATGACATAGTGGACTGTTGATTCTGTGCGTGAAACAGCGGGGTGTTGATTCTGTGCGTGACACAGTGGGGTGTTGATTCTGTGCATGACACAGCGGGGTCTTGATTGTGTGCGTGACACAGCGGGTTGTTGATTCTGTGCGTTACACTGTGGGGTGTTGATTCTGTGCGCGACATAGCAGGGTGTTGATTCTGTGCGTGACACAGCAGGGTGTTGATTCTGTTCGTGATACAGTGGGGTGTTGATTCTGTGCTTGAAACAGCGGGGTGTTGATTCTGTGCGTGAAACAGCGGGGTGTTGATTCTGTGTTTGACACAGCGGGGTGTTGATTCTGTGCGTGACACAACAGGTTGTTCATTCTGTGCGAGAAACAGCAGGGTGTGATTGTGTGCGTGAAACGGCGGTGTGTTGATTGTGTGCGTGAAACGGCGGTGTGTTGATTCTGTGCATGAAACAGCGGGGTGTTGATTCTGTGCGTGACACAGTGGGGTGTTGATTCTGTGCGTGAAACAGCAGGGTGTCGATTCTCTGCGTGAAACAGCGGGGTGTTGATTCTGTGCGTGACACAGCGGGGTGTTGATTGTGTGCGTGACACAGTGGGGTGTTGATTCTGTGCGTGACACAGCTGGTTGTTGATTCTGTGCGTGACAGAGTGGGGTATTCATTCTGTGCTTGACCCAGTGGGGTGTTGATTGTGTGCGTGAAACAGTGGGGTGTTCTGTGCATGATACAGCGGGGTGTTGCTTCTGTGCGTAACACAGTGGGGTGTGAATTCTGTGCGTGACACAGCAGGGTGTTGATTGTGTGCGTGACACAGTGGGGTGTTGATTGTGTGCGAGAAACAGCGGTGCGTTGATTGTGTGCGTGAAACAGCGGAGTGTTGATTGTGTGCATGAAACATCGGGGTGTTGATTGCGTTCGTGACACAGTGGAGTTTTGTTTCTGTGCATAACACAGTGGGGTGTTTATTGTGTTTGTGACACAGCGTGGTGTTGATTGTGTGCGTGAAACAGTGGGGTGTTGATTGTGTGCGTGACACAGTGGGGTGTTGATTGTGTTCGTGACACAGTGAAGTGTTGTTTCTCTGCTTGAACCAGTGGGGTGTTCTGTGCAGGACACAGCGGGGTGTTGATTCTGTACATGAAACAGCAGGGTGTTGATTGTGTGCGTGAAACAGCGGGGTGTTGATTCGATGCGTGACACAGTGGGGTGTTGATTCTGTGCATTACACAGTGGGGTGTAGATTGTGTGCATGACACAGTGAGGTGTTGTTTCTGTGCGTGACACAGCGGGGTGTTGATTCTTTGCGTTAAACAGTGGGGTGTTGATTCTGTGCGTGACACAGTGGGGTGTTGATTCTGTGCGTTACACAGTGGGGTGTTGATTCGCTGCTTGACACAGCGGAGTGTTGATTCTGTGCGTGACACAGTGAGGTTTTGATCCTGTGCGTGACACAGCGGGGTGTTGATTCTGTGCGTGACACAGCAGGTTGTTGATTCTGTGCGTGACACGGTGGGGTGTTGATTCTGTGCTTGAAACAGCGGGGTGTTGATTCTGTGCGTGACACAGTGGGGTGTTGATTCTGTGTTTGACACAGCGGGGTGTTGATTCTGTGCGTGACACAACAGGTTGTTCATTCTGTGCGTGACACAGCGGGGTGTTGATTGTGCGCGTGACACAGTGGGGTGTTGATTCTGTGCCTGACACTGTGGGGTGTTGATTCAGTGCGTGACACAGTGGGGTGTTGATTGTGTGCATGACACAGTGGGGTGTTGATTGTGTAGGTGAAACAGCGGTGTGTTGATTCTGTGCGCGACATAGCGGGGTGTTGATTGTGTGCGTGACACAGAGAGGTGTTGATTGTGTGCACGTCAGAGTGGGGTGTTGATTCTGTGTGTGACACAATGGGTTGTTGATTCTGTGTGTGAAACAGTGGGGTGTTGATTCGCTGCGTGACACAGCAGGGTGTTGATTCTGTGCGTGAAACGGTGGGGTGTTGATTGTGTGTGTGACACAGCGGGGTGATGATTGTGTGCATGACACAGAGGTGTTTTGATTCTGTGTGTGACAGAGTTGGGTATTGATTCTGTGCATGACACAGCGGGGTGTTGATTCTGTGCATGAAACAGTGGGGTGTTGATTGTGTGCGTGAAACAGTGGGGTGTTCTGTGCATGACACAGCGGGGTGTTGATTCTGTGCATGAAACAGCGGGGTGTTGATTCTGTGCGTGACACAGTGGGGTATTGATTGTGTGCGTGAAACAGCGGTGTGTTGATTCTGTGCATGACACAGTGGGGTGTTGATTCTGTGCGTGACACAGAGGGGTGTTGATTCTGTGTGTGACGCAGTGGGGTTTTGATCCTGTGCGTGACACAGTGGGGTGTTGATTGTGTGCATGACACAGTGGGGTGTTGATTGTGTGCATGGAACAGCAGTATGTTGATTGTGTGCGTGAAACAGCGGGGTGTTGATTCTGTGCGTGACACATTGGGGTATTGATTGTGTGCGTGAAACAGCGGTGTGTTGATTCTGTGCATGACACAGTGTGGTGTTGATTCTGTGCGTGACACAGAGGGGTGTTGATTCTGTGCCTGACACTGTGGGGTGTTGATTCAGTGCGTGACACAGTGGGGTGTTGATTGTGTGCATGACACAGTGGGGTGTTGATTGTGTAGGTGAAACAGCGGTGTGTTGATTCTGTGCGCGACATAGCGGGGTGTTGATTCTGTGCGTGACACAGTGGGGAGTTGATTGTGTGCATGACACAGTGGGGTGTTGATTGTGTGCGTGACACAGAGTGGTGTTGATTCTGTGCGTGACACAGTGGGGTGTTGATTCTGTGCCTGACACTGTGGGGTGTTGATTCTGTGTGTGACACAGTGGGGTGTTGATTGTGTGCATGACACAGTGGGGTGTTGATTGTGTAGGTGAAACCGCGGTGTGTTGATTCTGTGCGCGACATAGCGGGGTGTTGATTCTGTGCGTGACACAGTGGGGAGTTGATTGTGTGCATGACACAGTGGGGTGTTGATTGTGTGCTTGACACAGTGGGCTGTTGATTGTGTGCGTGAAACAGCAGTATGTTGATTGTGTGCGTGAAACAGCGGGGTGTTGATTCTGTGCGTGACACAGTGGGGTATTGATTGTGTGCGTGAAACAGCGGTGTGTTGATTCTGTGCATGACACAGTGGGGTGTTGATTCTGTGCGTGACACAGAGGGGTGTTGATTCTGTGCGTGACGCAGTGGGGTTTTGATCCTGTGCGTGACATAGTGGGGTATTGATTGTGTGCATGACACAGCGGTGTGTTGATTGTGTGCGTGAAACAGCAGTATGTTGATTGTGTGCGTGAAACAGCGGGGTGTTGATTCTGTGCGTGACACAGTGGGGTATTGATTGTGTGCGTGAAACAGCGGTGTGTTGATTCTGTGCATATCACAGTGTGGTGTTGATTCTGTGCGTGACACAGAGGGGTGTTGATTCTGTGCCTGACACTGTGGGGTGTTGATTCAGTGCGTGACACAGTGGGGTGTTGATTGTGTGCATGACACAGTGGGGTGTTGATTGTGTAGGTGAAACAGCGATGTGTTGATTCTGTGCGCGACATAGCGAGGTGTTGATTCTGTGCGTGACACAGTGGGGAGTTGATTGTGTGCATGACACAGTGGGGTGTTGATTGTGTGCGTGACACAGAGTGGTGTTGATTCTGTGCGTGACACAGTGGGGTGTTGATTCTGTGCCTGACACTGTGGGGTGTTGATTCTGTGTGTGACAAAGCGGGGTGTTGATTCTGTGCATGACACAGCGGGGTGTTGATTCCGTTCGTGATACGGTGGGGTGTTGATTCGCTGCGTGACATAGCGGAGTGTTGATTCTGTGCGTGACACAGTGGGGTGTTGATTGTGTGCATGACACAGTGGGGTGTTGATTGTGTAGGTGAAACCGCGGTGTGTTGATTCTGTGCGCGACATAGCGGGGTGTTGATTCTGTGCATGAAACAGTGGGGTGTTGATTGTGTGCGTGAAACAGTGGGGTGTTCTGTGCATGACACAGCGGGGTGTTGATTCTGTGCATGAAACAGTGGGGTGTTGATTGTGTGCGTGACACAGTGGGCTGTTGATTGTGTGCGTGAAACAGCAGTATGTTGATTGTGTGCGTGAAACAGCGGTGTGTTGATTCTGTGCATGACACAGTGGGGTGTTGATTCTGTGCGTGACACAGAGGGGTGTTGATTCTGTGTGTGACGCAGTGGGGTTTTGATCCTGTGCGTGACACAGTGGGGTGTTGATTGTGTGCATGACACAGTGGGGTGTTGATTGTGTGCGTGAAACAGCAGTATGTTGATTGTGTGCGTGAAACAGCGGGGTGTTGATTCTGTGCGTGACACAGTGGGGTATTGATTGTGTGCGTGAAACAGCGGTGTGTTGATTCTGTGCATGACACAGTGTGGTGTTGATTCTGTGCGTGACACAGAGGGGTGTTGATTCTGTGCCTGACACTGTGGGGTGTTGATTCAGTGCGTGACACAGTGGGGTGTTGATTGTGTGCATGACACAGTGGGGTGTTGATTGTGTAGGTGAAACAGCGGTGTGTTCATTCTGTGCGCGACATAGCGGGGTGTTGATTCTGTGCGTGACACAGTGGGGAGTTGATTGTGTGCATGACTCAGTGGGGTGTTGATTGTGTGCGTGACACAGAGTGGTGTTGATTGTGTGCGTGACACAGTGGGGTGTTGATTCTGTGCCTGACACTGTGGGGTGTTGATTCTGTGTGTGACAAAGCGGGGTGTTGATTCTGTGCATGACACAGCGGGGTGTTGATTCCGTTCGTGATACGGTGGGGTGTTGATTCGCTGCGTGACATAGCGGAGTGTTGATTCTGTGCGTGACACAGTGGGGTGTTGATTGTGTGCATGACACAGTGGGGTGTTGATTGTGTGCGTGGAACAGCAGTATGTTGATTGTGTGCGTGAAACAGCGGGGTGTTGATTCTGTGCATGACACAGTGTGGTGTTGATTCTGTGCGTGACACAGAGGGGTGTTGATTCTGTGCCTGACACTGTGGGGTGTTGATTCAGTGCGTGACACAGTGGGGTGTTGATTGTGTGCATGACACAGTGGGGTGTTGATTGTGTAGGTGAAACAGCGGTGTGTTGATTCTGTGCGTGACACAGTGGGGAGTTGATTGTGTGCATGACACAGTGGTGTGTTGATTGTGTGCGTGACACAGAGTGGTGTTGATTCTGTGCGTGACACAGTGGGGTGTTGATTCTGTGCCTGACACTGTGGGGTGTTGATTCTGTGTGTGACACAGTGGGGTGTTGATTGTGTGCATGACACAGTGGGGTGTTGATTGTGTAGGTGAAACCGCGGTGTGTTGATTCTGTGCGCGACATAGCGGGGTGTTGATTCTGTGCATGAAACAGTGGGGTGTTGATTGTGTGCGTGAAACAGTGGGGTGTTCTGTGCATGACACAGCGGGGTGTTGATTCTGTGCATGAAACAGTGGGGTGTTGATTGTGTGCGTGACACAGTGGGCTGTTGATTGTGTGCGTGAAACAGCAGTATGTTGATTGTGTGCGTGAAACAGCGGTGTGTTGATTCTGTGCATGACACAGTGGGGTGTTGATTCTGTGCGTGACACAGAGGGGTGTTGATTCTGTGTGTGACGCAGTGGGGTTTTGATCCTGTGCGTGACACAGTGGGGTGTTGATTGTGTGCATGACACAGTGGGGTGTTGATTGTGTGCGTGAAACAGCAGTATGTTGATTGTGTGCGTGAAACAGCGCGGTGTTGATTCTGTGCGTGACACAGTGGGGTATTGATTGTGTGCGTGAAACAGCGGTGTGTTGATTCTGTGCATGACACAGTGTGGTGTTGATTCTGTGCGTGACACAGAGGGGTGTTGATTCTGTGCCTGACACTGTGGGGTGTTGATTCAGTGCGTGACACAGTGGGGTGTTGATTGTGTGCATGACACAGTGGGGTGTTGATTGTGTAGGTGAAACAGCGGTGTGTTCATTCTGTGCGCGACATAGCGGGGTGTTGATTCTGTGCGTGACACAGTGGGGAGTTGATTGTGTGCATGACACAGTGGGGTGTTGATTGTGTGCTTGACACAGTGGGCTGTTGATTGTGTGCGTGAAACAGCAGTATGTTGATTGTGTGCGTGAAACAGCGGGGTGTTGATTCTGTGCGTGACACAGTGGGGTATTGATTGTGTGCGTGAAACAGCGGTGTGTTGATTCTGTGCATGACACAGTGTGGTGTTGATTCTGTACGTGACACAGAGGGGTGTTGATTCTGTGCCTGACACTGTGGGGTGTTGATTCAGTGCGTGACACAGTGGGGTGTTGATTGTGTGCATGACACAGTGGGGTGTTGATTGTGTAGGTGAAACAGCGGTGTGTTCATTCTGTGCGCGACATAGCGGGGTGTTGATTCTGTGCGTGACACAGTGGGGAGTTGATTGTGTGCATGACACAGTGGGGTGTTGATTGTGTGCGTGACACAGAGTGGTGTTGATTCTGTGCGTGACACAGTGGGGTGTTGATTCTGTGCCTGACACTGTGGGGTGTTGATTCTGTGTGTGACAAAGCGGGGTGTTGATTCTGTGCATGACACAGCGGGGTGTTGATTCCGTTCGTGATACGGAGGGGTGTTGATTGTGTGCATGACACAGTGGGGTGTTGATTGTGTGCGTGGAACAGCAGTATGTTGATTGTGTGCGTGAAACAGCGGGGTGTTGATTCTGTGCATGACACAGTGTGGTGTTGATTCTGTGCGTGACACAGAGGGGTGTTGATTCTGTGCCTGACACTGTGGGGTGTTGATTCAGTGCGTGACACAGTGGGGTGTTGATTGTGTGCATGACACAGTGGGGTGTTGATTGTGTAGGTGAAACAGCGGTGTGTTGATTCTGTGCGCGACATAGCGGGGTGTTGATTCTGTGCGTGACACAGTGGGGAGTTGATTGTGTGCATGACACAGTGGGGTGTTGATTGTGTGCGTGACACAGAGTGGTGTTGATTCTGTGCGTGACACAGTGGGGTGTTGATTCTGTGCCTGACACTGTGGGGTGTTGATTCTGTGTGTGACACAGTGGGGTGTTGATTGTGTGCATGACACAGTGGGGTGTTGATTGTGTAGGTGAAACCGCGGTGTGTTGATTCTGTGCGCGACATAGCGGGGTGTTGATTCTGTGCATGAAACAGTGGGGTGTTGATTGTGTGCGTGAAACAGTGGGGTGTTCTGTGCATGACACAGCGGGGTGTTGATTCTGAGCCTGACACTGTGGGGTGTTGATTCAGTGCGTGACACAGTGGGGTGTTGATTGTGTGCATGACACAGTGGGGTGTTGATTGTGTAGGTGAAACAGCGGTGTGTTGATTCTGTGCGCGACATAGCGGGGTGTTGATTCTGTGCGTGACACAGTGGGGAGTTGATTGTGTGCATGACACAGTGGGGTGTTGATTGTGTGCGTGACACAGAGTGGTGTTGATTCTGTGCGTGACACAGTGGGGTGTTGATTCTGTGCCTGACACTGTGGGGTGTTGATTCTGTGTGTGACACAGTGGGGTGTTGATTGTGTGCATGACACAGTGGGGTGTTGATTGTGTAGGTGAAACCGCGGTGTGTTGATTCTGTGCGCGACATAGCGGGGTGTTGATTCTGTGCATGAAACAGTGGGGTGTTGATTGTGTGCGTGAAACAGTGGGGTGTTCTGTGCATGACACAGCGGGGTGTTGATTCTGTGCATGAAACAGTGGGGTGTTGATTGTGTGCGTGACACAGTGGGCTGTTGATTGTGTGCGTGAAACAGCAGTATGTTGATTGTGTGCGTGAAACAGCGGTGTGTTGATTCTGTGCATGACACAGTGGGGTGTTGATTCTGTGCGTGACACAGAGGGGTGTTGATTCTGTGTGTGACGCAGTGGGGTTTTGATCCTGTGCGTGACACAGTGGGGTGTTGATTGTGTGCATGACACAGTGGGGTGTTGATTGTGTGCGTGAAACAGCAGTATGTTGATTGTGTGCGTGAAACAGCGGGGTGTTGATTCTGTGCGTGACACAGTGGGGTATTGATTGTGTGCGTGAAACAGCGGTGTGTTGATTCTGTGCATGACACAGTGTGGTGTTGATTCTGTGCGTGACACAGAGGGGTGTTGATTCTGTGCCTGACACTGTGGGGTGTTGATTCAGTGCGTGACACAGTGGGGTGTTGATTGTGTGCATGACACAGTGGGGTGTTGATTGTGTAGGTGAAACAGCGGTGTGTTCATTCTGTGCGCGACATAGCGGGGTGTTGATTCTGTGCGTGACACAGTGGGGAGTTGATTGTGTGCATGACACAGTGGGGTGTTGATTGTGTGCTTGACACAGTGGGCTGTTGATTGTGTGCGTGAAACAGCAGTATGTTGATTGTGTGCGTGAAACAGCGGGGTGTTGATTCTGTGCGTGACACAGTGGGGTATTGATTGTGTGCGTGAAACAGCGGTGTGTTGATTCTGTGCATGACACAGTGGGGTGTTGATTCTGTGCGTGACACAGAGGGGTGTTGATTCTGTGCGTGACGCAGTGGGGTTTTGATCCTGTGCGTGACACAGTGGGGTATTGATTGTGTGCATGACACAGCGGTGTGTTGATTGTGTGCGTGAAACAGCAGTATGTTGATTGTGTGCGTGAAACAGCGGGGTGTTGATTCTGTGCGTGACACAGTGGGGTATTGATTGTGTGCGTGAAACAGCGGTGTGTTGATTCTGTGCATGTCACAGTGTGGTGTTGATTCTGTGCGTGACACAGAGGGGTGTTGATTCTGTGCCTGACACTGTGGGGTGTTGATTCAGTGCGTGACACAGTGGGGTGTTGATTGTGTGCATGACACAGTGGGGTGTTGATTGTGTAGGTGAAACAGCGATGTGTTGATTCTGTGCGCGACATAGCGGGGTGTTGATTCTGTGCGTGACACAGTGGGGAGTTGATTGTGTGCATGACACAGTGGGGTGTTGATTGTGTGCGTGACACAGAGTGGTGTTGATTCTGTGCGTGACACAGTGGGTTGTTGATTCTGTGCCTGACACTGTGGGGTGTTGATTCTGTGTGTGACAAAGCGGGGTGTTGATTCTGTGCATGACACAGTGGGGTGTTGATTCCGTTCGTGATACGGTGGGGTGTTGATTCGCTGCGTGACATAGCGGAGTGTTGATTCTGTGCGTGACACAGTGGGGTGTTGATTGTGTGCGTGAAACAGCGGGGTGTTGATTCTGTGCATGACACAGCGGGGTGTTGATTCTGTGCATGAAACAGCGGGGTATTGATTGTGTGCGTGAAACAGCGGGGTATTGATTGTGTGCGTGAAACAGCGGGGTGTTGATTGTGTGCGAGAAACAGCGGTGTGTTGATTGTGTGCGTGAAACAGCAGGGTGTTGATTGTGTGCGTGACACTGTGATGTTGATTGTGTGCGTGAAACAGTGGTGTGTTGATTGTGTGCGTGACAGAGTGGGGTGTTGATTGTGTTCGTGACACAGTGGAGTGTTGTTTCCGTGCCTGACACTGTGGGGTGTTTATTCTGTGCGTGAAACAGCGGGGTGTTGATTCTGTGGGTTTCAAAATGGGGTGTTGATTCAGTGCATTACACAGCATGGTGTTGATTCTGTGTGTGACACAGCGGGGTGTTGATTCTGTGGGTTTCAAAATGGGGTGTTGATTCAGTGCATTACACAGCATGGTGTTGATTCTGTGTGTGACACAGTGGGGTGTTGATTGTGTGCGTGACACAGTGGGGTGTTGATTCTGTGCGTGACCCAGCGCGGAGTTGATTGTGTGCGTGACACAGTGGTGTGTTGATTGTGTGCTCGTCACAGTGGGGTGTTGATTCTGTGTGTGACACAACGGGTTGTTGATTCTGTGCGTGAAACCCTGGGGTGTTGATTCGCTGCGTGACACAGCAGGGTGTTGATTCTGTGCGTGAAACGGTGGGGTGTTGATTGTGTGCGTGAAACAGCAGTATGTTGATTGTGTGCGTGAAACAGCGGGGTGTTGATTCTGTGCGTGACACAGTGGGGTGTTGATTGTGTGCGTGAAACATTGGGGTGTTCTGTGCATGACACAGTGGGGTGTTGATTCTCTGCGTGACACAGCGGGGTGTTGATTGTGTGCGTGACACAGAGGGGTGTTGATTCGATGCGTGACACAGTGGGGTGTTGATTCTGTGCCTGACACTGTGGGGTGTTGATTCTGTGTGTGACACAGTGGGGTGTTGATTGTGTGCATGACACAGTGGGGTGTTGATTGTGTAGGTGAAACCGCGGTGTGTTGATTCTGTGCGCGACATAGCGGGGTGTTGATTCTGTGCGTGACACAGTGGGGAGTTGATTGTGTGCGTGACACAGCGGGGTGTTGATTGTGTGCGTGAAACAGCAGGGTGTGATTGTGTGCGAGAAACAGCGGTGTGTTGATTGTGTGCGTGAAACGGCGGTGTGTTGATTCTGTGCATGAAACAGCGGGGTGTTGATACTGTGCGTGACACAACGGAGTGTTGTTTCTGTGCGTGACACAGCGGAGTGTTGATTCTGTGCGTGACACAGTGGGGTGTTGATTCTGTGCGTGAAACAGCGGGGTGTCGATTCTCTGCGTGACACAGCGGGGTGTTGATTCTGTGCATGACGCAGCGGGGTGTTGATTGTGTGCGTGACACAGTGTTGTGTTGATTCTGTGTGTGACACCGCGGCGTGTTGATTCTGTGTGTGACACAACGGGGTGTTGATTCTGTGCGTGACACAGCGGGGTGTTGATTGTGTGCGTGACACAGTGGGGTGTTGATTGTGTGCGTGACACAGCCGTTTGTTGATTCTGTGCGTGACAGAGTGGGGTATTCATTCTGTGCTTGACCCAGTGGGGTGTTGATTGTGTGCGTGAAACAGTGGGGTGTTCTGTGCATGATACAGCGGGGTGTTGCTTCTGTGCGTGACACAGTGGGGTGTGAATTCTGTGCGTGACACAGCAGGGTGTTGATTGTGTGCGTGACACAGTGGGGTGTTGATTGTGTGCGAGAAACAGCGGTGCGTTGATTGTGTGCGTGAAACAGTGGGGTGTTCTGTGCATGACACAGCGGGGTGTTGATTCTGTGCATGACACAGCGGGGTGTTGATTCTGTGCATGAAACAACGGGGTATTGATTGTGTGCGTGAAACAGCGGGGTGTTGATTCTGTGCGTGACACAGTGGGGTGTCGAATCTGTGCGTGACAAAGCGGGGTGTTGATTCTGTGCGTGACACAGCGGGGTGTTGATTCCGTTCGTGATACGGTGGGGTGTTGATTCGCTGCGTGACATAGCGGAGTGTTGATTCTGTGCGTGACACAGTGGGGTGTTGATTGTGAGAGTGAAACAGCGGGGTGTTGATTCTGTGCATGACACAGCGGGGTGTTGATTCTGTGCATGAAACAGCGGGGTATTGATTGTGTGCGTGAAACAGCGGGGTATTGATTGTGTGCGTGAAACAGCGGGGTGTTGATTGTGTGCGAGAAACAGCGGTGTGTTGATTGTGTGCGTGAAACAGCAGGGTGTTGATTGTGTGCGTGACACTGTGATGTTGATTGTGTGCGTGAAACAGTGGTGTGTTGATTGTGTGCGTGACAGAGTGGGGTGTTGATTGTGTTCGTGACACAGTGGAGTGTTGTTTCCGTGCCTGACACTGTGGGGTGTTTATTCTGTGCGTGAAACAGCGGGGTGTTGATTCTGTGCCTGACACTGTGGGGTGTTGATTCAGTGCGTGACACAGTGGGGTGTTGATTGTGTGCATGACACAGTGGGGTGTTGATTGTGTAGGTGAAACAGCGGTGTGTTGATTCTGTGCGCGACATAGCGGGGTGTTGATTCTGTGCGTGACACAGTGGGGAGTTGATTGTGTGCATGACACAGTGGGGTGTTGATTGTGTGCGTGACACAGAGTGGTGTTGATTCTGTGCGTGACACAGTGGGGTGTTGATTCTGTGCCTGACACTGTGGGGTGTTGATTCTGTGTGTGACACAGTGGGGTGTTGATTGTGTGCATGACACAGTGGGGTGTTGATTGTGTAGGTGAAACCGCGGTGTGTTGATTCTGTGCGCGACATAGCGGGGTGTTGATTCTGTGCATGAAACAGTGGGGTGTTGATTGTGTGCGTGAAACAGTGGGGTGTTCTGTGCATGACACAGCGGGGTGTTGATTCTGTGCATGAAACAGTGGGGTGTTGATTGTGTGCGTGACACAGTGGGCTGTTGATTGTGTGCGTGAAACAGCAGTATGTTGATTGTGTGCGTGAAACAGCGGTGTGTTGATTCTGTGCATGACACAGTGGGGTGTTGATTCTGTGCGTGACACAGAGGGGTGTTGATTCTGTGTGTGACGCAGTGGGGTTTTGATCCTGTGCGTGACACAGTGGGGTGTTGATTGTGTGCATGACACAGTGGGGTGTTGATTGTGTGCGTGAAACAGCAGTATGTTGATTGTGTGCGTGAAACAGCGGGGTGTTGATTCTGTGCGTGACACAGTGGGGTATTGATTGTGTGCGTGAAACAGCGGTGTGTTGATTCTGTGCATGACACAGTGTGGTGTTGATTCTGTGCGTGACACAGAGGGGTGTTGATTCTGTGCCTGACACTGTGGGGTGTTGATTCAGTGCGTGACACAGTGGGGTGTTGATTGTGTGCATGACACAGTGGGGTGTTGATTGTGTAGGTGAAACAGCGGTGTGTTCATTCTGTGCGCGACATAGCGGGGTGTTGATTCTGTGCGTGACACAGTGGGGAGTTGATTGTGTGCATGACACAGTGGGGTGTTGATTGTGTGCTTGACACAGTGGGCTGTTGATTGTGTGCGTGAAACAGCAGTATGTTGATTGTGTGCGTGAAACAGCGGGGTGTTGATTCTGTGCGTGACACAGTGGGGTATTGATTGTGTGCGTGAAACAGCGGTGTGTTGATTCTGTGCATGACACAGTGGGGTGTTGATTCTGTGCGTGACACAGAGGGGTGTTGATTCTGTGCGTGACGCAGTGGGGTTTTGATCCTGTGCGTGACACAGTGGGGTATTGATTGTGTGCATGACACAGCGGTGTGTTGATTGTGTGCGTGAAACAGCAGTATGTTGATTGTGTGCGTGAAACAGCGGGGTGTTGATTCTGTGCGTGACACAGTGGGGTATTGATTGTGTGCGTGAAACAGCGGTGTGTTGATTCTGTGCATGTCACAGTGTGGTGTTGATTCTGTGCGTGACACAGAGGGGTGTTGATTCTGTGCCTGACACTGTGGGGTGTTGATTCAGTGCGTGACACAGTGGGGTGTTGATTGTGTGCATGACACAGTGGGGTGTTGATTGTGTAGGTGAAACAGCGATGTGTTGATTCTGTGCGCGACATAGCGGGGTGTTGATTCTGTGCGTGACACAGTGGGGAGTTGATTGTGTGCATGACACAGTGGGGTGTTGATTGTGTGCGTGACACAGAGTGGTGTTGATTCTGTGCATGACACAGTGGGTTGTTGATTCTGTGCCTGACACTGTGGGGTGTTGATTCTGTGTGTGACAAAGCGGGGTGTTGATTCTGTGCATGACACAGTGGGGTGTTGATTCCGTTCGTGATACGGTGGGGTGTTGATTCGCTGCGTGACATAGCGGAGTGTTGATTCTGTGCGTGACACAGTGGGGTGTTGATTGTGTGCGTGAAACAGCGGGGTGTTGATTCTGTGCATGACACAGCGGGGTGTTGATTCTGTGCATGAAACAGCGGGGTATTGATTGTGTGCGTGAAACAGCGGGGTATTGATTGTGTGCGTGAAACAGCGGGGTGTTGATTGTGTGCGAGAAACAGCGGTGTGTTGATTGTGTGCGTGAAACAGCAGGGTGTTGATTGTGTGCGTGACACTGTGATGTTGATTGTGTGCGTGAAACAGTGGTGTGTTGATTGTGTGCGTGACAGAGTGGGGTGTTGATTGTGTTCGTGACACAGTGGAGTGTTGTTTCCGTGCCTGACACTGTGGGGTGTTTATTCTGTGCGTGAAACAGCGGGGTGTTGATTCTGTGGGTTTCAAAATGGGGTGTTGATTCAGTGCATTACACAGCATGGTGTTGATTCTGTGTGTGACACAGCGGGGTGTTGATTCTGTGGGTTTCAAAATGGGGTGTTGATTCAGTGCATTACACAGCATGGTGTTGATTCTGTGTGTGACACAGTGGGGTGTTGATTGTGTGCGTGACACAGTGGGGTGTTGATTCTGTGCGTGACCCAGCGCGGAGTTGATTGTGTGCGTGACACAGTGGTGTGTTGATTGTGTGCTCGTCACAGTGGGGTGTTGATTCTGTGTGTGACACAACGGGTTGTTGATTCTGTGCGTGAAACCCTGGGGTGTTGATTCGCTGCGTGACACAGCAGGGTGTTGATTCTGTGCGTGAAACGGTGGGGTGTTGATTGTGTGCGTGAAACAGCAGTATGTTGATTGTGTGCGTGAAACAGCGGGGTGTTGATTCTGTGCGTGACACAGTGGGGTGTTGATTGTGTGCGTGAAACATTGGGGTGTTCTGTGCATGACACAGTGGGGTGTTGATTCTCTGCGTGACACAGCGGGGTGTTGATTGTGTGCGTGACACAGAGGGGTGTTGATTCGATGCGTGACACAGTGGGGTGTTGATTCTGTGCCTGACACTGTGGGGTGTTGATTCTGTGTGTGACACAGTGGGGTGTTGATTGTGTGCATGACACAGTGGGGTGTTGATTGTGTAGGTGAAACCGCGGTGTGTTGATTCTGTGCGCGACATAGCGGGGTGTTGATTCTGTGCGTGACACAGTGGGGAGTTGATTGTGTGCGTGACACAGCGGGGTGTTGATTGTGTGCGTGAAACAGCAGGGTGTGATTGTGTGCGAGAAACAGCGGTGTGTTGATTGTGTGCGTGAAACAGCGGGGTGTTGATTCTGTGGGTGACACAGTGGGGTGTTGATTCTGTGCATGAAACAGTGGGGTGTTGATTGTGTGCGTGAAATAATGGGGTGTTCTGTGCATGACACAGCGGGGTGTTGATTCTGTGCATGAAACAGTGGGGTGTTGATTGTGTGCGTGACACAGTGGGCTGTTGATTGTGTGCGTGAAACAGCAGTATGTTGATTGTGTGCGTGAAACAGCGGTGTGTTGATTCTGTGCATGACACAGTGGGGTGTTGATTCTGTGCGTGACACAGAGGGGTGTTGATTCTGTGTGTGACGCAGTGGGGTTTTGATCCTGTGCGTGACACAGTGGGGTGTTGATTGTGTGCATGACACAGTGGGGTGTTGATTGTGTGCGTGAAACAGCAGTATGTTGATTGTGTGCGTGAAACAGCGGGGTGTTGATTCTGTGCGTGACACAGTGGGGTATTGATTGTGTGCGTGAAACAGCGGTGTGTTGATTCTGTGCATGACACAGTGTGGTGTTGATTCTGTGCGTGACACAGAGGGGTGTTGATTCTGTGCCTGACACTGTGGGGTGTTGATTCAGTGCGTGACACAGTGGGGTGTTGATTGTGTGCATGACACAGTGGGGTGTTGATTGTGTAGGTGAAACAGCGGTGTGTTCATTCTGTGCGCGACATAGCGGGGTGTTGATTCTGTGCGCGACATAGCGGGGTGTTGATTCTGTGCGTGACACAGTGGGGAGTTGATTGTGTGCGTGACACAGCGGGGTGTTGATTGTGTGCGTGAAACAGCAGGGTGTGATTGTGTGCGAGAAACAGCGGTGTGTTGATTGTGTGCGTGAAACAGCGGGGTGTTGATTCTGTGGGTGACACAGTGGGGTGTTGATTCTGTGCATGAAACAGTGGGGTGTTGATTGTGTGCGTGAAATAATGGGGTGTTCTGTGCATGACACAGCGGGGTGTTGATTCTGTGCATGAAACAGTGGGGTGTTGATTGTGTGCGTGACACAGTGGGCTGTTGATTGTGTGCGTGAAACAGCAGTATGTTGATTGTGTGCGTGAAACAGCGGTGTGTTGATTCTGTGCATGACACAGTGGGGTGTTGATTCTGTGCGTGACACAGAGGGGTGTTGATTCTGTGTGTGACGCAGTGGGGTTTTGATCCTGTGCGTGACACAGTGGGGTGTTGATTGTGTGCATGACACAGTGGGGTGTTGATTGTGTGCGTGAAACAGCAGTATGTTGATTGTGTGCGTGAAACAGCGGGGTGTTGATTCTGTGCGTGACACAGTGGGGTATTGATTGTGTGCGTGAAACAGCGGTGTGTTGATTCTGTGCATGACACAGTGTGGTGTTGATTCTGTGCGTGACACAGAGGGGTGTTGATTCTGTGCCTGACACTGTGGGGTGTTGATTCAGTGCGTGACACAGTGGGGTGTTGATTGTGTGCATGACACAGTGGGGTGTTGATTGTGTAGGTGAAACAGCGGTGTGTTCATTCTGTGCGCGACATAGCGGGGTGTTGATTCTGTGCGTGACAGTGGGGAGTTGATTGTGTGCATGACACAGTGGGGTGTTGATTGTGTGCGTGAAACAGCAGTATGTTGATTGTGTGCGTGAAACAGCGGGGTGTTGATTCTGTGCGTGACACAGTGGGGTATTGATTGTGTGCGTGAAACAGCGGTGTGTTGATTCTGTGCATGACACAGTGGGGTGTTGATTCTG
This sequence comes from Hypanus sabinus, assembly GCF_030144855.1. NCBI lineage: Eukaryota > Metazoa > Chordata > Chondrichthyes > Myliobatiformes > Dasyatidae > Hypanus > Hypanus sabinus. The sequence continues at coordinate 82,794,226 of NC_082714.1, forward strand.
TGCGTGACACAGAGGGGTGTTGATTCTGTGCGTGACGCAGTGGGGTTTTGATCCTGTGCGTGACACAGTGGGGTATTGATTGTGTGCATGACACAGCGGTGTGTTGATTGTGTGCGTGAAACAGCAGTATGTTGATTGTGTGCGTGAAACAGCGGGGTGTTGATTCTGTGCGTGACACAGTGGGGTATTGATTGTGTGCGTGAAACAGCGGTGTGTTGATTCTGTGCATGTCACAGTGTGGTGTTGATTCTGTGCGTGACACAGAGGGGTGTTGATTCTGTGCCTGACACTGTGGGGTGTTGATTCAGTGCGTGACACAGTGGGGTGTTGATTGTGTGCATGACACAGTGGGGTGTTGATTGTGTAGGTGAAACAGCGATGTGTTGATTCTGTGCGCGACATAGCGGGGTGTTGATTCTGTGCGTGACACAGTGGGGAGTTGATTGTGTGCATGACACAGTGGGGTGTTGATTGTGTGCGTGACACAGAGTGGTGTTGATTCTGTGCATGACACAGTGGGTTGTTGATTCTGTGCCTGACACTGTGGGGTGTTGATTCTGTGTGTGACAAAGCGGGGTGTTGATTCTGTGCATGACACAGTGGGGTGTTGATTCCGTTCGTGATACGGTGGGGTGTTGATTCGCTGCGTGACATAGCGGAGTGTTGATTCTGTGCGTGACACAGTGGGGTGTTGATTGTGTGCGTGAAACAGCGGGGTGTTGATTCTGTGCATGACACAGCGGGGTGTTGATTCTGTGCATGAAACAGCGGGGTATTGATTGTGTGCGTGAAACAGCGGGGTATTGATTGTGTGCGTGAAACAGCGGGGTGTTGATTGTGTGCGAGAAACAGCGGTGTGTTGATTGTGTGCGTGAAACAGCAGGGTGTTGATTGTGTGCGTGACACTGTGATGTTGATTGTGTGCGTGAAACAGTGGTGTGTTGATTGTGTGCGTGACAGAGTGGGGTGTTGATTGTGTTCGTGACACAGTGGAGTGTTGTTTCCGTGCCTGACACTGTGGGGTGTTTATTCTGTGCGTGAAACAGCGGGGTGTTGATTCTGTGGGTTTCAAAATGGGGTGTTGATTCAGTGCATTACACAGCATGGTGTTGATTCTGTGTGTGACACAGCGGGGTGTTGATTCTGTGGGTTTCAAAATGGGGTGTTGATTCAGTGCATTACACAGCATGGTGTTGATTCTGTGTGTGACACAGTGGGGTGTTGATTGTGTGCGTGACACAGTGGGGTGTTGATTCTGTGCGTGACCCAGCGCGGAGTTGATTGTGTGCGTGACACAGTGGTGTGTTGATTGTGTGCTCGTCACAGTGGGGTGTTGATTCTGTGTGTGACACAACGGGTTGTTGATTCTGTGCGTGAAACCCTGGGGTGTTGATTCGCTGCGTGACACAGCAGGGTGTTGATTCTGTGCGTGAAACGGTGGGGTGTTGATTGTGTGCGTGAAACAGCAGTATGTTGATTGTGTGCGTGAAACAGCGGGGTGTTGATTCTGTGCGTGACACAGTGGGGTGTTGATTCGATGCGTGACACAGTGGGGTGTTGATTCTGTGCCTGACACTGTGGGGTGTTGATTCTGTGTGTGACACAGTGGGGTGTTGATTGTGTGCATGACACAGTGGGGTGTTGATTGTGTAGGTGAAACCGCGGTGTGTTGATTCTGTGCGCGACATAGCGGGGTGTTGATTCTGTGCGTGACACAGTGGGGAGTTGATTGTGTGCGTGACACAGCGGGGTGTTGATTGTGTGCGTGAAACAGCAGGGTGTGATTGTGTGCGAGAAACAGCGGTGTGTTGATTGTGTGCGTGAAACGGCGGTGTGTTGATTCTGTGCATGAAACAGCGGGGTGTTGATACTGTGCGTGACACAACGGAGTGTTGTTTCTGTGCGTGACACAGCGGAGTGTTGATTCTGTGCGTGACACAGTGGGGTGTTGATTCTGTGCGTGAAACAGCGGGGTGTCGATTCTCTGCGTGACACAGCGGGGTGTTGATTCTGTGCATGACGCAGCGGGGTGTTGATTGTGTGCGTGACACAGTGTTGTGTTGATTCTGTGTGTGACACCGCGGCGTGTTGATTCTGTGTGTGACACAACGGGGTGTTGATTCTGTGCGTGACACAGCGGGGTGTTGATTGTGTGCGTGACACAGTGGGGTGTTGATTGTGTGCGTGACACAGCCGTTTGTTGATTCTGTGCGTGACAGAGTGGGGTATTCATTCTGTGCTTGACCCAGTGGGGTGTTGATTGTGTGCGTGAAACAGTGGGGTGTTCTGTGCATGATACAGCGGGGTGTTGCTTCTGTGCGTGACACAGTGGGGTGTGAATTCTGTGCGTGACACAGCAGGGTGTTGATTGTGTGCGTGACACAGTGGGGTGTTGATTGTGTGCGAGAAACAGCGGTGCGTTGATTGTGTGCGTGAAACAGTGGGGTGTTCTGTGCATGACACAGCGGGGTGTTGATTCTGTGCATGACACAGCGGGGTGTTGATTCTGTGCATGAAACAACGGGGTATTGATTGTGTGCGTGAAACAGCGGGGTGTTGATTCTGTGCGTGACACAGTGGGGTGTCGAATCTGTGCGTGACAAAGCGGGGTGTTGATTCTGTGCGTGACACAGCGGGGTGTTGATTCCGTTCGTGATACGGTGGGGTGTTGATTCGCTGCGTGACACAGTGGGGTGTTGATTGTGTGAGTGAAACAGCGGGGTGTTGATTCTGTGCATGAAACAGCGGGGTGTTGATTCTGTGCATGAAACAGCGGGGTATTGATTGTGTGCGTGAAACAGCGGGGTATTGATTGTGTGCGTGAAACAGCGGGGTGTTGATTGTGTGCGAGAAACAGCGGTGTGTTGATTGTGTGCGTGAAACAGCAGGGTGTTGATTGTGTGCGTGACACTGTGATGTTGATTGTGTGCGTGAAACAGTGGTGTGTTGATTGTGTGCGTGACAGAGTGGGGTGTTGATTGTGTTCGTGACACAGTGGAGTGTTGTTTCCGTGCCTGACACTGTGGGGTGTTTATTCTGTGCGTGAAACAGCGGGGTGTTGATTCTGTGCGTGACACAGCGGTGTGTTGATTGTGTGCGTGACACAGTGGGGTGTTGATTCTGTGTGTGACACAGCGGGGTGTTGATTCTGTGGGTTTCAAAATGGGGTGTTGATTCAGTGCATTACACAGCATGGTGTTGATTCTGTGTGTGACACATTGGGGTGTTGATTGTGTGCGTGACACAGTGGGGTGTTGATTCTGTGCGTGACCCAGCGCGGAGTTGATTGTGTGCGTGACACAGTGGTGTGTTGATTGTGTGCACGTCACAGTGGGGTGTTGATTCTGTGTGTGACACAACGGGTTGTTGATTCTGTGCGGGAAACCCTGGGGTGTTGATTCTGTGCGTGAAACGGTGGGGTGTTGATTGTGTGCGTGAAACTGTGGGCTGTTGATTGTGTGCGTGAAACAGCAGTATGTTGATTGTGTGCGTGAAACAGCGGGGTGTTGATTCTGTGCGTGACACAGTGGGGTGTTGATTGTGTGCGTGAAACATTGGGGTGTTGATTGTGTGCGTGACACAGAGGGGTGTTGATTGTGTGCGCGTCACAGTGGGGTGTTGATTCTGTGTGTGACACAATGGGTTGTTCATTCTGTGCGTGAAACAGTGGGGTGTTGATTCGCTGCGTGACACAGCAGGGTGTTGATTCTGTGCGTGAAACGGTGGGGTGTTGATTGTGTGTGTGACACAGCGGGGTGATGATTGTGTGCATGACACAGTGGGGTTTTGATTCTGTGTGTGACAGAGTTGGGTATTGATTCTGTGCTTGACACGGTGGGGTGTTGATTGTGTGCGTGAAACTGTGGGGTGTTCTGTGCATGACACAGCGGGGTGTTGATTCTGTGCATGAAACAGTGGGGTGTTGATTGTGTGCGTGACACAGTGGGCTGTTGATTGTGTGCGTGAAACAGCAGTATGTTGATTGTGTGCGTGAAACAGCGGGGTGTTGATTCTGTGCGTGACACAGTGGGGTATTGATTGTGTGCGTGAAACAGCGGTGTGTTGATTCTGTGCATGACACAGTGGGGTGTTGATTCTGTGCGTGACACAGCGGGGTGTTGATTGTGTGCGTGACACAGAGGGGTGTTGATTCTGTGCGTGACGCAGTGGGGTTTTGATCCTGTGCGTGACACAGCGGGGTGTTGTTTCTGTGCGTGACTCAGCGGGGTGTTGATTCTTTGCGTGAAACAGTTGGGTGTTGATTCTGTGAGGGACACGGCAGGGTGTTGATTCTGTGCGTGACGGAGAGGTGTATTGATTCTGTGCTTGACCCAGCGGGGTGTTGATTCTGTGCGTGACACAGCGGTGTGTTGATTGTGTGCGTGACACAGTGGGGTGTTGATTCTGTGTGTGACACAGCGGGGTGTTGATTCTGTGGGTTTCAAAATGGGGTGTTGATTCAGTGCATTACACAGCATGGTGTTGATTCTGTGTGTGACACAGTGGGGTGTTGATTGTGTGCGTGACACAGTGGGGTGTTGATTGTGTGCGTGAAACAGCAGTATGTTGATTGTGTGCGTGAAACAGCGGGGTGTTGATTGTGTGCGTGACAGTGGGCTGTTGATTGTGTGCGTGAAACAGCAGTATGTTGATTCTGTGCGTGACCCAGCGCGGAGTTGATTGTTTGCGTGACACAGTGGGGTGTTGATTGTGTGCGTGACACAGTGGGCTGTTGATTGTGTGCGTGAAACAGCAGTATGTTGATTGTGTGCGTGAAACAGCGGGGTGTTGATTGTGTGCGTGACAGTGGGCTGTTGATTGTGTGCGTGAAACAGCAGTATGTTGATTCTGTGCTTGACCCAGTGGGGTGTTGATTGTGTGCGTGAAACAGTGGGGTGTTGATTGTGTGCGTGACACAGTGGGCTGTTGATTGTGTGCGTGAAACAGCAGTATGTTGATTGTGTGCGTGAAACAGCAGTATGTTGATTGTGTGCGTGAAACAGCGGTGTGTTGATTCTGTGCATGACACAGTGGGGTGTTGATTCTGTGCGTGACACAGCGGGGTGTTGATTGTGTGCGTGACACAGAGGGGTGTTGATTCTGTGCGTGACGCAGTGGGGTTTTGATCCTGTGCGTGACACAGCGGGGTGTTGTTTCTGTGCGTGACTCAGCGGGGTGATGATTCTTTGCGTGAAACAGTTGGGTGTTGATTCTGTGAGGGACTCGGCAGGGTGTTGATTCTGTGCGTGACGGAGAGGTGTATTGATTCTGTGCTTGACCCAGTGGTGTGTTGATTGTGTGCGTGAAACAGTGGGGTGTTGATTGTGTGCGTGACACAGTGGGCTGTTGATTGTGTGCGTGAAACAGCAGTATGTTGATTGTGTGCGTGAAACAGCGGGGTTTTGATTCTGTGCATGACACAGTGGGGTATTGATTGTGTGCGTGAAACAGTGGGGTGTTCTGTGCATTACACAGCGGGGTGTTGATTCTGTGCATGAAACAGCGGGGTATTGATTGTGTGCATGAAACAGCGGGATATTGATTGTGTGCTTGACCCAGTGGGGTGTTGATTGTGTGCGTGAAACAGTGGGGTGTTGATTGTGTGCGTGACACAGTGGGCTGTTGATTGTGTGCGTGAAACAGCAGTATGTTGATTGTGTGCGTGAAACAGCGGGGTTTTGATTCTGTGCATGACACAGTGGGGTATTGATTGTGTGCGTGAAACAGTGGGGTGTTCTGTGCATTACACAGCGGGGTGTTGATTCTGTGCATGAAACAGCGGGGTATTGATTGTGTGCATGAAACAGCGGTATATTGATTGTGTGCGTGAAACAGCGTGGTGTTGATTGTGTGCGAGAAACAGCGGTGTGATGATTGTGTGCATGAAACAGCAGGGTGTTGATTGTGTGCGTGACACTGTGGTGTTGATTGTGTGCGTGAAGCATTGGTGTGTTGATTGTGTGCGTGACAGAGTGGGGTGTTAATTGTGTTCGTGACACAGTGGAGTGTTGTTTCTGTGCGTGAAACAGCGGGGTGTTGATTCTGTGCGTGACACAGCGGTGTGTTGATTGTGTGCATGACACAGCGGGGTGTTGATTCTGTGGGTTTCAAAACGGGGTGTTGATTCAGTGCGTGACACAGCATGGTGTTGATTCTGTGTGTGACTCAGTGGGGTGTTGATTGTGTGCGTGACACAGTGGGGTGTTGATTCTGTGCGTGACCCAGCAGGGAGTTGATTGTGTGCGTGAAACAGTGGGGTGTTCTGTGTATGACACAGTGGGGTGTTGATTCTGTGCGTGACACAGCGGGCTGTTTATTCTGTATGTGACAAGTGCGGTGTTGATTCTGTGCGTGACACAGTGGTTGATTGATTATCTGTGTGACACAGAGGGGTGTTGATTCTGTGCATGACAGAGTGGGGTATTGATTCTGTGCTTGACCCAGTGGTCTGTTGTTTCTGTGCATGAAACAGCAGGGTGTTGATTGTGTGCATGACACAGTGGGGTTTTGATCCTGTGCGTGAAACAGTGGGCTGTTGATTCTGTGCGTGACACAACGGGGTGTTGATTCTGTGCGTGGCAGATTGGGGTATTGATTCTGTGCTTGACCCAGTGGTGTGTTGATTCTGTGCGTGAAACAGCGGGGTGATGATTGTGTGCATGACACAGTGGGGTGTGAATTCTGTGCGTCACACAGCGGGGTGTTGATTCTGTGCATGAAACAGTGGGGTGATGATTGTGTGCGTGTCACAGCGAAGTGTTGATTCTGTGCGTGATACAGTTGGGTGTTGATCGTGTGCATGACACAGTGGTGTTTTGATCCTGTGCGTGAAACAGTGTGCTGTTGATTCTGTGCGTGACACAATGGGGTGTTAATTCTGTGCGTGAAACAGTGGGGTGTTCTGTGCATTACACAGCGGGGTGTTGATTCTGTGCATGAAACAGCGGGGTATTGATTGTGTGCATGAAACAGCGGTATATTGATTGTGTGCGTGAAACAGCGTGGTGTTGATTGTGTGCGAGAAACAGCGGTGTGATGATTGTGTGCATGAAACAGCAGGGTGTTGATTGTGTGCGTGACACTGTGGTGTTGATTGTGTGCGTGAAGCATTGGTGTGTTGATTGTGTGCGTGACAGAGTGGGGTGTTAATTGTGTTCGTGACACAGTGGAGTGTTGTTTCTGTGCGTGAAACAGCGGGGTGTTGATTCTGTGCGTGACACAGCGGTGTGTTGATTGTGTGCATGACACAGCGGGGTGTTGATTCTGTGGGTTTCAAAACGGGGTGTTGATTCAGTGCGTGACACAGCATGGTGTTGATTCTGTGTGTGACTCAGTGGGGTGTTGATTGTGTGCGTGACACAGTGGGGTGTTGATTCTGTGCGTGACCCAGCAGGGAGTTGATTGTGTGCGTGAAACAGTGGGGTGTTCTGTGTATGACACAGTGGGGTGTTGATTCTGTGCGTGACACAGCGGGCTGTTTATTCTGTATGTGACAAGTGCGGTGTTGATTCTGTGCGTGACACAGTGGTTGATTGATTATCTGTGTGACACAGAGGGGTGTTGATTCTGTGCATGACAGAGTGGGGTATTGATTCTGTGCTTGACCCAGTGGTCTGTTGTTTCTGTGCATGAAACAGCAGGGTGTTGATTGTGTGCATGACACAGTGGGGTTTTGATCCTGTGCGTGAAACAGTGGGCTGTTGATTCTGTGCGTGACACAACGGGGTGTTGATTCTGTGCGTGGCAGATTGGGGTATTGATTCTGTGCTTGACCCAGTGGTGTGTTGATTCTGTGCGTGAAACAGCGGGGTGATGATTGTGTGCATGACACAGTGGGGTGTGAATTCTGTGCGTCACACAGCGGGGTGTTGATTCTGTGCATGAAACAGTGGGGTGATGATTGTGTGCGTGTCACAGCGAAGTGTTGATTCTGTGCGTGATACAGTTGGGTGTTGATCGTGTGCATGACACAGTGGTGTTTTGATCCTGTGCGTGAAACAGTGTGCTGTTGATTCTGTGCGTGACACAACGGGGTGTTAATTCTGTGCATGAAACAGCGGGGTGTTGATTGTGTGCGTGAAACAGCGGGGTGTTGATTCGGTCCGTGAAACAGCCGTGTGTTGATTCTGTGCGTGACACAGTGGGGTGTCGATTGTGTGCGTCAAACAGCGGGGTGTTGATTCTGTGCATGACACAGTGGGGTGTTGATTCTGTGCATGATACAGCGGGGTGTTGATTGTGTGCGTGAAACAGCGGGGTATTGATTCAGTCCGTGAAACAGCCGTATGTTGATTCTGTGCATGACACAGTGGGGTGTTGATTCTGTGCATGTCACAGCGGGGTGTTGATTCCGTGCGTGAAACAGCGGGGTATTGATTGTCTGCGTGACACAGCGGGGTGTTGATTCCTTGCGTGAAACAGTGGTGTGTTGATTCTGTGCATGACACAGTGGGGTGTTGATTCCGTGCGTGAAACAGCGGGGTATTGATTGTCTGCGTGACACAGCGGGGTGTTGATTCCTTGCGTGAAACAGCGGGGTGTTGATACTGTGCGTGACACAGTGGGGTGTTGATTCTGTGCGTGACACTGTGGGGTGTTGATTCTGTGCGTGACACTGTGGGGTGTTGATTCTGTGCGCGACATAGCGGGGTGTTGATTGTGTGCTTGACACAGCGGGGTGTTGATTGTGTGCGTGACACAGTGTGGTAGTGATTGTGTGCATGAAACAGTGGGGTGTTCTGTGCATGACTCAGTGGGGAGTTGATTCTGTGCGTGACACAGCGGGGTGTTGATTCTGAGCATGAAACAGCGGGGTGTTGATTGTGTGCATGACACAGTGGGGTGTGAGTTCTGTGTGTCACACAGCGGGGTGTTGATGTGTGCGTGAAACAGCGGGGTGTTGGTTCTCTGCATGACACAGCGGGATGTTGATTCTGTGCGTGACACAGCGGGGTGTTCATTATGTGCGTCAAACAGCGGGGTGTTGATTCTGTGCGTGACACAGCGGGGTGTTGATTGTGTGCATGAAACAGTGGGTTGTTGATTGTGTGCGTGACACAGTGCGGTATTGATTGTGTGCGTGACACAGTGGTATGTTGATTCTGTGCGTGACACAGCGGGGTGCTGATTGTGTGCGTGAAACAGCGGGGTGTTGATTCAGTCCGTGAAACAGCCGTGTGTTGATTCTGTGCGTGACACAGTGGGGTGTCAATTGTGTGCGTCAAACAGCGGGGTGTTGATTGTGTGCGTGACACAGTGGAGTGTTGTTTCTGTGCCTGACACAGTGGGGTGTTGATTCTGTGAGTGAAACAGCGGGGTGTTGATTCTGTGCGTGACACAGCGGTGTGTTGATTGTGTGCGTGACACAGTGGGGTGTTGATTCTGTGTGTGACACAGTGGGGTGTTGATTCTGTGCGTGACACAGCAGGGTGTTGATTCTGTGCGTGAAATGGTGGGGTGTTGATTGTGTGCGTGACACAGCGGGGTGATGATTGTGTGCATGACACAGCGGGGTTTTGATTCTGTGCGTGACAGAGTGGGGTAATGATTCTGTGCTTGACACGGTGGGGTGTTGATTGTGTGCGTGAAACTCTGGGGTGTTCTGTGCATGACACAGCGGGGTGTTGATTCTGTGCATGAAACAGTGGGGTATTGATTGTGTGCGTGACACAGCCGGGTGTTGACTGTGTGCGTGAAACCGTGGGGTGTTGATTCTGAGCGTGAAACAGTGGGGTGATGATTGTGTGCTTGACACAGCGGTGTGTTGATTGTGTGCGTGACACAGTGTGGTCTTGATTGTGTGCATGAAACAGTGGGGTGTTCTGTGCATTACGCAGTGGGGTGTTGATTCTGTGCGTGATACAGCGGGGTGTTGATTGTGTGCTTGACACAGCGGTGTGTTGATTGTGTGCGTGACACAGTGTGGTCTTGATTGTGTGCATGAAACAGTGGGGTGTTCTGTGCATTACGCAGTGGGGTGTTGATTCTGTGCGTGATACAGCGGGGTGTTGATTGTGTGCGTGAAACAGCGGGGTGTTGATTGTGTGCATGACACAGCAGGGTGTTGATTCTGTGCGTGAAACAGCGGGGTGTTGATTGCGTGCGTGACACAGCGGGGTGATGATTGTGTGCATGACACAGCAGGGTGTTGATTCTGTGTGTGACAGAGTGGGGTATTGATTCTGTGCATGAAACAGTGGGGTGTTGATTGTGTGCATGACACAGCGGGGTGTTGATTCTGTGTGTGACAGAGTGGGGTGTTGATTCTGTGCATGAAACAGTGGGGCGTTGATTGTGTGCGTGACACAGTGGACTGTTGATTGTGTGCGTGAAACAGCAGTATGTTGATTGTATGCGTGAAACAGCGGGGTGCTGATTCTGTGCGTGACACAGTGGGGTGTTGATTGTGTGCGTGAAACAGCGGGGTATTGATTGTGTGCGTGACACCGTGGGGTCTGAATTCTGTGCGTGACACAGCGGGGTGTTGATTGTGTGCGTGACACAGCGGGGGGTTGATCGTGTGCGGGAAACAGCGAGGTGTTCATTGGGTGCGAGAAACAACGGTGTGTTCATTGTGTGCGTGAAACAGCGGGGTGTTGATTCTCTGTGTGACACAGCGGGGTGTTGATTCTGTGCATGAAACAGCGTGGTGTTGACTGTGTGCGTGAAACCGTGGGGTATTGATTCTGTGCATAACACAGCAGGGTGTTGATTCCGTGCGTGACGCAGTGGGGTGTTGATTGTGTGCGTGACACAGTGGGGTGTTGATTCTTTGCGTGACACAGTGGGGTATTGATTGTGTGCATGACACAGTGGGGTTTTGATCCTGTGCGTGACACAGCAGGGTGTTGATTCTGTGCGTGCCACAGCGGGGTGTTGATTCTTTGCGTGTAACAGCGGGGTGTTGATTGTGTGCATGACACAGTGTTGTGTTGATTGTGTGGGTTAAACAGTGGTGTGTTGATTCTGTGCGTGACACAGTGGGGTGTCGATTGTGGGCGTCAAACAGCGGGGTGTTGATTCTCTGTATGACACAGTGGGGTGATGATTGTGTGCGTGTCACAGCGAGGCGTTGATTCTGTGCGTGAGACAGTTGGGTGTTGATCGTGTGCATGACACAGTGGGGTTTTGATCCTGTGCGTGAAACAGTGGGCTGTTGATTCTGTGCGTGACACAACGGGGTGTTGATTCTGTGCATGAAACAGCGGGGTGTTGATTCGGTCCGTGAAACAGCCGTGTGTTGATTCTGTGCGTGACACAGTGAGGTGTCGATTGTGTGCGTCAAACAGCGGGGTGTTGATTCTGTGCATGACACAGTGGGGTGTTGATTCTGTGCATGAAACAGCGGGGTGTTGATTGTGTGCGTGAAACAGCGGGGTATTGATTCAGTCCGTGAAACAGCCGTGTGTTGATTCTGTGCGTGACACAGTGGGGTGTCGATTGTGTGCGTCAAACAGCGGGGTGTTGATTGTGTGTGTGAAACAGTGGTGTGTTGATTGTGTGTGTGACACAGTGGGGTGTTGATTGTGTTCGTGACACAGTGGAGTGTTGTTTCTGTGCCTGACACAGTGGGGTGTTGATTCTGTGCGTGAAACAGCGGGGTGTTGATTCTGTGCGTGACACAGCGGTGTGTTGATTGTGTGCGTGACACAGTGGGGTGTTGATTCTGTGTGTGACACAGCGGGGTGTTGATTCAGTGCGTGACACAGCATGGTGTTGATTCTGTGTGACACAGTGGGGTGTTGATTGTGTGCGTGACACAGTGGGGTGTTGATTCTGTGCGTGACACAGCAGTGTGTTGATTGTGTGCGTGACACAGTGGGGTGTTGATTCTGTGTGTGACACAGCGGGGTGTTGATTCTGTGTGTGACACAGCGGGGTGTTGATTCAGTGCGTGACACAGCATGGTGTTGATTCTGTGTGTGACACAGTGGGGTGTTGATTGTGTGCGTGACACAGTGGGGTGTTGATTCTGTGCGTGACAGAGTGGGGTATTGATTCTGTGCTTGACACGGTGGGGTGTCGATTGTGTGTGTGACACAGCGGAGTGTCGATTCTCTGCATGACACAGTGGGGTGTTGATTCCGTGCGTGAAACAGCGGGGTGTTGATTCAGTCCGTGAAACAGCCGTGTGTTGATTCTGTGCGTGACACAGTGGGGTGTCGATTGTGTGCGTCAAACAGCGGGGTGTTGATTGTGTGTGTGAAACAGTGGTGTGTTGATTGTGTGTGTGACACAGTGGGGTGTTGATTGTGTGCGTGACACAGTGGGGTGTTGATTCTGTGCGTGACACAGCGGTGTGTTGATTGTGTGCGTGACACAGTGGGGTGTTGATTCTGTGTGTGACACAGCGGGGTGTTGATTCAGTGCGTGACACAGCATGGTGTTGATTCTGTGTGTGACACAGTGGGGTGTTGATTGTGTGCGTGACACAGTGGGGTGTTGATTCTGTGCGTGACAGAGTGGGGTATTGATTCTGTGCTTGACACGGTGGGGTGTCGATTGTGTGCGTGACACAGCGGAGTGTCGATTCTCTGCATGACACAGTGGGGTGTTGATTCCGTGCGTGAAACAGCGGAGTGTTGATTCTGTGCGTGACACCGCCGTGTGTTGATTCTGTGCGTGACACAGTGGGGTGTCGATTGTGTGCGTCAAACAGCGGGGTGTTGATTGTGTGCGTGAAACAGAGGTGTGTTGATTGTGTGCGTGACACAGTGGGGTGTTGATTGTGTTCGTGACACAGAGGAGTGTTGTTTCTGTGCCTGACACAGTGGGGTGTTGATTCTGCGCGTGAAACAGCGGGGTATTGATTCTGTGCGTGACACAGCGGTGTGTTGATTGTGTGCGTGACACAGTGGGGTGTTGATTCTGTGTGTGACACAGCGGGGTGTTGATTCAGTGCGTGACACAGCATGGTGTTGATTCTGTGTGTGACACAGTGGGGTGTTGATTGTGTGCGTGACACAGTGGGGTGTTGATTCTGTGCGTGAACGAGCGGGGAGTTGATTGTGTGCGTGACACAGTGGTGTGTTGATTGTGTGCGCGTCACAGTGGGGTGTTGATTCTGTGTGTGACACAACGGGTTGTTGATTCTGTGCGTGAAACAGTGGGGTGTTGATTCGCTGCTTGAGACAGCGGAGTGTTGATTCTGTGCGTGACACAGTGGGGTGTTGATTCTGTGCGTGACACAGCAGGGTGTTGATTCTGTGCGTGAAATGGTGGGGTGTTGATTGTGTGCGTGACACAGCGGGGTGATGATTGTGTGCATGACACAGTGGGGTTTTGATTCTGTGCGTGACAGAGTGGGGTATTGATTCTGTGCTTGACACGGTGGGGTGTTGATTGTGTGCGTGAAACTCTGGGGTGTTCTGTGCATGACACAGCGGGGTGTTGATTCTGTGCATGAAACAGTGGGGTATTGATTGTGTGCGTGACACAGCCGGGTGTTGACTGTGTGCGTGAAACCGTGGGGTATTGATTCTGTGCATGACACAGCAGGGTGTTGATTCTGTGCGTGACACAGTGGGGTGTTGATTCTCTGTGTGACAAAGCGGGGTATTGATTCTCTGCGTGACACAGCGGGGTGTTGATTCTCTGCCTGAAACAGCGGGGTGTTGATTGTGTGCGTGACACAGCGGGGTGTTGATTCTTTGCGTGAAACAGTGGGGTGTTGATTCTGTGCTTGACACAGTGGGGTGTTGATTGTGTGCGTGAAACAGTGGGTTGTTGATTCTGTGCTTGACCCAGTGGGGTGTTGATTGTGTGCGTGACACAGTGGGGTGTTGATTGTGTGCGTGACACAGTGGGGTGTTGATTCTGTGCGTGACACAGCGGTGTGTTGATTGTGTGCGTGACACAGTGGGGTGTTGATTCTGTGTGTAACACAGCGGGGTGTTGATTCTGTGTGTGACACAGCGGGGTGTTGATTCAGTGCGTGACACAGCATGGTGTTGATTCTGTGTGTGACACAGTGGGGTGTTGATTGTGTGCGTGACACAGTGGGGTGTTGATTCTGTGCGTGACAGAGTGGGGTATTGATTCTGTGCTTGACACGGTGGGGTGTCGATTGTGTGCGTGACACAGCGGAGTGTCGATTCTCTGCATGACACAGTGGGGTGTTGATTCCGTGCGTGAAACAGCGGGGTGTTGATTCAGTCCGTGAAACAGCCGTGTGTTGATTCTGTGCGTGACACAGTGGGGTGTCGATTGTGTGCGTCAAACAGCGGGGTGTTGATTGTGTGTGTGAAACAGTGGTGTGTTGATTGTGTGTGTGACACAGTGGGGTGTTGATTGTGTGCGTGACACAGTGGGGTGTTGATTCTGTGCGTGACACAGCGGTGTGTTGATTGTGTGCGTGACACAGTGGGGTGTTGATTCTGTGTGTGACACAGCGGGGTGTTGATTCTGTGTGTGACACAGCGGGGTGTTGATTCAGTGCGTGACACAGCATGGTGTTGATTCTGTGTGTGACACAGTGGGGTGTTGATTGTGTGCGTGACACAGTGGGGTGTTGATTCTGTGCGTGACAGAGTGGGGTATTGATTCTGTGCTTGACACGGTGGGGTGTCGATTGTGTGCGTGACACAGCGGAGTGTCGATTCTCTGCATGACACAGTGGGGTGTTGATTCCGTGCGTGAAACAGCGGAGTGTTGATTCTGTGCGTGACACCGCCGTGTGTTGATTCTGTGCGTGACACAGTGGGGTGTCGATTGTGTGCGTCAAACAGCGGGGTGTTGATTGTGTGCGTGAAACAGTGGTGTGTTGATTGTGTGCGTGACACAGTGGGGTGTTGATTGTGTTCGTGACACAGAGGAGTGTTGTTTCTGTGCCTGACACAGTGGGGTGTTGATTCTGTGCGTGAAACAGCGGGGTATTGATTCTGTGCGTGACACAGCGGTGTGTTGATTGTGTGCGTGACACAGTGGGGTGTTGATTCTGTGTGTGACACAGCGGGGTGTTGATTCAGTGCGTGACACAGCATGGTGTTGATTCTGTGTGTGACACAGTGGGGTGTTGATTGTGTGCGTGACACAGTGGGGTGTTGATTCTGTGCGTGAACGAGCGGGGAGTTGATTGTGTGCGTGACACAGTGGTGTGTTGATTGTGTGCGCGTCACAGTGGGGTGTTGATTCTGTGTGTTACACAACGGGTTGTTGATTCTGTGCGTGAAACAGTGGGGTGTTGATTCGCTGCTTGAGACAGCGGAGTGTTGATTCTGTGCGTGACACAGTGGGGTGTTGATTCTGTGCGTGACACAGCAGGGTGTTGATTCTGTGCGTGAAATGGTGGGGTGTTGATTGTGTGCGTGACACAGCGGGGTGATGATTGTGTGCATGACACAGCGGGGTTTTGATTCTGTGCGTGACAGAGTGGGGTATTGATTCTGTGCTTGACACGGTGGGGTGTTGATTGTGTGCGTGAAACTCTGGGGTGTTCTGTGCATGACACAGCGGGGTGTTGATTCTGTGCATGAAACAGTGGGGTATTGATTGTGTGCGTGACACAGCCGGGTGTTGACTGTGTGCGTGAAACCGTGGGGTATTGATTCTGTGCATGACACAGCAGGGTTTTGATTCCGTGCGTGACGCAGTGGGGTGTAGATTGTGTGCGTGACACAGCAGGGAGTTGATTCTGTGCGTGACACAGTGGGGTTTTGATCCTGTGCGTGAAACAGTGGGCTGTTGATTCTGTGCGTGACACAACTGGGTGTTGATTCTGTGCATGAAACAGCGGGGTGTTGATTCGGTCCGTGAAACAGCCGTGTGTTGATTCTGTGCGTGACACAGTGGGGTGTCGATTGTGTGCGTCAAACAGCGGGGTGTTGATTCTGTGCATGACACAGTGGGGTGTTGATTCTGTGCATGAAACAGCGGGGTGTTGATTGTGTGCGTGAAACAGCGGGGTGTTGATTCTGTGCGTGACACAGTGGTGTGTTGATTGTATGCGTGACACAGTGGGGTGTTGATTCTGTGCGTGACACAGTGGTGTGTTGATTGTATGCGTGACACAGTGGGGTGTTGATTCAGTGCGTGACACAGCATGGTGTTGATTCTGTGTGTGACACAGTGGGGTGTTGATTGTGTGCGTGACACAGTGGGGTGTTGATTCTGTGCGTGACCCAGCGGGGAGTTGATTGTGTGCGTGACACAGTGGTGTGTTGATTGTGTGCGCGTCACAGTGGGGTGTTGATTCTGTGTGTGACACAACGGGTTGTTGATTCTGTGCGTGAAACAGTGGGGTGTTGATTCGCTGCTTGACACAGCAGAGTGTTGATTCTGTGCGTGACACAGTGGGGTGTTGATTCTGTGCGTGACACAGCAGGGTGTTGATTCTGTGCGTGAAATGGTGGGGTGTTGATTGTGTGCGTGACACAGCGGGGTGATGATTGTGTGCATGACACAGCGGGGTTTTGATTCTGTGCGTGACAGAGTGGGGTAATGATTCTGTGCTTGACACGGTGGGGTGTTGATTGTGTGCGTGAAACTCTGGGGTGTTCTGTGCATGACACAGCGGGGTGTTGATTCTGTGCATGAAACAGTGGGGTATTGATTGTGTGCGTGACACAGCCGGGTGTTGACTGTGTGCGTGAAACCGTGGGGTGTTGATTCTGAGCGTGAAACAGTGGGGTGATGATTGTGTGCTTGACACAGCGGTGTGTTGATTGTGTGCGTGACACAGTGTGGTCTTGATTGTGTGCATGAAACAGTGGGGTGTTCTGTGCATTACGCAGTGGGGTGTTGATTCTGTGCGTGATACAGCGGGGTGTTGATTGTGTGCTTGACACAGCGGTGTGTTGATTGTGTGCGTGACACAGTGTGGTCTTGATTGTGTGCATGAAACAGTGGGGTGTTCTGTGCATTACGCAGTGGGGTGTTGATTCTGTGCGTGATACAGCGGGGTGTTGATTGTGTGCGTGAAACAGCGGGGTGTTGATTGTGTGCATGACACAGCAGGGTGTTGATTCTGTGCGTGAAACAGCGGGGTGTTGATTGCGTGCGTGACACAGCGGGGTGATGATTGTGTGCATGACACAGCAGGGTGTTGATTCTGTGTGTGACAGAGTGGGGTATTGATTCTGTGCATGAAACAGTGGGGTGTTGATTGTGTGCATGACACAGCGGGGTGTTGATTCTGTGTGTGACAGAGTGGGGTGTTGATTCTGTGCATGAAACAGTGGGGCGTTGATTGTGTGCGTGACACAGTGGACTGTTGATTGTGTGCGTGAAACAGCAGTATGTTGATTGTATGCGTGAAACAGCGGGGTGCTGATTCTGTGCGTGACACAGTGGGGTGTTGATTGTGTGCGTGAAACAGCGGGGTATTGATTGTGTGCGTGACACCGTGGGGTCTGAATTCTGTGCGTGACACAGCGGGGTGTTGATTGTGTGCGTGACACAGCGGGGGGTTGATCGTGTGCGGGAAACAGCGAGGTGTTCATTGGGTGCGAGAAACAACGGTGTGTTCATTGTGTGCGTGAAACAGCGGGGTGTTGATTCTCTGTGTGACACAGCGGGGTGTTGATTCTGTGCATGAAACAGCGTGGTGTTGACTGTGTGCGTGAAACCGTGGGGTATTGATTCTGTGCATAACACAGCAGGGTGTTGATTCCGTGCGTGACGCAGTGGGGTGTTGATTGTGTGCGTGACACAGTGGGGTGTTGATTCTTTGCGTGACACAGTGGGGTATTGATTGTGTGCATGACACAGTGGGGTTTTGATCCTGTGCGTGACACAGCAGGGTGTTGATTCTGTGCGTGCCACAGCGGGGTGTTGATTGTGTGCGTGAAACAGTGGTGTGTTGATTGTGTGCGTGACACAGTGGGGTGTTGATTGTGTTCGTGACACAGAGGAGTGTTGTTTCTGTGCCTGACACAGTGGGGTGTTGATTCTGTGCGTGAAACAGCGGGGTATTGATTCTGTGCGTGACACAGCGGTGTGTTGATTGTGTGCGTGACACAGTGGGGTGTTGATTCTGTGTGTGACACAGCGGGGTGTTGATTCAGTGCGTGACACAGCATGGTGTTGATTCTGTGTGTGACACAGTGGGGTGTTGATTGTGTGCGTGACACAGTGGGGTGTTGATTCTGTGCGTGAACGAGCGGGGAGTTGATTGTGTGCGTGACACAGTGGTGTGTTGATTGTGTGCGCGTCACAGTGGGGTGTTGATTCTGTGTGTTACACAACGGGTTGTTGATTCTGTGCGTGAAACAGTGGGGTGTTGATTCGCTGCTTGAGACAGCGGAGTGTTGATTCTGTGCGTGACACAGTGGGGTGTTGATTCTGTGCGTGACACAGCAGGGTGTTGATTCTGTGCGTGAAATGGTGGGGTGTTGATTGTGTGCGTGACACAGCGGGGTGATGATTGTGTGCATGACACAGCGGGGTTTTGATTCTGTGCGTGACAGAGTGGGGTATTGATTCTGTGCTTGACACGGTGGGGTGTTGATTGTGTGCGTGAAACTCTGGGGTGTTCTGTGCATGACACAGCGGGGTGTTGATTCTGTGCATGAAACAGTGGGGTATTGATTGTGTGCGTGACACAGCCGGGTGTTGACTGTGTGCGTGAAACCGTGGGGTATTGATTCTGTGCATGACACAGCAGGGTTTTGATTCCGTGCGTGACGCAGTGGGGTGTAGATTGTGTGCGTGACACAGCAGGGAGTTGATTCTGTGCGTGACACAGTGGGGTTTTGATCCTGTGCGTGAAACAGTGGGCTGTTGATTCTGTGCGTGACACAACTGGGTGTTGATTCTGTGCATGAAACAGCGGGGTGTTGATTCGGTCCGTGAAACAGCCGTGTGTTGATTCTGTGCGTGACACAGTGGGGTGTCGATTGTGTGCGTCAAACAGCGGGGTGTTGATTCTGTGCATGACACAGTGGGGTGTTGATTCTGTGCATGAAACAGCGGGGTGTTGATTGTGTGCGTGAAACAGCGGGGTGTTGATTCTGTGCGTGACACAGTGGTGTGTTGATTGTATGCGTGACACAGTGGGGTGTTGATTCTGTGCGTGACACAGTGGTGTGTTGATTGTATGCGTGACACAGTGGGGTGTTGATTCAGTGCGTGACACAGCATGGTGTTGATTCTGTGTGTGACACAGTGGGGTGTTGATTGTGTGCGTGACACAGTGGGGTGTTGATTCTGTGCGTGACCCAGCGGGGAGTTGATTGTGTGCGTGACACAGTGGTGTGTTGATTGTGTGCGCGTCACAGTGGGGTGTTGATTCTGTGTGTGACACAACGGGTTGTTGATTCTGTGCGTGAAACAGTGGGGTGTTGATTCGCTGCTTGACACAGCAGAGTGTTGATTCTGTGCGTGACACAGTGGGGTGTTGATTCTGTGCGTGACACAGCAGGGTGTTGATTCTGTGCGTGAAATGGTGGGGTGTTGATTGTGTGCGTGACACAGCGGGGTGATGATTGTGTGCATGACACAGCGGGGTTTTGATTCTGTGCGTGACAGAGTGGGGTAATGATTCTGTGCTTGACACGGTGGGGTGTTGATTGTGTGCGTGAAACTCTGGGGTGTTCTGTGCATGACACAGCGGGGTGTTGATTCTGTGCATGAAACAGTGGGGTATTGATTGTGTGCGTGACACAGCCGGGTGTTGACTGTGTGCGTGAAACCGTGGGGTGTTGATTCTGAGCGTGAAACAGTGGGGTGATGATTGTGTGCTTGACACAGCGGTGTGTTGATTGTGTGCGTGACACAGTGTGGTCTTGATTGTGTGCATGAAACAGTGGGGTGTTCTGTGCATTACGCAGTGGGGTGTTGATTCTGTGCGTGATACAGCGGGGTGTTGATTGTGTGCTTGACACAGCGGTGTGTTGATTGTGTGCGTGACACAGTGTGGTCTTGATTGTGTGCATGAAACAGTGGGGTGTTCTGTGCATTACGCAGTGGGGTGTTGATTCTGTGCGTGATACAGCGGGGTGTTGATTGTGTGCGTGAAACAGCGGGGTGTTGATTGTGTGCATGACACAGCAGGGTGTTGATTCTGTGCGTGAAACAGCGGGGTGTTGATTGCGTGCGTGACACAGCGGGGTGATGATTGTGTGCATGACACAGCAGGGTGTTGATTCTGTGTGTGACAGAGTGGGGTATTGATTCTGTGCATGAAACAGTGGGGTGTTGATTGTGTGCATGACACAGCGGGGTGTTGATTCTGTGTGTGACAGAGTGGGGTGTTGATTCTGTGCATGAAACAGTGGGGCGTTGATTGTGTGCGTGACACAGTGGACTGTTGATTGTGTGCGTGAAACAGCAGTATGTTGATTGTATGCGTGAAACAGCGGGGTGCTGATTCTGTGCGTGACACAGTGGGGTGTTGATTGTGTGCGTGAAACAGCGGGGTATTGATTGTGTGCGTGACACCGTGGGGTCTGAATTCTGTGCGTGACACAGCGGGGTGTTGATTGTGTGCGTGACACAGCGGGGGGTTGATCGTGTGCGGGAAACAGCGAGGTGTTCATTGGGTGCGAGAAACAACGGTGTGTTCATTGTGTGCGTGAAACAGCGGGGTGTTGATTCTCTGTGTGACACAGCGGGGTGTTGATTCTGTGCATGAAACAGCGTGGTGTTGACTGTGTGCGTGAAACCGTGGGGTATTGATTCTGTGCATAACACAGCAGGGTGTTGATTCCGTGCGTGACGCAGTGGGGTGTTGATTGTGTGCGTGACACAGTGGGGTGTTGATTCTTTGCGTGACACAGTGGGGTATTGATTGTGTGCATGACACAGTGGGGTTTTGATCCTGTGCGTGACACAGCAGGGTGTTGATTCTGTGCGTGCCACAGCGGGGTGTTGATTCTTTGCGTGTAACAGCGGGGTGTTGATTGTGTGCATGACACAGTGTTGTGTTGATTGTGTGGGTTAAACAGTGGTGTGTTGATTCTGTGCGTGACACAGTGGGGTGTCAATTGTGGGCGTCAAACAGCGGGGTGTTGATTCTCTGTATGACACAGTGGGGTGATGATTGTGTGCGTGTCACAGCGAGGCGTTGATTCTGTGCGTGAGACAGTTGGGTGTTGATCGTGTGCATGACACAGTGGGGTTTTGATCCTGTGCGTGAAACAGTGGGCTGTTGATTCTGTGCGTGACACAACGGGGTGTTGATTCTGTGCATGAAACAGCGGGGTGTTGATTCGGTCCGTGAAACAGCCGTGTGTTGATTCTGTGCGTGACACAGTGAGGTGTCGATTGTGTGCGTCAAACAGCGGGGTGTTGATTCTGTGCATGACACAGTGGGGTGTTGATTCTGTGCATGAAACAGCGGGGTGTTGATTGTGTGCGTGAAACAGCGGGGTGTTGATTCAGTCCGTGAAACAGCCGTGTGTTGATTCTGTGCGTGACACAGTGGGGTGTCGATTGTGTGCGTCAAACAGCGGGGTGTTGATTGTGTGTGTGAAACAGTGGTGTGTTGATTGTGTGTGTGACACAGTGGGGTGTTGATTGTGTTCGTGACACAGTGGAGTGTTGTTTCTGTGCCTGACACAGTGGGGTGTTGATTCTGTGCGTGAAACAGCGGGGTGTTGATTCTGTGCGTGACACAGCGGTGTGTTGATTGTGTGCGTGACACAGTGGGGTGTTGATTCTGTGTGTGACACAGCGGGGTGTTGATTCAGTGCGTGACACAGCATGGTGTTGATTCTGTGTGACACAGTGGGGTGTTGATTGTGTGCGTGACACAGTGGGGTGTTGATTCTGTGCGTGACACAGCGGTGTGTTGATTGTGTGCGTGACACAGTGGGGTGTTGATTCTGTGTGTGACACAGCGGGGTGTTGATTCTGTGTGTGACACAGCGGGGTGTTGATTCAGTGCGTGACACAGCATGGTGTTGATTCTGTGTGTGACACAGTGGGGTGTTGATTGTGTGCGTGACACAGTGGGGTGTTGATTCTGTGCGTGACAGAGTGGGGTATTGATTCTGTGCTTGACACGGTGGGGTGTCGATTGTGTGCGTGACACAGCGGAGTGTCGATTCTCTGCATGACACAGTGGGGTGTTGATTCCGTGCGTGAAACAGCGGGGTGTTGATTCAGTCCGTGAAACAGCCGTGTGTTGATTCTGTGCGTGACACAGTGGGGTGTCAATTGTGTGCGTCAAACAGCGGGGTGTTGATTGTGTGTGTGAAACAGTGGTGTGTTGATTGTGTGTGTGACACAGTGGGGTGTTGATTGTGTGCGTGACACAGTGGGGTGTTGATTCTGTGCGTGACACAGCGGTGTGTTGATTGTGTGCGTGACACAGTGGGGTGTTGATTCTGTGTGTGACACAGCGGGGTGTTGATTCTGTGTGTGACACAGCGGGGTGTTGATTCAGTGCGTGACACAGCATGGTGTTGATTCTGTGTGTGACACAGTGGGGTGTTGATTGTGTGCGTGACACAGTGGGGTGTTGATTCTGTGCGTGACAGAGTGGGGTATTGATTCTGTGCTTGACACGGTGGGGTGTCGATTGTGTGCGTGACACAGCGGAGTGTCGATTCTCTGCATGACACAGTGGGGTGTTGATTCCGTGCGTGAAACAGCGGAGTGTTGATTCTGTGCGTGACACCGCCGTGTGTTGATTCTGTGCGTGACACAGTGGGGTGTCGATTGTGTGCGTCAAACAGCGGGGTGTTGATTGTGTGCGTGAAACAGTGGTGTGTTGATTGTGTGCGTGACACAGTGGGGTGTTGATTGTGTTCGTGACACAGAGGAGTGTTGTTTCTGTGCCTGACACAGTGGGGTGTTGATTCTGTGCGTGAAACAGCGGGGTATTGATTCTGTGCGTGACACAGCGGTGTGTTGATTGTGTGCGTGACACAGTGGGGTGTTGATTCTGTGTGTGACACAGCGGGGTGTTGATTCAGTGCGTGACACAGCATGGTGTTGATTCTGTGTGTGACACAGTGGGGTGTTGATTGTGTGCGTGACACAGTGGGGTGTTGATTCTGTGCGTGAACGAGCGGGGAGTTGATTGTGTGCGTGACACAGTGGTGTGTTGATTGTGTGCGCGTCACAGTGGGGTGTTGATTCTGTGTGTGACACAACGGGTTGTTGATTCTGTGCGTGAAACAGTGGGGTGTTGATTCGCTGCTTGAGACAGCGGAGTGTTGATTCTGTGCGTGACACAGTGGGGTGTTGATTCTGTGCGTGACACAGCAGGGTGTTGATTCTGTGCGTGAAATGGTGGGGTGTTGATTGTGTGCGTGACACAGCGGGGTGATGATTGTGTGCATGACACAGCGGGGTTTTGATTCTGTGCGTGACAGAGTGGGGTATTGATTCTGTGCTTGACACGGTGGGGTGTTGATTGTGTGCGTGAAACTCTGGGGTGTTCTGTGCATGACACAGCGGGGTGTTGATTCTGTGCATGAAACAGTGGGGTATTGATTGTGTGCGTGACACAGCCGGGTGTTGACTGTGTGCGTGAAACCGTGGGGTATTGATTCTGTGCATGACACAGCAGGGTGTTGATTCCGTGCGTGACGCAGTGGGGTGTAGATTGTGTGCGTGACACAGCAGGGAGTTGATTCTGTGCGTGACACAGTGGGGTTTTGATCCTGTGCGTGAAACAGTGGGCTGTTGATTCTGTGCGTGACACAACTGGGTGTTGATTCTGTGCATGAAACAGCGGGGTGTTGATTCGGTCCGTGAAACAGCCGTGTGTTGATTCTGTGCGTGACACAGTGGGGTGTCGATTGTGTGCGTCAAACAGCGGGGTGTTGATTCTGTGCATGACACAGTGGGGTGTTGATTCTGTGCATGAAACAGCGGGGTGTTGATTGTGTGCGTGAAACAGCGGGGTGTTGATTCTGTGCGTGACACAGTGGTGTGTTGATTGTATGCGTGACACAGTGGGGTGTTGATTCTGTGCGTGACACAGTGGTGTGTTGATTGTATGCGTGACACAGTGGGGTGTTGATTCAGTGCGTGACACAGCATGGTGTTGATTCTGTGTGTGACACAGTGGGGTGTTGATTGTGTGCGTGACACAGTGGGGTGTTGATTCTGTGCGTGACCCAGCGGGGAGTTGATTGTGTGCGTGACACAGTGGTGTGTTGATTGTGTGCGCGTCACAGTGGGGTGTTGATTCTGTGCGTGACACAGCAGGGTGTTGATTCTGTGCGTGAAATGGTGGGGTGTTGATTGTGTGCGTGACACAGCGGGGTGATGATTGTGTGCATGACACAGCGGGGTTTTGATTCTGTGCGTGACAGAGTGGGGTAATGATTCTGTGCTTGACACGGTGGGGTGTTGATTGTGTGCGTGAAACTCTGGGGTGTTCTGTGCATGACACAGCGGGGTGTTGATTCTGTGCATGAAACAGTGGGGTATTGATTGTGTGCGTGACACAGCCGGGTGTTGACTGTGTGCGTGAAACCGTGGGGTGTTGATTCTGAGCGTGAAACAGTGGGGTGATGATTGTGTGCTTGACACAGCGGTGTGTTGATTGTGTGCGTGACACAGTGTGGTCTTGATTGTGTGCATGAAACAGTGGGGTGTTCTGTGCATTACGCAGTGGGGTGTTGATTCTGTGCGTGATACAGCGGGGTGTTGATTGTGTGCTTGACACAGCGGTGTGTTGATTGTGTGCGTGACACAGTGTGGTCTTGATTGTGTGCATGAAACAGTGGGGTGTTCTGTGCATTACGCAGTGGGGTGTTGATTCTGTGCGTGATACAGCGGGGTGTTGATTGTGTGCGTGAAACAGCGGGGTGTTGATTGTGTGCATGACACAGCAGGGTGTTGATTCTGTGCGTGAAACAGCGGGGTGTTGATTGCGTGCGTGACACAGCGGGGTGATGATTGTGTGCATGACACAGCAGGGTGTTGATTCTGTGTGTGACAGAGTGGGGTATTGATTCTGTGCATGAAACAGTGGGGTGTTGATTGTGTGCATGACACAGCGGGGTGTTGATTCTGTGCGTGAAATGGTGGGGTGTTGATTGTGTGCGTGACACAGCGGGGTGATGATTGTGTGCATGACACAGCGGGGTTTTGATTCTGTGCGTGACAGAGTGGGGTATTGATTCTGTGCTTGACACGGTGGGGTGTTGATTGTGTGCGTGAAACTCTGGGGTGTTCTGTGCATGACACAGCGGGGTGTTGATTCTGTGCATGAAACAGTGGGGTATTGATTGTGTGCGTGACACAGCCGGGTGTTGACTGTGTGCGTGAAACCGTGGGGTATTGATTCTGTGCATGACACAGCAGGGTGTTGATTCCGTGCGTGACGCAGTTGGGTGTAGATTGTGTGCGTGACACAGCAGGGAGTTGATTCTGTGCGTGACACAGTGGGGTTTTGATCCTGTGCGTGAAACAGTGGGCTGTTGATTCTGTGCGTGACACAACTGGGTGTTGATTCTGTGCATGAAACAGCGGGGTGTTGATTCGGTCCGTGAAACAGCCGTGTGTTGATTCTGTGCGTGACACAGTGGGGTGTCGATTGTGTGCGTCAAACAGCGGGGTGTTGATTCTGTGCATGACACAGTGGGGTGTTGATTCTGTGCATGAAACAGCGGGGTGTTGATTGTGTGCGTGAAACAGCGGGGTGTTGATTCTGTGCGTGACACAGTGGTGTGTTGATTGTATGCGTGACACAGTGGGGTGTTGATTCTGTGCGTGACACAGTGGTGTGTTGATTGTATGCGTGACACAGTGGGGTGTTGATTCAGTGCGTGACACAGCATGGTGTTGATTCTGTGTGTGACACAGTGGGGTGTTGATTGTGTGCGTGACACAGTGGGGTGTTGATTCTGTGCGTGACCCAGCGGGGAGTTGATTGTGTGCGTGACACAGTGGTGTGTTGATTGTGTGCGCGTCACAGTGGGGTGTTGATTCTGTGTGTGACACAACGGGTTGTTGATTCTGTGCGTGAAACAGTGGGGTGTTGATTCGCTGCTTGACACAGCGGAGTGTTGATTCTGTGCGTGACACAGTGGGGTGTTGATTCTGTGCGTGACACAGCAGGGTGTTGATTCTGTGCGTGAAATGGTGGGGTGTTGATTGTGTGCGTGACACAGCGGGGTGATGATTGTGTGCATGACACAGCGGGGTTTTGATTCTGTGCGTGACAGAGTGGGGTAATAATTCTGTGCTTGACACGGTGGGGTGTTGATTGTGTGCGTGAAACTCTGGGGTGTTCTGTGCATGACACAGCGGGGTGTTGATTCTGTGCATGAAACAGTGGGGTATTGATTGTGTGCGTGACACAGCCGGGTGTTGACTGTGTGCGTGAAACCGTGGGGTGTTGATTCTGAGCGTGAAACAGTGGGGTGATGATTGTGTGCTTGACACAGCGGTGTGTTGATTGTGTGCGTGACACAGTGTGGTCTTGATTGTGTGCATGAAACAGTGGGGTGTTCTGTGCATTACGCAGTGGGGTGTTGATTCTGTGCGTGATACAGCGGGGTGTTGATTGTGTGCGTGAAACAGCGGGGTGTTGATTGTGTGCATGACACAGCAGGGTGTTGATTCTGTGCGTGAAACAGCGGGGTGTTGATTGCGTGCGTGACACAGCGGGGTGATGATTGTGTGCATGACACAGCAGGGTGTTGATTCTGTGTGTGACAGAGTGGGGTATTGATTCTGTGCATGAAACAGTGGGGTGTTGATTGTGTGCATGACACAGCGGGGTGTTGATTCTGTGTGTGACAGAGTGGGGTGTTGATTCTGTGCATGAAACAGTGGGGCGTTGATTGTGTGCGTGACACAGTGGACTGTTGATTGTGTGCGTGAAACAGCAGTATGTTGATTGTATGCGTGAAACAGCGGGGTGCTGATTCTGTGCGTGACACAGTGGGGTGTTGATTGTGTGCGTGAAACAGCGGGGTATTGATTGTGTGCGTGACACCGTGGGGTCTGAATTCTGTGCGTGACACAGCGGGGTGTTGATTGTGTGCGTGACACAGCGGGGGGTTGATCGTGTGCGGGAAACAGCGAGGTGTTCATTGGGTGCGAGAAACAACGGTGTGTTCATTGTGTGCGTGAAACAGCGGGGTGTTGATTCTCTGTGTGACACAGCGGGGTGTTGATTCTGTGCATGAAACAGCGTGGTGTTGACTGTGTGCGTGAAACCGTGGGGTATTGATTCTGTGCATAACACAGCAGGGTGTTGATTCCGTGCGTGACGCAGTGGGGTGTTGATTGTGTGCGTGACACAGTGGGGTGTTGATTCTTTGCGTGACACAGTGGGGTATTGATTGTGTGCATGACACAGTGGGGTTTTGATCCTGTGCGTGACACAGCAGGGTGTTGATTCTGTGCGTGCCACAGCGGGGTGTTGATTCTTTGCGTGTAACAGCGGGGTGTTGATTGTGTGCATGACACAGTGTTGTGTTGATTGTGTGGGTTAAACAGTGGTGTGTTGATTCTGTGCGTGACACAGTGGGGTGTCGATTGTGGGCGTCAAACAGCGGGGTGTTGATTCTCTGTATGACACAGTGGGGTGATGATTGTGTGCGTGTCACAGCGAGGCGTTGATTCTGTGCGTGAGACAGTTGGGTGTTGATCGTGTGCATGACACAGTGGGGTTTTAATTCTGTGCGTGAAACAGTGGGCTGTTGATTCTGTGCGTGACACAACGGGGTGTTGATTCTGTGCATGAAACAGCGGGGTGTTGATTCGGTCCGTGAAACAGCCGTGTGTTGATTCTGTGCGTGACACAGTGAGTTGTCGATTGTGTGCGTCAAACAGCGGGGTGTTGATTCTGTGCATGACACAGTGGGGTGTTGATTCTGTGCATGAAACAGCGGGGTGTTGATTGTGTGCGTGAAACAGCGGGGTGTTGATTCAGTCCGTGAAACAGCCGTGTGTTGATTCTGTGCGTGACACAGTGGGGTGTCGATTGTGTGCGTCAAACAGCGGGGTGTTGATTGTGTGTGTGAAACAGTGGTGTGTTGATTGTGTGTGTGACACAGTGGGGTGTTGATTGTGTTCGTGACACAGTGGAGTGTTGTTTCTGTGCCTGACACAGTGGGGTGTTGATTCTGTGCGTGAAACAGCGGGGTGTTGATTCTGTGCGCGACACAGCGGTGTGTTGATTGTGTGCGTGACACAGTGGGGTGTTGATTCTGTGTGTGACACAGCGGGGTGTTGATTCAGTGCGTGACACAGCATGGTGTTGATTCTGTGTGACACAGTGGGGTGTTGATTGTGTGCGTGACACAGTGGGGTGTTGATTCTGTGCGTGACACAGCAGTGTGTTGATTGTGTGCGTGACACAGTGGGGTGTTGATTCTGTGTGTGACACAGCGGGGTGTTGATTCAGTGCGTGACACAGCATGGTGTTGATTCTGTGTGTGACACAGTGGGGTGTTGATTGTGTGCGTGACACAGTGGGGTGTTGATTCTGTGCGTGACAGAGTGGGGTATTGATTCTGTGCTTGACACGGTGGGGTGTCGATTGTGTGCGTGACACAGCGGAGTGTCGATTCTCTGCATGACACAGTGGGGTGTTGATTCCGTGCGTGAAACAGCGGAGTGTTGATTCTGTGCGTGACACCGCCGTGTGTTGATTCTGTGCGTGACACAGTGGGGTGTCGATTGTGTGCGTCAAACAGCGGGGTGTTGATTGTGTGCGTGAAACAGTGGTGTGTTGATTGTGTGCGTGACACAGTGGGGTGTTGATTGTGTTCGTGACACAGAGGAGTGTTGTTTCTGTGCCTGACACAGTGGGGTGTTGATTGTGTGCGCGTCACAGTGGGGTGTTGATTCTGTGTGTGACACAACGGGTTGTTGATTCTGTGCGTGAAACAGTGGGGTGTTGATTCGCTGCTTGAGACAGCGGAGTGTTGATTCTGTGCGTGACACAGTGGGGTGTTGATTCTGTGCGTGACACAGCAGGGTGTTGATTCTGTGCGTGAAATGGTGGGGTGTTGATTGTGTGCGTGACACAGCGGGGTTTTGATTCTGTGCGTGACAGAGTGGGGTATTGATTCTGTGCTTGACACGGTGGGGTGTTGATTGTGTGCGTGAAACTCTGGGGTGTTCTGTGCATGACACAGCGGGGTGTTGATTCTGTGCATGAAACAGTGGGGTATTGATTGTGTGCGTGACACAGCCGGGTGTTGACTGTGTGCGTGAAACCGTGGGGTATTGATTCTGTGCATGACACAGCAGGGTGTTGATTCCGTGCGTGACGCAGTGGGGTGTAGATTGTGTGCGTGACACAGCAGGGAGTTGATTCTGTGCGTGACACAGTGGGGTTTTGATCCTGTGCGTGAAACAGTGGGCTGTTGATTCTGTGCGTGACACAACTGGGTGTTGATTCTGTGCATGAAACAGCGGGGTGTTGATTCGGTCCGTGAAACAGCCGTGTGTTGATTCTGTGCGTGACACAGTGGGGTGTCGATTGTGTGCGTCAAACAGCGGGGTGTTGATTCTGTGCATGACACAGTGGGGTGTTGATTCTGTGCATGAAACAGCGGGGTGTTGATTGTGTGCGTGAAACAGCGGGGTGTTGATTCTGTGCGTGACACAGTGGTGTGTTGATTGTATGCGTGACACAGTGGGGTGTTGATTCTGTGCGTGACACAGTGGTGTGTTGATTGTATGCGTGACACAGTGGGGTGTTGATTCAGTGCGTGACACAGCATGGTGTTGATTCTGTGTGTGACACAGTGGGGTGTTGATTGTGTGCGTGACACAGTGGGGTGTTGATTCTGTGCGTGACCCAGCGGGGAGTTGATTGTGTGCGTGACACAGTGGTGTGTTGATTGTGTGCGCGTCACAGTGGGGTGTTGATTCTGTGCATGACACAGCGGGGTGTTGATTCTGAGCCTGACACTGTGGGGTGTTGATTCAGTGCGTGACACAGTGGGGTGTTGATTGTGTGCATGACACAGTGGGGTGTTGATTGTGTAGGTGAAACAGCGGTGTGTTGATTCTGTGCGCGACATAGCGGGGTGTTGATTCTGTGCGTGACACAGTGGGGAGTTGATTGTGTGCATGACACAGTGGGGTGTTGATTGTGTGCGTGACACAGCGGGGTTTTGATTCTGTGCGTGACAGAGTGGGGTATTGATTCTGTGCTTGACACGGTGGGGTGTTGATTGTGTGCGTGAAACTCTGGGGTGTTCTGTGCATGACACAGCGGGGTGTTGATTCTGTGCATGAAACAGTGGGGTATTGATTGTGTGCGTGACACAGCCGGGTGTTGACTGTGTGCGTGAAACCGTGGGGTATTGATTCTGTGCATGACACAGCAGGGTGTTGATTCCGTGCGTGACGCAGTGGGGTGTAGATTGTGTGCGTGACACAGCAGGGAGTTGATTCTGTGCGTGACACAGTGGGGTTTTGATCCTGTGCGTGAAACAGTGGGCTGTTGATTCTGTGCGTGACACAACTGGGTGTTGATTCTGTGCATGAAACAGCGGGGTGTTGATTCGGTCCGTGAAACAGCCGTGTGTTGATTCTGTGCGTGACACAGTGGGGTGTCGATTGTGTGCGTCAAACAGCGGGGTGTTGATTCTGTGCATGACACAGTGGGGTGTTGATTCTGTGCATGAAACAGCGGGGTGTTGATTGTGTGCGTGAAACAGCGGGGTGTTGATTCTGTGCGTGACACAGTGGTGTGTTGATTGTATGCGTGACACAGTGGGGTGTTGATTCTGTGCGTGACACAGTGGTGTGTTGATTGTATGCGTGACACAGTGGGGTGTTGATTCAGTGCGTGACACAGCATGGTGTTGATTCTGTGTGTGACACAGTGGGGTGATGATTGTGTGCTTGACACAGCGGTGTGTTGATTGTGTGCGTAACACAGTGTGGTCTTGATTGTGTGCATGAAACAGTGGGGTGTTCTGTGCATTACGCAGTGGGGTGTTGATTCTGTGCGTGATACAGCGGGGTGTTGATTGTGTGCATGACACAGCAGGGTGTTGATTCTGTGTGTGACAGAGTGGGGTATTGATTCTGTGCGTGAAACAGCAGTATGTTGATTGTGTGCGTGAAACAGCGGGGTGCTGATTCTGTGCGTGACACAGTGGGGTGTTGATTGTGTGCGTGAAACAGCGGGGTATTGATTGTGTGCGTGACACCGTGGGGTGTGAATTCTGTGCGTGGAACAGCGGGGTGTTGATTGTGTGCGTGACACAGCGGGGGGTTGATCGTGTGCGAGAAACAGCGAGGTGTTCATTGGGTGCGAGAAACAGCGGTGTGTTCATTGTGTGTGTGAAACAGAGGGGTGTTCATTGTGTGCGTCAAACAGTAGTGTTTTGATTGTGTGCGTGACACAGGGGGGTGTTGCTTGTGTGCGTGAAACAGCTGGGTGTTGATTCTCTGTGTGACACAGCGGGGTGTTGATTCTGTGCATGAAACAGCGTGGTGTTGACTGTGTGCGTGAAACCGTGGGGTATTGATTCTGTGCATAACACAGCAGGGTGTTGATTCCGTGCGTGACGCAGTGGGGTGTTGATTGTGTGCGTGACACAGTGGGGTGTTGATTCTTTGCGTGACACAGTGGGGTATTGATTGTGTGCATGACACCGTGGGGTTTTGATCCTGTGCGTGGCACAGCAGGGTGTTGATTCTGTGCGTGACACAGCGGGGTGTTGATTCTTTGCGTGAAACAGTGGGTTGTTGATTCTGTGCGGGACACTGCGGGGTGTTGATTCTGTGCGTGAGAGAGTGGTGTATTGATTCTGTGCTTGACCCAGTGGGGTGTTGATTGTGTGCGTGAAACAGTGGGGTGTTCTGTGCATGACACAGCAGGGTGTTGATTCTGTGCATGAAACAGCGTGGTGTTGACTGTGTGCGTGAAACCGTGGGGTATTGATTCTGTGCATAACACAGCAGCGTGTTGATTCCGTGCGTGATGCAGTGGGGTGTTGATTGTGTGCGTGACACAGTGGGGTGTTGATTCTTTGCGTGACACAGTGGGGTGTTGATTCAGTGCGTGACACAGCATGGTGTTGATTCTGTGTGTGACACAGTGGGGTGATGATTGTGTGCTTGACACAGCGGTGTGTTGATTGTGTGCGTAACACAGTGTGGTCTTGATTGTGTGCATGAAACAGTGGGGTGTTCTGTGCATTACGCAGTGGGGTGTTGATTCTGTGCGTGATACAGCGGGGTGTTGATTGTGTGCATGACACAGCAGGGTGTTGATTCTGTGTGTGACAGAGTGGGGTATTGATTCTGTGCGTGAAACAGCAGTATGTTGATTGTGTGCGTGAAACAGCGGGGTGCTGATTCTGTGCGTGACACAGTGGGGTGTTGATTGTGTGCGTGAAACAGCGGGGTATTGATTGTGTGCGTGACACTGTGGGGTGTGAATTCTGTGCGTGGAACAGCGGGGTGTTGATTGTGTGCGTGACACAGCGGGGGGTTGATCGTGTGCGAGAAACAGCGAGGTGTTCATTGGGTGCGAGAAACAGCGGTGTGTTCATTGTGTGTGTGAAACAGAGGGGTGTTCATTGTGTGCGTCAAACAGTAGTGTTTTGATTGTGTGCGTGACACAGGGGGGTGTTGCTTGTGTGCGTGAAACAGCTGGGTGTTGATTCTCTGTGTGACACAGCGGGGTGTTGATTCTGTGCATGAAACAGCGTGGTGTTGACTGTGTGCGTGAAACCGTGGGGTATTGATTCTGTGCATAACACAGCAGGGTGTTGATTCCGTGCGTGACGCAGTGGGGTGTTGATTGTGTGCGTGACACAGTGGGGTGTTGATTCTTTGCGTGACACAGTGGGGTATTGATTGTGTGCATGACACCGTGGGGTTTTGATCCTGTGCGTGGCACAGCAGGGTGTTGATTCTGTGCGTGACACAGCGGGGTGTTGATTCTTTGCGTGAAACAGTGGGGTGTTGATTCTGTGCGGGACACTGCGGGGTGTTGATTCTGTGCGTGAGAGAGTGGTGTATTGATTCTGTGCTTGACCCAGTGGGGTGTTGATTGTGTGCGTGAA
Organism: Hypanus sabinus; assembly: GCF_030144855.1. Classification (NCBI taxonomy): domain Eukaryota; kingdom Metazoa; phylum Chordata; class Chondrichthyes; order Myliobatiformes; family Dasyatidae; genus Hypanus; species Hypanus sabinus. The sequence goes on from NC_082714.1 coordinate 82,827,120, forward strand.
ACAGTGGGGTGTTCTGTGCATGACACAGCAGGGTGTTGATTCTGTGCATGAAACAGCGTGGTGTTGACTGTGTGCGTGAAACCGTGGGGTATTGATTCTGTGCATAACACAGCAGCGTGTTGATTCCGTGCGTGATGCAGTGGGGTGTTGATTGTGTGCGTGACACAGTGGGGTGTTGATTCTTTGCGTGACACAGTGGGGTATTGATTGTGTGCATGACACAGTGGGGTTTTGATCCTGTGCGTGGCACAGCAGGGTGTTGATTCTGTGCGTGACACAGCGGGGTGTTGATTCTTTGCGTGAAACAGTGGGGTGTTGATTCTGTGCGGGACACTGCGGGGTGTTGATTCTGTGCGTGAGAGAGTGGTGTATTGATTCTGTGCTTGACCCAGTGGGGTGTTGATTGCGTGCGTGAAACACTGGGGTGTTCTGTGCATGACACAGCGGGGTGTTGATTCTGTGCATGAAACAGCGGGGTGTTGATTGTGTGCGTGAAATAGCGGGGTGTTGATTGTGTGCGAGAAACAGCGTTGTGTTGATTGTGTGCGTGAAACAGCGGGGTGTTTATTCTGTGAGTGAAACAGCGGGATGTTGATTGTGTGCGTGAAACAGCGGGGTGTTGGTTGTATGCGTGACACAGTGTGGTGTTGATTGTGTGGGTTAAACAGTGGTGTGTTGATTCTGTGCGTGACACAGTGGGGTGTTGATTGTGTGCGTGAAATAGCGGGGTGTTGATTGTGTGCGAGAAACAGCGTTGTGTTGATTGTGTGCGTGAAACAGCGGGGTGTTTATTCTGTGAGTGAAACAGCGGGATGTTGATTGTGTCCGTCAAACAGCGGGGTGTTGATTCTCTGTATGACACAGTGGGGTGTTGATTCCGTGCGTGAAACTGCGGAGTATTGATTGTGTGCGTGACACACGGGGGTATTGATGGTGTGCGTGACACAGAGCGTTGTTGATACTGTGCAGGAAACAGAGGGGTGTTGATTGTGTGCGTGACACAGCGGGGTGTCGATTCTCTGCATGACACAGTGGGGTGTTGATTCCGTGCGTGAAACAGCGGAGTGTTGATTCTGTGCGTGACACAGCAGAGTGTTGATTCTGTGCGTGACACAGTGGTGTGTTGATTCTGTGCATGACACAGCGGGGTGTTGATTGTGTGCGTGACACAGTGGGGTGTTGATTGTGTGCGTGACACAGTGGGGTGTTGATTCTGTGCATGAAACAGTGGGGTGTTGATTCTGTGCGTGAAACAGCAGTATGTTGATTGTGTGAGTGAAACAGCGGGGTGCTGATTCTGTGCGTGACACAGTGGGGTGTTGATTGTGTGCGTGAAACAGCGGGGTATTGATTGTGTGCGTGACACCGTGGGGTGTTGATTCTGTGCGTGAAACAGCAGTATGTTGATTGTGTGCGTGAAACAGCGGGGTGTTGATTCTGTGCGTGACACAGTGGGGTGTTGATTCTGTGCGTGAAACAGCAGTATGTTGATTGTGTGCGTGAAACAGCGGGGTGCTGATTCTGTGCGTGACACAGTGGGGTGTTGATTGTGTGCGTGAAACAGCGGGGTATTGATTGTGTGCGTGACACCGTGGGGTGTGAATTCTGTGCGTGACACAGCGGGGTGTTGATTGTGTGCGTGACACAGCGGGGGTTTGATCGTGTGCGGGAAACAGCGAGGTGTTCATTGGGTGCGAGAAACAGCGGTGTGTTCATTGTGTGTGTGAAACAGAGGGGTGTTCATTGTGTGCGTCAAACAGTAGTGTTTTGATTGTGTGCGTAACACAGGGGGGTGTTGATTGTGTGCGTGACACAGAGCGGTGTTGATTCTCTGCATGAAACAGTGGGGTGTTGATTGTGTGCATGACACAGTGGGGTGTGAATTCTGTGCGTCACACAGCGGGGTGTTGATTGTGTGCGTGAAACAGCGCGGTGTTGATTCTCTGTGTGACACAGCGGGGTGTTGATTCTGTGCATGAAACAGTGTGGTGTTGACTGTGTGCGTGAAACCGTGGGGTATTGATTCTGTGCATGACACAGCAGGGTGTTGATTCCGTGCGTGACGCAGTGGGGTGTTGATTGTGTGCGTGACACAGTGGGGTGTTGATTCTTTGCGTGACACAGTGGGGTATTGATTGTGTGCATGACACCGTGGGGTTTTGATCCTGTGCGTGGCACAGCAGGGTGTTGATTCTGTGCGTGACACAGCGGGGTGTTGATTCTTTGCGTGAAACAGTGGGGTGTTGATTCTGTGCGGGACACTGCGGGGTGTTGATTCTGTGCGTGAGAGAGTGGTGTATTGATTCTGTGCTTGACCCAGTGGGGTGTTGATTGCGTGCGTGAAACACTGGGGTGTTCTGTGCATGACACAGCGGGGTGTTGATTCTGTGCATGAAACAGCGGGGTGTTGATTGTGTGCGTGAAATAGCGGGGTGTTGATTGTGTGCGAGAAACAGCGGTGTGTTGATTGTGTGCGTGAAACAGCAGGGTGTTTATTCTGTGAGTGAAACAGCGGGATGTTGATTGTGTGCGTGAAACAGCGGGGTGTTGGTTGTATGCGTGACACAGTGTGGTGTTGATTGTGTGGGTTAAACAGTGGTGTGTTGATTCTGTGCGTGACACAGTGGGGTGTCGATTGTGTCCGTCAAACAGCGGGGTGTTGATTCTCTGTATGACACAGTGGGGTGTTGATTCCGTGCGTGAAATTGCGGAGTATTGATTGTGTGCGTGACACACGGGGGTATTGATTGTGTGCGTGACACAGAGCGTTGTTGATACTGTGCAGGAAACAGCGGGGTGTTGATTGTGTGCGTGAAACAGCGGGGTGTTGATTGTGTGCGTGACACTGTGTGGTGTAGATTCAGTGCGTGAAACAGCGGAGTGTCGATTGTGTGCGTGACACAGCGGGGTGTCGATTCTCTGCATGACACAGTGGGGTGTTGATTCCGTGCGTGAAACAGCGGAGTGTTGATTCTGTGCGTGACACAGCAGAGTGTTGATTCTGTGCGTGACACAGTGGTGTGTTGATTCTGTGCATGACACAGCGGGGTGTTGATTGTGTGCGTGACACAGTGGGGTGTTGATTGTGTGCGTGACACAGTGGGGTGTTGATTCTGTGCATGAAACAGTGGGGTGTTGATTCTGTGCGTGAAACAGCAGTATGTTGATTGTGTGCGTGAAACAGCGGGGTGCTGATTCTGTGCGTGACACAGTGGGGTGTTGATTGTGTGCGTGAAACAGCGGGGTATTGATTGTGTGCGTGACACCGTGGGGTGTTGATTCTGTGCGTGAAACAGCAGTATGTTGATTGTGTGCGTGAAACAGCGGGGTGTTGATTCTGTGCGTGACACAGTGGGGTGTTGATTCTGTGCGTGAAACAGCAGTATGTTGATTGTGTGCGTGAAACAGCGGGGTGCTGATTCTGTGCGTGACACAGTGGGGTGTTGATTGTGTGCGTGAAACAGCGGGGTATTGATTGTGTGCGTGACACCGTGGGGTGTGAATTCTGTGCGTGACACAGCGGCGTGTTGATTGTGTGCGTGACACAGCGGGGGTTTGATCGTGTGCGGGAAACAGCGAGGTGTTCATTGGGTGCGAGAAACAGCGGTGTGTTCATTGTGTGTGTGAAACAGAGGGGTGTTCATTGTGTGCGTCAAACAGTAGTGTTTTGATTGTGTGCGTGACACAGGGGGGTGTTGATTGTGTGCGTGACACAGAGCGGTGTTGATTCTCTGCATGAAACAGTGGGGTGTTGATTGTGTGCATGACACAGTGGGGTGTGAATTCTGTGCGTCACACAGCGGGGTGTTGATTGTGTGCGTGAAACAGCGCGGTGTTGATTCTCTGTGTGACACAGCGGGGTGTTGATTCTGTGCATGAAACAGTGTGGTGTTGACTGTGTGCGTGAAACCGTGGGGTATTGATTCTGTGCATGACACAGCAGGGTGTTGATTCCGTGCGTGACGCAGTGGGGTGTCGATTGTGTGCGTCAAACAGCGGGGTGTTGATTCTGTGCATGACACAGTGGGGTGTTGATTCTGTGCATGAAACAGCGGGGTGTTGATTGTGTGCGTGAAACAGCGGGGTGTTGATTCTGTGCGTGACACAGTGGTGTGTTGATTGTATGCGTGACACAGTGGGGTGTTGATTCAGTGCGTGACACAGCATGGTGTTGATTCTGTGTGTGACACAGTGGGGTGTTGATTGTGTGCGTGACACAGTGGGGTGTTGATTCTGTGCGTGACCCAGCGGGGAGTTGATTGTGTGCGTGACACAGTGGTGTGTTGATTGTGTGCGCGTCACAGTGGGGTGTTGATTCTGTGTGTGACACAACGGGTTGTTGATTCTGTGCGTGAAACAGTGGGGTGTTGATTCGCTGCTTGACACAGCGGAGTGTTGATTCTGTGCGTGACACAGTGGGGTGTTGATTCTGTGCGTGACACAGCAGGGTGTTGATTCTGTGCGTGAAATGGTGGGGTGTTGATTGTGTGCGTGACACAGCGGGGTGATGATTGTGTGCATGACACAGCGGGGTTTTGATTCTGTGCGTGACAGAGTGGGGTAATGATTCTGTGCTTGACACGGTGGGGTGTTGATTGTGTGCGTGAAACTCTGGGGTGTTCTGTGCATGACACAGCGGGGTGTTGATTCTGTGCATGAAACAGTGGGGTATTGATTGTGTGCGTGACACAGCCGGGTGTTGACTGTGTGCGTGAAACCGTGGGGTGTTGATTCTGAGCGTGAAACAGTGGGGTGATGATTGTGTGCTTGACACAGCGGTGTGTTGATTGTGTGCGTGACACAGTGTGGTCTTGATTGTGTGCATGAAACAGTGGGGTGTTCTGTGCATTACGCAGTGGGGTGTTGATTCTGTGCGTGATACAGCGGGGTGTTGATTGTGTGCTTGACACAGCGGTGTGTTGATTGTGTGCGTGACACAGTGTGGTCTTGATTGTGTGCATGAAACAGTGGGGTGTTCTGTGCATTACGCAGTGGGGTGTTGATTCTGTGCGTGATACAGCGGGGTGTTGATTGTGTGCGTGAAACAGCGGGGTGTTGATTGTGTGCATGACACAGCAGGGTGTTGATTCTGTGCGTGAAACAGCGGGGTGTTGATTGCGTGCGTGACACAGCGGGGTGATGATTGTGTGCATGACACAGCAGGGTGTTGATTCTGTGTGTGACAGAGTGGGGTATTGATTCTGTGCATGAAACAGTGGGGTGTTGATTGTGTGCATGACACAGCGGGGTGTTGATTCTGTGTGTGACAGAGTGGGGTGTTGATTCTGTGCATGAAACAGTGGGGCGTTGATTGTGTGCGTGACACAGTGGACTGTTGATTGTGTGCGTGAAACAGCAGTATGTTGATTGTATGCGTGAAACAGCGGGGTGCTGATTCTGTGCGTGACACAGTGGGGTGTTGATTGTGTGCGTGAAACAGCGGGGTATTGATTGTGTGCGTGACACCGTGGGGTCTGAATTCTGTGCGTGACACAGCGGGGTGTTGATTGTGTGCGTGACACAGCGGGGGGTTGATCGTGTGCGGGAAACAGCGAGGTGTTCATTGGGTGCGAGAAACAACGGTGTGTTCATTGTGTGCGTGAAACAGCGGGGTGTTGATTCTTTGCGTGACACAGTGGGGTATTGATTGTGTGCATGACACAGTGGGGTTTTGATCCTGTGCGTGACACAGCAGGGTGTTGATTCTGTGCGTGCCACAGCGGGGAGTTGATTCTTTGCGTGTAACAGCGGGGTGTTGATTGTGTGCATGACACAGTGTTGTGTTGATTGTGTGGTTTAAACAGTGGTGTGTTGATTCTGTGCGTGACACAGTGGGGTGTCGATTGTGGGCGTCAAACAGCGGGGTGTTGATTCTCTGTATGACACAGTGGTGTGATGATTGTGTGCGTGTCACAGCGAGGCGTTGATTCTGTGCGTGAGACAGTTGGGTGTTGATCGTGTGCATGACACAGTGGGGTTTTGATCCTGTGCGTGAAACAGTGGGCTGTTGATTCTGTGCGTGACACAACGGGGTGTTGATTCTGTGCATGAAACAGCGGGGTGTTGATTCGGTCCGTGAAACAGCCGTGTGTTGATTCTGTGCGTGACACAGTGAGGTGTCGATTGTGTGCGTCAAACAGCGGGGTGTTGATTCTGTGCATGACACAGTGGGGTGTTGATTCTGTGCATGAAACAGCGGGGTGTTGATTGTGTGCGTGAAACAGCGGGGTGTTGATTCAGTCCGTGAAACAGCCGTGTGTTGATTCTGTGCGTGACACAGTGGGGTGTCGATTGTGTGCGTCAAACAGCGGGGTGTTGATTGTGTGTGTGAAACAGTGGTGTGTTGATTGTGTGTGTGACACAGTGGGGTGTTGATTGTGTTCGTGACACAGTGGAGTGTTGTTTCTGTGCCTGACACAGTGGGGTGTTGATTCTGTGCGTGAAACAGCGGGGTGTTGATTCTGTGCGTGACACAGCGGTGTGTTGATTGTGTGCGTGACACAGTGGGGTGTTGATTCTGTGTGTGACACAGCGGGGTGTTGATTCAGTGCGTGACACAGCATGGTGTTGATTCTGTGTGACACAGTGGGGTGTTGATTGTGTGCGTGACACAGTGGGGTGTTGATTCTGTGCGTGACACAGCGGTGTGTTGATTGTGTGCGTGACACAGTGGGGTGTTGATTCTGTGTGTGACACAGCGGGGTGTTGATTCTGTGTGTGACACAGCGGGGTGTTGATTCAGTGCGTGACACAGCATGGTGTTGATTCTGTGTGTGACACAGTGGGGTGTTGATTGTGTGCGTGACACAGTGGGGTGTTGATTCTGTGCGTGACAGAGTGGGGTATTGATTCTGTGCTTGACACGGTGGGGTGTCGATTGTGTGCGTGACACAGCGGAGTGTCGATTCTCTGCATGACACAGTGGGGTGTTGATTCCGTGCGTGAAACAGCGGAGTGTTGATTCTGTGCGTGACACCGCCGTGTGTTGATTCTGTGCGTGACACAGTGGGGTGTCGATTGTGTGCGTCAAACAGCGGGGTGTTGATTGTGTGCGTGAAACAGTGGTGTGTTGATTGTGTGCGTGACACAGTGGGGTGTTGATTGTGTTCGTGACACAGAGGAGTGTTGTTTCTGTGCCTGACACAGTGGGGTGTTGATTCTGTGCGTGAAACAGCGGGGTATTGATTCTGTGCGTGACACAGCGGTGTGTTGATTGTGTGCGTGACACAGTGGGGTGTTGATTCTGTGTGTGACACAGCGGGGTGTTGATTCAGTGCGTGACACAGCATGGTGTTGATTCTGTGTGTGACACAGTGGGGTGTTGATTGTGTGCATGAAACAGTGGGGTGTTGATTGTGTGCGTGAAACAGCGGGGTATTGATTGTGTGCGTGACACCGTGGGGTCTGAATTCTGTGCGTGACACAGCGGGGTGTTGATTGTGTGCGTGACACAGCGGGGGGTTGATCGTGTGCGGGAAACAGCGAGGTGTTAATTGGGTGCGAGAAACAACGGTGTGTTCATTGTGTGCGTGAAACAGCGGGGTGTTGATTCTCTGTGTGACACAGCGGGGTGTTGATTCTGTGCATGAAACAGCGTGGTGTTGACTGTGTGCGTGAAACCGTGGGGTATTGATTCTGTGCATAACACAGCAGGGTGTTGATTCCGTGCGTGACGCAGTGGGGTGTTGATTGTGTGCGTGACACAGTGGGGTGTTGATTCTTTGCGTGACACAGTGGGGTATTGATTGTGTGCATGACACAGTGGGGTTTTGATCCTGTGCGTGACACAGCAGGGTGTTGATTCTGTGCGTGCCACAGCGGGGAGTTGATTCTTTGCGTGTAACAGCGGGGTGTTGATTGTGTGCATGACACAGTGTTGTGTTGATTGTGTGGGTTAAACAGTGGTGTGTTGATTCTGTGCGTGACACAGTGGGGTGTCGATTGTGGGCGTCAAACAGCGGGGTGTTGATTCTCTGTATGACACAGTGGGGTGATGATTGTGTGCGTGTCACAGCGAGGCGTTGATTCTGTGCGTGAGACAGTTGGGTGTTGATCGTGTGCATGACACAGTGGGGTTTTGATCCTGTGCGTGAAACAGTGGGCTGTTGATTCTGTGCGTGACACAACGGGGTGTTGATTCTGTGCATGAAACAGCGGGGTGTTGATTCGGTCCGTGAAACAGCCGTGTGTTGATTCTGTGCGTGACACAGTGAGGTGTCGATTGTGTGCGTCAAACAGCGGGGTGTTGATTCTGTGCATGACACAGTGGGGTGTTGATTCTGTGCATGAAACAGCGGGGTGTTGATTGTGTGCGTGAAACAGCGGGGTGTTGATTCAGTCCGTGAAACAGCCGTGTGTTGATTCTGTGCGTGACACAGTGGGGTGTCGATTGTGTGCGTCAAACAGCGGGGTGTTGATTGTGTGTGTGAAACAGTGGTGTGTTGATTGTGTGTGTGACACAGTGGGGTGTTGATTGTGTTCGTGACACAGTGGAGTGTTGTTTCTGTGCCTGACACAGTGGGGTGTTGATTCTGTGCGTGAAACAGCGGGGTGTTGATTCTGTGCGTGACACAGCGGTGTGTTGATTGTGTGCGTGACACAGTGGGGTGTTGATTCTGTGTGTGACACAGCGGGGTGTTGATTCAGTGCGTGACACAGCATGGTGTTGATTCTGTGTGACACAGTGGGGTGTTGATTGTGTGCGTGACACAGTGGGATGTTGATTCTGTGCGTGACACAGCGGTGTGTTGATTGTGTGCGTGACACAGTGGGGTGTTGATTCTGTGTGTGACACAGCGGGGTGTTGATTCTGTGTGTGACACAGCGGGGTGTTGATTCAGTGCGTGACACAGCATGGTGTTGATTCTGTGTGTGACACAGTGGGGTGTTGATTGAGTGCGTGACACAGTGGGGTGTTGATTCTGTGCGTGACAGAGTGGGGTATTGATTCTGTGCTTGACACGGTGGGGTGTCGATTGTGTGCGTGACACAGCGGAGTGTCGATTCTCTGCATGACACAGTGGGGTGTTGATTCCGTGCGTGAAACAGCGGGGTGTTGATTCAGTCCGTGAAACAGCCGTGTGTTGATTCTGTGCGTGACACAGTGGGGTGTCGATTGTGTGCGTCAAACAGCGGGGTGTTGATTGTGTGTGTGAAACAGTGGTGTGTTGATTGTGTGTGTGACACAGTGGGGTGTTGATTGTGTGCGTGACACAGTGGGGTGTTGATTCTGTGCGTGACACAGCGGTGTGTTGATTGTGTGCGTGACACAGTGGGGTGTTGATTCTGTGTGTGACACAGCGGGGTGTTGATTCAGTGCGTGACACAGCATGGTGTTGATTCTGTGTGTGACACAGTGGGGTGTTGATTGTGTGCGTGACACAGTGGGGTGTTGATTCTGTGCGTGACAGAGTGGGGTATTGATTCTGTGCTTGACACGGTGGGGTGTCGATTGTGTGCGTGACACAGCGGAGTGTCGATTCTCTGCATGACACAGTGGGGTGTTGATTCCGTGCGTGAAACAGCGGAGTGTTGATTCTGTGCGTGACACCGCCGTGTGTTGATTCTGTGCGTGACACAGTGGGGTGTCGATTGTGTGCGTCAAACAGCGGGGTGTTGATTGTGTGCGTGAAACAGTGGTGTGTTGATTGTGTGCGTGACACAGTGGGGTGTTGATTGTGTTCGTGACACAGAGGAGTGTTGTTTCTGTGCCTGACACAGTGGGGTGTTGATTCTGTGCGTGAAACAGCGGGGTATTGATTCTGTGCGTGACACAGCGGTGTGTTGATTGTGTGCGTGACACAGTGGGGTGTTGATTCTGTGTGTGACACAGCGGGGTGTTGATTCAGTGCGTGACACAGCATGGTGTTGATTCTGTGTGTGACACAGTGGGGTGTTGATTGTGTGCGTGACACAGTGGGGTGTTGATTCTGTGCGTGAACGAGCGGGGAGTTGATTGTGTGCGTGACACAGTGGTGTGTTGATTGTGTGCGCGTCACAGTGGGGTGTTGATTCTGTGTGTGACACAACGGGTTGTTGATTCTGTGCGTGAAACAGTGGGGTGTTGATTCGCTGCTTGAGACAGCGGAGTGTTGATTCTGTGCGTGACACAGTGGGGTGTTGATTCTGTGCGTGACACAGCAGGGTGTTGATTCTGTGCGTGAAATGGTGGGGTGTTGATTGTGTGCGTGACACAGCGGGGTGATGATTGTGTGCATGACACAGCGGGGTTTTGATTCTGTGCGTGACAGAGTGGGGTATTGATTCTGTGCTTGACACGGTGGGGTGTTGATTGTGTGCGTGAAACTCTGGGGTGTTCTGTGCATGACACAGCGGGGTGTTGATTCTGTGCATGAAACAGTGGGGTATTGATTGTGTGCGTGACACAGCCGGGTGTTGACTGTGTGCGTGAAACCGTGGGGTATTGATTCTGTGCATGACACAGCAGGGTGTTGATTCCGTGCGTGACGCAGTGGGGTGTAGATTGTGTGCGTCACACAGCAGGGAGTTGATTCTGTGCGTGACACAGTGGGGTTTTGATCCTGTGCGTGAAACAGTGGGGTGTCGATTGTGTGCGTCAAACAGCGGGGTGTTGATTCTGTGCATGACACAGTGGGGTGTTGATTCTGTGCATGAAACAGCGGGGTGTTGATTGTGTGCGTGAAACAGCGGGGTGTTGATTCTGTGCGTGACACAGTGGTGTGTTGATTGTATGCGTGACACAGTGGGGTGTTGATTCTGTGCGTGACACAGTGGTGTGTTGATTGTATGCGTGACACAGTGGGGTGTTGATTCAGTGCGTGACACAGCATGGTGTTGATTCTGTGTGTGACACAGTGGGGTGTTGATTGTGTGCGTGACACAGTGGGGTGTTGATTCTGTGCGTGACCCAGCGGGGAGTTGATTGTGTGCGTGACACAGTGGTGTGTTGATTGTGTGCGCGTCACAGTGGGGTGTTGATTCTGTGTGTGACACAACGGGTTGTTGATTCTGTGCGTGAAACAGTGGGGTGTTGATTCGCTGCTTGACACAGCGGAGTGTTGATTCTGTGCGTGACACAGTGGGGTGTTGATTCTGTGCGTGACACAGCAGGGTGTTGATTCTGTGCGTGAAATGGTGGGGTGTTGATTGTGTGCGTGACACAGCGGGGTGATGATTGTGTGCATGACACAGCGGGGTTTTGATTCTGTGCGTGACAGAGTGGGGTAATGATTCTGTGCTTGACACGGTGGGGTGTTGATTGTGTGCGTGAAACTCTGGGGTGTTCTGTGCATGACACAGCGGGGTGTTGATTCTGTGCATGAAACAGTGGGGTATTGATTGTGTGCGTGACACAGCCGGGTGTTGACTGTGTGCGTGAAACCGTGGGGTGTTGATTCTGAGCGTGAAACAGTGGGGTGATGATTGTGTGCTTGACACAGCGGTGTGTTGATTGTGTGCGTGACACAGTGTGGTCTTGATTGTGTGCATGAAACAGTGGGGTGTTCTGTGCATTACGCAGTGGGGTGTTGATTCTGTGCGTGATACAGCGGGGTGTTGATTGTGTGCTTGACACAGCGGTGTGTTGATTGTGTGCGTGACACAGTGTGGTCTTGATTGTGTGCATGAAACAGTGGGGTGTTCTGTGCATTACGCAGTGGGGTGTTGATTCTGTGCGTGATACAGCGGGGTGTTGATTGTGTGCGTGAAACAGCGGGGTGTTGATTGTGTGCATGACACAGCAGGGTGTTGATTCTGTGCGTGAAACAGCGGGGTGTTGATTGCGTGCGTGACACAGCGGGGTGATGATTGTGTGCATGACACAGCAGGGTGTTGATTCTGTGTGTGACAGAGTGGGGTATTGATTCTGTGCATGAAACAGTGGGGTGTTGATTGTGTGCATGACACAGCGGGGTGTTGATTCTGTGTGTGACAGAGTGGGGTGTTGATTCTGTGCATGAAACAGTGGGGCGTTGATTGTGTGCGTGACACAGTGGACTGTTGATTGTGTGCGTGAAACAGCAGTATGTTGATTGTATGCGTGAAACAGCGGGGTGCTGATTCTGTGCGTGACACAGTGGGGTGTTGATTGTGTGCGTGAAACAGCGGGGTATTGATTGTGTGCGTGACACCGTGGGGTCTGAATTCTGTGCGTGACACAGCGGGGTGTTGATTGTGTGCGTGACACAGCGGGGGGTTGATCGTGTGCGGGAAACAGCGAGGTGTTCATTGGGTGCGAGAAACAACGGTGTGTTCATTGTGTGCGTGAAACAGCGGGGTGTTGATTCTCTGTGTGACACAGCGGGGTGTTGATTCTGTGCATGAAACAGCGTGGTGTTGACTGTGTGCGTGAAACCGTGGGGTATTGATTCTGTGCATAACACAGCAGGGTGTTGATTCCGTGCGTGACGCAGTGGGGTGTTGATTGTGTGCGTGACACAGTGGGGTGTTGATTCTTTGCGTGACACAGTGGGGTATTGATTGTGTGCATGACACAGTGGGGTTTTGATCCTGTGCGTGACACAGCAGGGTGTTGATTCTGTGCGTGCCACAGCGGGGAGTTGATTCTTTGCGTGTAACAGCGGGGTGTTGATTGTGTGCATGACACAGTGTTGTGTTGATTGTGTGGGTTAAACAGTGGTGTGTTGATTCTGTGCGTGACACAGTGGGGTGTCGATTGTGGGCGTCAAACAGCGGGGTGTTGATTCTCTGTATGACACAGTGGGGTGATGATTGTGTGCGTGTCACAGCGAGGCGTTGATTCTGTGCGTGAGACAGTTGGGTGTTGATCGTGTGCATGACACAGTGGGGTTTTGATCCTGTGCGTGAAACAGTGGGCTGTTGATTCTGTGCGTGACACAACGGGGTGTTGATTCTGTGCATGAAACAGCGGGGTGTTGATTCGGTCCGTGAAACAGCCGTGTGTTGATTCTGTGCGTGACACAGTGAGGTGTCGATTGTGTGCGTCAAACAGCGGGGTGTTGATTCTGTGCATGACACAGTGGGGTGTTGATTCTGTGCATGAAACAGCGGGGTGTTGATTGTGTGCGTGAAACAGCGGGGTGTTGATTCAGTCCGTGAAACAGCCGTGTGTTGATTCTGTGCGTGACACAGTGGGGTGTCGATTGTGTGCGTCAAACAGCGGGGTGTTGATTGTGTGTGTGAAACAGTGGTGTGTTGATTGTGTGTGTGACACAGTGGGGTGTTGATTGTGTTCATGACACAGTGGAGTGTTGTTTCTGTGCCTGACACAGTGGGGTGTTGATTCTGTGCGTGAAACAGCGGGGTGTTGATTCTGTGCGTGACACAGCGGTGTGTTGATTGTGTGCGTGACACAGTGGGGTGTTGATTCTGTGTGTGACACAGCGGGGTGTTGATTCAGTGCGTGACACAGCATGGTGTTGATTCTGTGTGACACAGTGGGGTGTTGATTGTGTGCGTGACACAGTGGGGTGTTGATTCTGTGCGTGACACAGCGGTGTGTTGATTGTGTGCGTGACACAGTGGGGTGTTGATTCTGTGTGTGACACAGCGGGGTGTTGATTCAGTGCGTGACACAGCATGGTGTTGATTCTGTGTGTGACACAGTGGGGTGTTGATTGTGTGCGTGACACAGTGGGGTGTTGATTCTGTGCGTGACAGAGTGGGGTATTGATTCTGTGCTTGACACGGTGGGGTGTCGATTGTGTGCGTGACACAGCGGAGTGTCGATTCTCTGCATGACACAGTGGGGTGTTGATTCCGTGCGTGAAACAGCGGAGTGTTGATTCTGTGCGTGACACCGCCGTGTGTTGATTCTGTGCGTGACACAGTGGGGTGTCGATTGTGTGCGTCAAACAGCGGGGTGTTGATTGTGTGCGTGAAACAGTGGTGTGTTGATTGTGTGCGTGACACAGTGGGGTGTTGATTGTGTTCGTGACACAGAGGAGTGTTGTTTCTGTGCCTGACACAGTGGGGTGTTGATTCTGTGCGTGAAACAGCGGGGTATTGATTCTGTGCGTGACACAGCGGTGTGTTGATTGTGTGCGTGACACAGTGGGGTGTTGATTCTGTGTGTGACACAGCGGGGTGTTGATTCAGTGCGTGACACAGCATGGTGTTGATTCTGTGTGTGACACAGTGGGGTGTTGATTGTGTGCGTGACACAGTGGGGTGTTGATTCTGTGCGTGAACGAGCGGGGAGTTGATTGTGTGCGTGACACAGTGGTGTGTTGATTGTGTGCGCGTCACAGTGGGGTGTTGATTCTGTGTGTGACACAACGGGTTGTTGATTCTGTGCGTGAAACCGTGGGGTGTTGATTCTGAGCGTGAAACAGTGGGGTGATGATTGTGTGCTTGACACAGCGGTGTGTTGATTGTGTGCGTAACACAGTGTGGTCTTGATTGTGTGCATGAAACAGTGGGGTGTTCTGTGCATTACGCAGTGGGGTGTTGATTCTGTGCGTGATACAGCGGGGTGTTGATTGTGTGCATGACACAGCAGGGTGTTGATTCTGTGTGTGACAGAGTGGGGTATTGATTCTGTGCGTGAAACAGCAGTATGTTGATTGTGTGCGTGAAACAGCGGGGTGCTGATTCTGTGCGTGACACAGTGGGGTGTCGATTGTGTGCGTCAAACAGCGGGGTGTTGATTGTGTGCGTGAAACAGTGGTGTGTTGATTGTGTGCGTGACACAGTGGGGTGTTGATTGTGTTCGTGACACAGAGGAGTGTTGTTTCTGTGCCTGACACAGTGGGGTGTTGATTCTGTGCGTGAAACAGCGGGGTATTGATTCTGTGCGTGACACAGCGGTGTGTTGATTGTGTGCGTGACACAGTGGGGTGTTGATTCTGTGTGTGACACAGCGGGGTGTTGATTCAGTGCGTGACACAGCATGGTGTTGATTCTGTGTGTGACACAGTGGGGTGTTGATTGTGTGCGTGACACAGTGGGGTGTTGATTCTGTGCATGAACGAGCGGGGAGTTGATTGTGTGCGTGACACAGTGGTGTGTTGATTGTGTGCGCGTCACAGTGGGGTGTTGATTCTGTGTGTGACACAACGGGTTGTTGATTCTGTGCGTGAAACAGTGGGGTGTTGATTCGCTGCTTGAGACAGCGGAGTGTTGATTCTGTGCGTGACACAGTGGGGTGTTGATTCTGTGCGTGACACAGCAGGGTGTTGATTCTGTGCGTGAAATGGTGGGGTGTTGATTGTGTGCGTGACACAGCGGGGTTTTGATTCTGTGCGTGACAGAGTGGGGTATTGATTCTGTGCTTGACACGGTGGGGTGTTGATTGTGTGCGTGAAACTCTGGGGTGTTCTGTGCATGACACAGCGGGGTGTTGATTCTGTGCATGAAACAGTGGGGTATTGATTGTGTGCGTGACACAGCCGGGTGTTGACTGTGTGCGTGAAACCGTGGGGTGTTGATTCTGAGCGTGAAACAGTGGGGTGATGATTGTGTGCTTGACACAGCGGTGTGTTGATTGTGTGCGTAACACAGTGTGGTCTTGATTGTGTGCATGAAACAGTGGGGTGTTCTGTGCATTACGCAGTGGGGTGTTGATTCTGTGCGTGATACAGCGGGGTGTTGATTGTGTGCATGACACAGCAGGGTGTTGATTCTGTGTGTGACAGAGTGGGGTATTGATTCTGTGCGTGAAACAGCAGTATGTTGATTGTGTGCGTGAAACAGCGGGGTGCTGATTCTGTGCGTGACACAGTGGGGTGTTGATTGTGTGCGTGAAACAGCGGGGTATTGATTGTGTGCGTGACACCGTGGGGTGTGAATTCTGTGCGTGGAACAGCGGGGTGTTGATTGTGTGCGTGACACAGCGGGGGGTTGATCGTGTGCGAGAAACAGCGAGGTGTTCATTGGGTGCGAGAAACAGCGGTGTGTTCATTCTGTGCGTGAAACAGCGGGGTGTTGATTGTGTGCGTGACACTGTGTGGTGTAGATTCAGTGCGTGAAACAGCGGAGTGTCGATTGTGTGCGTGACACAGCGGGGTGTCGATTCTCTGCATGACACAGCGGGGTGTTGATTCCGTGCGTGAAACAGCGGAGTGTTGATTCTGTGCGTGACACAGCAGAGTGTTGATTCTGTGCGTGACACAGTGGTGTGTTGATTCTGTGCATGACACAGCGGGGTGTTGATTGTGTGCGTGACACAGTGGGGTGTTGATTGTGTGCGTGACACAGTGGGGTGTTGATTCTGTGCATGAAACAGTGGGGTGTTGATTCTGTGCGTGAAACAGCAGTATGTTGATTGTGTGCGTGAAACAGCGGGGTGCTGATTCTGTGCGTGACACAGTGGGGTGTTGATTGTGTGCGTGAAACAGCGGGGTATTGATTGTGTGCGTGACACCGTGGGGTGTTGATTCTGTGCGTGAAACAGCAGTATGTTGATTGTGTGCGTGAAACAGCGGGGTGTTGATTCTGTGCGTGACACAGTGGGGTGTTGATTCTGTGCGTGAAACAGCAGTATGTTGATTGTGTGCGTGAAACAGCGGGGTGCTGATTCTGTGCGTGACACAGTGGGGTGTTGATTGTGTGCGTGAAACAGCGGGGTATTGATTGTGTGCGTGACACCGTGGGGTGTGAATTCTGTGCGTGACACAGCGGGGTGTTGATTGTGTGCGTGACACAGCGGGGGTTTGATCGTGTGCGGGAAACAGCGAGGTGTTCATTGGGTGCGAGAAACAGCGGTGTGTTCATTGTGTGTGTGAAACAGAGGGGTGTTCATTGTGTGCGTCAAACAGTAGTGTTTTGATTGTGTGCGTGACACAGGGGGGTGTTGATTGTGTGCGTGACACAGAGCGGTGTTGATTCTCTGCATGAAACAGTGGGGTGTTGATTGTGTGCATGACACAGTGGGATGTGAATTCTGTGCGTCACACAGCGGGGTGTTGATTGTGTGCGTGAAACAGCGCGGTGTTGATTCTCTGTGTGACACAGCGGGGTGTTGATTCTGTGCATGAAACAGTGTGGTGTTGACTGTGTGCGTGAAACCGTGGGGTATTGATTCTGTGCATGACACAGCAGGGTGTTGATTCCGTGCGTGACGCAGTGGGGTGTTGATTGTGTGCGTGACACAGTGGGGTGTTGATTCTTTGCGTGACACAGTGGGGTATTGATTGTGTGCATGACACCGTGGGGTTTTGATCCTGTGCGTGGCACAGCAGGGTGTTGATTCTGTGCGTGACACAGCGGGGTGTTGATTCTTTGCGTGAAACAGTGGGGTGTTGATTCTGTGCGGGACACTGCGGGGTGTTGATTCTGTGCGTGAGAGAGTGGTGTATTGATTCTGTGCTTGACCCAGTGGGGTGTTGATTGAGTGCGTGAAACAGTGGGGTGTTCTGTGCATGACACAGCAGGGTGTTGATTCTGTGCATGAAACAGCGTGGTGTTGACTGTGTGCGTGAAACCGTGGGGTATTGATTCTGTGCATAACACAGCAGCGTGTTGATTCCGTGCGTGATGCAGTGGGGTGTTGATTGTGTGCGTGACACAGTGGGGTGTTGATTCTTTGCGTGACACAGTGGGGTATTGATTGTGTGCATGACACAGTGGGGTTTTGATCCTGTGCGTGGCACAGCAGGGTGTTGATTCTGTGCGTGACACAGCGGGGTGCTGATTCTGTGCGTGACACAGTGGGGTGTCGATTGTGTGCGTCAAACAGCGGGGTGTTGATTGTGTGCGTGAAACAGTGGTGTGTTGATTGTGTGCGTGACACAGTGGGGTGTTGATTGTGTTCGTGACACAGAGGAGTGTTGTTTCTGTGCCTGACACAGTGGGGTGTTGATTCTGTGCGTGAAACAGCGGGGTATTGATTCTGTGCGTGACACAGCGGTGTGTTGATTGTGTGCGTGACACAGTGGGGTGTTGATTCTGTGTGTGACACAGCGGGGTGTTGATTCAGTGCGTGACACAGCATGGTGTTGATTCTGTGTGTGACACAGTGGGGTGTTGATTGTGTGCGTGACACAGTGGGGTGTTGATTCTGTGCATGAACGAGCGGGGAGTTGATTGTGTGCGTGACACAGTGGTGTGTTGATTGTGTGCGCGTCACAGTGGGGTGTTGATTCTGTGTGTGACACAACGGGTTGTTGATTCTGTGCGTGAAACAGTGGGGTGTTGATTCGCTGCTTGAGACAGCGGAGTGTTGATTCTGTGCGTGACACAGTGGGGTGTTGATTCTGTGCGTGACACAGCAGGGTGTTGATTCTGTGCGTGAAATGGTGGGGTGTTGATTGTGTGCGTGACACAGCGGGGTTTTGATTCTGTGCGTGACAGAGTGGGGTATTGATTCTGTGCTTGACACGGTGGGGTGTTGATTGTGTGCGTGAAACTCTGGGGTGTTCTGTGCATGACACAGCGGGGTGTTGATTCTGTGCATGAAACAGTGGGGTATTGATTGTGTGCGTGACACAGCCGGGTGTTGACTGTGTGCGTGAAACCGTGGGGTGTTGATTCTGAGCGTGAAACAGTGGGGTGATGATTGTGTGCTTGACACAGCGGTGTGTTGATTGTGTGCGTAACACAGTGTGGTCTTGATTGTGTGCATGAAACAGTGGGGTGTTCTGTGCATTACGCAGTGGGGTGTTGATTCTGTGCGTGATACAGCGGGGTGTTGATTGTGTGCATGACACAGCAGGGTGTTGATTCTGTGTGTGACAGAGTGGGGTATTGATTCTGTGCGTGAAACAGCAGTATGTTGATTGTGTGCGTGAAACAGCGGGGTGCTGATTCTGTGCGTGACACAGTGGGGTGTTGATTGTGTGCGTGAAACAGCGGGGTATTGATTGTGTGCGTGACACCGTGGGGTGTGAATTCTGTGCGTGGAACAGCGGGGTGTTGATTGTGTGCGTGACACAGCGGGGGGTTGATCGTGTGCGAGAAACAGCGAGGTGTTCATTGGGTGCGAGAAACAGCGGTGTGTTCATTCTGTGCGTGAAACAGCGGGGTGTTGATTGTGTGCGTGACACTGTGTGGTGTAGATTCAGTGCGTGAAACAGCGGAGTGTCGATTGTGTGCGTGACACAGCGGGGTGTCGATTCTCTGCATGACACAGCGGGGTGTTGATTCCGTGCGTGAAACAGCGGAGTGTTGATTCTGTGCGTGACACAGCAGAGTGTTGATTCTGTGCGTGACACAGTGGTGTGTTGATTCTGTGCATGACACAGCGGGGTGTTGATTGTGTGCGTGACACAGTGGGGTGTTGATTGTGTGCGTGACACAGTGGGGTGTTGATTCTGTGCATGAAACAGTGGGGTGTTGATTCTGTGCGTGAAACAGCAGTATGTTGATTGTGTGCGTGAAACAGCGGGGTGCTGATTCTGTGCGTGACACAGTGGGGTGTTGATTGTGTGCGTGAAACAGCGGGGTATTGATTGTGTGCGTGACACCGTGGGGTGTTGATTCTGTGCGTGAAACAGCAGTATGTTGATTGTGTGCGTGAAACAGCGGGGTGCTGATTCTGTGCGTGACACAGTGGGGTGTTGATTGTGTGCGTGAAACAGCGGGGTATTGATTGTGTGCGTGACACCGTGGGGTGTGAATTCTGTGCGTGACACAGCGGGGTGTTGATTGTGTGCGTGACACAGCGGGGGTTTGATCGTGTGCGGGAAACAGCGAGGTGTTCATTGGGTGCGAGAAACAGCGGTGTGTTCATTGTGTGTGTGAAACAGAGGGGTGTTCATTGTGTGCGTCAAACAGTAGTGTTTTGATTGTGTGCGTGACACAGGGGGGTGTTGATTGTGTGCGTGACACAGAGCGGTGTTGATTCTCTGCATGAAACAGTGGGGTGTTGATTGTGTGCATGACACAGTGGGATGTGAATTCTGTGCGTCACACAGCGGGGTGTTGATTGTGTGCGTGAAACAGCGCGGTGTTGATTCTCTGTGTGACACAGCGGGGTGTTGATTCTGTGCATGAAACAGTGTGGTGTTGACTGTGTGCGTGAAACCGTGGGGTATTGATTCTGTGCATGACACAGCAGGGTGTTGATTCCGTGCGTGACGCAGTGGGGTGTTGATTGTGTGCGTGACACAGTGGGGTGTTGATTCTTTGCGTGACACAGTGGGGTATTGATTGTGTGCATGACACCGTGGGGTTTTGATCCTGTGCGTGGCACAGCAGGGTGTTGATTCTGTGCGTGACACAGCGGGGTGTTGATTCTTTGCGTGAAACAGTGGGGTGTTGATTCTGTGCGGGACACTGCGGGGTGTTGATTCTGTGCGTGAGAGAGTGGTGTATTGATTCTGTGCTTGACCCAGTGGGGTGTTGATTGAGTGCGTGAAACAGTGGGGTGTTCTGTGCATGACACAGCAGGGTGTTGATTCTGTGCATGAAACAGCGTGGTGTTGACTGTGTGCGTGAAACCGTGGGGTATTGATTCTGTGCATAACACAGCAGCGTGTTGATTCCGTGCGTGATGCAGTGGGGTGTTGATTGTGTGCGTGACACAGTGGGGTGTTGATTCTTTGCGTGACACAGTGGGGTATTGATTGTGTGCATGACACAGTGGGGTTTTGATCCTGTGCGTGGCACAGCAGGGTGTTGATTCTGTGCGTGACACAGCGGGGTGTTGATTCTTTGCGTGAAACAGTGGGGTGTTGATTCTGTGCGGGACACTGCGGGGTGTTGATTCTGTGCGTGAGAGAGTGGTGTATTGATTCTGTGCTTGACCCAGTGGGGTGTTGATTGCGTGCGTGAAACACTGGGGTGTGCTGTGCATGACACAGCGGGGTGTTGATTCTGTGCATGAAACAGCGGGGTGTTGATTGTGTGCGTGAAATAGCGGGGTGTTGATTGTGTGCGAGAAACAGCGGTGTGTTGATTGTGTGCGTGAAACAGCGGGGTGTTTATTTTGTGAGTGAAACAGCGGGATGTTGATTGTGTGCGTGAAACAGCGGGGTGTTGGTTGTATGCGTGACACAGTGTGGTGTTGATTGTGTGGGTTAAACAGTGGTGTGTTGATTCTGTGCGTGACACAGTGGGGTGTCGATTGTGTCCGTCAAACAGCGGGGTGTTGATTCTCTGTATGACACAGTGGGGTGTTGATTCCGTGCGTGAAACTGCGGAGTATTGATTGTGTGCGTGACACACGGGGGTATTGATTGTGTGCTTGACACAGAGCATTGTTGATACTGTGCAGGAAACAGCGGGGTGTTGATTGTGTGCGTGAAACAGCGGGGTGTTGATTGTGTGCGTGACACTGTGTGGTGTAGATTCAGTGCGTGAAACAGCGGAGTGTCGATTGTGTGCGTGACACAGCGGGGTGTCGATTCTCTGCATGACACAGTGGGGTGTTGATTCCGTGCGTGAAACAGCGGAGTGTTGATTCTGTGCGTGACACAGCAGGGTGTTGATTCTGTGCGTGCCACAGCGGGGTGTTGATTCTTTGCGTGTAACAGCGGGGTGTTGATTGTGTGCATGACACAGTGTGGTGTTGATTGTGTGGGTTAAACAGTGGTGTGTTGATTCTGTGCGTGACACAGTGGGGTGTCGATTGTGGGCGTCAAACAGCGGGGTGTTGATTCTCTGTATGACACAGTGGGGTGATGATTGTGTGCGTGTCACAGCGAGGCGTTGATTCTGTGCGTGAGACAGTTGGGTGTTGATCGTGTGCATGACACAGTGGGGTTTTGATTCTGTGCGTGAAACAGTGGGCTGTTGATTCTGTGCGTGACACAACGGGGTGTTGATTCTGTGCATGAAACAGCGGGGTGTTGATTCGGTCCGTGAAACAGCAGAGTGTTGATTCTGTGCGTGACACAGTGGTGTGTTGATTCTGTGCATGACACAGCGGGGTGTTGATTGTGTGCGTGACACAGTGGGGTGTTGATTGTGTGCGTGACACAGTGGGGTGTTGATTCTGTGCATGAAACAGTGGGGTGTTGATTCTGTGCGTGAAACAGCAGTATGTTGATTGTGTGCGTGAAACAGCGGGGTGCTGATTCTGTGCGTGACACAGTGGGGTGTTGATTGTGTGCGTGAAACAGCGGGGTATTGATTGTGTGCGTGACACCGTGGGGTGTTGATTCTGTGCGTGAAACAGCAGTATGTTGATTGTGTGCGTGAAACAGCGGGGTGTTGATTCTGTGCGTGACACAGTGGGGTGTTGATTCTGTGCGTGAAACAGCAGTATGTTGATTGTGTGCGTGAAACAGCGGGGTGCTGATTCTGTGCGTGACACAGTGGGGTGTTGATTGTGTGCGTGAAACAGCGGGGTATTGATTGTGTGCGTGACACCGTGGGGTGTGAATTCTGTGCGTGACACAGCGGGGTGTTGATTGTGTGCGTGACACAGCGGGGGTTTGATCGTGTGCGGGAAACAGCGAGGTGTTCATTGGGTGCGAGAAACAGCGGTGTGTTCATTGTGTGTGTGAAACAGAGGGGTGTTCATTGTGTGCGTCAAACAGTAGTGTTTTGATTGTGTGCGTGACACAGGGGGGTGTTGATTGTGTGCGTGACACAGAGCGGTGTTGATTCTCTGCATGAAACAGTGGGGTGTTGATTGTGTGCATGACACAGTGGGATGTGAATTCTGTGCGTCACACAGCGGGGTGTTGATTGTGTGCGTGAAACAGCGCGGTGTTGATTCTCTGTGTGACACAGCGGGGTGTTGATTCTGTGCATGAAACAGTGTGGTGTTGACTGTGTGCGTGAAACCGTGGGGTATTGATTCTGTGCATGACACAGCAGGGTGTTGATTCCGTGCGTGACGCAGTGGGGTGTTGATTGTGTGCGTGACACAGTGGGGTGTTGATTCTTTGCGTGACACAGTGGGGTATTGATTGTGTGCATGACACCGTGGGGTTTTGATCCTGTGCGTGGCACAGCAGGGTGTTGATTCTGTGCGTGACACAGCGGGGTGTTGATTCTTTGCGTGAAACAGTGGGGTGTTGATTCTGTGCGGGACACTGCGGGGTGTTGATTCTGTGCGTGAGAGAGTGGTGTATTGATTCTGTGCTTGACCCAGTGGGGTGTTGATTGAGTGCGTGAAACAGTGGGGTGTTCTGTGCATGACACAGCAGGGTGTTGATTCTGTGCATGAAACAGCGTGGTGTTGACTGTGTGCGTGAAACCGTGGGGTATTGATTCTGTGCATAACACAGCAGCGTGTTGATTCCGTGCGTGATGCAGTGGGGTGTTGATTGTGTGCGTGACACAGTGGGGTGTTGATTCTTTGCGTGACACAGTGGGGTATTGATTGTGTGCATGACACAGTGGGGTTTTGATCCTGTGCGTGGCACAGCAGGGTGTTGATTCTGTGCGTGACACAGCGGGGTGTTGATTCTTTGCGTGAAACAGTGGGGTGTTGATTCTGTGCGGGACACTGCGGGGTGTTGATTCTGTGCGTGAGAGAGTGGTGTATTGATTCTGTGCTTGACCCAGTGGGGTGTTGATTGCGTGCGTGAAACACTGGGGTGTGCTGTGCATGACACAGCGGGGTGTTGATTCTGTGCATGAAACAGCGGGGTGTTGATTGTGTGCGTGAAATAGCGGGGTGTTGATTGTGTGCGAGAAACAGCGGTGTGTTGATTGTGTGCGTGAAACAGCGGGGTGTTTATTTTGTGAGTGAAACAGCGGGATGTTGATTGTGTGCGTGAAACAGCGGGGTGTTGGTTGTATGCGTGACACAGTGTGGTGTTGATTGTGTGGGTTAAACAGTGGTGTGTTGATTCTGTGCGTGACACAGTGGGGTGTCGATTGTGTCCGTCAAACAGCGGGGTGTTGATTCTCTGTATGACACAGTGGGGTGTTGATTCCGTGCGTGAAACTGCGGAGTATTGATTGTGTGCGTGACACACGGGGGTATTGATTGTGTGCTTGACACAGAGCATTGTTGATACTGTGCAGGAAACAGCGGGGTGTTGATTGTGTGCGTGAAACAGCGGGGTGTTGATTGTGTGCGTGACACTGTGTGGTGTAGATTCAGTGCGTGAAACAGCGGAGTGTCGATTGTGTGCGTGACACAGCGGGGTGTCGATTCTCTGCATGACACAGTGGGGTGTTGATTCCGTGCGTGAAACAGCGGAGTGTTGATTCTGTGCGTGACACAGCAGGGTGTTGATTCTGTGCGTGCCACAGCGGGGTGTTGATTCTTTGCGTGTAACAGCGGGGTGTTGATTGTGTGCATGACACAGTGTGGTGTTGATTGTGTGGGTTAAACAGTGGTGTGTTGATTCTGTGCGTGACACAGTGGGGTGTCGATTGTGGGCGTCAAACAGCGGGGTGTTGATTCTCTGTATGACACAGTGGGGTGATGATTGTGTGCGTGTCACAGCGAGGCGTTGATTCTGTGCGTGAGACAGTTGGGTGTTGATCGTGTGCATGACACAGTGGGGTTTTGATCCTGTGCGTGAAACAGTGGGCTGTTGATTCTGTGCGTGACACAACGGGGTGTTGATTCTGTGCATGAAACAGCGGGGTGTTGATTCGGTCCGTGAAACAGCCGTGTGTTGATTCTGTGCGTGACACAGTGGGGTGTCGATTGTGTGCGTCAAACAGCGGGGTGTTGATTCTGTGCATGACACAGTGGGGTGTTGATTCTGTGCATGAAACAGCGGGGTGTTGTTTGTGTGCGTGAAACAGCGGGGTGTTGATTCAGTCCGTGAAACAGCCGTGTGTTGATTCTGTGCGTGACACAGTGGGGTGTCGATTGTGTGCGTCAAACAGCGGGGTGTTGATTGTGTGTGTGAAACAGTGGTGTGTTGATTGTGTGCGTGACACAGTGGGGTGTTGATTGTGTTCGTGACACAGTGGAGTGTTGTTTCTGTGCCTGACACAGCGGGGTGTTGATTCTGTGCGTGACACAGCGGTGTGTTGATTGTGTGCGTGACACAGTGGGGTGTTGATTCTGTGTGTGACACAGCGGGGTGTTGATTCAGTGCGTGACACAGCATGGTGTTGATTCTGTGTGACACAGTGGGGTGTTGATTGTGTGCGTGACACAGTGGGGTGTTGATTCTGTGCGTGACACAGCGGTGTGTTGATTGTGTGCGTGACACAGTGGGGTGTTGATTCTGTGTGTGACACAGCGGGGTGTTGATTCTGTGTGTGACACAGTGGGGTGTTGATTGTGTGCGTGACACAGTGGGGTGTTGATTCTGTGCGTGACAGAGTGGGGTATTGATTCTGTGCTTGACACGGTGGGGTGTCGATTGTGTGCGTGACACAGCGGAGTGTCGATTCTCTGCATGACACAGTGGGGTGTTGATTCCGTGCGTGAAACAGCGGAGTGTTGATTCTGTGCTTGACACCGCCGTGTGTTGATCCTGTGCGTGACACAGTGGGGTGTCGATTGTGTGCGTCAAACAGCGGGGTGTTGATTGCGTGCGTGAAACAGTGGTGTGTTGATTGTGTGCGTGACACAGTGGGGTGTTGATTGTGTTCGTGACACAGAGGAGTGTTGTTTCTGTGCCTGACACAGTGGGGTGTTGATTCGCTGCTTGACACAGCGGAGTGTTGATTCTGTGCGTGACACAGTGGGGTGTTGATTCTGTGCGTGACACAGCAGGGTGTTGATTCTGTGCGTGAAATGGTGGGGTGTTGATTGTGTGCGTGACACAGCGGGGTGATGATTGTGTGCATGACACAGCGGGGTTTTGATTCTGTGCGTGACAGAGTGGGGTAATGATTCTGTGCTTGACACGGTGGGGTGTTGATTGTGTGCGTGAAACTCTGGGGTGTTCTGTGCATGACACAGCGGGGTGTTGATTCTGTGCATGAAACAGTGGGGTATTGATTGTGTGCGTGACACAGCCGGGTGTTGACTGTGTGCGTGAAACCGTGGGGTGTTGATTCTGAGCGTGAAACAGTGGGGTGATGATTGTGTGCTTGACACAGCGGTGTGTTGATTGTGTGCGTGACACAGTGTGGTCTTGATTGTGTGCATGAAACAGTGGGGTGTTCTGTGCATTACGCAGTGGGGTGTTGATTCTGTGCGTGATACAGCGGGGTGTTGATTGTGTGCGTGAAACAGCGGGGTGTTGATTGTGTGCATGACACAGCAGGGTGTTGATTCTGTGCGTGAAACAGCGGGGTGTTGATTGCGTGCGTGACACAGCGGGGTGATGATTGTGTGCATGACACAGCAGGGTGTTGATTCTGTGTGTGACAGAGTGGGGTATTGATTCTGTGCATGAAACAGTGGGGTGTTGATTGTGTGCATGACACAGCGGGGTGTTGATTCTGTGTGTGACAGAGTGGGGTGTTGATTCTGTGCATGAAACAGTGGGGCGTTGATTGTGTGCGTGACACAGTGGACTGTTGATTGTGTGCGTGAAACAGCAGTATGTTGATTGTATGCGTGAAACAGCGGGGTGCTGATTCTGTGCGTGACACAGTGGGGTGTTGATTGTGTGCGTGAAACAGCGGGGTATTGATTGTGTGCGTGACACCGTGGGGTCTGAATTCTGTGCGTGACACAGCGGGGTTTTGATTGTGTGCGTGACACAGCGGGGGGTTGATCGTGTGCGGAAAACAGCGAGGTGTTCATTGGGTGCGAGAAACAACGGTGTGTTCATTGTGTGCGTGAAACAGCGGGGTGTTGATTCTCTGTGTGACACAGCGGGGTGTTGATTCTGTGCATGAAACAGCGTGGTGTTGACTGTGTGCGTGAAACCGTGGGGTATTGATTCTGTGCATAACACAGCAGGGTGTTGATTCCGTGCGTGACGCAGTGGGGTGTTGATTGTGTGCGTGACACAGTGGGGTGTTGATTCTTTGCGTGACACAGTGGGGTATTGATTGTGTGCATGACACAGTGGGGTTTTGATCCTGTGCGTGACACAGCAGGGTGTTGATTCTGTGCGTGCCACAGCGGGGTGTTGATTCTTTGCGTGTAACAGCGGGGTGTTGATTGTGTGCATGACACAGTGTTGTGTTGATTGTGTGGGTTAAACAGTGGTGTGTTGATTCTGTGCGTGACACAGTGGGGTGTTGATTCTGTGCGTGACACAGCGGGGTGTTGATTCAGTGCGTGACACAGCATGGTGTTGATTCTGTGTGACACAGTGGGGTGTTGATTGTGTGCGTGACACAGTGGGGTGTTGATTCTGTGCGTGACACAGCGGTGTGTTGATTGTGTGCGTGACACAGTGGGGTGTTGATTCTGTGTGTGACACAGCGGGGTGTTGATTCTGTGTGTGACACAGTGGGGTGTTGATTGTGTGCGTGACACAGTGGGGTGTTGATTCTGTGCGTGACAGAGTGGGGTATTGATTCTGTGCTTGACACGGTGGGGTGTCGATTGTGTGCGTGACACAGCGGAGTGTCGATTCTCTGCATGACACAGTAGGGTGTTGATTCCGTGCGTGAAACAGCGGAGTGTTGATTCTGTGCGTGACACCGCCGTGTGTTGATTCTGTGCGTGACACAGTGGGGTGTCGATTGTGTGCGTCAAACAGCGGGGTGTTGATTGTGTGCGTGAAACAGTGGTGTGTTGATTGTGTGCGTGACACAGTGGGGTGTTGATTGTGTTCGTGACACAGAGGAGTGTTGTTTCTGTGCCTGACACAGTGGGGTGTTGATTCTGTGCGTGAAACAGCGGGGTATTGATTCTGTGCGTGACACAGCGGTGTGTTGATTGTGTGCGTGACACAGTGGGGTGTTGATTCTGTGTGTGACACAGCGGGGTGTTGATTCAGTGCGTGACACAGCATGGTGTTGATTCTGTGTGTGACACAGTGGGGTGTTGATTGTGTGCGTGACA
Source organism: Hypanus sabinus (assembly GCF_030144855.1). Taxonomy (NCBI): domain Eukaryota; kingdom Metazoa; phylum Chordata; class Chondrichthyes; order Myliobatiformes; family Dasyatidae; genus Hypanus; species Hypanus sabinus. Next base: position 82,854,799 of record NC_082714.1, read on the forward strand.
CAGTGGGGTGTTGATTCTGTGCGTGAACGAGCGGGGAGTTGATTGTGTGCGTGACACAGTGGTGTGTTGATTGTGTGCGCGTCACAGTGGGGTGTTGATTCTGTGTGTGACACAACGGGTTGTTGATTCTGTGCGTGAAACAGTGGGGTGTTGATTCGCTGCTTGAGACAGCGGAGTGTTGATTCTGTGCGTGACACAGTGGGGTGTCGAATCTGTGCGTGACACAGTGGGGTGTTGATTGTGTGCATGACACAGTGGGGTGTCGAATCTGTGCGTGACACCGTGGGGTGTTGATTGTGTGCGTGAAACAGCGGGGTATTGATTGTGTGCGTGACACCGTGGGGTGTGAATTCTGTGCGTGACATAGCGGGGTGTTGATTGTGTGCGTGACACAGCGGGGGGTTGATCGTGTGCGGGAAACAGCGAGGTGTTCATTGGGTGCGAGAAACAGCGGTGTGTTCATTGTGTGTGTGAAACAGAGGGGTGTTCATTGTGTGCGTCAAACAGTAGTGTTTTGATTGTGTGCGTGACACAGGGGGGTGTTGATTGTGTGCGTGAAACAGCTGGGTGTTGGTTCTCTGTGTGACACAGCGGGGTGTTGATTCTGTGCATGAAACAGCGTGGTGTTGACTGTGTGCGTGAAACCGTGGGGTATTGATTCTGTGCATAACACAGCAGGGTGTTGATTCCGTGCGTGACGCAGTGGGGTGTTGATTGTGTGCGTGACACAGTGGGGTGTTGATTCTTTGCGTGACACAGTGGGGTATTGATTGTGTGCATGACACAGTGGGGTTTTGATCCTGTGCGTGACACAGCAGGGTGTTGATTCTGTGCGTGCCACAGCGGGGTGTTGATTCTTTGCGTGTAACAGCGGGGTGTTGATTGTGTGCGTGAAACAGTGGGGTGTTCTGTGCATGACACAGCGGGGTGTTGATTCTGTGCATGAAACAGCGGGGTGTTGATTGTGTGCGTGAAATAGCGGGGTGTTGATTGTGTGCGAGAAACAGCGGTGTGTTGATTGTGTGCGTGAAACAGCGGGGTGTTTATTCTGTGAGTGAAACAGCGGGATGTTGATTGTGTGCCTGAAACAGCGGGGTGTTGATTGTATGCGTGACACAGCGGGGTGTTGATTCTGTGCGCGACACAGCGGGATGTTGATTCTGTGGGTGAAATAACGGGTGTTGATTCTGTGCGTTACACAGCGGGGTGTTGATTCTGTGTGTGACACAATGGGGTGTTGATTGTGTGGGTTAAACAGTGGTGTGTTGATTCTGTGCGTGACACAGTGGGGTGTCGATTGTGTGCGTCAAACAGCGGGGTGTTGATTCTCTGTATGACACAGTGGGGTGTTGATTCCGTGCGTGAAACTGCAGAGTATTGATTGTGTGCGTGACACAGAGCGTTGTTGATACTGTGCAGGAAACAGCGGGGTGTTGATTGTGTGCGTGAAACAGCGGGGTGCTGATTCTGTGCGTGACACAGTGGGGTGTTGATTGTGTGCGTGAAACAGCGGGGTATTGATTGTGTGCGTGACACCGTGGGGTGTGAATTCTGTGCGTGACACAGCGGGGTGTTGATTGTGTGCGTGACACAGGGGGGGGTTGATCGTGTGCGGGAAACAGCGAGGTGTTCATTGGGTGCTAGAAACAGCGGTGTGTTCATTGTGTGTGTGAAACAGAGGGGTGTTCATTGTGTGCGTCAAACAGTAGTGTTTTGATTGTGTGCGTGACACAGGGGGGTGTTGATTGTGTGCGTGACACAGAGCGGTGTTGATTGTGTGCGTGAAACTGCGGGGTGTTGATTCTCTGCGTGACACAGTGGTGTGTTGATTCTGCGCGTGACACAGCGGGGTGTTGATTCTGTGCGTGAAACAGCGGGGTGTTGATTGTGTGCGTGAAACATTGGGGTGTTCTCTGCGTGACACAGTGGGGTGTTGATTGTGTTCGTGACACAGAGGGGTGTTGATTCTGTGTGTGACACAGTGTGGTGTTGATTCTGTGCGTGACACAGTGGGGTGTTGATTCTGTGCGTGACACAGTGTGGTGTTGATTCTGTGCGTGACACAGTGGGGTGTTGATTGTGTGCGTGAAACAGCGGGGTGTTGATTCTCTGTGTGACACAGCGGGGTGTTGATTGTGTGCGTGACACTGTGGTGTTGATTGTGTGCGTGAAACAGTGGTGTGTTGATTGTGTGCGTGACAGAGTGGGGTATTGTTTCTGTGCCTGACATAGTGGGGTGTTGATTCTATGCGTGAAACAGCGGGGTGTTGATTCTGTGCATGAAATAGCGGAGTGTAGATTCTGTGCGTGAAACAGCGGAGTGTTGATTGTGTGCGTGACACAGCGGGGTGTCGATTCTCTGCGTGACACAGCGGGGTGTTGATTCTGTGCGTGACACAGCGGAGTGTTGATTCTGTGCGTGACACAGTGGGGTGCTGATTCTGTGTATGACACAGCGGGGTGTTGATTGTGTGCGTGACACTGCGAGGTGATGATTGTGTGCATGACACAGCGGGGTGTTGATTCTGTGTGTGACAGAGTGGGGTATTGATTCTGTGCATGAAACAGTGGGGTGTTGATTGTGTGCATGACACAGCGGGGTGTTGATTCTGTGTGTGACAGAGTGGGGTGTTGATTCTGTGCATGAAACAGTGGAGTGTTGATTGTGTACGTGACACAGTGGGCTGTTGATTGTGTGTGTGAAACAGCAGTATGTTGATTGTGTGCGTGAAACAGTGGGGTATTGATTGTGTGCGTGACACAGTGGGGTGTTGATTGTGTGCGTGAAACAGCGGGGTGTTGATTGTGTGCGTGACACAGTGGGGTGTGAATTCTGTGCGTGACACAGAGGGGTGTTGATTGTGTGCGTGACACAGCGGGGGGTTGATCGTGTGCGGGAAACATCGAGGTGTTCATTGGGTGTGAGAAACAGCGGTGTGTTCATTGTGTTTGTGAAACAGAGGGGTGTTCATTGTGTGCGTTAAACAGTAGTGATTTGATTGTGTGCGTGACACAGGGGGGTGTTGATTCTCTGCATGAAACAGTGGGGTGTTGATTGTGTGCATGACACAGTGGGGTCTGAATTCTGTGCGTCACACAGCGGGGTGTTGATTCCGTGCGTAACACAGCAGGGTGTTGATTCTGTGCATGAAACAGCGTGGTGTTGACTGTGTGCGTGAAACCGTGGGGTTTTGATTCTGTGCGTGAAACAGTGGGGTGATGATTGCGTGCATGACACAGCAGGGTGTTGATTCCGTGCGTGACGCAGTGGGGTGTTGATTGTGTGCGTGACACAGTGGGGTGTTGATACTTTGCGTGACATAGTGGGGTATTGATTGTGTGCATGACACAGTGGGGTTTTGATCCTGTGCGTGACACAGCAGGGTGTTGATTCTGTGTATGACACAGTGGGGTGCTGATTCTGTGTATGACACAGCGGGGTGTTGATTGTGTGCGTGACACAGCGAGGTGATGATTGTGTGCATGACACAGCGGGGTGTTGATTCTGTGTGTGACAGAGTGGGGTTTGATTCTGTGCATGAAACAGTGGGGTGTTGATTGTGCGCATGACACAGCGGGGTGTTGATTCTGTGTGTGACAGAGTGGGGTGTTGATTCTGTGCATGAAACAGTGGGGTGTTGATTGTGTACGTGACACAGTGGGCTGTTGATTGTGTGTGTGAAACAGCAGTATGTTGATTGTGTGCGTGAAACAGCGGGGTGTTGATTGTGTGCGTGACACAGTGGGGTGTGAATTCTGTGCGTGACACAGAGGGGTGTTGATTGTGTGCGTGACACAGCGGGGGGTTGATCGTGTGCGGGAAACAGCGAGGTGTTCATTGGGTGTGAGAAACAGCGGTGTGTTCATTGTGTTTGTGAAACAGAGGGGTGTTCATTGTGTGCGTTAAACAGTAGTGTTTTGATTGTGTGCGTGACACAGGGGGGTGTTGATTGTGTGCGTGACACAGAGCGGTGTTGATTCTCTGCATGAAACAGTGGGGTGTTGATTGTGTGCATGACACAGTGGGGTGTGAATTCTGTGCGTCACACAGTGGGGTGTTGATTGTGTGCGTGAAACAGCGGGGTGTTGATTCTCTGTGTGACACAGCGGGGTGTTGATTCTGTGCATGAAACAGCGTGGTGTTGACTGTGTGCGTGAAACCGTGGGGTTTTGATTCTGTGCGTGAAACAGTGGGGTGATGATTGTGTGCATGACACAGCAGGGTGTTGATTCCGTGCGTGACACAGTGGGGTGTTGATTGTGTGCGTGACACAGTGGGGTGTTGATACTTTGCGTGACACAGTGGGGTATTGATTGTGTGCATGACACAGTGGGGTTTTGATCCTGTGCGTGACACAGCAGGGTGTTGATTCTGTGCGTGACACAGCGGGGTGTTGATTCTGTGCATGAAACAGCGGGGTGTTGATTGTGTCAGTGAAATAGCGGGGTGTTGATATTGTGCGAGAAAGAGCGGTGTGTTGATTGTGTGCGTGAAACAGCGGGGTGTTTATTCTGTGAGTGAAACAGCGGGATTTTGATTGTGTGCGTGAAACAGCGGGGTGTTCATTGTGTGCGTGACACAGTGTGGTGTTGATTGTGTGGGTTAAACAGTGGTGTGTTGATTGTGTGCGTGACACAGTGGGGTGTTGATTGTGTTCATGACAGAGTGGAGTGTTGTTTCCGTGCGTGACACAGTGGTGTGTTGATTCTGTGCGTGACACAGCGGGGTGTTGATTCTGTGCGTGAAACAGCGGGGTGTTGATTGTGTGCGTGACACAGCGGTGTGTTGATTGTATGCGTGACACAGTGGGGTGTTGATTCTGTGTGTGACACAACAGGGTGTTGATTCTGTGGGTGAAAAAACGGGGTGTTGATTCTGTGCGTGACACAGCAGGGTATTGATTCTGTGTGTGACACAGTGGGGTGTTGATTGTGTGCGAGACACAGCGGGGTGTTGATTGTGTACGTGAAATAGCAGAGTGTTGATTCTGTGCGTGAATCAGCGGAGTGTCGATTGTGTGTGTGACCCAGCAGGGTGTCGATTCTCTGCATGACACAGTGGGGTGTTGATTCCGTGCATGAAACAGCGGAGTGATGATTGAGTGCGTGACACAGCTTCTGTGCGTGACAGAGTGGGGTGTTGATTCTTTGCGTGAAACAGTGGGGTGTTGATTCTGTGCGTGACAGATTGGGGTATTGATTCTGTGCTTGACACAGTGAAGTGTTGATTGTGTGCGTGAAACAGTGGGGTGTTCTGTGCATGACACAGCGGGGTGTTGAATCTGTGCATAAAACAGCGGGGTGTTGATTGTGAGCCTGAAACAGCGGGGTGTTGATTCGGTGCGTGAAACAGCGGAGTGTTGATTCTGTGCGTGACACAGTGGGGTGTCGATTGTGTGCGTCATGCAGTGGGGTGTTGATTCTGTGCTTGACACAGTGGTGCGTTGATTCCGTGCGTGAAACAGCGGAGTGTTGATTCTGTGCGTCAGACAGCGGTGCGTTGTTTCTGTGCGTGACACAGCGGGGTGTTGATTGTGTGCTTGACACAGCAGGGTGTTGATTGTGTGCGTAACATAGTGTGGTCTTGATTGTGTGCATGAAACAGTGGGGTGTTCTGTGCATTACGCAGTGGGGTGCTGATTCTGTGCATGACACAGCGGGGTGTTGATTCTGTGCATGAAACAGCAGGGTGTTGATTCTGTGCGTGACAGTGGGGTGTTGATTCTGTGCGTGAAACAGTGGGGTGTTGATTGTGTGCATGACACAGTGGGGTGTGAGTTCTATGCGTCACACGGCGGGGTGTTCATTGTGTGCGTGAAACAGCGGGGAGTTGATTCTGTGCATGAACCAGTTGGGTGTTGATTGTGTGCGTGACACAGTGGGGTGTTGATTCTGTGCGTGACACAGTGGGGTATTGATTGTGTGCGTTACACTGTGGGGTGTTGATTCTGTGTGTGACACAGCGGGGTGCTGATTCTTTGCGTGAAACTGTGGGGTGTTGATTGTGTGTGTGACACAGCGGGGTGTTGATTCGGTGCGTGAAACAGCGGAGTGTTGATTCTGTGCGTGACACAGTGGGGTGTCGATTGTGTGCGTCATGCAGTGGGGTGTTGATTCTGTGTTTGACACAGTGGTGCGTTGATTCCGTGCGTGAAACAGCGGAGTGTTGATTCTGTGCGTCAGACAGCGGTGCGTTGTTTCTGTGCGTGACACAGCGGGGTGTTGATTGTGTGCTTGACACAGCAGGGTGTTGATTGTGTGCGTAACATAGTGTGGTCTTGATTGTGTGCATGAAACAGTGGGGTGTTCTGTGCATTACGCAGTGGGGTGCTGATTCTGTGCATGACACAGCGGGGTGTTGATTCTGTGCATGAAACAGCAGGGTGTTGATTCTGTGCGTGACAGAGTGGGGTGTTGATTCTGTGCGTGAAACAGTGGGGTGTTGATTGTGTGCATGACACAGTGGGGTGTGAGTTCTATGCGTCACACGGCGGGGTGTTCATTGTGTGCGTGAAACAGCGGAGAGTTGATTCTGTGCATGAACCAGTTGGGTGTTGATTGTGTGCGTGACACAGTGGGGTGTTGATTCTGTGCGTGACACAGTGGGGTATTGATTGTGTGCGTTACACTGTGGGGTGTTGATTCTGTGCGTGACACAGCGGGGTGCTGATTCTTTGCGTGAAACTGTGGGGTGTTGATTGTGTGTGTGACACAGCGGGGTGTTGATTGTGTGCGTGAAACAGTGGGGTGTTCTGTGCATGACACTGCGGGGTGTTGATTCTGTGCATGAAACAGTGGGGTATTGATTGTGTGCGTGAAACAGTGGGGTGTTAATTCGATGCATGACACAGCGAGGTGTTGATTCTCTGTGTGACACAGCGGGGTATTGATTCTGTGCGTGAAACAGTGGGGTGTTCATTGTGTGCGTGAAACAGCGGGGTGTTGATTCTGTGCATGAAACAGAGGGGTGTTGATTGTGTGCGTGACACAGTGGGGTGTTAATTCGATGCATGACACAGCGAGGTGTTGATTCTCTGTGTGACACAGCAGGGTATTGATTCTCTGCGTGAAACAGTGGGGTGTTGATTGTGTGCATGACACAGCGGGGTATTCATTCTCTGCGTGACACAGCGGGGTGTTGATTCTCTGCGTTACACAGCGGGGTATTCATTCTCTGCGTGACACAGCGGGGTGTTGATTCTCTGCGTTACACAGCGGGGTATTCATTCTCTGCGTGACACAGCGGGGTGTTGATTCTGTGCATGAAACAGCGGGGTGTTGATTGTGTGCGTGAAACAGTGGGGTGTTGATTCTGTGGGTGAAACAGTGGGGTGATGCTTGTGTGCCTGACACAGCAGGGTGTTGATTCTGCGAATGACACAGTGGGGTTTTGATCATGTGCGTGACACAGCGGGGTGTTGATTCTGTGAAAGACACAGTGGGGTGTTGATTCTTTGCGTGAAACAGTGGGGTGTTGATTCTGTTCAGGACACAGCGGGGTGTTGATTCTGTGCGTGAAACAGTGGGGTGTTCTGTGCATGACACTGCGGGGTGTTGATTCTGTGTGTGACCCAGTGGGGTGTTGATTCTCTGCGTTACACAGCGGGGTATTGATTCTCTGCGTGACACAGCAGGGTGTTGATTCTGTGCATGAAACCGCGGGGTGTTGATTGTGTGCGTGAAACAGTGGGGTGTTGATTCTGTACGTGAAACAGTGGGGTGATGATTGTGTGCGTGACACAGTGGGGTGTTGATTCTCTGCGTTACACAGCGGGGTATTGATTCTCTGCGTGACACAGCAGGGTGTTGATTCTGTGCATGAAACCGCGGGGTGTTGATTGTGTGCGTGAAACAGTGGGGTGTTGATTCTGTACGTGAAACAGTGGGGTGATGATTGTGTGCGTGACACAGCGAGGTGTTGATTCTGTGCATGACACAGTGGGGTGTTGATTGTGTATGACACAGTGGGGTTTTGATCCTGTGCATGAAACTGTGGGGTGTTGATTCTGTGCGGGACACAACGGGTTGTTGATTCTGTGCGTGACACAGCGGGGTGTTCATTGTGTGTGTGACACATGGGGTGTTGATTCTGTGCGTGACACTGTGGGGTGTTGATTCTGTGCGCGACATAGCGGGGTGTTGATTCTGTGCGTGACACAGCGGGGTGTTGATTCTCTGCATTACACAGCGGGGTATTCATTCTCTACGTGACACAGCGGGGTGTTGATTCTGTTCATGAAACAGCGGGGTGTTGATTGTGTGCGTGAAACAGTGGGGTGTTGATTCTGTGGGTGAAACAGTGGGGTGATGCTTGTGTGCCTGACACAGCGGGGTGTTGATTCTGCGCATGACACAGTAGGGTTTTGATCCTGTGCGTGACACAGCGGGGTGTTGATTCTGTGCATGACACAGTGGGGTGTTGATTCTTTGCGTGAAACAGTGGGGTGTTGATTCTGTGCAGGACACAGCGGGGTGTTGATTCTGTGCGTGAAACAGTGGGGTGTTCTGTGCATGACACTGCGGGGTGTTGATTGTGTGCGTGAACCAGCGTGGTGTTGATTCGATGCGTGACACTCTGGGGTGTTGACTGTGCGTTACACAGTGGGGTGTTGATTGTGTTCATGACACAGTGTGGTGTTGATTCTGTGCGTGACACAGCGGGGTGTTGATTCTGTGCCGGACACAATGGGGTGTCGATTCTGTGCGTGACAGAGTGGGGTGTTGATTCTGTGCGTGACACAACGGGGTGTCGATTCTGTGCGTGACAGAGCGGGGTGTTGATTCTGTGCGTGACACAGTGGGGTGTTGATTCTGTGCGGGACACAACGGGGTATCGATTCTGTGCGTGACACAGTGGGGTGTTGATTCTGTGCGTGAAACAGCGGGGTGTTGATTCTGTGCGTGACACTGCGGGGTGTTGATTCTTTGCGTGAAACAGTGGGGTGTTGATTCTGTGCGTGACAGATTGGGGTATTGATTCTGTGCTTAACCCAGTGAAGTGTTGATTGTGTGCGTGAAACAGTGAGGTGTTCTGTGCATGACACAGCGGGGTGTTGAATCTGTGCATAAAATAGCGGGGTGTTGATTCGGTGCGTGAAACAGCGGAGTGTTGATGCTGTGCGTGACGCAGTGGGGTGTCGATTGTGTGTGTCAAGCAGCGGGGTGTTGATTCTGTGCATGACACGGTGATGCGTTGATTCCGTGCGTGAAACAGCGGGGTGTTGATTCTGTGCGTGACACAGTGGGGTATTGATTGTGTGCATGACACAATGGGGTTTGGATCCTGTGCGTGACACAGTGGGGTTTTGATTCTGTGCGCGACAGAGTGGGGTATTGATTGTGTGCGTGACACAGCGAGGTGTTGATTCTGTGCGTTACACAGTGGGGTGTTCATTGTGTGTGTGACACATGGGGTGTGGATTCTGTGCGTGAACCAGTTGGGTGTTGATTGTGTGCGTGACACAGTGGGGTGTTGATTGTGTGCATGACACAATGGGGTTTTGATCCTGTGCGTGACACAGCGGAGTGTTGATTCTGTGCGTGACACAGTGGGATTTTGATTCTGTGCGGGACAGAGTGGGGTATTGATTCTGTGCTTGACCCAGTGGGGCGTTGATTGTGTGCATGAAACAGTGGGGTGTTCTGTGCATGACACAGTGGTGTGTTGATTCTGTGCGTGACACAGCGGGCTGTTTATTCTGAACGTGACAAGTGGGGTGTTGATTCTGTGCGTTACACAGCGGGCTGTTTATTCTGAACGTGACAAGTGGAGTGTTGATTCTCTGCGTGACACAGCGGGGTGTTGATTGTGTGCGTGAAACAGTGGGGTGTTCTGTGCATGACACTGCGGGGTGTTGATTCTGTGCATGAAACAGTGGGGTATTGATTGTGTGCATGAAACAGTGGGGTGTTAGTTCGATGCATGACACAGCGAGGTGTTGATTCTCTGCGTGAAACAGTGGGGTGTTCATTGTGTGCGTCAAACAGCGGGGTGTTGATTCTGTGCATGAAACAGCGGGGTGTTGATTGTGTGCGTGACACAGTGGGGTGTTAATTCGATGCATGACACAGCGAGGTGTTGATTCTCTGTGTGACACAGCGGGGTATTGATTCTCTGCGTGAAACAGTGGGGTGTTGATTGTGTGCATGACACAGTGGGGTGTGAATTCTGTGCGTGACACAGTGGGGTGTTCATTGTGTGCGTGAAACAGCGGGGTGTTGATTCTGTGCATGAAACAGCGGGGTGTTGATTGTGTGCGTGAAACCGTGGGGTGTTGATTCTGTGCGTGACACAGTGGGGTATTGATTGTGTGCATGAAACAATGGGGTTTTGATCCTGTGCGTGACACAGTGGGGTTTTGATTCTGTGCGGGACAGAGTGGGGTATTGATTGTGTGCGTGACACAGCGAGGTGTTGATTCTGTGCGTGACACAGTGGGGTGTTCATTGTGTGTGTGACACATGGGGTGTTGATTCTGTGCGTGACACTGTGGGGTGTTGATTCTGTGCGCGACATAGCGGGGTGTTGATTCTCTGCGTTACACAGCGGGGTATTCATTCTCTGCGTGACGCAGCGGTGTGTTGATTCTGTGCATGAAACAGCGGGGTGTTGATTGTGTGCGTGAAACAGTGGGGTGTTGATTCTGTGGGTGAAACAGTGGGGTGATGCATGTGTGCCTGACACAGCGGGGTGTTGATTCTGCGCATGACACAGTGGGGTTTTGATCCTGTGCGTGACACAGCGGGGTGTTGATTCTGTGAAAGACACAGTGCGGTGTTGATTCTTTGCGTGAAACAGTGGGGTGTTGATTCTGTGCAGGACACAGCGGGGAGTTGATTCTGTGCGTGAAACAGTGGGGTGTTCTGTGCATGACACTGCGGGGTGTTGATTCTGTGTGTGACCCAGTGGGGTGTTGATTCTCTGCGTTACACAGCGGGGTATTGATTCTCTGCGTGACACAGCAGGGTGTTGATTCTGTGCATGAAACCGCGGGGTGTTGATTGTGTGCGTGAAACAGTGGGGTGTTGATTCTGTACGTGAAACAGTGGGGTGATGATTGTGTGCGTGACACAGTGGGGTGTTGATTCTCTGCGTTACACAGCGGGGTATTGATTCTCTGCGTGACACAGCAGGGTGTTGATTCTGTGCATGAAACCGCGGGGTGTTGATTCTGTACGTGAAACAGTGGGGTGATGATTGTGTGCGTGACACAGCGAGGTGTTGATTCTGTGCGTGACACAGCGGGGTGTTGATTCTCTGCGTTACACAGCGGGGTATTCATTCTCTACGTGACACAGCGGGGTGTTGATTCTGTGCATGAAACAGCGGGGTGTTGATTGTGTGCGTGAAACAGTGGGGTGTTGATTCTGTGGGTGAAACAGTGGGGTGATGCTTGTGTGCCTGACACAGCGGGGTGTTGATTCTGCGCATGACACAGTGGGGTTTTGATCCTGTGCGTGACACAGCGGGGTGTTGATTCTGTGCATGACACAGTGGGGTGTTGATTCTTTGCGTGAAACAGTGGGGTGTTGATTCTGTGCAGGACACAGCGGGGTGTTGATTCTGTGCGTGAAACAGTGGGGTGTTCTGTGCATGACACTGCGGGGTGTTGATTGTGTGCGTGAACCAGCGTGGTGTTGATTCGATGCGTGACACTGTGGGGTGTTGACTGTGCGTTACACAGTGGGGTGTTGATTGTGTTCATGACACAGTGTGGTGTTGATTCTGTGCGTGACACAGCGGGGTGTTGATTCTGTGCCGGACACAACGGGGTGTCGATTCTGTGCGTGACAGAGTGGGGTGTTGATTCTGTGCGTGAAACAGCGGGGTGTTGATTCTGTGCGTGACACTGCGGGGTGTTGATTCTTTGCATGAAACAGTGGGGTGTTGATTCTGTGCGTGACAGATTGGGGTATTGATTCTGTGCTTGACCCAGTGAAGTGTTGATTGTGTGCGTGAAACAGTGAGGTGTTCTGTGCATGACACAGCGGGGTGTTGAATCTGTGCATAAAATAGCGGGGTGTTGATTCGGAGCGTGAAACAGCGGAGTGTTGATGCTGTGCGTGACACAGTGGGGTGTCGAGTGTGTGTGTCAAGCAGCGGGGTGTTGATTCTGTGCATGACACGGTGATGCGTTGATTCCGTGCGTGAAACAGCGGGGTGTTGATTCTGTGCGTGACACAGTGGGGTATTGATTGTGTGCATGACACAATGTGGTTTGGATCCTGTGCGTGACACTGTGGGGTTTTGATTCTGTGCGGGACAGAGTGGGGTATTGATTGTGTGCGTGACACAGCGAGGTGTTGATTCTGTGCGTTACACAGTGGGGTGTTCATTGTGTGTGTGACACATGGGGTGTGGATTCTGTGCGTGAACCAGTTGGGTGTTGATTGTGCGCATTACGCAGTGGGGTGTTGATTCTGTGCATGAAGCCGTGGGGTGTTGATTGTGTGCGTGAAACAGTGGGGTGTTGATTCTGTACGTGAAACAGTGTGGTGATGATTGTGTGCGTGACACAGCGAGGTGTTGATTCTGTGCGTGACACAGTGGGGTGTTGATTGTGTATGACACAGTGGGGTTTTGATCCTGTGCGTGAAACTGTGGGGTGTTGATTCTGTGCGGGACTCAACGGGTTGTTGATTCTGTGCGTGAAACAGTGGGGTGTTGATTCTGTGTGTGACACAGTGGGGGGTTGATTCAGTGCGTGAGACAACGGAGTGTTAATTCTGTGCGTGACACAGTGGGGTGTTGATTCTTTGCGTGAAACAGTGGTGTGTTGATTCTGTGCATGACACTGCGGGGTGTTGATTGTGTTCATGACACAGTGTGGTGTTGATTCTGTGCGGGACACAACGGGATGTCGATTCTGTGCGTGACAGAGTGGGGTGTTGATTCTGTGCGTGAAACAGTGAGGTTTTGATTCTGTGCGGGACACTGCGGGGTGTTGATTCTGTGCGTGACAGAGTGGGGTATTGATTGTGTGCTTGACCCAGTGGGGTGTTGATTGTGTGCGTGAAACAGTGGGGTGTTCTGTGCATGACACTGCGGGGTGTTGATTCTGTGCATGAAACAGTCGGGTATTGATTGTGTGCGTGAAACAGTGGGGTGTTAATTCGATACATGACACAGCGAGGTGTTGATTCTCTGTGTGACACAGCGGGTTATTGATTCTCCGCGTGAAACAGTGGGGTGTTCATTTTGTGCGTGAAACAGCGGGGTGTTGATTGTGTGCGTGACACAGTGGGGTGTTAATTCTATGCATGACACAGCGAGGTGTTGATTCTCTGTGTGACACAGCGGGGTATTGATTCTCTGCGTGAAACAGTGGGGTGTTGATTGTGTGCATGACACAGTGGGGTGTGAATTCTGTGCGTGACACAGTGGGGTGTTCATTGTGTGCGTGAAACAGCGGGGTGTTGATTCTGTGCATGAAACAGCGGGGTGTTGATTGTGTGCGTGAAACCGTGGGGTGCTGATTCTGTGCGTGACACAGTGGGGTATTGATTGTGTGCATGACACAATGGGGTTTGGATCCTGTGCGTGATACAGTGGGGTTTTGATTCTGTGCGGGACAGAGTGGGGTATTCATTCTATGCTTGACCCAGTGGGGTGTTGATTGTGTGCATGAAACAGTGGGGTGTTGATTCTGTACGTGAAACAGTGGGGTGTTGATTCTGTGCGTGACACAGTGGGGTGTTCATTGTGTGTGTGACACATGGGGTGTTGATTCTGTGCGTGACACTGTGGGGTGTTGATTCTGTGCGCGACATAGCGGGGTGTTGATTGTGTGCGTGAAACAGTGGGGTGTTGATTCTGTGGGTGAAACAGTGGGGTGATGCATGTGTGCCTGACACAGCGGGGTGTTGATTCTGCGCATGACACAGTGGGGTTTTGATCCTGTGCGTGACACAGCGGGGTGTTGATTCTGTGAAAGACACAGTGCGGTGTTGATTCTTTGCGTGAAACAGTGGGGTGTTGATTCTGTGCAGGACACAGCGGGGTGTTGATTCTGTGCGTGAAACAGTGGGGTGTTCTGTGCATGACACTGCGGGGTGTTGATTCTGTGTGTGACCCAGTGGGGTGTTGATTCTCTGCGTTACACAGCGGGGTATTGATTCTCTGCGTGACACAGCAGGGTGTTGATTCTGTGCATGAAACCGCGGGGTGTTGATTGTGTGCGTGAAACAGTGGGGTGTTGATTCTGTACGTGAAACAGTGGGGTGATGATTGTGTGCGTGACACAGTGGGGTGTTGATTCTCTGCGTTACACAGCGGGGTATTGATTCTCTGCGTGACACAGCAGGGTGTTGATTCTGTGCATGAAACCGCGGGGTGTTGATTGTGTGCGTGAAACAGTGGGGTGTTGATTCTGTACGTGAAACAGTGGGGTGATGATTGTGTGCGTGACACAGCGAGGTGTTGATTCTGTGCGTGACACAGTGGGGTGTTGATTGTGTATGACACAGTGGGGTTTTGATCCTGTGCATGTAACTGTGGGGTGTTGATTCTGTGCGGGACACAACGGGTTGTTGATTCTGTGCGTGACACAGCGGGGTGTTCATTGTGTGTGTGACACATGGGGTGTTGATTCAGTGCGTGACACTATGGGGTGTTGATTCTGTGCGCGACATAGCGGGGTGTTGATTCTGTGCGTGACACAGCGGGGTGTTGATTCTCTGCGTTACACAGCGGGGTATTCATTCTCTACGTGACACAGCGGGGTGTTGATTCTGTGCATGAAACAGCGGGGTGTTGATTGTGTGCGTGAAACAGTGGGGTGTTGATTCTGTGGGTGAAACAGTGGGGTGATGCTTGTGTGCCTGACACAGCGGGGTGTTGATTCTGCGCATGACACAGAAGGGTTTTGATCCTGTGCGTGACACAGCGGGGTGTTGATTCTGTGCATGACACAGTGGGGTGTTGATTCTTTGCGTGAAACAGTGGGGTGTTGATTCTGTGCAGGACACAGCGGGGTGTTGATTCTGTGCGTGAAACAGTGGGGTGTTCTGTGCATGACACTGCGGGGTGTTGATTGTGTGCGTGAACCAGCGTGGTGTTGATTCAATGCGTGACACTGTGGGGTGTTGACTGTGCGTTACACAGTGGGGTGTTGATTGTGTTCATGACACAGTGTGGTGTTGATTCTGTGCGTGACACAGCGGGGTGTTGATTCTGTGCCGGACACAACGGGGTGTCGATTCTGTGCGTGACAGAGTGGGGTGTTGATTCTGTGCGTGACACAACGGGGTGTCGATTCTGTGCGTGACAGAGCGGGGTGTTGATTCTGTGCGTGACACAGCGGGGTGTTGATTCTGTGCGGGACACAACGGTGTATCGATTCTGTGCGTGACACAGTGGGGTGTTGATTCTGTGCGTGAAACAGCGGGGTGTTGATTCTGTGCGTGACACTGCGGGGTGTTGATTCTTTGCTTGAAACAGTGGGGTGTTGATTCTGTGCGTGACAGATTGGGGTATTGATTCTGTGCTTGACCCAGTGAAGTGTTGATTGTGTGCGTGAAACAGTGAGGTGTTCTGTGCATGACACAGCGGGGTGTTGAATCTGTGCATAAAATAGCGGGGTGTTGATTCGGTGCGTGAAACAGCGGAGTGTTGATGCTGTGCGTGACACAGTGGGGTGTCGATTGTGTGTGTCAAGCAGCGGGGTGTTGATTCTGTGCATGACACGGTGATGCGTTGATTCCGTGCGTGAAACAGCGGGGTGTTGATTCTGTGCGTGACACAGTGGGGTATTGATTGTGTGCATGACACAATGGGGTTTGGATCCTGTGCGTGACACAGTGGGGTTTTGATTCTGTGCGGGACAGAGTGGGGTATTGATTGTGTGCGTGACACAGCGAGGTGTTGATTCTGTGCGTTACACAGTGGGGTGTTCATTGTGTGTGTGACACATGGGGTGTGGATTCTGTGCGTGAACCAGTTGGGTGTTGATTGTGCGCATTACGCAGTGGGGTGTTGATTCTGTGCATGACACAGCGGGGTGTTGATTCTGTGCATGAAACAGCAGGGTGTTGATTCTGTGCGTGACAGAGTGGGGTGTTGATTCTGTGCGTGTAACAGCGGGGTGTTGATTGTGTGTGTGACACAGTGGGGGGTTGATTCTGTGCGTGACACAACCGGGTATTAATTCTGTGCATGACACAACGGGATGTTGATTCTGTGCGTGACACAGCGGGGTGTTCATTGTGTGTGTGACACATGGGGTGTTGATTCTGTGCGTGATCCAGTGGGGTGTTGATTCTCTGCGTTACACAGCAGGGTATTGATTCTCTGCGTGACACAGCAGGGTGTTGATTCTGTGCATGAAGCCGTGGGGTGTTGATTGTGTGCGTGAAACAGTGGGGTGTTGATTCTGTACGTGAAACAGTGTGGTGATGATTGTGTGCGTGACACAGCGAGGTGTTGATTCTGTGCGTGACACAGTGGGGTGTTGATTGTGTATGACACAGTGGGGTTTTGATCCTGTGCGTGAAACTGTGGGGTGTTGATTCTGTGCGGGACTCAACGGGTTGTTGATTCTGTGCGTGAAACAGTGGGGTGTTGATTCTGTGTGTGACACAGTGGGGGGTTGATTCAGTGCGTGAGACAACGGAGTGTTAATTCTGTGCGTGACACAGTGGGGTGTTGATTCTTTGCGTGAAACAGTGGTGTGTTGATTCTGTGCATGACACTGCGGGGTGTTGATTGTGTTCATGACACAGTGTGGTGTTGATTCTGTGCGGGACACAACGGGATGTCGATTCTGTGCGTGACAGAGTGGGGTGTTGATTCTGTGCGTGAAACAGTGAGGTTTTGATTCTGTGCGGGACACTGCGGGGTGTTGATTCTGTGCGTGAAACAGTGGGGTGTTCTGTGCATGACACTGCGGGGTGTTGATTGTGTGCGTGAACCAGCGTGGTGTTGATACTCTGCGTTACACAGCGGGGTATTGATTCTGTGCGTGACACAGCGGGCTGTTTATTCTGAACGTGACATTTGGGGTGTTGATTCTGTGCGTTACACAGCGGGCTGTTTATTCTGAACGTGACAAGTGGAGTGTTGATTCTCTGCATGACACAGCGGGGTGTTGATTCTGTGTGTGACACAGCGGGTTGTTGATTCTGTGCATGAAACAGTGGGGTGTTGTTTCGCTGCGTGACACAGCAGGGTGTTGATTCTTTGCGTGAAACAGTGGGGAGTTGATTCTGTGTGTGACACAGTGGGGGGTTGATTCTGTGTGTGACACAGCGGGGTGTTGATTCTGTGCATGAAACAGTGGGGTGTTGATTCTGTGCGTGAAACAGTGGGGTGATGATTGTATGCGTGACACAGCGAGGTGTTGATTCTCTGCGTCACACTGTGGGGTTTTGATCCTGTGCGTGAAACAGTGGGGTGTTGATTCTGTGCGGGACACAACGGTGTGTTGATTCTGTGTGTGACAGAGTGGGGTATTGATTCTGTGCACGACATAGCGGGGTGTTGATCCTGTGCGTGACACAGTGGGGTGTTGATTCTGTGCATGAAACAGCGGGGTGTTGATCGTGTGCGTGACACAGCGGGGTGTTGATTCTTTACGTGAAACAGTGGGGTGTTGATTCTGTGCGGGACACTGCGGGGTGTTGATTCTGTGCATGAAACAGTGGGGTATTGATTGTGTGCGTGAAACAGTGGGGTGTTAATTCGATGCATGACACAGCGAGGTGTTGATTCTCTGTGTGACACAGCGGGTTATTGATTCTCTGCGTGAAACAGTGGGGTGTTCATTGTGTGCGTGAAACAGCGGGGTGTTGATTGTGTGCGTGACACAGTGGGGTGTTAATTCTATGCATGACACAGCAAGGTGTTGATTTTCTGTGTGACACAGCGGGGTATTGATTCTCTGCGTGAAACAGTGGGGTGTTGATTGTGTGCATGACACAGTGGGGTGTGAATTCTGAGCGTGAAACAGTGGGGTTTTGATTCTGTGCGGGACACTGTGGGGTGTTGATTCTGTGCGTGACAGAGTGGGGTATTGATTGTGTGCTTGACCCAGTGGGGTGTTGATTGTGTGCGTGAAACAGTGGGGTGTTCTGTGCATGACACTGCGGGGTGTTGATTCTGTGCATGAAACAGTCGGGTATTGATTGTGTGCGTGAAACAGTGGGGTGTTAATTCGATACATGACACAGCGAGGTGTTGATTCTCTGTGTGACACAGCGGGTTATTGATTCTCTGCGTGAAACAGTGGGGTGTTCATTGTGTGCGTGAAACAGCGGGGTGTTGATTGTGTGCGTGACACAGTGGGGTGTTAATTCTATGCATGACACAGCGAGGTGTTGATTCTCTGTGTGACACAGCGGGGTATTGATTCTCTGCGTGAAACAGTGGGGTGTTGATTGTGTGCATGACACAGTGGGGTGTGAATTCTGTGCGTGACACAGTGGGGTGTTCATTGTGTGCGTGAAACAGCGGGGTGTTGATTCTGTGCATGAAACAGCGGGGTGTTGATTGTGTGCGTGAAACCGTGGGGTGTTGATTCTGTGCGTGACACAGTGGGGTATTGATTGTGTGCATGACACAATGGGGTTTGGATCCTGTGCGTGATACAGTGGGGTTTTGATTCTGTGCGGGACAGAGTGGGGTATTGATTGTGTGCGTGACACAGCGAGGTGTTGATTCTGTGCGTTACACAGTGGGGTGTTCATTGTGTGTGTGACACATGGGGTGTTGATTCTGTGCGTGACACAGCGGGGTGTTGATTCTCTGCGTTACACAGCGGGGTATTCATTCTGTGCGTGACACTGTGGGGTGTTGATTCTGTGCGTGACACAGTGGGGTTTTGATTCTGTGCGGGACAGAGTGGGGTATTGATTCTGTGCGTGACACAGCGAGGTGTTGATTCTGTGCGTGACACAGTGGGGTGTTCATTGTGTGTGTGACACATGGGGTGTTGATTCTGTGCGTGACACTGTGGGGTGTTGATTCTGTGCGCGACATAGCGGGGTGTTGATTGTGTGCGTGACACAGCGAGGTGTTGATTCTGTGCGTGACACAGTGGGGTGTTCATTGTGTGTGTGACACATGGGGTGTTGATTCTGTGCATGACACTGTGGGGAGTTGATTGTGTGCGTGACACAGTGGTGTGCTGATTGTGTGCGTGTCACAGTGGGGTGTTGATTCTGTGTGTGACACAGCGGGTTGTTGATACTGTGCATGAAACAGTGGGGTGTTGTTTCGGTGCGTGACACAGCGGAGTGTTGATTCTGTGCGTGAAACAGTGGGGTGTTGATTCTGTGTGTGACACAGTGGGGTGTTGATTCTTTGCGTGAAACAGTGGGGTGTTGATTCTGTGCATGACACTGCAGGGTGTTGATTGTGTTCATGACACAGTGTGGTGTTGATTCTGTGCGGGACACAACGGGGTGTCGATTCTGTGCGTGACAGAGTGGGGTGTTGATTCTGTGCGTGAAACAGTGGGGTGTTGATCCTGTGCGTGACACAGCGGGGTGTTGATTCTTTGCGTGAAACAGTGGGGTGTTGATTCTGTGCGTGACAGATTGGGGTATTGATTCTGTGCTTGACCCAGTGAAGTGTTGATTGTGTGCGTGAAACAGTGGGGTGTTCTGTGCATGACACAGCGGGGTGTTGAATCTGTGCATAAAACAGCGGGGTGTGGATTGTGTGCCTGAAACAGCAGGGTGTTGATTCGGTGCGTGAAACAGCGGAGTGTTGATTCTGTGTGTGACACAGTGGGGTGTCGATTGTGTGCGTCAAGCAGCGGGGTGTTGATTCTGTGCTTGACACAGTGGTGCGTTGATTCCGTGCGTGAAACAGCGGAGTGTTGATTGTGTGCGTCAGACAGCGGTGCGTTGTTTCTGTGCGTGACACAGCGGGGTGTTGATTGTGTGCTTGACACAGCAGGGTGTTGATTGTGTGCGTGACATAGTGTGGTCTTGATTGTGTGCATGAAACAGTGGGGTGTTCTGTGCATTACGCAGTGGGGTGTTGATTCTGTGCATGACACAGCGGGGTGTTGATTCTGTGCATGAAACAGCAGGGTGTTGATTCTGTGCGTGACAGAGTGGGGTGTTGATTCTGTGCGTGTAACAGCGGGGTGTTGATTGTGTGTGTGACACAGTGTGGGGTTGATTCTGTGCGTGACACAACGGGGTATTAATTCTGTGCATGACACAACGGGTTGTTGGTTCTGTGCGTGATACAGCGGGGTGTTCATTGTGTGTGTGACACATGGGGTGTTGATTCTGTGCGTGACACTGTGGGGAGTTGATTCTGTGCGCGACATAGCGGGGTGTTGATTCTGTGCGTGATCCAGTGGGGTGTTGATTCTCTGCGTTACACAGCGGGGTATTGATTCTCTGCGTGACACAGCAGGGTGTTGATTCTGTGCATGAAGCCGCGGGGTGTTGATTGTGTGCGTGAAACAGTGGGGTGTTGATTCTGTACGTGAAACAGTGTGGTGATGATTGTGTGCGTGACACAGCGAGGTGTTGATTCTGTGCGTGACACAGTGGGGTGTTGATTGTGTATGACACAGTGGGGTTTTGATCCTGTGCGTGAAACTGTGGGGTGTTGATTCTGTGCGGGACTCAACGGGTTGTTGATTCTGTGCGTGAAACAGTGGGGTGTTGATTCTGTGTGTGACACAGTGGGGGGTTGATTCAGTGCGTGACACAACAGGGTGTTAATTCTGTGCATGACACAGTGGGGTGTTGATTCTTTGCGTGAAACAGTGGGGTGTTGATTCTGTGCATGACACTGCGGGGTGTTGATTGTGTTCATGACACAGTGTGGTGTTGATTCTGTGCGGGACACAACGGGGTGTCGATTCTGTGCGTGACAGAGTGGGGTGTTGATTCTGTGCGTGAAACAGCGGGGTGTTGATTCTGTGCGTGACACAGCGGGGTGTTGATTCTTTGCGTGAAACAGTGGGGTGTTGATTCTGTGCGTGACAGATTGGGGTATTGAATCTGTGCTTGACCCAGTGAAGTGTTGATTGTGTGCGTGAAACAGTGGGGTGTTCTGTGCATGACACAGCGGGGTGTTGAATCTGTGCATAAAACAGCGGGGTGTTGATTGTGTGCCTGAAACAGCAGGGTGTTGATTCGGTGCGTGAAACAGCGGAGTGTTGATTCTGAGCGTGACACAGTGGGGTGTCGATTGTGTGCGTCAAGCAGCGGGGTGTTGATTCTGTGCTTGACACAGTGGTGCGTTGATTCCGTGCGTGAAACAGCGGAGTGTTGATTGTGTGCGTCAGACAGCGGTGCGTTGTTTCTGTGCGTGACACAGCGGGGTGTTGATTGTGTGCTTGACACAGCAGGGTGTTGATTGTGTGCGTGACATAGTGTGGTCTTGATTGTGTGCATGAAACAGTGGGGTGTTCTGTGCATTACGCAGTGGGGTGTTGATTCTGTGCATGACACAGCGGGGTGTTGATTCTGTGCATGAAACAGCAGGGTGTTGATTCTGTGCGTGACAGAGTAGGGTGTTGATTCTGTGCGTGTAACAGCGGGCTGTTGATTGTGTGTGTGACACAGTGGGGGGTTGATTCTGTGCGTGACACAACCGGGTATTAATTCTGTGCATGACACAACGGGTTGTTGGTTCTGTGCGTGATACAGCGGGGTGTTCATTGTGTGTGTGACACATGGGGTGTTGATTCTGTGCGTGATACTGTGGGGAGTTGATTCTGTGCGCGACATAGCGGGGTGTTGATTCTGTGCGTGATCCAGTGGGGTGTTGATTCTCTGCGTTACACAGCGGGGTATTGATTCTCTGCATGACACAGCAGGGTGTTGATTCTGTGCATGAAGCCGCGGGGTGTTGATTGTGTGCGTGAAACAGTGGGGTGTTGATTCTGTACGTGAAACAGTGTGGTGATGATTGTGTGCGTGACACAGCGAGGTGTTGATTCTGTGCGTGACACAGTGGGGTGTTGATTGTGTATGACACAGTGGGGTATTGATCCTGTGCGTGAAACTGTGGGGTGTTGATTCTGTGCGGGACTGAACGGGTTGTTGATTCTGTGCGTAAACCAGTTGGGTGTTGATTGTGTGCATGACACAGTGGGGTGTGAATTCTGTGCGTCACACGGCGGGGTGCTCATTGTGTGCGTGAAACAGCGGGGTGTTGATTCTGTGCATGAAACAGCGGGGTGTTGATTGTGTGCGTGAAACCGTGGGGTGTTGATTCTGTGCGTAAACCAGTTGGGTGTTGATTGTGTGCGTGACACAGTGGGGTGTTGATTCTGTGCGTGACACAGTGGGGTATTGATTCTGTGCATGACACAATGGGGTTTTGATCCTGTGCGTGACACAGCGGAGTGTTGATTCTGTGCGTGACACAGTGTTGTTTTGATTCTGTGCGGGACAGAGTGGGGTATTGATTCTGTGCTTGACCCAGTGGGGTGTTGATTGTATGCGTGAAACACTGGGGTGTTGATTCTGTACGTGAAACAGTGGGGTGTTGATTCTGTGCGTGACACAGTGGGGTGTTCATTGTGTGTGTGACACATGGGGTGTTGATTCTGTGCGTGACACTGTGGGGTGTTGATTCTGTGCGTGAAACTGTGGGGTGTTGATTCTGTGCGGGACTCAACGGGTTGTTGATTCTGTGCGTGACACAGCGGGGTGTTCATTGTGTGTGTGACACATGGGGTGTTGATTCTGTGCGTAAACCAGTTGGGTGTTGATTGTGTGCATGACACAGTGGGGTGTGAATTCTGTGCGTCACACGGCAGGGTGTTCATTGTGTGCGTGAAACAGCGG
This sequence comes from Hypanus sabinus, assembly GCF_030144855.1. Taxonomy (NCBI): domain Eukaryota; kingdom Metazoa; phylum Chordata; class Chondrichthyes; order Myliobatiformes; family Dasyatidae; genus Hypanus; species Hypanus sabinus. The sequence continues at coordinate 82,877,560 of NC_082714.1, forward strand.
GGTGTTGATTCTGTGCATGAAACAGCGGGGTGTTGATTGTGTGCGTGAAACCGTGGGGTGTTGATTCTGTGCGTAAACCAGTTGGGTGTTGATTGTGTGCGTGACACAGTGGGGTGTTGATTCTGTGCGTGACACAGTGGGGTATTGATTGTGTGCATGACACAGTGTGGTGTTGATTCTGTGCGTGACACAGCGGGGTGTTGATTCTTTGCGTGAAACTGTGTGGTGTTGATTCTGTGCGGGACACAACGGGGTGTCGATTCTGTGCGTGACAGAGTGGGGTGTTGATTCTGTGCGTGAAACAGCGGGGTGTTGATTGTGTGCATGACACAGTGGGGTGTGAATTCTGTGCGTCACACGGCGGGGTGTTCATTGTGTGCGTGAAACAGCGGGGAGTTGATTCTGTGCATGAGACAGCGGGGTTTTGATTGTGTGCGTGAAACCGTGGGGTGTGGATTCTGTGCGTGAACCAGTTGGGTGTTGATTGTGTGCGTGACACAGTGGGGTGTTGATTGTGTGCATGACACAATGGGGTTTTGATCCTGTGCGTGACACTGTGGGGTGTTGATTCTGTGCGTGAAACTGTGGGGTGTTGATTCTGTGCGGGACTCAACGGGTTGTTGATTCTGTGCGTGACACAGCGGGGTGTTCATTGTGTGTGTGACACATGGGGTGTAGATTCTGTGCGTAAACCAGTTGGGTGTTGATTGTGTGCATGACACAGTGGGGTGTGAATTCTGTGCGTCATACGGCGGGGTGTTCATTGTGTGCGTGAAACAGCGGGGTGTTGATTCTGTGCATAAACAGCGGGGTGTTGATTGTGTGCGTGAATCCGTGGGGTGTTGATTCTGTGCGTAAACCAGTTGGGTGTTGATTGTGTGCGTGACACAGTGGGGTGTTGATTCTGTGCGTGACACAGTGGGGTATTGATTGTGTGCATGACACAATGGGGTTTTGATCCTGTGCGTGACACAGCGGAGTGTTGATTCTGTGCGTGACACAGTGGGGTTTTGATTCTGTGCGGGACAGAGTGGGGTATTGATTCTGTGCTTGACCCAGTCGGGTGTTGATTGTGTGCGTGAAACACTGGGGTGTTGATTCTGTACGTGAAACAGCGGGGTGTTGATTCTGTGCGTGACACAGTGTGGTGTTCATTGTGTGTGTGACACATGGGGTGTTGATTCTGTGCGTGACACTGTGGGGTGTTTATTCTGTGCGCGACATAGCGGGGTGTTGATTCTGTGCGTGACACAGTGGGGTGTTCATTGTGTGTGTGACACATGGGGTGTTGATTCTGTGCGTGACACTGTGGGGTGTTGATTCTGTGCGCGACATAGCGGGGTGTTGATTCTGTGCGTGACACAGCGGGGTGTTGATTCTCTGCGTTACACAGCTGGGTATTCATTCTCTACATGACACAGCGGGGTGTTGATTCTGTGCATGAAACAGCGGGGTGTTGATTGTGTGCGTGAAACAGTGGGGTGTTGATTCTGTGGGTGAAACAGTGGGGTGATGCTTGTGTGCCTGACACAGCGGGGTGTTGATTCTGCGAATGACACAGTGGGGTTTTGATCCTGTGCGTGACACAGCGGGTGTTGATTCTGTGCATGACACAGTGGGGTGTTGATTCTTTGCGTGAAACAGTGGGGTGTTGATTCTGTGCGGGACACAGCGGGATGTTGATTCTGTGCGTGACACAGCGGGGTGTTGATTCTCTGCGTTACACAGCGGGGTATTCATTCTCTACATGACACAGCGGGGTGTTGATTCTGTGCATGAAACAGCGGGGTGTTGATTGTGTGCGTGAAACAGTGGGGTGTTGATTCTGTGGGTGAAACAGTGGGGTGATGCTTGTGTGCCTGACACAGCGGGGTGTTGATTCTGCGAATGACACAGTGGGGTTTTGATCCTGTGCGTGACACAGCGGGGTGTTGATTCTGTGCATGACACAGTGGGGTGTTGATTCTTTGCGTGAAACAGTGGGGTGTTGATTCTGTGCAGGACACAGCGGGGTGTTGATTCTGTGCGTGAAACAGTGGGGTGTTCTGTGCATGACACTGCGGGGTTTTGATTCTCTGCGTGACACAGCAGGGTGTTGATTCTGTGCATGAAACCGCGGGGTGTTGATTGTGTGCGTGAAACAGTGGGGTGTTGATTCTGTACGTGAAACAGTGGGGTGATGATTGTGTGCGTGACACAGCGAGGTGTTGATTCTGTGTGTGACACAGTGGGGTGTTGATTGTGTATGACACAGTGGGGTTTTGATCCTGTGCGTGAAAATGTGGGGTGTTGATTCTGTGCGGGACACAACGGGTTGTTGATTCTGTGCGTGACAGAGCGGGGTGTTCATTGTGTGTGTGACACATGGGGTGTTGATTCTGTGCGTGACACTGTTGGGTGTTGATTCTGTGCGCGACATAGTGGGGTGTTGATTCTGTGCGTGACACAGCGGGGTGTTGATTCTCTGCGTTACACAGCGGGGTATTCATTCTCTGCGTGACACAGCGGGGTGTTGATTCTGTGCATGACACAACGGGGTATTAATTCTGTGCATGACACAACGGGTTGTTGGTTCTGTGCGTGATACAGCGGGGTGTTCATTGTGTGTGTGACACATGGGGTGTTGATTCTGTGCGTGACACTGTGGGGAGTTGATTCTGTGCGCGACATAGCGGGGTGTTGATTCTGTGCGTGATCCAGTGGGGTGTTGATTCTCTGCGTTACACAGCGGGGTATTGATTCTCTGCATGACACAGCAGGGTGTTGATTCTGTGCATGAAGCCGCGGGGTGTTGATTGTGTGCGTGAAACAGTGGGGTGTTGATTCTGTACGTGAAACAGTGTGGTGATGATTGTGTGCGTGACACAGCGAGGTTTTGATTCTGTGCATGACACAGTGGGGTGTTGATTGTGTATGACACAGTGGGGTTTTGATCCTGTGCGTGAAACTGTGGGGTGTTGATTCTGTGCGGGACTCAACGGGTTGTTGATTCTGTGCGTAAACCAGTTGGGTGTTGATTGTGTGCATGACACAGTGGGGTGTGAATTCTGTGCGTCACACGGCGGGGTGCTCATTGTGTGCGTGAAACAGCGGGGTGTTGATTCTGTGCATGAAACAGCGGGGTGTTGATTGTGTGCGTGAAACCGTGGGGTGTTGATTCTGTGCGTAAACCAGTTGGGTGTTGATTGTGTGCGTGACACAGTGGGGTGTTGATTCTGTGCGTGACACAGTGGGGTATTGATTCTGTGCATGACACAATGGGGTTTTGATCCTGTGCGTGACACAGCGGAGTGTTGATTCTGTGCGTGACACAGTGTGGTTTTGATTCTGTGCGGGACAGAGTGGGGTATTGATTCTGTGCTTGACCCAGTGGGGTGTTGATTGTGTGCGTGAAACACTGGGGTGTTGATTCTGTACGTGAAACAGCGGGGTGTTGATTCTGTGCGTGACACAGTGGGGTGTTCATTGTGTGTGTGACACATGGGGTGTTGATTCTGTGCGTGACACAGTGGGGTGTTGATTCTGTGCGTGAAACTGTGGGGTGTTGATTCTGTGCGGGACTCAACGGGTTGTTGATTCTGTGCGTGACACAGCGGGGTGTTCATTGTGTGTGTGACACATGGGGTGTTGATTCTGTGCGTGACTCTGTTGGGTGTTGATTCTGTGCGCGACATAGCGGGGTGTTGATTCTGTGCGTGACACAGCGGGGTGTTGATTCTCTGCGTTACACAGCGGGGTATTCATTCTCTGCGTGACACAGCGGGGTGTTGATTCTGTGCATGACACAACGGGGTATTAATTCTGTGCATGACACAACGGGTTGTTGGTTCTGTGCGTGATACAGCGGGGTGTTCATTGTGTGTGTGACACATGGGGTGTTGATTCTGTGCGTGACACTGTGGGGAGTTGATTCTGTGCGCGACATAGCGGGGTGTTGATTCTGTGCGTGATCCAGTGGGGTGTTGATTCTCTGCGTTACACAGCGGGGTATTGATTCTCTGCATGACACAGCAGGGTGTTGATTCTGTGCATGAAGCCGCGGGGTGTTGATTGTGTGCGTGAAACAGTGGGGTGTTGATTCTGTACGTGAAACAGTGTGGTGATGATTGTGTGCGTGACACAGCGAGGTTTTGATTCTGTGCATGACACAGTGGGGTGTTGATTGTGTATGACACAGTGGGGTTTTGATCCTGTGCGTGAAACTGTGGGGTGTTGATTCTGTGCGGGACTCAACGGGTTGTTGATTCTGTGCGTAAACCAGTTGGGTGTTGATTGTGTGCATGACACAGTGGGGTGTGAATTCTGTGCGTCACACGGCGGGGTGCTCATTGTGTGCGTGAAACAGCGGGGTGTTGATTCTGTGCATGAAACAGCGGGGTGTTGATTGTGTGCGTGAAACCGTGGGGTGTTGATTCTGTGCGTAAACCAGTTGGGTGTTGATTGTGTGCGTGACACAGTGGGGTGTTGATTCTGTGCGTGACACAGTGGGGTATTGATTCTGTGCATGACACAATGGGGTTTTGATCCTGTGCGTGACACAGCGGAGTGTTGATTCTGTGCGTGACACAGTGTGGTTTTGATTCTGTGCGGGACAGAGTGGGGTATTGATTCTGTGCTTGACCCAGTGGGGTGTTGATTGTGTGCGTGAAACACTGGGGTGTTGATTCTGTACGTGAAACAGCGGGGTGTTGATTCTGTGCGTGACACAGTGGGGTGTTCATTGTGTGTGTGACACATGGGGTGTTGATTCTGTGCGTGACACAGTGGGGTGTTGATTCTGTGCGTGAAACTGTGGGGTGTTGATTCTGTGCGGGACTCAACGGGTTGTTGATTCTGTGCGTGACACAGCGGGGTGTTCATTTTCTGCGTGACACAGCGGGGTGTTGATTCTGTGCGTAAACCAGTTGGGTGTTGATTGTGTGCATGACACAGTGGGGTGTGAATTCTGTGCATCACACGGCGGGGTGTTCCTTGTGTGCGTGAAACAGCGGGGTGTTGATTCTGTGCATGAAACAGCGGGGTGTTGATTGTGTGTGTGAAACCGTGGGGTGTTGATTCTGTGCGTAAACCAGTTGGGTGTTGATTGTGTGCGTGACACAGTGGGGTGTTGATTCTGTGCGTGACACAGTGGGGTATTGATTGTGTGCATGACACAATGGGGTTTTGATCCTGTGCGTGACACAGCGGAGTGTTGATTCTGTGCGTGACACAGTGGGGTTTTGATTCTGTGCGGGACAGAGTGGGGTATTGATTCTGTGCTTGACCCAGTCGGGTGTTGATTGTGTGCGTGAAACACTGGGGTGTTGATTCTGTACGTGAAACAGCGGGGTGTTGATTCTGTGCGTGACACAGTGTGGTGTTCATTGTGTGTGTGACACATCGGGTGTTGATTCTGTGCGTGACACTGTGGGGTGTTTATTCTGTGCGCGACATAGCGGGGTGTTGATTCTGTGCGTGACACAGTGGGGTGTTCATTGTGTGTGTGACACATGGGGTGTTGATTCTGTGCGTGACACTGTGGGGTGTTGATTCTGTGCGCGACATAGCGGGGTGTTGATTCTGTGCGTGACACAGCGGGGTGTTGATTCTCTGCGTTACACAGCTGGGTATTCATTCTCTACATGACACAGCGGGGTATTGATTCTGTGCATGAAACAGCGGGGTGTTGATTGTGTGCGTGAAACAGTGGGGTGTTGATTCTGTGGGTGAAACAGTGGGGTGATGCTTGTGTGCCTGACACAGCGGGGTGTTGATTCTGCGAATGACACAGTGGGGTTTTGATCCTGTGCGTGACACAGCGGGTGTTGATTCTGTGCATGACACAGTGGGGTGTTGATTCTTTGCGTGAAACAGTGGGGTGTTGATTCTGTGCAGGACACAGCGGGATGTTGATTCTGTGCGTGACACAGCGGGGTGTTGATTCTCTGCGTTACACAGCGGGTATTCATTCTCTACATGACACAGCGGGGTGTTGATTCTGTGCATGAAACAGCGGGGTGTTGATTGTGTGCGTGAAACAGTGGGGTGTTGATTCTGTGGGTGAAACAGTGGGGTGATGCTTGTGTGCCTGACACAGCGGGGTGTTGATTCTGCGAATGACACAGTGGGGTTTTGATCCTGTGCGTGACACAGCGGGGTGTTGATTCTGTGCATGACACAGTGGGGTGTTGATTCTTTGCGTGAAACAGTGGGGTGTTGATTCTGTGCAGGACACAGCGGGGTGTTGATTCTGTGCGTGAAACAGAGGGGTGTTCTGTGCATGACACTGCGGGGTTTTGATTCTGTGTGTGACCCAGTGGGGTGTTGATTCTCTGCGTTACACAGCGGGGTATTGATTCTCTGCGTGACACAGCAGGGTGTTGATTCTGTGCATGAAACCGCGGGGTGTTGATTGTGTGCGTGAAACAGTGGGGTGTTGATTCTGTACGTGAAACAGTGGGGTGATGATTGTGTGCGTGACACAGCGAGGTGTTGATTCTGTGTGTGACACAGTGGGGTGTTGATTGTGTATGACACAGTGGGGTTTTGATCCTGTGCGTGAAACTGTGGGGTGTTGATTCTGTGCGGGACACAACGGGTTGTTGATTCTGTGCGTGACAGAGCGGGGTGTTCATTGTGTGTGTGACACATGGGGTGTTGATTCTGTGCGTGACAGAGCGGGGTGTTCATTGTGTGTGTGACACATGGGGTGTTGATTCTGTGCGTGACACTGTGGGGTGTTGATTCTGTGCGCGACATAGCGGGGTGTTGATTCTGTGCGTGACACAGCGGGGTGTTGATTCTCTGCGTTACACAGCGGGGTATTCATTCTCTGCGTGACACAGCGGGGTGTTGATTCTGTGCATGAAACAGCGGGGTGTTGATTGTGTGCGTGAAACAGTGGGGTGTTGATTCTGTGGGTGAAACAGTGGGGTGATGCTTGTGTGCCTGACACAGCGGGGTGTTGATTCTGCGCATGACACGGTGGGGTGTTGATTCTTTGCGTGAAACAGTGGGGTGTTGATTCTGTGCAGGACACAGAGGGGTGTTGATTCTGTGCGTGAAACAGAGGGGTGTTCTGTGCATGACACTGCGGAGTGTTGATTGTGTGCGTGAACCAGCGTGGTGTTGATTCGATGCGTGACACTGTGGGGTGTTGACTGTGCGTTACACAGTGGGGTGTTGATTGTGTTCATGACACAGTGTGGTGTTGATTCTGTGCGTGACACAGCGGGGTGTTGATTCTTTGCGTGAAACTGTGTGTTGTTGATTCTGTGCGGGACACAACGGGGTGTCGATTCTGTGCATGACAGAGTGGGGTGTTGATTCTGTGCGTGACACAGTGGGGTGTTGATTCTGTGCGTGAAACAGTGGGGTGTTGATTCTGTGCGTGACACTGCGGGGTGTTGATTCCTTGCGTGAAACAGTGGGGTGTTGATTCTGTGCGTTACACTGTGGGGTGTTGATTCTGTGCACGACATAGCGGGGTGTTGATTCTGTGCTTGACACAGTGGGGTGTTGATTCTGTGCATGAAACAGCGGGGTGTTGATTGTGTGCGTGACACAGCGGGGTGTTGATTCTTTGCGTGAAACAGCGGGGTATTGATTCTGTGCGGGACACTGCGGGGTGTTAATTCTGTGCGTGACAGAGTGGGGTATTGATTGTGTGCTTGACCCAGTGGGGTGTTGATTCGGTGCGTGAAACAGCGGAGTGTTGATGCTGTGCGTGACACAGTGAGGTGTCGATTGTGTGTGTCAAGCAGCGGGGTGTTGATTCTGTGCATGACACGGTGGTGCGTTGATTCCGTGCGTGAAACAGCGGAGTGTTGATTGTGTGCGTCAGACAGCGGTGAGTTGTTTCTGTGCGTGACACAGCGGGGTGTTGATTGTGTGTGTGACATAGTGTGGTCTTGATTGTGTGCATGAAACAGTGGGGTGTTCTGTGCATTACGCAGTGGGGTGTTGATTCTGTGCATGACACAGCGGTGTGTTGATTCTGTGCATGAAACAGCAGGGTGTTGATTCTGTGCGTGACAGAGTGGGGTGTTGATTCTGTGCGTGAAACAGCGGGGTGTTGATTGTGTGCATGACACAGTGGGGTGTGAATTCTGTGCGTCACACGGCGGGGTGTTCATTGTGTGCGTGAAACAGCGGGGAGTTGATTCTGTGCATGAGACAGCGGGGTTTTGATTGTGTACGTGAAACCGTGGGGTGTGGATTCTGTGCGTGAACCAGTTGGGTGTTGATTGTGTGCGTGACACAGTGGGGTGTTGATTGTGTGCATGACACAATGGGGTTTTGATCCTGTGCGTGACACTGTGGGGTGTTGATTCTGTGCGTGAAACTGTGGGGTGTTGATTCTGTGCGGGACTCAACGGGTTGTTGATTTTGTGCGTGACACAGTGGGGTTTTGTTTCTGTGCGGGACAGAGTGGGGTATTGATTCTGTGCTTGACCCTGTGGGGCGTTGATTGTGTGCGTGAAACAGTGGGGTGTTCTGTGCATGACACAGTGGTGTGTTGATTCTGTGCGTGACACAGCGGGCTGTTTATTCTGAACGTGACGTGGGGTGTTGATTCTGTGCGTTACACAGCGGGCTGTTTATTCTGAACGTGACAAGTGGAGTGTTGATTCTCTGCGTGACACAGCGGGGTGTTGATTCTGTGCATGATACAGTGGGGTGTTGATTCTGTGCGTGAAACAGTGGGGTGATGATTGTGTGCGTGACACAGCGAGGTGTTGATTCTGTGCGTGACACAGTGGGGTTTTGATCCTGTGCGTGAAACAGTGGGGTGTTGATTCTGTGCGGGACACAACGGTGTGTTGATTCTGTGTGTGACAGAGTGGGGTATTGATTCTGTGCTTGACCCAGTGGGGTGTTGATTCTGTGCGTTACACTGTGGGGTGTTGATTCTGTGCACGACATAGCGGGGTGTTGATTCTGTGCTTGACACAGTGGGGTGTTGATTCTGTGCATGAAACAGCGGGGTGTTGATTGTGTGCGTGACACAGCGGGGTGTTGATTCTTTGCGTGAAACAGCGGGGTATTGATTCTGTGCGGGACACTGCGGGGTGTTAATTCTGTGCGTGACAGAGTGGGGTATTGATTGTGTGCTTGACCCAGTGGGGTGTTGATTGTGTGCGTGAAACAGTGGGGTGTTCTGTGCATGACACTGCGGGGTGTTGATTCTGTGCATGAAACAGTGGGGTATTGATTGTGTGCGTGAAACAGTGGGGTGTTAATTCGATGCATGACACAGCGAGGTGTTGATTCTGCGAATGACACTGTGGGGTTTTGATCCTGTGCGTGACACAGCGGGGTGTTGATTCTGTGCATGACACAGTGGGGTGTTGATTCTTTGCGTGAAACAGTGGGGTGTTGATTCTGTGCAGGACACAGCGGGATGTTGATTCTGTGCGTGACACAGCGGGGTGTTGATTCTCTGCGTTACACAGCGGGGTATTCATTCTCTACATGACACAGCGGGGTGTTGATTCTGTGCATGAAACAGCGGGGTGTTGATTGTGTGCGTGAAACAGTGGGGTGTTGATTCTGTGGGTGAAACAGTGGGGTGATGCTTGTGTGCCTGACACAGCGGGGTGTTGATTCTGCGAATGACACAGTGGGGTTTTGATCCTGTGCGTGACACAGCGGGGTGTTGATTCTGTGCATGACACAGTGGGGTGTTGATTCTTTGCGTGAAACAGTGGGGTGTTGATTCTGTGCAGGACACAGCGGGGGTGTTGATTCTGTGCGTGAAACAGTGGGGTGTTCTGTGCATGACACTGCGGGGTTTTGATTCTGTGTGTGACCCAGTGGGGTGTTGATTCTCTGCGTTACACAGCGGGGTATTGATTCTCTGCGTGACACAGCAGGGTGTTGATTCTGTGCATGAAACCGCGGGGTGTTGATTGTGTGCGTGAAACAGTGGGGTGTTGATTCTGTACGTGAAACAGTGGGGTGATGATTGTGTGCGTGACACAGCGAGGTGTTGATTCTGTGTGTGACACAGTGGGGTGTTGATTGTGTATGACACAGTGGGGTTTTGATCCTGTGCGTGAAACTGTGGGGTGTTGATTCTGTGCGGGACACAACGGGTTGTTGATTCTGTGCGTGACACAGCGGGGTGTTCATTGTGTGTGTGACACATGGGGTGTTGATTCTGTGCGTGAAACAGTGGGGTGATGATTGTGTGCGTGACACAGCGAGGTGTTGATTCTGTGCTTGACCCAGTGGGGTGTTGATTCTGTGCGTTACACTGTGGGGTGTTGATTCTGTGCACGACATAGCGGGGTGTTGATTCTGTGCTTGACACAGTGGGGTGTTGATTCTGTGCATGAAACAGCAGGGTGTTGATTCTGTGCGTGACAGAGTGGGGTGTTGATTCTGTGCGTGAAACAGCGGGGTGTTGATTCTCTGCGTTACACAGCGGGGTATTCATTCTCTACATGACACAGCGGGGTGTTGATTCTGTGCATGAAACAGCGGGGTGTTGATTCTGCGAATGACACAGTGGGGTTTTGATCCTGTGCGTGACACAGCGGGGTGTTGATTCTGTGCATGACACAGTGGGGTGTTGATACTTTGCGTGAAACAGTGGGGTGTTGATTCTGTGCAGGACACAGCGGGGTGTTGATTCTGTGCGTGAAACAGTGGGGTGTTCTGTGCATGACACTGCGGGGTTTTGATTCTGTGTGTGACCCAGTGGGGTGTTGATTCTCTGCGTTACACAGCGGGGTATTGATTCTCTGCGTGCCACAGCAGGGTGTTGATTCTGTGCATGAAACCGCGGGGTGTTGATTGTGTGCGTGAAACAGTGGGGTGTTGATTCTGTACGTGAAACAGTGGGGTGATGATTGTGTGCGTGACACAGCGAGGTGTTGATTCTGTGTGTGACACAGTGGGGTGTTGATTGTGTATGACACAGTGGGGTTTTGATCCTGTGCGTGAAACTGTGGGGTGTTGATTCTGTGCGGGACACAACGGGTTGTTGATTCTGTGCGTGACAGAGCGGGGTGTTCATTGTGTGTGTGACACATGGGGTGTTGATTCTGTGCGTGACACTGTGGGGTGTTGATTCTGTGCGCGACATAGCGGGGTGTTGATTCTGTGCGTGACACAGCGGGGTGTTGATTCTCTGCGTTACACAGCGGGGTATTCATTCTCTGCGTGACACAGCGGGGTGTTGATTCTGTGCATGAAACAGCGGGGTGTTGATTGTGTGCGTGCAACAGTGGGGTGTTGATTCTGTGGGTGAAACAGTGGGGTGATGCTTGTGTGCCTGACACAGCGGGGTGTTGATTCTGCGCATGACACACTGGGGTGTTGATTCTTTGCGTGAAACAGTGGGGTGTTGATTCTGTGCAGGACACAGAGGGGTGTTGATTCTGTGCGTGAAACAGTGGGGTGTTCTGTGCATGACACTGCGGGGTGTTGATTGTGTGCGTGAACCAGCGTGGTGTTGATTCGATGCGTGACACTGTGGGGTGTTGACTGTGCGTTACACAGTGGGGTGTTGATTGTGTTCATGACACAGTGTGGTGTTGATTCTGTGCGTGACACAGCGTGGTGTTGATTCTTTGCGTGAAACTGTGTGTTGTTGATTCTGTGCGGGACACAACGGGGTGTCGATTCTGTGCATGACAGAGTGGGGTGTTGATTCTGTGCGTGACACAGTGGGGTGTTGATTCTGTGCGTGAAACAGCGGGGTGTTGATTCTGTGCGTGACACTGCGGGGTGTTGATTCTTGGCGTGAAACAGTGGGGTGTTGATTCTGTGCGTGACAGATTGGGGTATTGATTCTGTGCTTGACCCAGTGAAGTGTTGATTGTGTGCGTGAAACAGTGAGGTGTTCTGTGCATGACCCAGCGGGGTGTTGAATCTGTGCATAAAATAGCGGGGTGTTGATTGTGTGCCTGAAACAGCGGGGTGTTGATTCGGTGCGTGAAACAGCGGAGTGTTGATGCTGTGCGTGACACAGTGAGGTGTCGATTGTGTGTGTCAAGCAGCGGGGTGTTGATTCTGTGCTTGACACGGTGGTGCGTTGTTTCTGTGCGTGACACAGCGGGGTGTTGATTGTGTGCTTGACACAGCAGGGTGTTGATTGTGTGTGTGACATAGTGTGGTCTTGATTGTGTGCATGAAACAGTGGGGTGTTCTGTGCATTACGCAGTGGGGTGTTGATTCTGTGCATGACACAGCGGTGTGTTGATTCTGTGCATGAAACAGCAGGGTGTTGATTCTGTGCGTGACAGAGTGGGGTGTTGATTCTGTGCGTGAAACAGCGGGGTGTTGATTGTGTGCATGACACAGTGGGGTGTGAATTCTGTGCGTCACACGGCGGGGTGTTCATTGTGTGCGTGAAACAGCGGGGAGTTGATTCTGTGCATGAGACAGCGGGGTTTTGATTGTGTGCGTGAAACCGTGGGGTGTGGATTCTGTGTGTGAACCAGTTGGGTGTTGATTGTGTGCGTGACACAGTGGGGTGTTGATTGTGTGCATGACACAATGGGGTTTTGATCCTGTGCGTGACACTGTGGGGTGTTGATTCTGTGCGTGACACAGTGGGGTTTTGTTTCTGTGCGGGACAGAGTGGGGTATTGATTCTGTGCTTGACCCAGTGGGGCGTTGATTGTGTGCGTGAAACAGTGGGGTGTTCTGTGCATGACACAGTGCTGTGTTGATTCTGTGCGTGACACAGCGGGCTGTTTATTCTGAACGTGACAAGTGGGGTGTTGATTCTGTGCGTTACACAGCGGGCTGTTTATTCTGAACGTGACAAGTGGAGTGTTGATTCTCTGCGTGACACAGCGGGGTGTTGATTCTGTGCATGATACAGTGGGGTGTTGATTCTGTGCGTGAAACAGTGGGGTGATGATTGTGTGCGTGACACAGCGAGGTGTTGATTCTGTGCGTGACACAGTGGGGTTTTGATCCTGTGCGTGAAACAGTGGGGTGTTGATTCTGTGCGGGACACAACGGTGTGTTGATTCTGTGTGTGACAGAGTGGGGTATTGATTCTGTGCTTGACCCAGTGGGGTGTTGATTCTGTGCGTTACACTGTGGGGTGTTGATTCTGTGCACGACATAGCGGGGTGTTGATTCTGTGCTTGACACAGTGGGGTGTTGATTCTGTGCATGAAACAGCGGGGTGTTGATTGTGTGCGTGACACAGCGGGGTGTTGATTCTTTGCGTGAAACAGCGGGGTGTTGATTCTGTGCGGGACACTGCGGGGTGTTGATTCTGTGCGTGACCGAGTGGGGTATTGATTGTGTGCTTGACCCAGTGGGGTGTTGATTGTGTGCGTGAAACAGTGGGGTGTTCTGTGCATGACACTGCGGGGTGTTGATTCTGTGCATGAAACAGTGGGGTATTGATTGTGTGCGTGAAACAGTGGGGTGTTAATTCGATGCATGACACAGCGAGGTGTTGATTCTCTGTGTGACACAGCGGGGTATTGATTCTCTGCGTGAAACAGTGGGGTGTTGATTGTGTGCATGACACAGTGGGGTGTGAATTCTGTGCGTGACACAGTGGGGTGTTCATTGTGTGCGTGAAACAGCGGGGTGTTGATTCTGTGCATGAAACAGCGGGGTGTTGATTGTGTGCGTGAAACCGTGGGGTGTTGATTCTGTGCGTGACACAGTGGGGTTTTGATTCTGTGCGGGACAGAGTGGGGTATTGATTGTGTGCGTGACACAGCGAGGTGTTGATTCTGTGCGTGACACGGTGAGGTGTTCATTGTGTGTGTGACACATGGGGTGTTGATTCTGTGCGTGACACTGTGGGGTGTTGATTCTGTGCGCGACACAGCGGGGTGTTGATTCTCTGCGTTACACAGCGGGGTATTCATTCTCTGCGTGACACAGCGGGGTTTTGATTCTGTGCATGAAACAGCGGGGTGTTGATTGTGTGCGTGAAACAGTGGGGTGTTGATTCTGTGGGTGAAACAGTGGGGTGATGCTTGTGTGCCTGACACAGCGGGGTGTTGATTCTGCACATGACACAGTAGGGTTTTGATCCTGTGCGTGACACAGCGGGGTGTTGATTCTGTGCATGACACAGTGGGGTGTTGATTCTTTGCGTGAAACAGTGGGGTGTTGATTCTGTGCAGGACACAGCGGGGTGTTGATTCTCTGCGTGAAACAGTGGGGTGTTCTGTGCATGACACTGCGCGGTGTTGATTGTGTTCATGACACTGTGTGGTGTTGATTCTGTGCTTGACACAGCGGGGTGTTGATTCTTTGCGTGAAACTGTGTGGTGTTGATTCTGTGCGGGACACAACGGGGTGTCGATTCTGTGCGTGACAGAGTGGGGTGTTGATTCTGTGCGTGACACAGTGGGGTGTTGATTCTGTGCGTGAAACAACGGGGTGTTGATTCTGTGCGTGACACTGCGGGGTGTTGATTCTTTGCGTGAAATAGTGGGGTGTTGATTCTGTGCGTGACCCAGTGAAGTGTTGATTGTGTGCGTGAAACAGTGAGGTGTTCTGTGCATGACACAGCGGGGTGTTGAATCTGTGCATAAAATAGCGAGGTGTTGATTGTGTGCCTGAAACAGCGGGGTGTTGATACTTTGCGTGAAACAGTGGGGTGTTGATTCTGTGCAGGACACAGAGGGGTGTTGATTGTGTGCGTGTACCAGCGTGGTGTTGATTCGATGCGTGACACTGTGGGGTGTTGACTGTGCGTTACACAGTGGGGTGTTGATTGTGTTCATGACACAGTGTGGTGTTGATTCTGTGCGTGACACTGCGGGGTGTTGATTCTTTGCGTGAAACAGTGGGGTGTTGATTCTGTGCGTGACAGATTGGGGTATTGATTCTGTGCTTGACCCAGTGAAGTGTTGATTGTGTGCGTGAAACAGTGAGGTGTTCTGTGCATGACACAGCGGGGTGTTGAATCTGTGCATAAAATAGCGGGGTGTTGATTGTGTGCCTGAAACAGCGGGGTGTTGATTCGGTGCGTGAAACAGCGGAGTGTTGATGTTGTGCGTGACACAGTGAGGTGTCGATTGTGTGTGTCAAGCAGCGGGGTGTTGATTCTGTGCATGACACGGTGGTGCGTTGATTCCGTGCGTGAAACAGCGGAGTGTTGATTGTGTGCGTCAGACAGCGGTGAGTTGTTTCTGTGCGTGACACAGCGGGGTGTTGATTGTGTGTGTGACATAGTGTGGTCTTGATTGTGTGCATGAAACAGTGGGGTGTTCTGTGCATTACGCAGTGGGGTGTTGATTCTGTGCATGACACAGCGGTGTGTTGATTCTGTGCATGAAACAGCAGGGTGTTGATTCTGTGCGTGACAGAGTGGGGTGTTGATTCTGTGCGTGAAACAGCGGGGTGTTGATTGTGTGCATGACACAGTGGGGTGTGAATTCTGTGCGTCACACGGCGGGGTGTTCATTGTGTGCGTGAAACAGCGGGGAGTTGATTCTGTGCATGAGACAGCGGGGTTTTGATTGTGTGCGTGAAACCGTGGGGTGTGGATTCTGTGCGTGAACCAGTTGGGTGTTGATTGTGTGCGTGACACAGTGGGGTGTTGATTGTGTGCATGACACAATGGGGTTTTGATCCTGTGCGTGACACTGTGTGGTGTTGATTCTGTGCGTGACACAGTGGGGTTTTGTTTCTGTGCGGGACAGAGTGGGGTATTGATTCTGTGCTTGACCCAGTGGGGCGTTGATTGTGTGCGTGGAACAGTGGGGTGTTCTGTGCATGACACAGTGGTGTGTTGATTCTGTGCGTGACACAGCGGGCTGTTTATTCTGAACGTGACAAGTGGGGTGTTGATTCTGTGCGTTACACAGTGGGCTGTTTATTCTGAACGTGACAAGTGGAGTGTTGATTCTCTGCGTGACACAGCGGGGTGTTGATTCTGTGCATGATACAGTGGGGTGTTGATTCTGTGCGTGAAACAGTGGGGTGATGATTGTGTGCGTGACACAGCGAGGTGTTGATTCTGTGCGTGACACAGTGGGGTTTTGATCCTGTGCGTGAAACAGTGGGGTGTTGATTCTGTGCGGGACACAACGGTGTGTTGATTCTGTGTGTGACAGAGTGGGGTATTGATTCTGTGCTTGACCCAGTGGGGTGTTGATTCTGTGCGTTACACTGTGGGGTGTTGATTCTGTGCACGACATAGCGGGGTGTTGATTCTGTGCTTGACACAGTGGGGTGTTGATTCTGTGCATGAAACAGCGGGGTGTTGATTGTGTGCGTGACACAGCGGGGTGTTGATTCTTTGCGTGAAACAGCGGGGTGTTGATTCTGTGCGGGACACTGCAAGGTGTTGATTCTGTGCGTGACAGAGTGGGGTATTGATTGTGTGCTTGACCCAGTGGGGTGTTGATTGTGTGCGTGAAACAGTGGGGTGTTCTGTGCATGACACTGCGGGGTGTTGATTCTGTGCATGAAACAGTGGGGTATTGATTGTGTGCGTGAAACAGTGGGGTGTTAATTCGATGCATGACACAGCGAGGTGTTGATTCTCTGTGTGACACAGCGGGGTATTGATTCTCTGCGTGAAACAGTGGGGTGTTGATTGTGTGCATGACACAGTGGGGTGTGAATTCTGTGCGTGACACAGTGGGGTGTTCATTGTGTGCGTGAAACAGCGGGGTGTTGATTCTGTGCATGAAACAGCGGGGTGTTGATTGTGTGCGTGAAACCGTGGGGTGTTGATTCTGTGCGTGACACAGTGGGGTTTTGATTCTGTGCGGGACAGAGTGGGGTATTGATTGTGTGCGTGACACAGCGAGGTGTTGATTCTGTGCGTGACACGGTGGGGTGTTCATTGTGTGTGTGACACATGGGGTGTTGATTCTGTGCGTGACACTGTGGGGTGTTGATTCTGTGCGCGACACAGCGGGGTGTTGATTCTGTGCATGAAACAGCGGGGTGTTGATTGTGTGCGTGAAACAGTGGGGTGTTGATTCTGTGGGTGAAACAGTGGGGTGATGCTTGTGTGCCTGACACAGCGGGGTGTTGATTCTGCACATGACACAGTAGGGTTTTGATCCTGTGCGTGACACAGCGGGGTGTTGATTCTGTGCATGACACAGTGGGGTGTTGATTCTTTGCGTGAAACAGTGGGGTGTTGATTCTGTGCAGGACACAGCGGGCTGTTGATTCTCTGCGTAAAACAGTGGGGTGTTCTGTGCATGACACTGCGCGGTGTTGATTGTGTTCATGACACAGTGTGGTGTTGATTCTGTGCTTGACACAGCGGGGTGTTGATTCTTTGCGTGAAACTGTGTGGTGTTGATTCTGTGCGGGACACAATGGGGTGTCGATTCTGTGCGTGACACAGTGGGGTGTTCTGTGCATGACACTGCGGGGTGTTGATTCTGTGCATGAAACAGTGGGGTATTGATTGTGTGCATGAAACAGTGGGGTGTTAGTTCGATGCATGACACAGCGAGGTGTGGATTCTCTGCGTGAAACAGTGGGGTGTTCATTGTGTGCGTGAAACAGCGGGGTGTTGATTCTGTGCATGAAACAGCGGGGTGTTGATTGTGTGCGTGACACAGTGGGGTGTTAATTCGATGCATGACACAGCGAGGTGTTGATTCTCTGTGTGACACAGCGGGGTATTGATTCTCTGCGTGAAACAGTGGGGTGTTGATTGTGTGCATGACACAGTGGGGTGTGAATTCTGTGCGTGACACAGTGGGGTGTTCATTGTGTGCGTGAAACAGCGGGGTGTTGATTCTGTGCGTGAAACAGCGGGGTGTTGATTGTGTGCTTGAAACCGTGGGGTGTTGATTCTGTGCGTGACACAGTGGGGAATTGATTGTGTGCATGACACAATGGGGTTTTGATCCTGTGCGTGACACAGTGGGGTTTTGATTCTGTGCGGGACAGAGTGGGGTATTGATTGTGTGCGTGACGCAGCGAGGTGTTGATTCTGTGCGTTACACAGTGGGGTGTTCATTGTGTGTGTGACACATGGGGTGTGGATTCTGTGCGTGAACCAGTTGGGTGTAGATTGTGTGCGTGACACAGTGGGGTGTTGATTGTGTGCATGACACAATGGGGTTTTGATCCTGTGCGTGACACAGCGAAGTGTTGATTCTGTGCGTGACACAGTGGGGTTTTGATTCTGTGCGGGACAGAGTGGGGTATTGATTCTGTGCTTGACCCAGTGGGGCGTTGATTGTGTGCGTGAAACAGTGGGGTGTTCTGTGCATGACACAGTGGTGTGTTGATTCTGTGCGTGACACAGCGGGCTGTTTATTCTGAACGTGACAAGTGGGGTGTTGATTCTGTGCGTTACACAGCGGGCTGTTTATTCTGAACGTGACAAGTGGAGTGTTGATTCTCTGCGTGACACAGTGGGGTGTTGTTTCTGTGCGTGAAACAGTGGGGTGATGATTGTGTGCGTGACACAGCGAGGTGTTGATTCTGTGCGTGACACAGTGGGGTTTTGATCCTGTGCGTGAAACAGTGGGGTGTTGATTCTGTGCACGACATAGCAGGGTGTTGATTCTGTGCTTGACACAGTGGGGTGTTGATTCTGTGCATGAAACAGCGGGGTGTTGATTGTGTGCGTGACACAGTGGGGTGTTGATTGTGTGCGTGACACAGTGGGGTGTTGATTCTTTGCGTGAAACAGTGGGGTGTTGATTCTGTGCGGGACACTGCAGGGTGTTGATTCTGTGCGTGACAGAGTGGGGTATTGATTGTGTGCTTGACCCAGTGGGGAGTTGATTGTGTACGTGAAACAGTGGGGTGTTCTGTGCATGACACTGCGGGGTGTTGATTCTGTGCATGAAACAGTGGGGTATTGATTGTGTGCGTGAAACAGTGGGGTGTTAATTCGATGCATGACACAGCGAGGTGTTGATTCTCTGTGTGACACAGCGGGGTATTGATTCTGTGCGTGAAACAGTGGGGTGTTCATTGTGTGCGTGAAACAGCGGGGTGTTGATTCTGTGCATGAAACAGCGGGGTGTTGATTGTGTGCGTGACACAGTGGGGTGTTAATTCGATGCATGACACAGCGAGGTGTTGATTCTCTGTGTGACACAGCGGGGTATTGATTCTCTGCGTGAAACAGTGGGGTGTTGATTGTGTGCATGACACAGCGGGGTATTCATTCTCTGCGTGACACAGCGGGGTGTTGATTCTGTGTGTGACACAGTGGGGGGTTGATTCAGTGCGTGACACAACGGGGTGTTAATTCGGTGCGTGACACAGTGGGGTGTTGATTCTATGTGTGACACAGCGGGGTGTTGATTCTGTGCATGACACAACGGGTTGTTGATTCTGTGCGTGACACAGTGGGGTGTTGATTCTGTGCATGAAACAGCGGGGTGTTGATTGTGTGCGTGACACAGCGGGGTGTTGATTCTTTGCGTGAAACAGTGGGGTGTTGATTCTGTGCGGGACACTGCGGGGTGTTGATTCTGTGCGTGACAGAGTGGGGTATTGATTGTGTGCTTGACCCAGTGGGGTGTTGATTGTGTGCGTGAAACAGTGGGGTGTTCTGTGCATGACACTGCGGGGTGTTGATTCTGTGCATGAAACCGCGGGGTGTTGATTGTGTGCGTGAAACAGTGGGGTGTTGATTCTGTACGTGAAACAGTGGGGTGATGATTGTGTGCGTGACACAGCGAGGTGTTGATTCTGTGTGTGACACAGTGGGGTGTTGATTGTGTATGACACAGTGGGGTTTTGATCCTGTGCGTGAAACTGTGGGGTGTTGATTCTGTGCGGGACACAACGGGTTGTTGATTCTGTGCGTGACAGAGCGGGGTGTTCATTGTGTGTGTGACACATGGGGTGTTGATTCTGTGCGTGACACTGTGGGGTGTTGATTCTGTGCGCGACATAGCGGGGTGTTGATTCTGTGCGTGACACAGCGGGGTGTTGATTCTCTGCGGGACAGAGTGGGGTATTGATTCTGTGCTTGACCCAGTGGGGCGTTGATTGTGTGCGTGAAACAGTGGGGTGTTCTGTGCATGACACAGTGGTGTGTTGATTCTGTGCGTGACACAGCGGGCTGTTTATTCTGAACGTGACAAGTGGGGTGTTGATTCTGTGCGTTACACAGCGGGCTGTTTATTCTGAACGTGACAAGTGGAGTGTTGATTCTCTGCGTGACACAGTGGGGTGTTGTTTCTGTGCGTGAAACAGTGGGGTGATGATTGTGTGCGTGACACAGCGAGGTGTTGATTCTGTGCGTGACACAGTGGGGTTTTGATCCTGTGCGTGAAACAGTGGGGTGTTGATTCTGTGCACGACATAGCAGGGTGTTGATTCTGTGCTTGACACAGTGTGGTGTTGATTCTGTGCATGAAACAGCGGGGTGTTGATTGTGTGCGTGACACAGTGGGGTGTTGATTGTGTGCGTGACACAGTGGGGTGTTGATTCTTTGCGTGAAACAGTGGGGTGTTGATTCTGTGCGGGACACTGCAGGGTGTTGATTCTGTGCGTGACAGAGTGGGGTATTGATTGTGTGCTTGACCCAGTGGGGAGTTGATTGTGTACGTGAAACAGTGGGGTGTTCTGTGCATGACACTGCGGGGTGTTGATTCTGTGCATGAAACAGTGGGGTATTGATTGTGTGCGTGAAACAGTGGGGTGTTAATTCGATGCATGACACAGCGAGGTGTTGATTCTCTGTGTGACACAGCGGGGTATTGATTCTGTGCGTGAAACAGTGGGGTGTTCATTGTGTGCGTGAAACAGCGGGGTGTTGATTCTGTGCATGAAACAGCGGGGTGTTGATTGTGTGCGTGACACAGTGGGGTGTTAATTCGATGCATGACACAGCGAGGTGTTGATTCTCTGTGTGACACAGCGGGGTATTGATTCTCTGCGTGAAACAGTGGGGTGTTGATTGTGTGCATGACACAGCGGGGTATTCATTCTCTGCGTGACACAGCGGGGTGTTGATTCTGTGTGTGACA
The DNA here is from genome assembly GCF_030144855.1 of Hypanus sabinus. Classification (NCBI taxonomy): domain Eukaryota; kingdom Metazoa; phylum Chordata; class Chondrichthyes; order Myliobatiformes; family Dasyatidae; genus Hypanus; species Hypanus sabinus. The sequence goes on from NC_082714.1 coordinate 82,898,452, forward strand.
CAGTGGGGGGTTGATTCAGTGCGTGACACAACGGGGTGTTAATTCGGTGCGTGACACAGTGGGGTGTTGATTCTATGTGTGACACAGCGGGGTGTTGATTCTGTGCATGACACAACGGGTTGTTGATTCTGTGCGTGACACAGTGGGGTGTTGATTCTGTGCATGAAACAGCGGGGTGTTGATTGTGTGCGTGACACAGCGGGGTGTTGATTCTTTGCGTGAAACAGTGGGGTGTTGATTCTGTGCGGGACACTGCGGGGTGTTGATTCTGTGCGTGACAGAGTGGGGTATTGATTGTGTGCTTGACCCAGTGGGGTGTTGATTGTGTGCGTGAAACAGTGGGGTGTTCTGTGCATGACACTGCGGGGTGTTGATTCTGTGCATGAAACCGCGGGGTGTTGATTGTGTGCGTGAAACAGTGGGGTGTTGATTCTGTACGTGAAACAGTGGGGTGATGATTGTGTGCGTGACACAGCGAGGTGTTGATTCTGTGTGTGACACAGTGGGGTGTTGATTGTGTATGACACAGTGGGGTTTTGATCCTGTGCGTGAAACTGTGGGGTGTTGATTCTGTGCGGGACACAACGGGTTGTTGATTCTGTGCGTGACAGAGCGGGGTGTTCATTGTGTGTGTGACACATGGGGTGTTGATTCTGTGCGTGACACTGTGGGGTGTTGATTCTGTGCGCGACATAGCGGGGTGTTGATTCTGTGCGTGACACAGCGGGGTGTTGATTCTCTGCGTTACACAGCGGGGTATTCATTCTCTGCGTGACACAGCGGGGTGTTGATTCTGTGCATGAAACAGCGGGGTGTTGATTGTGTCCGTGAAACAGTGGGGTGTTGATTCTGTGGGTGAAACAGTGGGGTGATGCTTGTGTGCCTGACACAGCGGGGTGTTGATTCTGCACATGACACAGTGGGGTTTTGATTGTGTGCGTGACACAGCGGGGTGTTGATTCTGTGCATGAAACAGCGGGGTGTTGATTGTGTCCGTGAAACAGTGGGGTGTTGATTCAATGCATGACACAGCGAGGTGTTGATTCTCTGTGTGACACAGCGGGGTATTGATTCTCTGCGTGAAACAGTGGGGTGTTCATTGTGTGCGTGACACAGCGGGGTGTTGATTCTGTGCATGAAACAGCGGGGTGTTGATTGTGTCCGTGAAACAGTGGGGTGTTGATTCTGTGGGTGAAACAGTGGGGTGATGCTTGTGTGCCTGACACAGCGGGGTGTTGATTCTGCACATGACACAGTGGGGTTTTGATTGTGTGCGTGAAACAGTGGGGTGTTCTGTGCATGACACTGCGGGGTGTTGATTCTGTGCATGAAACAGTGGGGTATTGATTGTGTGCGTGAAACAGTGGGGTGTTAATTCAATGCATGACACAGCGAGGTGTTGATTCTCTGTGTGACACAGCGGGGTATTGATTCTGTGCATGAGACAGCAGGGTGTTGATTGTGTGCGTGACACAGTGGGGTGTTAATTCGATACATGACACAGCGAGGTGTTGATTCTCTGTGTGACACAGCGGGGTATTGATTCTCTGCGTGAAACAGTGGGGTGTTCATTGTGTGCGTGAAACAGCGGGGTGTTGATTCTGTGCATGAGACAGCAGGGTGTTGATTGTGTGCGTGACACAGTGGGGTGTTAATTCGATACATGACACAGCGAGGTGTTGATTCTCTGTGTGACACAGCGGGGTATTGATTCTCTGCGTGAAACAGTGGGGTGTTCATTGTGTGCGTGAAACAGCGGGGTGTTGATTCTGTGCATGAGACAGCAGGGTGTTGATTGTGTGCGTGACACAGTGGGGTGTTAATTCGATACATGACACAGCGAGGTGTTGATTCTCTGTGTGACACAGCGGGGTATTGATTCTCTGCGTGAAACAGTGGGGTGTTGATTGTGTGCATGACACAGCGGGGTATTCATTCTCTGCGTGACACAGCGGGGTGTTGATTCTCTGCGTTACACAGCGGTGTATTCATTCTCTGCGTGACACAGCGGGGTGTTGATTCTCTGCGTTACACAGCGGGGTATTCATTCTCTGCGTGACACAGCGGGGTGTTGATTCTGTGCATGAAACAGCGGGGTGTTGATTGTGTCCGTGAAACAGTGGGGTGTTGATTCTGTGGGTGAAACAGTGGGGTGATGCTTGTGTGCCTGACACAGCGGGGTGTTGATTCTGCACATGACACAGTGGGGTTTTGATCCTGTGCGTGACACAGCGGGGTGTTGATTCTGTACGTGACACAGTGGGGTGTTGATTCTTTGCGTGAAACAGTGGAGTGTTGATTCTGTGCAGGACACAGCGGGGTGTGGATTCTGTGCAGGACACAGCGGGGTGTTGATTCTGTGCATGACACAGCGGGGTGTTGATTCTTTGCTTGAAACTGTGGAGTGTTGATTCTGTGCGTGACACAGCGGGATGTTGATTGTGTGTGTGACACAGTGGGGTGTTGACTGTGTGCGTGACACAGTGGGGTGTTGATTCTGTGCGTGACCCAGCGGGGAGTTGATTGTGTGCGTGACACAGTGGTGTGCTGATTGTGTGCGTGTCACAGTGGGGTGTGGATTCTGTGTGTGACACAGCGGGTTGTTGATTCTGTGCATGAAACAGTGGGGTGTTGTTTCGCTGCGTGACACAGCGGAGTGTTGATTCTGTGCGTGAAACAGTGGGGTGTTGATTCTGTGTGTGACACAGTGGGGGGTTGATTCAGTGCGTGACACAACGGGGTGTTAATTCGGTGCGTGACACAGTGGGGTGTTGATTCTGTGTGTGACACAGCGGGGTGTTGATTCTGTGCATGACAGAACGGGTTGTTAATTCTGTGCGTGACACAGCGGGGTGTTCATTGTGTGTGTGACACATGGGGTGTTGATTCTGTGCGTGACACTGTGGGGTGTTGATTCTGTGCGCGACATAGCGGGGTGTTTGATTCTGTGCGTGACACAGTGGGGTGTTAATTTGATGCATGACACAGCGAGGTGTTGATTCTCTGTGTGACACAGCGGGGTATTGATTCTCTGCGTGAAACAGTGGGGTGTTGATTGTGTGCGTGACACAGTGGGGTGTGAATTCTGTGCGTCACACGGTGGGGTGTTCATTGTGTGCGTGAAACAGTGGGGTGTTGATTCTGTGGGTGAAACAGTGGGGTGATGCTTGTGTGCCTGACACAGCGGGGTGTTGATTCTGCGCATGACACAGTAGGGTTTTGATCCTGTGCGTGACACAGCGGGGTGTTGATTCTGTGGATGACACAGTGGGGTGTTGATTCTTTGCATGAAACAGTGGGGTGTTGATTCTGTGCAGGACACAGCGGGGTGTTGATTCTCTGCGTGAAACAGTGGGGTGTTCTGTGCATGACACTGCGCGGTGTTGATTGTGTTCATGACACAGTGTGGTGTTGATTCTGTGCTTGACACAGCGGGGTGTTGATTCTTTGCGTGAAACTGTGTGGTGTTGATTCTGTGCGGGACACAACGGGGTGTCGATTCTGTGCGTGACAGAGTGAGGTGTTGTTTCTGTGTGTGACACAGTGGGGTGTTGATTCTGTGCGTGAAACAGCGGGGTGTTGATTCTGTGCGTGACACTGCGGGGTGTTGATTCTTTGCGTGAAATAGTGGGGTGTTGATTCTGTGCGTGACAGATTGGGGTATTGATTCTGTGCTTGACCCAGTGAAGTGTTGATTGTGTGCGTGAAACAGTGAGGTGTTCTGTGCATGACACAGCGGGGTGTTGAATCTGTGCATAAAATAGCGGGGTGTTGATTGTGTGCCTGAAACAGCGGGGTGTTGATTCGGTGCGTGAAACAGCGGAGTGTTGATGCTGTGCGTGACACAGTGGGGTGTCGACTGTGTGTGTCAAGCAGCGGGGTGTTGATTCTGTGCATCACACGGTGGTGCGTTGATTCCGTGCGTGAAACAGCGGAGTGTTGATTGTGTGCGTCAGACAGCAGTGAGTTGTTGCTGTGCGTGACACAGCGGGGTGTTGATTGTGTGCTTGACACAGCAGGGTGTTGATTGTGTGTGTGACATAGTGTGGTCTTGATTGTGTGCATGAAACAGTGGGGTGTTCTGTGCATTACGCAGTGGGTTGTTGATTCTGTGCATGACACAGCGGGGTGTTGATTCTTTACGTCAAACAGTGGGGTGTTGATTCTGTGTGTGACACTGCGGGGTGTTGATTCTGTGCATGAAACAGTGGGGTATTGATTGTGTGCGTGAAACAGTGGGGTGTTAATTCGATGCATGACACAGCGAGGTGTTGATTCTCTGTGTGACACAGCGGGGTATTGATTCTCTGCGTGAAACAGTGGGGTGTTGATTGTGTGCATGACACAGTGGGGTGTGAATTCTGTGCGTCACACGGCGGGGTGTTCATTGTGTGCGTGAAACAGCGGGGAGTTGATTCTGTGCATGAGACAGCGGGGTTTTGATTGTGTGCGTGAAACCATGGAGTGTGGATTCTGTGCGTGAACCAGTTGGGTGTTGATTGTGTGCGTGACACAGTGGGGTGTTGATTGTGTGCATGACACAATGGGGTTTTGATCCTGTGCGTGACACAGCGGAGTGTTGATTCTGTGCGTGACACAGTGGGGTTTTGATTCTGTGCGGGACAGAGTGGGGTATTGATTCTGTGCTTGACCCAGTGGGGCGTTGATTGTGTGCGTGAAACAGTGGGGTGTTCTGTGCATGACACAGTGGTGTGTTGATTCTGTGCGTGACACAGCGGGCTGTTTATTCTGAACGTGACAAGTGGGGTGTTGATTCTGTGCGTTACACAGCGGGCTGTTTATTCTGAACGTGACAAGTGGAGTGTTGATTCTCTGCGTGACACAGCGAGGTGTTGATTCTGTGCGTGACACAGTGGGGTTTTGATCCTGTGCGTGAAACAGTGGGGTGTTGATTCTGTGCGGGACACAACGGTGTGTTGATTCTGTGTGTGACAGAGTATGGTATTGATTCTGTGCTTGACCCAGTGGGGTGTTGATTCTGTGCGTTACACTGTGGGGTGTTGATTCTGTGCACGACATAGCGGGGTGTTGATTCTGTGCTTGACACAGTGGGGTGTTGATTCTGTGCATGAAACAGTGGGGTGTTGATTGTGTGCGTGACACAGCGGGGTGTTAATTCTTTGCGTGAAACAGTGGGGTGTTGATTCTGTGCGGGACACTGCGGGGTGTTGATTCTGTGCGTGACAGAGTGGGGTATTGATTGTGTGCTTGACCCAGTGGGGTGTTGATTGTGTGCGTGAAACAGTGGGGTGTTCTGTGCATGACACTGCGGGGTGTTGATTCTGTGCATAAAACAGCGGGGTGTTGATTGTGTGCGTGACACAGTGGGGTGTTAATTCGATGCATGACACAGCGAGGTGTTGATTCTCTGTGTGACACAGCGGGGTATTGATTCTCTGCATGAAACAGTGGGGTGTTGATTGTGTGCATGACACAGTGGGGTGTGAATTCTGTGCGTGACACAGTGGGGTGTTCATTGTGTGCGTGAAACAGCGGGGTGTTGATTCTGTGCATGAAACAGCGGGGTGTTGATTGTGTGCTTGAAACCGTGGGGTGTTGATTCTGTGCGTGACACAGTGGGGTATTGATTGTGTGCATGACACAATGGGGTTTTGATCCTGTGCGTGACACAGTGGGGTTTTGATTCTGTGCGGGACAGAGTGGGGTATTGATTGTGTGCGTGACACAGCGAGGTGTTGATTCTGTGCGTTACACAGTGGGGTGTTCATTGTGTGTGTGACACATGGGGTGTGGATTCTGTGCGTGAACCAGTTGGGTGTTGATTGTGTGCGTGACACAGTGGGGTGTTGATTGTGTGCATGACACAATGGGGTTTTGATCCTGTGCGTGACACAGCGAAGTGTTGATTCTGTGCGTGACACAGTGGGGTTTTGATTCTGTGCGGGACAGAGTGGGGTATTGATTCTGTGCTTGACCCAGTGGGGCGTTGATTGTGTGCGTGAAACAGTGGGGTGTTCTGTGCATGACACAGTGGTGTGTTGATTCTGTGCGTGACACAGCGGGCTGTTTATTCTGAACGTGACAAGTGGGGTGTTGATTCTGTGCGTTACACAGCGGGCTGTTTATTCTGAACGTGACAAGTGGAGTGTTGATTCTCTGCGTGACACAGTGGGGTGTTGTTTCTGTGCGTGAAACAGTGGGGTGATGATTGTGTGCGTGAAACAGCGGGGTGTTGATTCTGTGCATGAAACAGCGGGGTGTTGATTGTGTGCTTGAAACCGTGGGGTGTTGATTCTGTGCGTGACACAGTGGGGTATTGATTGTGTGCATGACACAATGGGGTTTTGATCCTGTGCGTGACACAGTGGGGTTTTGATTCTGTGCGGGACAGAGTGGGGTATTGATTGTGTGCGTGACACAGCGAGGTGTTGATTCTGTGCGTTACACAGTGGGGTGTTCATTGTGTGTGTGACACATGGGGTGTGGATTCTGTGCGTGAACCAGTTGGGTGTTGATTGTGTGCGTGACACAGTGGGGTGTTGATTGTGTGCATGACACAATGGGGTTTTGATCCTGTGCGTGACACAGCGGAGTGTTGATTCTGTGCGTGACACAGTGGGGTTTTGATTCTGTGCGGGACAGAGTGGGGTATTGATTCTGTGCTTGACCCAGTGGGGCGTTGATTGTGTGCGTGAAACAGTGGGGTGTTCTGTGCATGACACAGTGGTGTGTTGATTCTGTGCGTGACACAGCGGGCTGTTTATTCTGAACGTGACAAGTGGGGTGTTGATTCTGTGCGTTACACAGCGGGCTGTTTATTCTGAACGTGACAAGTGGAGTGTTGATTCTCTGCGTGACACAGCGAGGTGTTGATTCTGTGCGTGACACAGTGGGGTTTTGATCCTGTGCGTGAAACAGTGGGGTGTTGATTCTGTGCGGGACACAACGGTGTGTTGATTCTGTGTGTGACAGAGTAGGGTATTGATTCTGTGCTTGACCCAGTGGGGTGTTGATTCTGTGCGTTACACTGTGGGGTGTTGATTCTGTGCACGACATAGCGGGGTGTTGATTCTGTGCTTGACACAGTGGGGTGTTGATTCTGTGCATGAAACAGCGGGGTGTTGATTGTGTGCGTGACACAGCGGGGTGTTGATTCTTTGCGTTAAACAGTGGGGTGTTGATTCTGTGCGGGACACTGCGGGGTGTTGATTCTGTGCGTGACAGAGTGGGGTATTGATTGTGTGCTTGACCCAGTGGGGTGTTGATTGTGTGCGTAAAACAGTGGGGTGTTCTGTGCATGACACTGCGGGGTGTTGATTCTGTGCATGAAACAGTGGGGTATTGATTGTGTGCGTGAAACAGTGTGGTGTTAATTCGATGCATGACACAGCGAGGTGTTGATTCTCTGTGTGACACAGCGGGGTATTGATTCTCTGCGTGAAACAGTGGGGTGTTCATTGTGTGCGTGAAACAGCGGGGTGTTGATTCTGTGCATGAAACAGCGGGGTGTTGATTGTGTGCGTGACACAGTGGGGTGTTAATTCGATGCATGACACAGCGAGGTGTTGATTCTCTGTGTGACACAGCGGGGTATTGATTCTCTGCGTGAAACAGTGGGGTGTTGATCGTGTGCATGACACAGTGGGGTGTGAATTCTGTGCGTGACACAGTGGGGTGTTCATTGTGTGCGTGAAACAGCGGGGTGTTGATTCTGTGCATGAAACAGCGGGGTGTTGATTGTGTGCGTGCAACCGTGGGGTGTTGATTCTGTGCGTGACAGTGGGGTATTGATTGTGTGCATGAAACAATGGGGTTTTGATCCTGTGCGTGACACAGTGGGGTTTTGATTCTGTGCGGGACAGAGTGGGGTATTGATTGTGTGCGTGACACAGCGAGGTGTTGATTCTGTGCGTTACACAGTGGGGTGTTCATTGTGTGTGTGACACATGGGGTGTTGATTCTGTGCGTGACACAGCGGGGTGTTGATTCTCTGCGTTACACAGCGGGGTATTCATTCTCTGCGTGACACAGCGGGGTGTTGATTCTGTGCGTGACACAGTGGGGTTTTGATTCTCTGCGGGCAGAGTGGGGTATTGATTCTATGCTTGACCCAGTGGGGTGTTGATTGTGTGCGTGAAACAGTGGGGTGATGATTGTGTGCGTGACACAGCGAGGTGTTGATTCTGTGCGTGACACAGTGGGGTGTTCATTGTGTGTGTGACACATGGGGTGTTGATTCTGTGCGTGACACTGTGCGGTGTTGATTCTGTGCGCGACATAGCGGGGTGTTGATTCTGTGCATGACACAGCGGGGTATTCATTCTCTGCGTTACACAGCGGGGTATTCATTCTCTGCGTGACACAGCGGGGTGTTGATTCTCTGCGTTACACAGCGGGGTATTCATTCTCTGCGTGACACAGTGGGGTGTTGATTCTGTGCATGAAACAGCGGGGTGTTGATTGTGTGCGTGAAACAGTGGGGTGTTGATTCTGTGGGTGAAACAGTGGGGTGATGCTTGTGTGCCTGACACAGCAGGGTGTTGATTCTGCACATGACACAGTGGGGTTTTGATCCTGTGCGTGACACAGCGGGGTGTTGATTCTGTACGTGACACAGTGGGGTGTTGATTCTTTGCGTGAAACAGTGGAGTGTTGATTCTGTGCAGGACACAGCGGGGTGTTGATTCTGTGCAGGACACAGCGGGGTGTTGATTCTTTGCTTGAAACTGTGGAGTGTTGATTCTGTGCGTGACACGGCGGGATGTCGATTGTGTGTGTGACACAGTGGGGTTTTGACTGTGTGCGTGACACAGTGGGCTGTTGATTCTGTGCGTGACCCAGCGGGGAGTTGATTGTGTGCGTGACACAGAGGTGTGCTGATTGTGTGCGTGTCACAGTGGGGTGTTGATTCTGTGTGTGACACAGCGGGTTGTTGATTCTGTGCATGAAACAGTGGGGTGTTGTTTCGCTGCGTGACACAGCGGAGTGTTGATTCTGTGCGTGAAACAGTGGGGTGTTGATTCTGTGTGTGACACAGTAGGGGGTTGATTCAGTGCGTGACTCAACGGGGTGTTAATTTGGTGCGTGACACAGTGGGGTGTTGATTCTGTGTGTGACACAGCGGGGTGTTGATTCTGTGCATGACACAACGGGTTGTTAATTCTGTGCGTGACACAGCGGGGTGTTCATTGTGTGTGTGACACATGGGGTGTTGATTCTGTGCGTGACACTGTGGGGTGTTGATTCTGTGCGCGACATAGCGGGGTGTTTGATTCTGTGCGTGACAGAGTGGGGTATTGATTGTGTGCTTGACCCAGTGGGGTGTTGATTGTGTGCGTGAAACAGTGGGGTGTTCTGTGCATGACACTGCGGGGTGTTGATTCTGTGCATGAAACAGTCGGGTATTGATTGTGTGCGCGAAACAGTGGGGTGTTAATTCGATACATGACACAGCGAGGTGTTGATTCTCTGTGTGACACAGCGGGTTATTGATTCTCCGCGTGAAACAGTGGGGTGTTCATTGTGTGCGTGAAACAGCGGGGTGTTGATTGTGTGCGTGACACAGTGGGGTGTTAATTCTATGCATGACACAGCGAGGTGTTGATTCTGTGCGTTACACAGTGGGGTGTTCATTGTGTGTGTGACACATGTGGTGTGGATTCTGTGCGTGAACCAGTTGGGTGTTGATTGTGTGCGTGACACAGTGGGGTGTTGATTGTGTGCATGACACAATGGGGTTTTGATCCTGTGCGTGACACAGCGGAGTGTTGATTCTGTGCGTGACACAGTGGGGTTTTGATTCTGTGCGGGACAGAGTGGGGTATTGATTCTGTGCTTGACCCAGTGGGGCGTTGATTGTGTGCGTGAAACAGTGGGGTGTTCTGTGCATGACACAGTGGTGTGTTGATTCTGTGCGTGACACAGCGGGCTGTTTATTCTGAACGTGACAAGTGGGGTTTTGATTCTGTGCGTTACACAGCGGGCTGTTTATTCTGAACGTGACAAGTGGAGTGTTGATTCTCTGCGTGACACAGCGAGGTGTTGATTCTGTGCGTGACACAGTGGGGTTTTGATCCTGTGCGTGAAACAGTGGGGTGTTGATTCTGTGCGGGACACAACGGTGTGTTGATTCTGTGTGTGACAGAGTAGGGTATTGATTCTGTGCTTGACCCAGTGGGGTGTTGATTCTGTGCGTTACACTGTGGGGTGTTGATTCTGTGCACGACATAGCGGGGTGTTGATTCTGTGCTTGACACAGTGGGGTGTTGATTCTGTGCATGAAACAGCGGGGTGTTGATTGTGTGCGTGACACAGCGGGGTGTTGATTCTTTGCGTTAAACAGTGGGGTGTTGATTCTGTGCGGGACACTGCGGGGTGTTGATTCTGTGCGTGACAGAGTGGGGTATTGATTGTGTGCTTGACCCAGTGGGGTGTTGATTGTGTGCGTAAAACAGTGGGGTGTTCTGTGCATGACACTGCGGGGTGTTGATTCTGTGCATGAAACAGTGGGGTATTGATTGTGTGCGTGAAACAGTGTGGTGTTAATTCGATGCATGACACAGCGAGGTGTTGATTCTCTGTGTGACACAGCGGGGTATTGATTCTCTGCGTGAAACAGTGGGGTGTTCATTGTGTGCGTGAAACAGCGGGGTGTTGATTCTGTGCATGAAACAGCGGGGTGTTGATTGTGTGCGTGACACAGTGGGGTGTTAATTCGATGCATGACACAGCAAGGTGTTGATTCTCTGTGTGACACAACGGGGTATTGATTCTCTGCGTGAAACAGTGGGGTGTTGATCGTGTGCATGACACAGTGGGGTGTGAATTCTGTGCGTGACACAGTGGGGTGTTCATTGTGTGCGTGAAACAGCGGGGTGTTGATTCTGTGCATGAAACAGCGGGGTGTTGATTGTGTGCGTGCAACCGTGGGGTGTTGATTCTGTGCGTGACAGTGGGGTATTGATTGTGTGCATGAAACAATGGGGTTTTGATCCTGTGCGTGACACAGTGGGGTTTTGATTCTGTGCGGGACAGAGTGGGGTATTGATTGTGTGCGTGACACAGCGAGGTGTTGATTCTGTGCGTTACACAGTGGGGTGTTCATTGTGTGTGTGACACATGGGGTGTTGATTCTGTGCGTGACACAGCGGGGTGTTGATTCTCTGCGTTACACAGCGGGGTATTCATTCTCTGCGTGACACAGCGGGGTGTTGATTCTGTGCGTGACACAGTGGGGTTTTGATTCTCTGCGGGCAGAGTGGGGTATTGATTCTATGCTTGACCCAGTGGGGTGTTGATTGTGTGCGTGAAACAGTGGGGTGATGATTGTGTGCGTGACACAGCGAGGTGTTGATTCTGTGCGTGACACAGTGGGGTGTTCATTGTGTGTGTGACACATGGGGTGTTGATTCTGTGCGTGACACTGTGCGGTGTTGATTCTGTGCGCGACATAGCGGGGTGTTGATTCTGTGCATGACACAGCGGGGTATTCATTCTCTGCGTTACACAGCGGGGTATTCATTCTCTGCGTGACACAGCGGGGTGTTGATTCTCTGCGTTACACAGCGGGGTATTCATTCTCTGCGTGACACAGCGGGGTGTTGATTCTCTGCGTTACACAGCTGGGTATTCATTCTCTGCGTGACACAGCGGGGTGTTGATTCTGTGCATGAAACAGCGGGGTGTTGATTGTGTGCGTGAAACAGTGGGGTGTTGATTCTGTGGGTGAAACAGTGGGGTGATGCTTGTGTGCCTGACACAGCGGGGTGTTGATTCTGCACATGACACAGTGGGGTTTTGATCCTGTGCGTGACACAGCGGGGTGTTGATTCTGTACGTGACACAGTGGGGTGTTGATTCTTTGCGTGAAACAGTGGAGTGTTGATTCTGTGCAGGACACAGCGGGGTGTTGATTCTGTGCAGGACACAGCGGGGTGTTGATTCTTTGCTTGAAACTGTGGAGTGTTGATTCTGTGCGTGACACGGCGGGATGTCGATTGTGTGTGTGACACAGTGGGGTGTTGACTGTGTGCGTGACACAGTGGGCTGTTGATTCTGTGCGTGACCCAGCGGGGAGTTGATTGTGTGCGTGACACAGAGGTGTGCTGATTGTGTGCGTGTCACAGTGGGGTGTTGATTCTGTGTGTGACACAGCGGGTTGTTGATTCTGTGCATGAAACAGTGGGGTGTTGTTTCGCTGCGTGACACAGCGGAGTGTTGATTCTGTGCGTGAAACAGTGGGGTGTTGATTCTGTGTGTGACACAGTAGGGGGTTGATTCAGTGCGTGACTCAACGGGGTGTTAATTCGGTGCGTGACACAGTGGGGTGTTGATTCTGTGTGTGACACAGCGGGGTGTTGATTCTGTGCATGACACAACGGGTTGTTGATTCTGTGCATGAAACAGCGGGGTGTTGATTGTGTGCGTGAAACAGTGGGGTGTTGATTCTGTGGGTGAAACAGTGGGGTGATGCTTGTGTGCCTGACACAGCGGGGTGTTGATTCTGCGCATGACACAGTGGGGTTTTGATCCTGTGCGTGACACAGCGGGGTGTTGATTCTGTACGTGACACAGTGGGGTGTTGATTCTTTGCGTGAAACAGTGGGGTGTTGATTCTGTGCAGGACACAGTGGGGTGTTGATTCTGTGCGTGAAACAGTGGGGTGTTCTGTGCATGACACTGCGGGGTGTTGATTGTGTGTGTGAAACAGCGTGGTGTTGATTCGATGCGTGACACTGTGGGGTGTTGACTGTGTTCATGACACAGTGTGGTGTTGATTCTGTGCATGACACAGCGGGGTGTTGATTCTTTGCTTGAAACTGTGGGGTGTTGATTCTGTGCGTGACACAGCGGGATGTTGATTGTGTGTGTGACACATTGGGGTGTTGACTGTGTGCGTGACACAGTGGGGTGTTGATTCTTTGCGTGAAACAGTGGGGTGTTGATTCTGTGCAGGACACAGTGGGGTGTTGATTCTGTGCGTGAAACAGTGGGGTGTTCTGTGCATGACACTGCGGGGTGTTGATTGTGTGTGTGAAACAGCGTGGTGTTGATTCGATGCGTGACACTGTGGGGTGTTGACTGTGTTCATGACACAGTGTGGTGTTGATTCTGTGCATGACACAGCGGGGTGTTGATTCTTTGCTTGAAACTGTGGGGTGTTGATTCTGTGCGTGACACAGCGGGATGTTGATTGTGTGTGTGACACATTGGGGTGTTGACTGTGTGCGTGACACAGTGGGGTGTTGATTCTGTGCGTCACCCAGCGGGGAGTTGATTGTGTGCGTGACACAGTGGTGTGCTGATTGTGTGCGTGTCACAGTGGGGTGTTGATTCAGTGTGTGACACAGCGGGTTGTTGATTCTGTGTGTGACACAGTGGGGGGTTGATTCAGTGCGTGACACAACGGGGTGTTAATTCGGTGCGTGACACAGTGGGGTGTTGATTCTGTGTGTGACACAGCGGGGTGTTGATTCTGTGCATGACACAACGGGTTGTTGATTCTGTGCGTGACACAGCGGGGTGTTCATTGTTTGTGTGACACATGCGGTGTTGATACTGTGCGTGACACTGTGGGGTGTTGATTCTGTGCGCGACATAGCGGGGTGTTGATTCTGTGCGTGACACAGTGGGGTGTTGATTCTCTGCGTTACACAGCGGGGTATTGATTCTGTGCGTGACACAGCGGGCTGTTTATTCTGAACGTGACATGTGGGGTGTTGATTCTGTGCGTTACACAGCGGGCTGTTTATTCTGAACGTGATATGTGGGATGTTGATTCTCTACGTGACACAGCGGGGTGTTGATTCTGTGTGTGACACAGCGGGTTGTTGATTCTGTGCATGAAACAGTGGGGTGTTGTTTAGCTGCGTGACACAGCGGAGTTTTGATTCTGTGCGTGAAACAGTGGGGTGTTGATTCTGTGTGTGACACAGTGGGGGGTTGATTCTGTGTGTGACACAGCGTGGTGTTGATTCTGTGGGTGAAACAGTGGGGTGATGATTGTGTGCGTGACACAGCGAGGTGTTGATTCTGTGCGTGACACAGTGGAGTTTTGATTCTGTGCGTGAAACAGTGGGGTGTTGATTCTGTGCGGGACACAACGGTGTGTTGATTCTGTGTGTGACAGAGTGGGGTATTGATTCTGTGCTTGACCCAGTGGGGTGTTGATTCTGTGCGTTACACTGTGGGGTGTTGATTCTGTGCACGACATAGCGGGGTGTTGATTCTGTGCGTGACACAGTGGGGTGTTGATTCTGTGCATGAAACAGCGGGGTGTTGATTCTGTGCGTGACACGGCGGGATGTCGATTGTGTGTGTGACACAGTGGGGTGTTGACTGTGTGCGTGACACAGTGGGCTGTTGATTCTGTGCGTGACCCAGCGGGGAGTTGATTGTGTGCGTGACACAGAGGTGTGCTGATTGTGTGCGTGTCACAGTGGGGTGTTGATTCTGTGTGTGACACAGCGGGTTGTTGATTCTGTGCATGAAACAGTGGGGTGTTGTTTCGCTGCGTGACACAGCGGAGTGTTGATTCTGTGCGTGAAACAGTGGGGTGTTGATTCTGTGTGTGACACAGTAGGGGGTTGATTCAGTGCGTGACTCAACGGGGTGTTAATTCGGTGCGTGACACAGTGGGGTGTTGATTCTGTGTGTGACACAGCGGGGTGTTGATTCTGTGCATGACACAACGGGTTGTTGATTCTGTGCATGAAACAGCGGGGTGTTGATTGTGTGCGTGAAACAGTGGGGTGTTGATTCTGTGGGTGAAACAGTGGGGTGATGCTTGTGTGCCTGACACAGCGGGGTGTTGATTCTGCGCATGACACAGTGGGGTTTTGATCCTGTGCGTGACACAGCGGGGTGTTGATTCTGTACGTGACACAGTGGGGTGTTGATTCTTTGCGTGAAACAGTGGGGTGTTGATTCTGTGCAGGACACAGTGGGGTGTTGATTCTGTGCGTGAAACAGTGGGGTGTTCTGTGCATGACACTGCGGGGTGTTGATTGTGTGTGTGAAACAGCGTGGTGTTGATTCGATGCGTGACACTGTGGGGTTGACTGTGTTCATGACACAGTGTGGTGTTGATTCTGTGCATGACACAGCGGGGTGTTGATTCTTTGCTTGAAACTGTGGGGTGTTGATTCTGTGCGTGACACAGCGGGATGTTGATTGTGTGTGTGACACATTGGGGTGTTGACTGTGTGCGTGACACAGTGGGGTGTTGATTCTTTGCGTGAAACAGTGGGGTGTTGATTCTGTGCAGGACACAGTGGGGTGTTGATTCTGTGCGTGAAACAGTGGGGTGTTCTGTGCATGACACTGCGGGGTGTTGATTGTGTGTGTGAAACAGCGTGGTGTTGATTCGATGCGTGACACTGTGGGGTGTTGACTGTGTTCATGACACAGTGTGGTGTTGATTCTGTGCATGACACAGCGGGGTGTTGATTCTTTGCTTGAAACTGTGGGGTGTTGATTCTGTGCGTGACACAGCGGGATGTTGATTGTGTGTGTGACACATTGGGGTGTTGACTGTGTGCGTGACACAGTGGGGTGTTGATTCTGTGCGTCACCCAGCGGGGAGTTGATTGTGTGCGTGACACAGTGGTGTGCTGATTGTGTGCGTGTCACAGTGGGGTGTTGATTCAGTGTGTGACACAGCGGGTTGTTGATTCTGTGTGTGACACAGTGGGGGGTTGATTCAGTGCGTGACACAACGGGGTGTTAATTCGGTGCGTGACACAGTGGGGTGTTGATTCTGTGTGTGACACAGCGGGGTGTTGATTCTGTGCATGACACAACGGGTTGTTGATTCTGTGCGTGACACAGCGGGGTGTTCATTGTTTGTGTGACACATGCGGTGTTGATACTGTGCGTGACACTGTGGGGTGTTGATTCTGTGCGCGACATAGCGGGGTGTTGATTCTGTGCGTGACACAGTGGGGTGTTGATTCTCTGCGTTACACAGCGGGGTATTGATTCTGTGCGTGACACAGCGGGCTGTTTATTCTGAACGTGACATGTGGGGTGTTGATTCTGTGCGTTACACAGCGGGCTGTTTATTCTGAACGTGATATGTGGGATGTTGATTCTCTACGTGACACAGCGGGGTGTTGATTCTGTGTGTGACACAGCGGGTTGTTGATTCTGTGCATGAAACAGTGGGGTGTTGTTTAGCTGCGTGACACAGCGGAGTTTTGATTCTGTGCGTGAAACAGTGGGGTGTTGATTCTGTGTGTGACACAGTGGGGGGTTGATTCTGTGTGTGACACAGCGTGGTGTTGATTCTGTGGGTGAAACAGTGGGGTGATGATTGTGTGCGTGACACAGCGAGGTGTTGATTCTGTGCGTGACACAGTGGAGTTTTGATTCTGTGCGTGAAACAGTGGGGTGTTGATTCTGTGCGGGACACAACGGTGTGTTGATTCTGTGTGTGACAGAGTGGGGTATTGATTCTGTGCTTGACCCAGTGGGGTGTTGATTCTGTGCGTTACACTGTGGGGTGTTGATTCTGTGCACGACATAGCGGGGTGTTGATTCTGTGCGTGACACAGTGGGGTGTTGATTCTGTGCATGAAACAGCGGGGTGTTGATTGTGTGCGTGACACAGCGGGGTGTTGATTCTTTACGTGAAACAGTGGGGTGTTGATTCTGTGCGTGACACAGTGGGGTGTTCATTGTGTGTGTGACACATGGGGTGTTGATTCTGTGCGTGACACTGTGGGGTGTTGATTCTGTGCGCGACACAGCGGGGTGTTGATTCTGTGTGTGACACAGCGGGGTGTTGATTCTCTGCGTTACACAGCGGGGTATTCATTCTCTGCGTGACACAGCGGGGTGTTGATTCTGTGCATGAAACAGCGGGGTGTTGATTGTGTGCGTGAAACAGTGGGGTGTTGATTCTGTGGGTGAAACAGTGGGGTGATGCTTGTGTGCCTGACACAGCGGGGTGTTGATTCTGCGCATGACACAGTGGGGTTTTGATCCTGTGCGTGACACAGCGGGGTGTTGATTCTGTACGTGACACAGTGGGGTGTTGATTCTTTGCGTGAAACAGTGGGGTGTTGATTCTGTGCAGGACACAGTGGGTGTTGATTCTGTGCGTGAAACAGTGGGGTGTTCTGTGCATGACACTGCGGGGTGTTGATTGTGTGTGTGAAACAGCGTGGTGTTGATTCGATGCGTGACACTGTGGGGTGTTGACTGTGTTCATGACACAGTGTGGTGTTGATTCTGTGCATGACACAGCGGGGTGTTGATTCTTTGCTTGAAACTGTGGGGTGTTGATTCTGTGCGTGACACAGCGGGATGTTGATTGTGTGTGTGACACAGTGGGGTGTTGACTGTGTGCGTGACACAGTGGGGTGTTGATTCTGTGCGTGACCCAGCGGGGAGTTGATTGTGTGTGTGACACAGTGGTGTGCTGATTGTGTGCGTGTCACAGTGGGGTGTTGATTCTGTGTGTGACACAGCGGGTTGTTGATTCTGTGCATGAAACAGTGGGGTGTTGTTTCGCTGCGTGACACAGCGGAGTGTTGATTCTGTGCATGAAACAGTGGGGTGTTGATTCTGTGTGTGACACATTGGGGGGTTGATTCAGTGCGTGACACAACGGGGTGTTAATTCGGTGTGTGACAGAGTGGGGTATTGATTCTGTGCTTGACCCAGTGGGGTGTTGATTCTGTGCGTTACACTGTGGGGTGTTGATTCTGTGCACGACATAGCGGGGTGTTGATTCTGTGCGTGACACAGTGGGGTGTTGATTCTGTGCATGAAACAGCGGGGTGTTGATTGTGTGCGTGACACTGCGGGGTGTTGATTCTTTACGTGAAACAGTGTGGTGTTGATTCTGTGCGTGACACAGTGGGGTGTTCATTGTGTGTGTGACACATGGGGTGTTGATTCTGTGCGTGACACTGTGGGGTGTTGATTCTGTGCGCGACACAGCGGGGTGTTGATTCTGTGTGTGACACAGCGGGGTGTTGATTCTCTGCGTTACACAGCGGGGTATTCATTCTCTGCGTGACACAGCGGGGTGTTGATTCTGTGCATGAAACAGCGGGGTGTTGATTGTGTGCGTGAAACAGTGGGGTGTTGATTCTGTGGGTGAAACAGTGGGGTGATGCTTGTGTGCCTGACACAGCGGGGTGTTGATTCTGCGCATGACACAGTGGGGTTTTGATCCTGTGCGTAACACAGCGGGGTGTTGATTCTGTACGTGACACAGTGGGGTGTTGATTCTTTGCGTGAAACAGTGGGGTGTTGATTCTGTGCAGGACACAGTGGGGTGTTGATTCTGTGCGTGAAACAGTGGGGTGTTCTGTGCATGACACTGCGGGGTGTTGATTGTGTGTGTGATACAGCGTGGTGTTGATTCGATGCGTGACACTGTGGGGTGTTGACTGTGTTCATGACAGTGTGGTGTTGATTCTGTGCATGACACAGCGGGGTGTTGATTCTTTGCTTGAAACTGTGGGGTGTTGATTCTGTGCGTGACACAGCGGGATGTTGATTGTGTGTGTGACACAGTGGGGTGTTGACTGTGTGCGTGACACAGTGGAGTGTTGATTCTGTGCGTGACCCAGCGGGGAGTTGATTGTGTGCGTGACACAGTGGTGTGCTGATTGTGTGCGTGTCACAGTGGGGTGTTGATTCTGTGTGTGACACAGCGGGTTGTTGATTCTGTGCATGAAACAGTGGGGTGTTGTTTCGCTGCGTGACACAGCGGAGTGTTGATTCTGTGCGTGAAACAGTGGGGTGTTGATTCTGTGTGTGACACATTGGGGGGTTGATTCAGTGCGTGACACAACGGGGTGTTAATTCGGTGCCTGACACAGTGGGGTGTTGATTCTGTGTGTGACACAGCGGGGTGTTGATTCTGTGCATGACACAACGGGTTGTTGATTCTGTGCGTGACACAGCGGGGTGTTCATTGTGTGTGTGACACATGGGGTGTTGATTCTGTGCGTGACACTGTGGGGTGTTGATTCTGTGCGCGACATAGCGGGGTGTTGATTCTGTGCGTGACACAGTGGGGTGTTGATTCTCTGCGTTACACAGCGGGGTATTGATTCTGTGCGTGACACAGCGGGCTGTTTATTCTGAACGTGACATTTGGGGTGTTGATTCTGTGCGTTACACAGCGGGCTGTTTATTCTGAACGTGACAAGTGGAGTGTTGATTCTCTGCATGACACAGCGGGGTGTTGATTCTGTGTGTGACACAGCGGGTTGTTGATTCTGTGCATGAAACAGTGGGGTGTTGTTTCGCTGCGTGACACAGCAGGGTGTTGATTCTTTGCGTGAAACAGTGGGGTGTTGATTCTGTGTGTGAAACAGTGGGGGGTTGATTCTGTGTGTGACACTGTGGGGTGTTGATTCTGTGCGCGACATAGCGGGGTGTTGATTCTGTGCGTGACACAGCGGGGTGTTGATTCTCTGCGTTACACATCGGGGTATTCATTCTCTGCGTGCCACAGCGGGGTGTTGATTCTGTGCGTGACACAGTGGGGTTTTGATTCTGTGCAGGACAGAGTGGGGTATTGATTCTGTGCTTGACCCAGTGGGGTGTTGATTGTGTGCGTGAAACAGTGGGGTGATGATTGTGTGCGTGACACAGCGAGGTGTTGATTCTGTGCGTGACACAGTGGGGTGTTCATTGTGTGTGTGACACATGGGGTGTTGATTCTGTGCGTGACACTGTGGGGTGTTGATTCTGTGCGCGACATAGCGGGATGTTGATTGTGTGCGTGACACAGCGAGGTGTTGATTCTGTGCGTGACACAGTGGGGTTTTCATTGTGTGTGTGACACATTGGGTGTTGATTCTGTGCGTGACACTGTGGGGTGTTGATTCTGTGCGCGACATAGCGGGGTGTTGATTCTGTGCGTGATACAGCGGGGTGTTGATTCTCTGCGTTACACAGCGGGGTATTCATTCTCTGCGTGACACAGCAGGGTTTTGATTCTGTGCATGAAACAGCGGGGTGTTGATTGTGTGCGTGAAACAGTGGGGTGTTGATTCTGTGGGTGAAACAGTGGGGTGATGCTTGTGTGCCTGACACAGCGGGGTGTTGATTCTGCGCATGACACAGTGGGGTTTTGATGCTGTGCGTGACACAGCGGGGTGTTGATTCTGTACGTGACACTGTGGTGTGTTGATTCTTTGCGTGAAACAGTGGGGTGTTGATTCTGCGCAGGACACAGTGGGGTGTTGATTCTGTGCGTGAAACAGTGGGGTGTTCTGTGCATGACACTGCGGGGTGTTGATTGTGTGTGTGAAACAGCGTGGTGTTGATTCGATGCGTGACACTGTGGGGTGTTGACTGTGTTCATGACACAGCGTGGTGTTGATTCTGTGCATGACACAGCGGGGTGTTGATTCTTTGCTTGAAACTGTGGGGTGTTGATTCTGTGCGTGACCCAGCGGGGAGTTGATTGTGTGCGTGACACAGTGGTGTGCTGATTGTGTGTGTGTCACAGTGGGGTGTTGATTCTGTGTGTGACACAGCAGGTTGTTGATTCTGTGCATGAAACAGTGGGGTGTTGTTTCGCTGCGTGACACAGCGGAGTGTTGATTCTGTGCGTGAAACAGTGGGGTGTTGATTCTGTGTGTGACACATTGGGGAGTTGATTCAGTGCGTGACACAACGGGGTGTTAATTCGGTGCCTGACACAGTGGGGTGTTGATTCTGTGTGTGACACAGCGGGGTGTTGATTCTGTGCATGACACAACGGGTTGTTGATTCTGTGCGTGACACAGCGGGGTGTTCATTGTGTGTGTGACACATGGGGTGTTGATTCTGTGCGTGACACTGTGGGGTGTTGATTCTGTGCGCGACATAGCGGGGTGTTGATTCTTTGCGTGAAACAGTGGGGTGTTGATTCTGTGTGTGAAACAGTGGGGGGTTGATTCTGTGTGTGACACTGTGGGGTGTTGATTCTGTGCGCGACATAGCGGGGTGTTGATTCTGTGCGTGACACAGCGGGGTGTTGATTCTCTGCGTTACACAGCGGGGTATTCATTCTCTGCGTGCCACAGCGGGTGTTGATTCTGTGCGTGACACAGTGGGGTGTTCATTGTGTGTGTGACACATGGGGTGTTGATTCTGTGCGTGACACTGTGGGGTGTTGATTCTGTGCGCGACATAGCGGGATGTTGATTGTGTGCGTGACACAGCGAGGTGTTGATTCTGTGCGTGACACAGTGGGGTTTTCATTGTGTGTGTGACACATGGGGTGTTGATTCTGTGCGTGACACTGTGGGGTGTTGATTCTGTGCGCGACATAGCGGGGTGTTGATTCTGTGCGTGATACAGCGGGGTGTTGATTCTCTGCGTTACACAGCGGGGTATTCATTCTCTGCGTGACACAGCAGGGTGTTGATTCTGTGCATGAAACAGCGGGGTGTTGATTGTGTGCGTGAAACAGTGGGGTGTTGATTCTGTGGGTGAAACAGTGGGGTGATGCTTGTGTGCCTGACACAGCGGGGTGTTGATTCTGCGCATGACACAGTGGGGTTTTGATGCTGTGCGTGACACAGCGGGGTGTTGATTCTGTACGTGACACTGTGGTGTGTTGATTCTTTGCGTGAAACAGTGGGGTGTTGATTCTGCGCAGGACACAGTGGGGTGTTGATTCTGTGCGTGAAACAGTGGGGTGTTCTGTGCATGACACTGCGGGGTGTTGATTGTGTGTGTGAAACAGCGTGGTGTTGATTCGATGCGTGACACTGTGGGGTGTTGACTGTGTTCATGACACAGTGTGGTGTTGATTCTGTGCATGACACAGCGGGGTGTTGATTCTTTGCTTGAAACTGTGGGGTGTTGATTCTGTGCGTGACCCAGCGGGGAGTTGATTGTGTGCGTGACACAGTGGTGTGCTGATTGTGTGCGTGTCACAGTGGGGTGTTGATTCTGTGCGCGACATAGCGGGGTGTTGATTCTGTGCGTGATACAGCGGGGTGTTGATTCTCTGCGTTACACAGCGGGGTATTCATTCTCTGCATGACACAGCAGGGTGTTGATTCTGTGCATGAAACAGCGGGGTGTTGATTGTGTGCGTGAAACAGTGGGGTGTTGATTCTGTGGGTGAAACAGTGGGGTGATGCTTGTGTGCCTGACACAGCGGGGTGTTGATTCTGCGCATGACACAGTGGGGTTTTGATGCTGTGCGTGACACAGCGGGGTGTTGATTCTGTACGTGACACTGTGGTGTGTTGATTCTTTGCGTGAAACAGTGGGGTGTTGATTCTGCGCAGGACACAGTGGGGTGTTGATTCTGTGCGTGAAACAGTGGGGTGTTCTGTGCATGACACTGCGGGGTGTTGATTGTGTGTGTGAAACAGCGTGGTGTTGATTCGATGCGTGACACTGTGGGGTGTTGACTGTGTTCATGACACAGTGTGGTGTTGATTCTGTGCATGACACAGCGGGGTGTTGATTCTTTGCTTGAAACTGTGGGGTGTTGATTCTGTGCGTGACCCAGCGGGGAGTTGATTGTGTGCGTGACACAGTGGTGTGCTGATTGTGTGCGTGTCACAGTGGGGTGTTGATTCTGTGTGTGACACAGCGGGTTGTTGATTCTGTGCATGAAACAGTGGGGTGTTGTTTCGCTGCGTGACACAGCGGAGTGGTTGATTCTGTGCGTGAAACAGTGGGGTGTTGATTCTGTGTGTGACACATTGGGGGGTTGATTCAGTGCGTGACACAACGGGGTGTTAATTCGGTGCCTGACACAGTGGGGTGTTGATTCTGTGTGTGACACAGCGGGGTGTTGATTCTGTGCATGACACAACGGGTTGTTGATTCTGTGCGTGACACAGCGGGGTGTTCATTGTGTGTGTGACACATGGGGTGTTGATTCTGTGCGTGACACTGTGGGGTGTTGATTCTGTGCGCGACATAGCGGGGTGTTGATTCTGTGCGTGACACAGTGGGGTGTTGATTCTCTGCGTTACACAGCGGGGTATTAATTCTGTGCGTGACACAGCGGGCTGTTTATTCTGAACGTGACATTTGGGGTGTTGATTCTGTGCGTTACACAGCGGGCTGTTCATTCTGAACGTGACAAGTGGAGTGTTGATTCTCTGCATGACACAACGGGGTGTTGATGCTGTGTGTGACACAGCGGGTTGTTGATTCTGTGCATGAAACAGTGGGGTGTTGTTTCGCTGCGTGACACAGCAGGGTGTTGATTCTTTGCGTGAAACAGTGGGGTGTTGATTCTGTGTGTGAAACAGTGGGGGGTTGATTCTGTGTGTGACACTGTGGGGTGTTGATTCTGTGCGCGACATAGCGGGGTGTTGATTCTGTGCGTTACACAGCGGGGTATTCATTCTCTGCGTGCCACAGCGGGGTGTTGATTCTGTGCGTGACACAGTGGGGTGTTCATTGTGTGTGTGACACATGGGGTGTTGATTCTGTGCGTGACACTGTGGGGTGTTGATTTTGTGCGCGACATAGCGGGATGTTGATTGTGTGCGTGACACAGCGAGGTGTTGATTCTGTGCGTGACACAGTGGGGTTTTCATTGTGTGTGTGACACATGGGGTGTTGATTCTGTGCGTGACACTGTGGGGTGTTGATTCTGTGCGCGACATAGCGGGGTGTTGATTCTGTGCGTGATACAGCGGGGTGTTGATTCTCTGCGTTACACAGCGGGGTATTCATTCTCTGCGTGACACAGCAGGGTGTTGATTCTGTGCATGAAACAGCGGGGTGTTGATTGTGTGCGTGAAACAGTGGGGTGTTGATTCTGTGGGTGAAACAGTGGGGTGATGCTTGTGTGCCTGACACAGCGGGGTGTTGATTCTGCGCATGACACAGTGGGGTTTTGATGCTGTGCGTGACACAGCGGGGTGTTGATTCTGTACGTGACACTGTGGTGTGTTGATTCTTTGCGTGAAACAGTGGGGTGTTGATTCTGCGCAGGACACAGTGGGGTGTTGATTCTGTGCGTGAAACAGTGGGGTGTTCTGTGCATGACACTGCGGGGTGTTGATTGTGTGTGTGAAACAGCGTGGTGTTGATTCGATGCGTGACACTGTGGGGTGTTGACTGTGTTCATGACACAGTGTGGTGTTGATTCTGTGCATGACACAGCGGGGTGTTGATTCTTTGCTTGAAACTGTGGGGTGTTGATTCTGTGCGTGACCCAGCGGGGAGTTGATTGTGTGCGTGACACAGTGGTGTGCTGATTGTGTGCGTGTCACAGTGGGGTGTTGATTCTGTGTGTGACACAGTAGGTTGTTGATTCTGTGCATGAAACAGTGGGGTGTTGTTTCGCTGCGTGACACAGCGGAGTGTTGATTCTGTGCGTGAAACAGTGGGGTGTTGATTCTGTGTGTGACACATTGGGGGGTTGATTCAGTGCGTGACACAACGGGGTGTTAATTCGGTGCCTGACACAGTGGGGTGTTGATTCTGTGTGTGACACAGCGGGGTGTTGATTCTGTGCATGACACAACGGGTTGTTGATTCTGTGCGTGACACAGCGGGGTGTTCATTGTGTGTGTGACACATGGGGTGTTGATTCTGTGCGTGACACTGTGGGGTGTTGATTCTGTGCGCGACATAGCGGGGTGTTGATTCTGTGCGTGACACAGTGGGGTGTTGATTCTCTGCGTTACACAGCGGGGTATTGATTCTGTGCGTGACACAGCGGGCTGTTTATTCTGAACGTGACATTTGGGGTGTTGATTCTGTGCGTTACACAGCGGGCTGTTCATTCTGAACGTGACAAGTGGAGTGTTGATTCTCTGCATGACACAACGGGGTGTTGATGCTGTGTGTGACACAGCGGGTTGTTGATTCTGTGCATGAAACAGTGGGGTGTTGTTTCGCTGCGTGACACAGCAGGGTGTTGATTCTTTGCGTGAAACAGTGGGGTGTTGATTCTGTGTGTGAAACAGTGGGGGGTTGATTCTGTGTGTGACACTGTGGGGTGTTGATTCTGTGCGCGACATAGCGGGGTGTTGATTCTGTGCGTGACACAGCGGGGTGTTGATTCTCTGCGTTACACAGCGGGGTATTCATTCTCTGCGTGCCACAGCGGGGTGTTGATTCTGTGCGTGACACAGTGGGGTGTTCATTGTGTGTGTGACACATGGGGTGTTGATTCTGTGCGTGACACTGTGGGGTGTTGATTCTGTGCGCGACATAGCGGGATGTTGATTGTGTGCGTGACACAGCGAGGTGTTGATTCTGTGCGTGACACAGTGGGGTTTTCATTGTGTGTGTGACACATGGGGTGTTGATTCTGTGCGTGACACTGTGGGGTGTTGATTCTGTGCGCGACATAGCGGGGTGTTGATTCTGTGCGTGATACAGCGGGGTGTTGATTCTCTGCGTTACACAGCGGGGTATTCATTCTCTGCGTGACACAGCAGGGTGTTGATTCTGTGCATGAAACAGCGGTGTGTTGATTGTGTGCGTGAAACAGTGGGGTGTTGATTCTGTGGGTGAAACAGTGGGGTGATGCTTGTGTGCCTGACACAGCGGGGTGTTGATTCTGCGCATGACACAGTGGGGTTTTGATGCTGTGCGTGACACAGCGGGGTGTTGATTCTGTACGTGACACTGTGGTGTGTTGATTCTTTGCGTGAAACAGTGGGGTGTTGATTCTGCGCAGGACACAGTGGGGTGTTGATTCTGTGCGTGAAACAGTGGGGTGTTCTGTGCATGACACTGCGGGGTGTTGATTGTGTGTGTGAAACAGCGTGGTGTTGATTCGATGCGTGACACTGTGGGGTGTTGACTGTGTTCATGACACAGTGTGGTGTTGATTCTGTGCATGACACAGCGGGGTGTTGATTCTTTGCTTGAAACTGTGGGGTGTTGATTCTGTGCGTGACCCAGCGGGGAGTTGATTGTGTGCGTGACACAGTGGTGTGCTGATTGTGTGCGTGGCACAGTGGGGTGTTGATTCTGTGTGTGACACAGTAGGTTGTTGATTCTGTGCATGAAACAGTGGGTTGTTGTTTCGCTGCGTGACACAGCGGAGTGTTGATTCTGTGCGTGAAACAGTGGGGTGTTGATTCTGTGTGTGACACATTGGGGGGTTGATTCAGTGCGTGACACAACGGGGTGTTAATTCGGTGCCTGACACAGTGGGGTGTTGATTCTGTGTGTGACACAGCGGGGTGTTGATTCTGTGCATGACACAACGGGTTGTTGATTCTGTGCGTGACACAGCGGGGTGTTCATTGTGTGTGTGACACATGGGGTGTTGATTCTGTGCGTGACACTGTGGGGTGTTGATTCTGTGCGCGACATAGCGGGGTGTTGATTCTGTGCGTGACACAGCGGGGTGTTGATTCTCTGCGTTACACAGCGGGGTATTCATTCTCTGCGTGCCACAGCGGGGTGTTGATTCTGTGCGTGACACAGTGGGGTGTTCATTGTGTGTGTGACACATGGGGTGTTGATTCTGTGCGTGACACTGTGGGGTGTTGATTCTGTGCGCGACATAGCGGGATGTTGATTGTGTGCGTGACACAGCGAGGTGTTGATTCTGTGCGTGACACAGTGGGGTTTTCATTGTGTGTGTGACACATGGGGTGTTGATTCTGTGCGTGACACTGTGGGGTGTTGATTCTGTGCGCGACATAGCGGGGTGTTGATTCTGTGCGTGATACAGCGGGGTGTTGATTCTCTGCGTTACACAGCGGGGTATTCATTCTCTGCGTGCCACAGCGGGGTGTTGATTCTGTGCGTGACACAGTGGGGTGTTCATTGTGTGTGTGACACATGGGGTGTTGATTCTGTGCGTGACACTGTGGGGTGTTGATTCTGTGCGCGACATAGCGGGATGTTGATTGTGTGCGTGACACAGCGAGGTGTTGATTCTGTGCGTGACACAGTGGGGTTTTCATTGTGTGTGTGACACATGGGGTGTTGATTCTGTGCGTGACACTGTGGGGTGTTGATTCTGTGCGCGACATAGCGGGGTGTTGATTCTGTGCGTGATACAGCGGGGTGTTGATTCTCTGCGTTACACAGCGGGGTATTCATTCTCTGCGTGACACAGCAGGGTGTTGATTCTGTGCATGAAACAGCGGGGTGTTGATTGTGTGCGTGAAACAGTGGGGTGTTGATTCTGTGGGTGAAACAGTGGGGTGATGCTTGTGTGCCTGACACAGCGGGGTGTTGATTCTGCGCATGACACAGTGGGGTTTTGATGCTGTGCGTGACACAGCGGGGTGTTGATTCTGTACGTGACACTGTGGTGTGTTGATTCTTTGCGTGAAACAGTGGGGTGTTGATTCTGCGCAGGACACAGTGGGGTGTTGATTCTGTGCGTGAAACAGTGGGGTGTTCTGTGCATGACACTGCGGGGTGTTGATTGTGTGTGTGAAACAGCGTGGTGTTGATTCGATGCGTGACACTGTGGGGTGTTGACTGTGTTCATGACACAGTGTGGTGTTGATTCTGTGCATGACACAGCGGGGTGTTGATTCTTTGCTTGAAACTGTGGGGTGTTGATTCTGTGCGTGACCCAGCGGGGAGTTGATTGTGTGCGTGACACAGTGGTGTGCTGATTGTGTGCGTGTCACAGTGGGGTGTTGATTCTGTGTGTGACACAGTAGGTTGTTGATTCTGTGCATGAAACAGTGGGGTGTTGTTTCGCTGCGTGACACAGCGGAGTGTTGATTCTGTGCGTGAAACAGTGGGGTGTTGATTCTGTGTGTGACACATTGGGGGGTTGATTCAGTGCGTGACACAACGGGGTGTTAATTCGGTGCCTGACACAGTGGGGTGTTGATTCTGTGTGTGACACAGCGGGGTGTTGATTCTGTGCATGACACAACGGGTTGTTGATTCTGTGCGTGACACAGCGGGGTGTTCATTGTGTGTGTGACACATGGGGTGTTGATTCTGTGCGTGACACTGTGGGGTGTTGATTCTGTGCGCGACATAGCGGGGTGTTGATTCTGTGCGTGACACAGTGGGGTGTTGATTCTCTGCGTTACACAGCGGGGTATTGATTCCGTGCGTGACACAGCGGGCTTTTATTCTGAACGTGACATTTGGGGTGTTGATTCTGTGCGTTACACAGCGGGCTGTTTATTCTGAACGTGACAAGTGGAGTGTTGATTCTCTGCATGACAGTGGGGTGTGAATTCTGTGCGTCACACGGCGGGGTGTTGATTGTGTGCATGAAACCATGGGATGTTGATTCTGTGCGTAAACCAGTTGGGTGTTGATTGTGTGCGTGACACAGTGGGGTTTTGATCCTGTGCGTGACACAGCTGACTGTTGATTCTGTGCGGGACACTGTGGGGTGTTGATTCTTTGCTTGAAACTGTGGGGTGTTGATTCTGTGCGTGACCCAGCGGGGAGTTGATTGTGTGCGTGACACAGTGGTGTGCTGATTGTGTGCGTGTCACAGTGGGGTGTTGATTCTGTGTGTGACACAGCCGGTTGTTGATTCTGTGCATGAAACAGTGGGGTGTTGTTTCGCTGCGTGACACAGCGGAGTGTTGATTCTGTGCGTGAAACAGTGGGGTGTTGATTCTGTGTGTGACACATTGGGGGGTTGATTCAGTGAGTGACACAACGGGGTGTTAATTCGGTGCCTGACACAGTGGGGTGTTGATTCTGTGTGTGACACAGCGGGGTGTTGATTCTGTGCATGACACAACGGGTTGTTGATTCTGTGCGTGACACAGCGGGGTGTTCATTGTGTGTGTGACACATGGGGTGTTGATTCTGTGCGTGACACTGTGGGGTGTTGATTCTGTGCGCGACATAGCGGGGTGTTGATTCTGTGCGTGACACAGTGGGGTGTTGATTCTCTGCGTTACACAGCGGGGTATTGATTCTGTGCGTGACACAGCGGGCTGTTTATTCTGAACGTGACATTTGGGGTGTTGATTCTGTGCGTTACACAGCGGGCTGTTTATTCTGAACGTGACAAGTGGAGTGTTGATTCTCTGCATGACACAGCGGGGTGTTGATTCTGTGTGTGACACAGCGGGTTGTTGATTCTGTGCATGAAACAGTGGGGTGTTGTTTCGCTGCGTGACACAGCAGGGTGTTGATTCTTTGCGTGAAACAGTGGGGTGTTGATTCTGTGTGTGAAACAGTGGGGGGTTGATTCTGTGTGTGACACTGTGGGGTGTTGATTCTGTGCGCGACATAGCGGGGTGTTGATTCTGTGCGTGACACAGCGGGGTGTTGATTCTCTGCGTTACACAGCGGGGTATTCATTCTCTGCGTGCCACAGCGGGGTGTTGATTCTGTGCGTGACACAGTGGGGTGTTCATTGTGTGTGTGACACATGGGGTGTTGATTCTGTGCGTGACACTGTGGGGTGTTGATTCTGTGCGCGACATAGCGGGATGTTGATTGTGTGCGTGACACAGCGAGGTGTTGATTCTGTGCGTGACACAGTGGGGTTTTCATTGTGTGTGTGACACATGGGGTGTTGATTCTGTGCGTGACACTGTGGGGTGTTGATTCTGTGCGCGACATAGCAGGGTGTTGATTCTGTGCATGAAACAGTGGGGTGTTGATTGTGTGCGTGAAACAGTGGGGTGTTGATTCTGTGGGTGAAACAGTGGGGTGATGCTTGTGTGCCTAACACAGCGGGGTGTTGATTCTGCGCATGACACAGTGGGGTTTTGATGCTGTGCGTGACACAGCGGGGTGTTGATTCTGTACGTGACACTGTGGTGTGTTGATTCTTTGCGTGAAACAGTGGGGTGTTGATTCTGCGCAGGACACAGTGGGGTGTTGATTCTGTGCGTGAAACAGTGGGGTGTTCTGTGCATGACACTGCGGGGTGTTGATTGTGTGTGTGAAACAGCGTGGTGTTGATTCGATGCGTGACACTGTGGGGTGTTGACTGTGTTCATGACACAGCGGGGTGTTGATTCTTTGCTTGAAACTGTGGGGTGTTGATTCAGTGCGTGACACAGCGGGATGTTGATTGTGTGTGTGACACAGTGGGGTGTTGGCTGTGTGCGTGACACAGTGGGGTGTTGATTCTGTGCGAGACCCAGCGGGGAGTTGATTGTGTGCGTGACACAGTGGTGTGCTGATTGTGTGCGTGTCACAGTGGGGTGTTGATTCTGTGTGTGACACAGCGGGTTGTTGATTCTGTGCATGAAACAGTGGTGTGTTGTTTCGCTGCGTGACACAGCGGAGTGTTGATTCTGTGCGTGAAACAGTGGTGTGTATATTCAGTGCGTGACACAACGGGGTGTTAATTCGGTGCGTGACACAGTGGGGTGTTGATTCTGTGTGTGACACAGTGGGGTGTTGATTCTGTGCATGACACAACGGGTTGTTGATTCTGTGCGTGACACAGCGGGGTGTTCATTGTGTGTGTGACACATGGGGTGTTGATTCTGTGCGTGACACTGTGGGGTGTTGATTCTGTGCGCGACATAGCGGGGTGTTGATTCTGTGCGTGACACAGTGGGGTGTTGATTCTCTGCGTTACACAGCGGGGTATTGATTCTGTGCGTGACACAGCGGGCTGTTTATTCTGAACGTGACAAGTGGAGTGTTGATTCTCTGCATGACACAGCGGGGTGTTGATTCTGT
Source organism: Hypanus sabinus (assembly GCF_030144855.1). Lineage (NCBI taxonomy): Eukaryota > Metazoa > Chordata > Chondrichthyes > Myliobatiformes > Dasyatidae > Hypanus > Hypanus sabinus. Next base: position 82,928,983 of record NC_082714.1, read on the forward strand.
GTGTGACACAGTGGGGGGTTGATTCTGTGTGTGACACAGCGGGATGTTGATTCTGTGCATGAAACAGTGGGGTGTTGATTCTGTGCGTGAAACAGTGGGGTGATGATTGTGTGCGTGACACAGCGAGGTGTTGATTCTCTGCGTGACACAGTGGGGTTTTGATCCTGTGCGTGAAACAGTGGGGTGTTGATTCTGTGCGGGACACAACGGTGTGTTGATTCTGTGTGTGACACAGTGGGGGGTTGATTCTGTGTGTGACACAGCGGGATGTTGATTCTGTGCATGAAACAGTGGGGTGTTGATTCTGTGCGTGACACAGTGGGGTGTTGATTCTGTGCATGAAACAGCGGGGTGTTGATCGTGTGCGTGACACAGCGGGGTGTTGATTCTTTACGTGAAACAGTGGGGTGTCGATTCTGTGCGGGACACTGCAGGGTGTTGATTCTGTGCATGAAACAGTGGGGTATTGATTGTGTGCGTGAAACAGTGGGGTGTTAATTCGATGCATGACACAGCGAGGTGTTGATTCTCTGTGTGACACAGCGGGGTATTGATTCTCTGCGTGAAACAGTGGAGTGTTGATTGTGTGCATGACACAGTGGGGTGTGAATTCTGTGCGTCACACGGCGGGGTGTTCATTGTGTGCGTGAAACAGCGGGGTGTTGATTCTGTGCATGAAACAGCGGGGTGCTGATTGTGTGCGTGAAACCGTGGGGTGTTGATTCTGTGTGTGACAGAGTGGGGGGTTGATTCAGTGGGTGACACAACGGGATGTTAATTCGGTGCGTGACACAGTGGGGTGTTGATTCTGTGTGTGACACAGCGGGGTGTTGATTCTGTGCATGACACAACGGGTTGTTGATTCTGTGCGTGACACAGCGAGGTGTTCATTGTGTGTGTGACACATGGGGTGTTGATTCTGTGCGTGGCACTGTGGGGTGTTGATTCTGTGCGCGACATAGCGGGGGTGTTGATTCTGTGCGTGACACAGTGGGGTGTTGATACTCTGCGTTACACAGCGGGGTATTGATTCTGTGCTTGACCCAGTGGGGTGTTGATTCTGTGCGTTACACTGTGGGGTGTTGATTCTGTGCACGACATAGCGGGGTGTTGATTCTGTGCGTGACACAGTGGGGTGTTGATTCTGTGCATGAAACAGCGGGGTGTTGATCGTGTGCGTGACACAGCGGGGTGTTGATTCTTTACGTGAAACAGTGGGGTGTTGATTCTGTGCGGGACACTGCGGGGTGTTGATTCTGTGCATGAAACAGTGGGGTATTGATTGTGTGCGTGAAACAGTGGGGTGTTAATTCGATGCATGACACAGCGAGGTGTTGATTCTCTGTGTGACACAGCGGGGTATTGATTCTGTGCGTGACACAGCGGGCTGTTTATTCTGAACGTGACAAGTGGAGTGTTGATTCTCTGCATGACACAGCGGGGTGTTGATTCTGTGTGTGACACAGTGGGGGGTTGATTCTGTGTGTGACACAGCGGGATGTTGATTCTGTGCATGAAACAGTGGGGTGTTGATTCTGTGCGTGAAACAGTGGGGTGATGATTGTGTGCGTGACACAGCGAGGTGTTGATTCTCTGCGTGACACAGTGGGGTTTTGATCCTGTGCGTGAAACAGTGGGGTGTTGATTCTGTGCGGGACACAACGGTGTGTTGATTCTGTGTGTGACACAGTGGGGGGTTGATTCTGTGTGTGACACAGCGGGATGTTGATTCTGTGCATGAAACAGTGGGGTGTTGATTCTGTGCGTGACACAGTGGGGTGTTGATTCTGTGCATGAAACAGCGGGGTGTTGATCGTGTGCGTGACACAGCGGGGTGTTGATTCTTTACGTGAAACAGTGGGGTGTCGATTCTGTGCGGGACACTGCAGGGTGTTGATTCTGTGCATGAAACAGTGGGGTATTGATTGTGTGCGTGAAACAGTGGGGTGTTAATTCGATGCATGACACAGCGAGGTGTTGATTCTCTGTGTGACACAGCGGGGTATTGATTCTCTGCGTGAAACAGTGGGGTGTTGATTGTGTGCATGACACAGTGGGGTGTGAATTCTGTGCGTCACACGGCGGGGTGTTCATTGTGTGCGTGAAACAGCGGGGTGTTGATTCTGTGCATGAAACAGCGGGGTGCTGATTGTGTGCGTGAAACCGTGGGGTGTTGATTCTGTGTGTGACAGAGTGGGGGGTTGATTCAGTGGGTGACACAACGGGATGTTAATTCGGTGCGTGACACAGTGGGGTGTTGATTCTGTGTGTGACACAGCGGGGTGTTGATTCTGTGCATGACACAACGGGTTGTTGATTCTGTGCGTGACACAGCGGGGTGTTCATTGTGTGTGTGACACATGGGGTGTTGATTCTGTGCGTGGCACTGTGGGGTGTTGATTCTGTGCGCGACATAGCGGGGGTGTTGATTCTGTGCGTGACACAGTGGGGTGATGATACTCTGCGTTACACAGCGGGGTATTGATTCTGTGCGTGACACAGCGGGCTCTTTATTCTGAACGTGACATTTGGGGTTTTGATTCTGTGCGTTACACAGCGGGCTGTTTATTCTGAACGTGACAAGTGGAGTGTTGATTCTCTGCATGACACAGCGGGGTGTTGATTCTGTATGTGACACAGCGGGTTGTTGATTCTGTGCATGAAACAGTGGGGTGTTGTTTCGCTGCGTGACACAGCAGGGTGTTGATTCTTTGCGTGAAACAGTGGGGAGTTGATTCTGTGTGTGACACAGTGGGGGGTTGATTCTGTGTGTGACACAGCGGGGTGTTGATTCTGTGCATGAAACAGTGGGGTGTTGATTCTGTGCGTGAAACAGTGGGGTGATGATTGTATGCGTGACACAGCGAGGTGTTGATTCTCTGCGTGACACAGTGGGGTTTTGATCCTGTGCGTGAAACAGTGGCGTGTTGATTCTGTGCGGGACACAACGGTGTGTTGATTCTGTGTGTGACAGAGTGGGGTATTGATTCTGTGCACGACATAGCGGGGTGTTGATCCTGTGCGTGACACAGTGGGGTGTTGTTTCTGTGCATGAAACAGCGGGGTGTTGATCATGTGCGTGACACAGCGGGGTGTTGATTCTTTGCTTGAAACTGTGGGGTGTTGATTCTGTGCGTGACCCAGCGGGGAGTTGATTGTGTGCGTGACACAGTGGTGTGCTGATTGTGTGCGTGTCACAGTGGGGTGTTGATTCTGTGTGTGACACAGCGGGTTGTTGATTCTGTGCATGAAACAGTGGTGTGTTGTTTCTCTGCGTGACACAGCGGAGTGTTGATTCTGTGCGTGAAACAGTGGTGTGTATATTCAGTGCGTGACACAACGGGGTGTTAATTCGGTGCGTGACACAGTGGGGTGTTGATTCTGTGTGTGACACAGTGGGGTGTTGATTCTGTGCATGACACAACGGGTTGTTGATTCTGTGCGTGACACAGCGGGGTGTTCATTGTGTGTGTGACACATGGGGTGTTGATTCTGTGCGTGACACTGTGGGGTGTTGATTCTGTGCGCGACATAGCGGGGTGTTGATTCTGTGCGTGACACAGTGGGGTGTTGATTCTCTGCGTTACACAGCGGGGTATTGATTCTGTGCGTGACACAGCGGGCTGTTTATTCTGAACGTGACAAGTGGAGTGTTGATTCTCTGCATGACACAGCGGGGTGTTGATTCTGTGTGTGACACAGTGGGGGGTTGATTCTGTGTGTGACACAGCGGGATGTTGATTCTGTGCATGAAACAGTGGGGTGTTGATTCTGTGCGTGAAACAGTGGGGTGATGATTGTGTGCGTGACACAGCGAGGTGTTGATTCTCTGCGTGACACAGTGTGGTTTTGATCCTGTGCGTGAAACAGTGGGGTGTTGATTCTGTGCGGGACACAACGGTGTGTTGATTCTGTGTGTGACACAGTGGGGGGTTGATTCTGTGTGTGACACAGCGGGATGTTGATTCTGTGCATGAAACAGTGGGGTGTTGATTCTGTGCGTGACACAGTGGGGTGTTGATTCTGTGCATGAAACAGCGGGGTGTTGATCGTGTGCGTGACACAGCGGGGTGTTGATTCTTTACGTGAAACAGTGGGGTGTCGATTCTGTGCGGGACACTGCGGGGTGTTGATTCTGTGCATGAAACAGTGGGGTATTGATTGTGTGCGTGAAACAGTGGGGTGTTAATTCGATGCATGACACAGCGAGGTGTTGATTCTCTGTGTGACACAGCGGGGTATTGATTCTCTGCGTGAAACAGTGGGGTGTTGATTGTGTGCATGACACAGTGGGGTGTGAATTCTGTGCGTCACACGGCGGGGTGTTCATTGTGTGCGTGAAACAGCGGGGTGTTGATTCTGTGCATGAAACAGCGGGGTGCTGATTGTGTGCGTGAAACCGTGGGGTGTTGATTCTGTGTGTGACAGAGTGGGGGGTTGATTCAGTGGGTGACACAACGGGATGTTAATTCGGTGCGTGACACAGTGGGGTGTTGATTCTGTGTGTGACACAGCGGGGTGTTGATTCTGTGCATGACACAACGGGTTGTTGATTCTGTGCGTGACACAGCGGGGTGTTCATTGTGTGTGTGACACATGGGGTGTTGATTCTGTGCGTGGCACTGTGGGGTGTTGATTCTGTGCGCGACATAGCGGGGGTGTTGATTCTGTGCGTGACACAGTGGGGTGTTGATACTCTGCGTTACACAGCGGGGTATTGATTCTGTGCGTGACACAGCGGGCTCTTTATTCTGAACGTGACATTTGGGGTTTTGATTCTGTGCGTTACACAGCGGGCTGTTTATTCTGAACGTGACAAGTGGAGTGTTGATTCTCTGCATGACACAGCGGGGTGTTGATTCTTTATGTGACACAGCGGGTTGTTGATTCTGTGCATGAAACAGTGGGGTGTTGTTTCGCTGCGTGACACAGCAGGGTGTTGATTCTTTGCGTGAAACAGTGGGGAGTTGATTCTGTGTGTGACACAGTGGGGGGTTGATTCTGTGTGTGACACAGCGGGGTGTTGATTCTGTGCATGAAACAGTGGGGTGTTGATTCTGTGCGTGAAACAGTGGGGTGATGATTGTATGCGTGACACAGCGAGGTGTTGATTCTCTGCGTGACACAGTGGGGTTTTGATCCTGTGCGTGAAACAGTGGGGTGTTGATTCTGTGCGGGACACAACGGTGTGTTGATTCTGTGTGTGACAGAGTGGGGTATTGATTCTGTGCACGACATAGCGGGGTGTTGATCCTGTGCGTGACACAGTGGGGTGTTGTTTCTGTGCATGAAACAGCGGGGTGTTGATCGTGTGCGTGACACAGCGGGGTGTTGATTCTTTACGTGAAACAGTGGGGTGTTGATTCTGTGCGGGACACTGCGGGGTGTTGATTCTGTGCATGAAACAGTGGGGTATTGATTGTGTGCGTGAAACAGTGGGGTGTTAATTCGATGCATGACACAGCGAGGTGTTGATTCTCTGTGTGACACAGCGGGGTATTGATTCTCTGCGTGAAACAGTGGGGTGTTGATTGTGTGCATGACACAGTGGGGTGTGAATTCTGTGCGTCACACGGCGGGGTGTTCATTGTGTTCGTGAAACAGCGGGGTGTTGATTCTGTGCATGAAACAGCGGGGTGTTGATTGTGTGCGTGACACAGCGGGTTGTTGATTCTGTGCATGAAACAGTGGGGTGTTGTTTCGCTGCGTGACACAGCGGAGTGTTGATTCTGTGCGTGAAACAGTGGGGTGTTGATTCTGTGTGTGACAGAGTGGGGGGTTGATTCAGTGCGTGACACAGCGGGGTATTGATTCTGTGCGTGACACAGCGGGCTGTTTATTCTGAACGTGACATTTGGGGTGTTGATTCTGTGCATTACACAGCGGGCTGTTTATTCTGAACGTGACAAGTGGAGTGTTGATTCTCTGCATGACACAGCGGGGTGTTGATACTGTGTGTGACACAGCGGGTTGTTGATTCTGTGCATGAAACAGTGGGGTGTTGTTTCGCTGCGTGACACAGCAGGGTGTTGATTTTTTGCGTGAAACAGTGGGGTGTTGATTCTGTGTGTGAAACAGTGGGGGGTTGATTCTGAGTGTGACACTGTGGGGTGTTGATTCTGTGCGCGACATAGCGGGGTGTTGATTCTGTGCGTGACACAGCGGGGTGTTGATTCTTTGCGTGAAACAGTGGGGTGTTGATTCTGCGCAGGACACAGTGGGGTGTTGATTCTGTGCGTGAAACAGTGGGGTGTTCTGTGCATGACACTGCGGGGTGTCGATTGTGTGTGTGAAACAGCGTGGTGTTGATTCGATGCGTGACACTGTGGGGTGTTGACTGTGTTCATGACACAGTGTGGTGTTGATTCTGTGCATGACACAGCGGGGTGTTGATTCTTTGCTTGAAACTGTGGGGTGTTGATTCTGTGCGTGACACAGCGGGATGTTGATTGTGTGTGTGACACAGTGGGGTGTTGGCTGTGTGCGTGACACAGTGGGGTGTTGATTCTGTGCGTGACCCAGCGGGGAGTTGATTGTGTGCGTGACACAGTGGTGTGCTGATTGTGTGCGTGTCACAGTGGGGTGTTGATTCTGTGTGTGACACAGCGGGTTGTTGATTCTGTGCATGAAACAGTGGAGTGTTGTTTCGCTGCGTGACACAGCGGAGTGTTGATTCTGTGCGTGAAACAGTGGGGTGTTGATTCAGTGCGTGACACAACGGGGTGTTAATTCGGTGCGTGACACAGTGGGGTGTTGATTCTGTGTGTGACACAGTGGGGTGTTGATTCTGTGCATGACACAACGGGTTGTTGATTCTGTGCGTGACACAGCGGGGTGTTCATTGTGTGTGTGACACATGGGGTGTTCATTCTGTGCGTGACACTGTGGGGTGTTGATTCTGTGCGCGACATAGCGGGGTGTTGATTCTGTGCGTGACACAGTGGGGTGTTGATTCTCTGCGTTACACAGCGGGGTATTGATTCTGTGCGTGACACAGCGGGCTGTTTATTCTGAACGTGACAAGTGGAGTGTTGATTCTCTGCATGACACAGCGGGGTGTTGATTCTGTGTGTGACACAGTGGGGGGTTGATTCTGTGTGTGACACAGCGGGATGTTGATTCTGTGCATGAAACAGTGGGGTGTTGATTCTGTGCGTGAAACAGTGGGGTGATGATTGTGTGCGTGACACAGCGAGGTGTTGATTCTCTGCGTGACACAGTGGGGTTTTGATCCTGTGCGTGAAACAGTGGGGTGTTGATTCTGTGCGGGACACAACGGTGTGTTGATTCTGTGTGTGACACAGTGGGGGGTTGATTCTGTGTGTGACACAGCGGCATGTTGATTCTGTGCATGAAACAGTGGGGTGTTGATTCTGTGCGTGACACAGTGGGGTGTTGATTCTGTGCATGAAACAGCGGGGTGTTGATCGTGTGCGTGACACAGCGGGGTGTTGATTCTTTACGTGAAACAGTGGGGTGTCGATTCTGTGCGGGACACTGCGGGGTGTTGATTCTGTGCATGAAACAGTGGGGTATTGATTGTGTGCGTGAAACAGTGGGGTGTTAATTCGATGCATGACACAGCGAGGTGTTGATTCTCTGTGTGACACAGCGGGGTATTGATTCTCTGCGTGAAACAGTGGGGTGTTGATTGTGTGCATGACACAGTGGGGTGTGAATTCTGTGCGTCACACGGCGGGGTGTTCATTGTGTGCGTGAAACAGCGGGGTGTTGATTCTGTGCATGAAACAGCGGGGTGCTGATTGTGTGCGTGAAACCGTGGGGTGTTGATTCTGTGTGTGACAGAGTGGGGGGTTGATTCAGTGGGTGACACAACGCGATGTTAATTCGGTGCGTGACACAGTGGGGTGTTGATTCTGTGTGTGACACAGCGGGGTGTTGATTCTGTGCATGACACAACGGGTTGTTGATTCTGTGCGTGACACAGCGGGGTGTTCATTGTGTGTGTGACACATGGGGTGTTGATTCTGTGCGTGGCACTGTGGGGTGTTGATTCTGTGCGCGACATAGCGGGGGTGTTGATTCTGTGCGTGACAAAGTGGGGTGTTGATACTCTGCGTTACACAGCGGGGTATTGATTCTGTGCGTGACACAGCGGGCTCTTTATTCTGAACGTGACATTTGGGGTTTTGATTCTGTGCGTTACACAGCGGGCTGTTTATTCTGAACGTGACAAGTGGAGTGTTGATTCTCTGCATGACACAGCGGGGTGTTGATTCTGTATGTGACACAGCGGGTTGTTGATTCTGTGCATGAAACAGTGGGGTGTTGTTTCGCTGCGTGACACAGCAGGGTGTTGATTCTTTGCGTGAAACAGTGGGGAGTTGATTCTGTGTGTGACACAGTGGGGGGTTGATTCTGTGTGTGACACAGCGGGGTGTTGATTCTGTGCATGAAACAGTGGGGTGTTGATTCTGTGCGTGAAACAGTGGGGTGATGATTGTATGCGTGACACAGCGAGGTGTTGATTCTCTGCGTGACACAGTGGGGTTTTGATCCTGTGCGTGAAACAGTGGGGTGTTGATTCTGTGCGGGACACAACGGTGTGTTGATTCTGTGTGTGACAGAGTGGGGTATTGATTCTGTGCACGACATAGCGGGGTGTTGATCCTGTGCGTGACACAGTGGGGTGTTGATTCTGTGCATGAAACAGCGGGGTGTTGATCGTGTGCGTGACACAGCGGGGTGTTGATTCTTTACGTGAAACAGTGGGGTGTTGATTCTGTGCGGGACACTGCGGGGTGTTGATTCTGTGCATGAAACAGTGGGGTATTGATTGTGTGCGTGAAACAGTGGGGTGTTAATTCGATGCATGACACAGCGAGGTGTTGATTCTCTGTGTGACACAGCGGGGTATTGATTCTCTGCGTGAAACAGTGGGGTGTTGATTGTGTGCATGACACAGTGGGGTGTGAATTCTGTGCGTCACACGGCGGGGTGTTCATTGTGTTCGTGAAACAGCGGGGTGTTGATTCTGTGCATGAAACAGCGGGGTGTTGATTGTGTGCGTGAAACCGTGGGGTGTTGATTCTGTGTGTGACACAGCGGGTTGTTGATTCTGTGCATGAAACAGTGGGGTGTTGTTTCGCTGCGTGACACAGCGGAGTGTTGATTCTGTGCGTGAAACAGTGGGGTGTTGATTCTGTGTGTGACAGAGTGGGGGGTTGATTCAGTGCGTGACACAGCGGGGTATTGATTCTGTGCGTGACACAGCGGGCTGTTTATTCTGAACGTGACATTTGGGGTGTTGATTCTGTGCGTTACACAGCGGGCTGTTTATTCTGAACGTGACAAGTGGAGTGTTGATTCTCTGCATGACACAGCGGGGTGTTGATACTGTGTGTGACACAGCGGGTTGTTGATTCTGTGCATGAAACAGTGGGGTGTTGTTTCGCTGCGTGACACAGCAGGGTGTTGATTCTTTGCGTGAAACAGTGGGGTGTTGATTCTGTGTGTGAAACAGTGGGGGGTTGATTCTGTGTGTGACACTGTGGGGTGTTGATTCTGTGCGCGACATAGCGGGGTGTTGATTCTGTGCGTGACACAGCGGGGTGTTGATTCTCTGCGTTACACAGCGGGGTATTCATTCTCTGCGTCCCACAGCGGGGTGTTGATTCTGTGCGTGACACAGTGGGGTTTTGATTCTGTGCGGGACAGAGTGGTGTATTGATTCTGTGCTTGACCCAGTGGGGTGTTGATTGTGTGCGTGAAACAGTGGGGTGATGATTGTGTGCGTGACACAGCGAGGTGTTGATTCTGTGCGTGACACAGTGGGGTGTTCATTGTGTGTGTGACACATGGGGTGTTGATTCTGTGCGTGACACTGTGGGGTGTTGATTCTGTGCGCGACATAGCGGGATGTTGATTGTGTGCGTGACACAGCGAGGTGTTGATTCTGTGCGTGACACAGTGAGGTTTTCATTGTGAGTGTGACACTTGGTTGTTGATTCTGTGCGTGACACTGTGGGGTGTTGATTCTGTGCGCGACATAGCGGGGTGTTGATTCTGTGCGTGACACAGCGGGGTGTTGATTCTCTGCGTTACACAGCGGGGTATTCATTCTCTGCGTGACACAGCAGGGTGTTGATTCTGTGCATGAAACAGCGGGGTGTTGATTGTGTGCGTGAAACAGTGGGGTGTTGATTCTCTGGGTGAAACAGTGGGGTGATGCTTGTGTGCCTGACACAGCGGGGTGTTGATTCTGCGCATGACACAGTGGGGTTTTGATCCTGTGCGTGACACAGCGGGGTGTTGATTCTGTACGTGACACAGTGGTGTGTTGATTCTTTGCGTGAAACAGTGGGGTGTTGATTCTGTGCAGGACGCAGTGGGGTGTTGATTCTGTGCGTGAAACAGTGGGGTGTTCTGTGCATGACACTGCGGGGTGTTGATTGTGTGTGTGAAACAGCGTGGTGTTGATTCGATGCGTGACACTGTGGGGTGTTGACTGTGTTCATGACACAGTGTGGTGTTGATTCTGTGCATGACACAGCGGGGTGTTGATTCTTTGCTTGAAACTGTGGGGTGTTGATTCTGTGCGTGACACAGCGGGATGTTGATTGTGTGTGTGACACAGTGGGGTGTTGGCTGTGTGCGTGACACAGTGGGGTGTTGATTCTGTGCGAGACCCAGCGGGGAGTTGATTGTGTGCGTGACACAGTGGTGTGCTGATTGTGTGCGTGTCACAGTGGGGTGTTGATTCTGTGTGTGACACAGCGGGTTGTTGATTCTGTGCATGAAACAGTGGTGTGTTGTTTCGCTACGTGACACAGCGGAGTGTTGATTCTGTGCGTGAAACAGTGGGGTGTTGATTCAGTGCGTGACACAACGGGGTGTTAATTCGGTGCGTGACACAGTGGGGTGTTGATTCTGTGTGTGACACAGCGGGGTGTTGATTCTGTGCATGACACAACGGGTTGTTGATTCTGTGCGTGACACAGCGTGGTGTTCATTGTGTGTGTGATACATGGGGTGTTGATTCTGTGCGTGACACTGTGGGGTGTTGATTCTGTGCGCGACATAGCGGGGTGTTGATTCTGTGCGTGACACAGTGGGGTGTTGATTCTCTGCGTTACACAGCGGGGTATTGATTCTGTGCGTGACACAGCGGGCTGTTTATTCTGATCGTGACATTTGGGGTGTTGATTCTGTGCGTTACACAGCGGGCTGTTTATTCTGAACGTGACAAGTGGAGTGTTGATTCTCTGCATGACACAGCGGGGTGTTGATTCTGTGTGTGACACAGTGGGGGGTTGATTCTGTGTGTGACGCAGCGGGATGTTGATTCTCTGCATGACACAGCGGGGTGTTGATTCTGTGTGTGACACAGTGGGGGGTTGATTCTGTGTGTGACACAGCGGGATGTTGATTCTGTGCATGAAACAGTGGGGAGTTGATTCTGTGCGTGAAACAGTGGGGTGATGATTGTGTGCGTGACACAGCGAGGTGTTGATTCTCTGCGTGACACAGTGGGGTTTTGATCCTGTGCGTGAAACAGTGGGGTGTTGATTCTGTGCGGGACACAACGGTGTGTTGATTCTGTGTGTGGCAGAGTGGGGTATTGATTCTGTGCACGACATAGCGGGGTGTTGATTCTGTGCGTGACACAGTGGGGTGTTGATTCTGTGCATGAAACAGCGGGGTGTTGATCGTGTGCGTGACACAGCGGGGTGTTGATTCTTTACGTCAAACAGTGGGGTGTTGATTCTGTGCGGGACACTGCGGGGTGTTGATTCTGTGCATGAAACAGTGGGGTATTGATTGTGTGCGTGACACTGTGGGGTGTGAATTCTGTGCGTCACACGGCGGGGTGTTCATTGTGTGCGTGAAACAGCGGGGTGTTGATTCTGTGCATGAAACAGCGGGGTGTTGATTGTGTGCGTGAAATCGTGGGGTGTTGATTCTGTGTGTGACACAGCGGGTTGTTGATTCTGTGCATGAAACAGTGGGGTGTTGTTTCGCTGCGTGACACAGCGGAGTGTTGATTCTGTTCGTGAAACAGTGGGGTGTTGATTCTGTGTGTGACAGAGTGGGGGGTTGATTCAGTGCGTGACACAACGGGGTGTTAATTCGGTGCGTGACACAGTGGGGTGTTGATTCTGTGTGTGACACAGCGGGGTGTTGATTCTGTGCATGACACAACGGGTTGTTGATTCTGTGCGTGACACAGCGGGGTGTTCATTGTGTGTGTGACACATGGGGTGTTGATTCTGTGCGTGACACTGTGGGGTGTTGATTCTGTGCGCGACATAGCGGGGGTGTTGATTCTGTGCGTGACACAGTGGGGTGTTGATACTCTGCGTTACACAGCGGGGTATTGATTCTGTGCGTGACACAGCGGGCTGTTTATTCTGAACGTGACATTTGGGGTGTTGATTCTGTGCGTTACACAGCGGGCTGTTTATTCTGAACGTGACAAGTGGAGTGTTGATTCTCTGCATGACACAGCGGGGTGTTGATTCTGTGCGTGACACAGCGGGGTGTTCATTGTGTGTGTGACACATGGGGTGTTGATTCTGTGCGTGACACAGCGGAGTGTTGATTCTGTGCGTGAAACAGTGGGGTGTTGATTCTGTGTGTGACAGAGTGGGGGGTTGATTCAGTGCGTGACACAGTGGGGTATTGATTCTGTGCGTGACACAGCGGGCTGTTTATTCTGAACGTGACATTTGGGGTGTTGATTCTGTGCGTTACACAGCGGGCTGTTTATTCTGAACGTGACAAGTGGAGTGTTGATTCTCTGCATGACACAGCGGGGTGTTGATACTGTGTGTGACACAGCGGGTTGTTGATTCTGTGCATGAAACAGTGGGGTGTTGTTTCGCTGCGTGACACAGCAGGGTGTTGATTCTTTGCGTGAAACAGTGGGGTGTTGATTCTGTGTGTGAAACAGTGGGGGGTTGATTCTGTGTGTGACACTGTGGGGTGTTGATTCTGTGCGCGACATAGCGGGGTGTTGATTCTGTGCGTGACACAGCGGGGTGTTTATTCTCTGCGTTACACAGCGGGGTATTCATTCTCTGCGTCCCACAGCGGGGTGTTGATTCTGTGCGTGACACAGTGGGGTTTTGATTCTGTGCGGGACAGAGTGGTGTATTGATTCTGTGCTTGACCCAGTGGGGTGTTGATTGTGTGCGTGAAACAGTGGGGTGATGATTTTGTGCGTGACACAGCGAGGTGTTGATTCTGTGCGTGACACAGTGGGGTGTTCATTGTGTGTGTGACACATGGGGTGTTGATTCTGTGCGTGACACTGTGGGGTGTTGATTCTGTGCGCGACATAGCGGGATGTTGATTGTGTGCGTGACACAGCGAGGTGTTGATTCTGTGCGTGACACAGTGGGGTTTTCATTGTGTGTGTGACACTTGGTTGTTGATTCTGTGCGTGACACTGTGGGGTGTTGATTCTGTGCGCGACATAGCGGGGTGTTGATTCTGTGCGTGACACAGCGGGGTGTTGATTCTCTGCGTTACACAGCGGGGTATTCATTCTCTGCGTGACACAGCAGGGTGTTGATTCTGTGCATGAAACAGCGGGGTGTTGATTGTGTGCGTGAAACAGTGGGGTGTTGATTCTCTGGGTGAAACAGTGGGGTGATGCTTGTGTGCCTGACACAGCGGGGTGTTGATTCTGCGCATGACACAGTGGGATTTTGATCCTGTGCGTGACACAGCGGGGTGTTGATTCTGTACGTGACACAGTGGGGTGTTGATTCTTTGCGTGAAACAGTGGGGTGTTGATTCTGTGCAGGACACAGTGGGGTGTTGATTCTGTGCGTGAAACAGTGGGGTGTTCTGTGCATGACACTGCGGGGTGTTGATTGTGTGTGTGAAACAGCGTGGTGTTGATTCGATGCGTGACACTGTGGGGTGTTGACTGTGTTCATGACACAGTGTGGTGTTGATTCTGTGCATGACACAGCGGGGTGTTGATTCTTTGCTTGAAACTGTGGGGTGTTGATTCTGTGCGTGACACAGCGGGATGTTGATTGTGTGTGTGACACAGTGGGGTGTTGGCTGTGTGCCTGACACAGTGGGGTGTTGATTCTGTGCGAGACCCAGCGGGGAGTTGATTGTGTGCGTGACACAGTGGTGTGCTGATTGTGTGCGTGTCACAGTGGGGTGTTGATTCTGTGTGTGACACAGCGGGTTGTTGATTCTGTGCATGAAACAGTGGGGTGTTGTTTTGCTGCGTGACACAGCGGAGTGTTGATTCTGTGCGTGTAACAGTGGGGTGCTGATTCAGTGCGTGACACAACGGGGTGTTAATTCGGTGCGTGACACAGTGGGGTGTTGATTCTGTGTGTGACACAGCGGGGTGTTGATTCTGTGCATGACACAACGGGTTGTTGATTCTGTGCGTGACACAGCGGGGTGTTCATTGTGTGTGTGACACATGGGGTGTTGATTCTGTGTGTGACACTGTGGGGTGTTGATTCTGTGCGCGACATAGCGGGGTGTTGATTCTGTGCGTGACACAGTGGGGTGTTGATTCTCTGCGTTACACAGCGGGGTATTGATTCTGTGCGTGACACAGCGGGCTGTTTATTCTGATCGTGACATTTGGAGTGTTGATTCTCTGCATGACACAGCGGGGTGTTGATTCTGTGTGTGACACAGTGGGGGGTTGATTCTGTGTGTGACACAGCGGGATGTTGATTCTGTGCATGAAACAGTGGGGAGTTGATTCTGTGCGTGAAACAGTGGGGTGATGATTGTGTGCGTGACACAGCGAGGTGTTGATTCTCTGCGTGACACAGTGGGGTTTTGATCCTGTGCGTGAAACAGTGGGGTGTTGATTCTGTGCGGGACACAACGGTGTGTTGATTCTGTGTGTGGCAGAGTGGGGTATTGATTCTGTGCACGACATAGCGGGGTGTTGATTCTGTGCGTGACACAGTGGGGTGTTGATTCTGTGCATGAAACAGCGGGGTGTTGATCGTGTGCGTGACACAGCGGGGTGTTGATTCTTTACGTCAAACAGTGGGGTGTTGATTCTGTGCGGGACACTGCGGGGTGTTGATTCTGTGCATGAAACAGCGGGGTGTTGATTGTGTGCGTGAAATCGTGGGGTGTTGATTCTGTGTGTGACACAGCGGGTTGTTGATTCTGTGCATGAAACAGTGGGGTGTTGTTTCGCTGCGTGACACAGCGGAGTGTTGATTCGGTGCGTGAAACAGTGGGGTGTTGATTCTGTGTGTGACAGAGTGGGGGGTTGATTCAGTGCGTGACACAACGGGGTGTTAATTCGGTGCGTGACACAGTGGGGTGTTGATTCTGTGTGTGACACAGCGGGGTGTTGATTCTGTGCATGACACAACGGGTTGTTGATTCTCTGCGTGACACAGCGGGGTGTTCATTGTGTGTGTGACACATGGGGTGTTGATTCTGTGCGTGACACTGTGGGGTGTTGATTCTGTGCGCGACATAGCGGGGGTGTTGATTCTGTGCGTGACACAGTGGGGTGTTGATACTCTGCGTTACACAGCGGGGTATTGATTCTGTGCGTGACACAGCGGGCTGTTTATTCTGAACGTGACAAGTGGAGTGTTGATTCTCTGCATGACACAGCGGGGTGTTGATTCTGTGTGTGACACAGCGGGTTGTTGATTCTGTGCATGAAACAGTCGGGTGTTGTTTCGCTGCGTGACACAGCAGGGTGTTGATTCTTTGCGTGAAACAGTGGGGAGTTGATTCTGTGTGTGACACAGTGGGGGGTTGATTCTGTGTGTGACACAGCGGGGTGTTGATTCTGTGCATGACACAACGGGTTGTTGATTCTGTGCGTGACACAGCGGGGTGTTCATTGTGTGTGTGACACATGGAGTGTTGATTCTGTGCGTGTAACAGTGGGGTGCTGATTCAGTGCGTGACACAACGGGGTGTTAATTCGGTGCGTGACACAGTGGGGTGTTGATTCTGTGTGTGACACAGCGGGGTGTTGATTCTGTGCATGACACAACGGGTTGTTGATTCTGTGCGTGACACAGCGGGGTGTTCATTGTGTGTGTGACACATGGGGTGTTGATTCTGTGTGTGACACTGTGGGGTGTTGATTCTGTGCGCGACATAGCGGGGTGTTGATTCTGTGCGTGACACAGTGGGGTGTTGATTCTCTGCGTTACACAGCGGGGTATTGATTCTGTGCGTGACACAGTGGGCTGTTTATTCTGATCGTGACATTTGGAGTGTTGATTCTCTGCATGACACAGCGGGGTGTTGATTCTGTGTGTGACACAGTGGGGGGTTGATTCTGTGTGTGACACAGCGGGATGTTGATTCTGTGCATGAAACAGTGGGGAGTTGATTCTGTGCGTGAAACAGTGGGGTGATGATTGTGTGCGTGACACAGCGAGGTGTTGATTCTCTGCGTGACACAGTGGGGTTTTGATCCTGTGCGTGAAACAGTGGGGTGTTGATTCTGTGCGGGACACAACGGTGTGTTGATTCTGTGTGTGGCAGAGTGGGGTATTGATTCTGTGCACGACATAGCGGGGTGTTGATTCTGTGCGTGACACAGTGGGGTGTTGATTCTGTGCATGAAACAGCGGGGTGTTGATCGTGTGCGTGACACAGCGGGGTGTTGATTCTTTACGTCAAACAGTGGGGTGTTGATTCTGTGCGGGACACTGCGGGGTGTTGATTCTGTGCATGAAACAGCGGGGTGTTGATTGTGTGCGTGAAATCGTGGGGTGTTGATTCTGTGTGTGACACAGCGGGTTGTTGATTCTGTGCATGAAACAGTGGGGTGTTGTTTCGCTGCGTGACACAGCGGAGTGTTGATTCGGTGCGTGAAACAGTGGGGTGTTGATTCTGTGTGTGACAGAGTGGGGGGTTGATTCAGTGCGTGACACAACGGGGTGTTAATTCGGTGCGTGACACAGTGGGGTGTTGATTCTGTGTGTGACACAGCGGGGTGTTGATTCTGTGCATGACACAACGGGTTGTTGATTCTCTGCGTGACACAGCGGGGTGTTCATTGTGTGTGTGACACATGGGGTGTTGATTCTGTGCGTGACACTGTGGGGTGTTGATTCTGTGCGCGACATAGCGGGGGTGTTGATTCTGTGCGTGACACAGTGGGGTGTTGATACTCTGCGTTACACAGCGGGGTATTGATTCTGTGCGTGACACAGCGGGCTGTTTATTCTGAACGTGACAAGTGGAGTGTTGATTCTCTGCATGACACAGCGGGGTGTTGATTCTGTGTGTGACACAGCGGGTTGTTGATTCTGTGCATGAAACAGTCGGGTGTTGTTTCGCTGCGTGACACAGCAGGGTGTTGATTCTTTGCGTGAAACAGTGGGGAGTTGATTCTGTGTGTGACACAGTGGGGGGTTGATTCTGTGTGTGACACAGCGGGGTGTTGATTCTGTGCATGAAACAGTGGGGTGTTGATTCTGTGCGTGAAACAGTGGGGTGATGATTGTATGCGTGACACAGCGAGGTGTTGATTCTCTGCGTCACACTGTGGGGTTTTGATCCTGTGCGTGAAACAGTGGGGTGTTGATTCTGTGCGGGACACAACGGTGTGTTGATTCTGTGTGTGACAGAGTGGGGTATTGATTCTGTGCACGACATAGCGGGGTGTTGATTCTGTGCGTGACACAGTGCGGTGTTGATTCTGTGCATGAAACAGCGGGGTGTTGATCATGTGCGTGACACAGCGGGGTGTTGATTCTTTACGTGAAACAGTGGGGTGTTGATTCTGTGCGGGATACTGCGGGGTGTTGATTCTGTGCATGAAACAGTGGGGTATTGATTGTGTGCGTGAAACAGTGGGGTGTTAATTCGATGCATGACACAGCGAGGTGTTGATTCTCTGTGTGACACAGTGGGGTGTTGATTGTGTGCATGACACAGTGGGGTGTGAATTCTGTGCGTCACACGGCGGGGTGTTCATTGTGTGCGTGAAACAGCGGGGTGTTGATTCTGTGCATGAAACAGCGGGGTGTTGATTGTGTGCGTGAAACCGTGGGGTGTTGATTCTGTGTGTGACACAGCGGGTTGTTGATTCTGTGCATGAAACAGTGGGGTGTTGTTTCGCTGCGTGACACAGCGGAGTGTTGATTCTGTGCGTGAAACAGTGGGGTGTTGATTCTGTGTGTGACAGAGTGGGGGGTTGATTCAGTGCGTCAAACCGTGGGGTGTTGATTCTGTGTGTGACAGAGTGGGGGGTTGATTCTGTGTGTGAAACAGTGGGGTGTTGATTCTGTGTGTGACAGAGTGGGGGGTTGATTCAGTGCGTGACACAACGGGGTGTTAATTCGGTGCGTGACACAACGGGTTGTTGATTCTGTGCGTGACACAGCGGGGTGTTCATTGTGTGTGTGACACATGGGGTGTTGATTCTGTGCGTGACACTGTGGGGTGTTGATTCTGTGCGCGACATAGCGGGGGTGTTGATTCTGTGCGTGACACAGTGGGGTGTTGATACTCTGCGTTACACAGCGGGGTATTGATTCTGTGCGTGACACAGCGGGCTGTTTATTCTGAACGTGACATTTGGGGTGTTGATTCTGTGCGTGAAACAGTGGGGTGATGATTGTGTGCGTGACACAGCGAGGTGTTGATTCTCTGCGTGACACAGTGGGGTTTTGATCCTGTGCGTGAAACAGTGGGGTGTTGATTCTGTGCGGGACACAACGGTGTGTTGATTCTGTGTGTGACAGAGTGGGGTATTGATTCTGTGCTTGACCCAGTGGGGTGTTGATTCTGTGCGTGACACAGTGGGGTGTTGATTCTGTGCATGAAACAGCGGGGTGTTGATCGTGTGCGTGACACAGCGGGGTGTTGATTCTTTACGTGAAACAGTGGGGTGTTGATTCTGTGCGGGACACTGCGGGGTGTTGTTTCTGTGCGTGACAGAGTGGGGTATTGATTGTGTGCTTGACCCAGTGGGGTGTTGATTGTGTGCGTGAAACATTGGGGTGTTCTGTGCATGACACTGCGGGGTTTTGATTCTGTGTGTGACACAGCGGGCTGTTTATTCTGAACGTGACATTTGGGGTGTTGATTCTGTGCGTTACACAGCGGGCTGTTTATTCTGAACGTGACAAGTGGAGTGTTGATTCTCTGCATGACACAGCGGGGTGTTGATTCTGTGTGTGACACAGCGGGTTGTTGATTGTGTGCGTGACACAGCGGGGTGTTGATTCTTTGCGTGAAACAGTGGGGTGTTGATTCTGTGCGGGACACTGCGGGGTGTTGATTCTGTGCGTGACAGAGTGGGGTATTGATTGTGTGCTTGACCCAGTGGGGTGTTGTTTGTGTGCGTGAAACAGTGGGGTGTTCTGTGCATGACACTGCGGGGTGTTGATTCTGTGCATGAAACAGTGGGGTATTGATTGTGTGCGTGAAACAGTGGGGTGTTAATTCGATGCATGACACAGCGAGGTGTTGATTCTCTGTGTGACACAGCGGGGTATTGATTCTCTGCGTGAAACAGTGGGGTGTTGATTGTGTGCATGACACAGTGGGGTGTGAATTCTGTGCGTCACACGGCGGGGTGTTCATTGTGTGCGTGAAACAGCGGGGTGTTGATTCTGTGCATGAAACAGCGGGGTGTTGATTGTGTGCGTGACACAGTGGGGTGTTGATTCTGTGCGTGACACAGTGGGGTATTGATTGTGTGCATGACACAATGGGGTTTTGATCCTGTGCGTGACACAGCGGAGTGTTGATTCTGTGTGTGATACAGTGGGGTTTTGATTCTGTGCGGGACAGAGTGGGGTATTGATTCTATGCTTGACCCAGTGGGGTGTTGATTGTGTGCATGAAACAGTGGGGTGTTGATTCTGTACGTGAAACAGTGGGGTGTTGATTCTGTGCGTGACACAGTGGGGTGTTCATTGTGTGTGTGACACATGGGGTGTTGATTCTGTGCGTGACACTGTGGGGTGTTGATTCTGTGCGCGACATAGCGGGGTGTTGATTCTCTGCGTGACACAGCGGGGTGTTGATTCTGTGTGTGAAACAGCGGGGTGTTGATTGTGTGCGTGAAACAGTGGGGTGTTGATTCTGTGGGTGAAACAGTGGGGTGATGCTTGTGTGCCTGACACAGCGCGGTGTTGATTCTGCGCATGACACAGTGGGGTTTTGATACTGTGCGTGACACAGCGGGGTGTTGATTCTTTAAGTGACACAGCGGGGTGTTGATTCTGTGCGTGAAACAGTGGGGTGTTCTGTGCATGACACTGAGGGGTGTTGATTGTGTGTGTGAAACAGCGTGGTGTTGATTCGATGCGTGACACTGTGGGGTGTTGACTGTGCGTTACACAGTGGGGTGTTGATTCGATGCGTGACACTGTGGGGTGTTGACTGTGCGTTACACAGTGGGGTGTTGATTGTGTTCGTGACACAGTGTGGTGTTGATTCTGTGCATGACACAGCGGGGTGTTGATTCTTTCCTTGAAACTGTGTGGTGTTGATACTGTGCGTGACACAGTGGGGTGTTGATTCTGTGCGTGACACAGCGGGATGTTGATTGTGTGTGTGACACAGTGGGGTGTTGACTGTGTGCGTGACACAGTGGGGTGTTGATTCTGTGCGTGACCCAGCGGGGAGTTGATTGTGTGCGTGACACAGTGGTGTGCTGATTGTGTGCGTGTCACAGTGGGGTGTTGATTCTGTGTGTGACACAGCGGGTTGTTGATTCTGTGCATGAAACAGTGGGGTGTTGTTTCGCTGCGTGACACAGCGGAGTGTTGATTCTGTGCGTGAAACAGTGGGGTGTTGATTCTGTGTGTGACACAGTGGGGGGTTGATTCTGTGTGTGACACAACGGGGTGTTAATTCGGTGCGTGACACAGTGGGGTGTTGATTCTGTGCGTGACACAGTGGGGTATTGATTGTGTGCATGACACAATGGGGTTTTGATCCTGTGCGTGACACAGCGGAGTGTTGATTCTGTGTGTGACACAGTGGGGTTTTGATTCTGTGCGGGACAGAGTGGGGTATTGATTCTATGCTTGACCCAGTGGGGTGTTGATTGTGTGCATGAAACAGTGGGGTGTTGATTCTGTGTGTGACACAGCGGGGTGTTGATTCTGTGCATGACACAACGGGTTGTTGATTCTGTGCGTGACACAGCGGGGTGTTCATTGTGTGTGTGACACATGGGGTGTTGATTCTGTGCGTGACACTGTGGGGTGTTGATTCTGTGCGCGACATAGCGGGGGTGTTGATTCTGTGCGTGACACTGTGGGGTGTTGATTCTGTGCGCGACATAGCGGGGGTGTTGATTCTGTGCATGACACAACGGGTTGTTGATTCTGTGCGTGACACAGCGGGGTGTTCATTGTGTGTGTGACACATGGGGTGTTGATTCTGTGCGTGACACTGTGGGGTGTTGATTCTGTGCGCGACATAGCGGGGGTATTGATTCTGTGCGTGACACAGCGGGCTGTTTATTCTGAACGTGACAAGTGGAGTGTTGATTCTCTGCATGACACAGCGGGGTGTTGATTCTGTGTGTGACACAGCGGGTTGTTGATTCTGTGCATGAAACAGTGGGGTGTTGTTTCGCTGCGTGACACAGTAGGGTGTTGATTCTTTGCGTGAAACAGTGGGGAGTTGATTCTGTGTGTGACACAGTGGGGGGTTGATTCTGTGTGTGACACAGCGGGGTGTTGATTCTGTGCATGAAACAGTGGGGTGTTGATTCTGTGCGTGAAACAGTGGGGTGATGATTGTATGCGTGACACAGCGAGGTGTTGATTCTCTGCGTCACACTGTGGGGTTTTGATCCTGTGCGTGAAACAGTGGGGTATTGATTCTTTACGTGAAACAGTGGGGTGTTGATTCTGTGCGGGATACTGCGGGGTGTTGATTCTGTGCATGAAACAGTGGGGTATTGATTGTGTGCGTGAAACAGTGGGGTGTTGATTGTGTGCATGACACAGTGGGGTGTGAATTCGATGCATGACACAGCGAGGTGTTGATTCTCTGTGTGACACAGCGGGGTATTGATTCTCTGCGTGAAACAGTGGGGTGTTGATTGTGTGCATGACACAGTGGGGTGTGAATTCTGTGCGTCACACGGCGGGGTGTTCTTTGTGTGCGTGAAACAGCGGGGTGTTGATTCTGTGCCTGAAACAGCGGGGTGTTGATTGTGTGCGTTAAACCGTGGGGTGTTGATTCTGTGTGTGACACAGCGGGTTGTTGATTCTGTGCATGAAACAGTGGGGTGTTGTTTCGCTGCGTGACACAGCGGAGTGTTGATTCTGTGCGTGAAACAGTGGGGTGTTGATTCTGTGTGTGACAGAGTGGGGGGTTGATTCAGTGCGTGACACAGCGGGGTATTGATTCTGTGCGTGACACAGCGGGCTGTTTATTCTGAACGTGACATTTGGGGTGTTGATTCTGTGCGTTACACAGCGGGCTGTTTATTCTGAACGTGACAAGTGGAGTGTTGATTCTCTGCATGACACAGCGGGGTGTTGATACTGTGTGTGACACAGCGGGTTGTTGATTCTGTGCATGAAACAGTGGGGTGTTGTTTCGCTGCGTGACACAGCAGGGTGTTGATTCTTTGCGTGAAACAGTGGGGTGTTGATTCTGTGTGTGAAACAGTGGGGGGTTGATTCTGTGTGTGACACTGTGGGGTGTTGATTCTGTGCGCGACATAGCGGGGTGTTGATTCTGTGCGTGACACAGCGGGGTGTTGATTCTCTGCGTTACACAGCGGGGTATTCATTCTCTGCGTCCCACAGCGGGGTGTTGATTCTGTGCGTGACACAGTGGGGTTTTGATTCTGTGCGGGACAGAGTGGTGTATTGATTCTGTGCTTGACCCAGTGGGGTGTTGATTGTGTGCGTGAAACAGTGGGGTGATGATTGTGTGCGTGACACAGCGAGGTGTTGATTCTGTGCGTGACACAGTGGGGTGTTCATTGTGTGTGTGACACATGGGGTGTTGATTCTGTGCGTGACACTGTGGGGTGTTGATTCTGTGCGCGACATAGCGGGATGTTGATTGTGTGCGTGACACAGCGAGGTGTTGATTCTGTGCTTGACACAGTGGGGTTTTCATTGTGTGTGTGACACTTGGTTGTTGATTCTGTGCGTGACACTGTGGGGTGTTGATTCTGTGCGCGACATAGCGGGGTGTTGATTCTGTGCGTGACACAGCGGGGTGTTGATTATCTGCGTTACACAGCGGGGTATTCATTCTCTGCGTGACACAGCAGGGTGTTGATTCTGTGCATGAAACAGCGGGGTGTTGATTGTGTGCGTGAAACAGTGGGGTGTTGATTCTCTGGGTGAAACAGTGGGGTGATGCTTGTGTGCCTGACACAGCGGGGTGTTGATTCTGCGCATGACACCGTGGGGTTTTGATCCTGTGCGTGACACAGCGGGGTGTTGATTCTGTACGTGACACAGTGGGGTGTTGATTCTTTGCGTGAAACAGTGGGGTGTTGATTCTGTGCAGGACACAGTGGGGTGTTGATTCTGTGCGTGAAACAGTGGGGTGTTCTGTGCATGACACTGCGGGGTGTTGATTGTGTGTGTGAAACAGCGTGGTGTTGATTCGATGCGTGACACTGTGGGGTGTTGACTGTGTTCATGACACAGTGTGGTGTTGATTCTGTGCATGACACAGCGGGGTGTTGATTCTTTGCTTGAAACTGTGGGGTGTTGATTCTGTGCGTGACACAGCGGGATGTTGAGTGTGTGTGTGACACAGTGGGGTGTTGGCTGTGTGCGTGACACAGTGGGGTGTTGATTCTGTGCGAGACCCAGCGGGGAGTTGATTGTGTGCGTGACACAGTGGTGTGCTGATTGTGTGCGTGTCACAGTGGGGTGTTGATTCTGTGTGTGACACAGCGGTTTGTTGATTCTGTGCATGAAACAGTGGTGTGTTGTTTCGCTGCATGACACAGCGGAGTGTTGATTCTGTGCGTGACACAGTGGGGTGTTCATTGTGTGTGTGACACATGGGGTGTTGATTCTGTGCGTGACACTGTGGGGTGTTGATTCTGTGCGCGACATAGCGGGGTGTTGATTCTGTGCGTGACACAGCGGGGTGTTGATTCTCTGCGTTACACAGCGGGGTATTCATTCTCTGCGTGACACAGCAGGGTGTTGATTCTGTGCATGAAACAGCGGGGTGTTGATTGTGTGCGTGAAACAGTGGGGTGTTGATTCTCTGGGTGAAACAGTGGGGTGATGCTTGTGTGCCTGACACAGCGGGGTGTTGATTCTGCGCATGACACCGTGGGGTTTTGATCCTGTGCGTGACACAGCGGGGTGTTGATTCTGTACGTGACACAGTGGGGTGTTGATTCTTTGCGTGAAACAGTGGGGTGTTGATTCTGTGCAGGACACAGTGGGGTGTTGATTCTGTGCGTGAAACAGTGGGGTGTTCTGTGCATGACACTGCGGGGTGTTGATTGTGTGTGTGAAACAGCGTGGTGTTGATTCGATGCGTGACACTGTGGGGTGTTGACTGTGTTCATGACACAGTGTGGTGTTGATTCTGTGCATGACACAGCGGGGTGTTGATTCTTTGCTTGAAACTGTGGGGTGTTGATTCTGTGCGTGACACAGCGGGATGTTGAGTGTGTGTGTGACACAGTGGGGTGTTGGCTGTGTGCGTGACACAGTGGGGTGTTGATTCTGTGCGAGACCCAGCGGGGAGTTGATTGTGTGCGTGACACAGTGGTGTGCTGATTGTGTGCGTGTCACAGTGGGGTGTTGATTCTGTGTGTGACACAGCGGTTTGTTGATTCTGTGCATGAAACAGTGGTGTGTTGTTTCGCTGCATGACACAGCGGAGTGTTGATTCTGTGCGTGAAACAGTGGGGTGTTGATTCAGTGTGTGACACAACGGGGTGTTAATTCGGTGCGTGACACAGTGGGGTGTTGATTCTGTGTGTGACACAGCGGGGTGTTGATTCTGTGCATGACACAACGGGTTGTTGATTCTGTGCGTGACACAGCGGGGTGTTCATTGTGTGTGTGACACATGGGGTGTTGATTCTGTGCGTGACACTGTGGGGTGTTGATTCTGTGCGCGACATAGCGGGGTGTTGATTCTGTGCGTGACACAGTGGGGTGTTGATTCTCTGCGTTACACAGCGGGGTATTGATTCTGTGCGTGACACAGCGGGCTGTTTATTCTGTTCGTGACATTTGGGGTGTTGATTCTGTGCATGAAACAGTGGGGTGTTGATTCTGTGCGTGAAACAGTGGGGTGATGATTGTATGCGTGACACAGCGAGGTGTTGATTCTCTGCGTCACACTGTGGGGTTTTGATCCTGTGCGTGAAACAGTG
Source organism: Hypanus sabinus (assembly GCF_030144855.1). NCBI lineage: Eukaryota > Metazoa > Chordata > Chondrichthyes > Myliobatiformes > Dasyatidae > Hypanus > Hypanus sabinus. The sequence goes on from NC_082714.1 coordinate 82,954,280, forward strand.
GGGTGTTGATTCTTTACGTGAAACAGTGGGGTGTTGATTCTGTGCATGAAACAGTGGGGTATTGATTGTGTGCGTGAAACAGTGGGGTGTTAATTCGATGCATGACACAGCGAGGTGTTGATTCTCTGTGTGACACAGCGGGGTATTGATTCTCTGCGTGAAACAGTGGGGTGTTGATTGTGTGCATGACACAGTGGGGTGTGAATTCTGTGCGTCACACGGCGGGGTGTTCTTTGTGTGCGTGAAACAGCGGGGTGTTGATTCTGTGCATGAAACAGCGGGGTGTTGATTGTGTGCGTTAAACCGTGGGGTGTTGATTCTGTGTGTGACACAGCGGGTTGTTGATTCTGTGCATGAAACAGTGGGGTGTTGTTTCGCTGCGTGACACAGCGGAGTGTTGATTCTGTGCGTGAAACAGTGGGGTGTTGATTCTGTGTGTGACAGAGTGGGGGGTTGATTCAGTGCGTGACACAGCGGGGTATTGATTCTGTGCGTGACACAGCGGGCTGTTTATTCTGAACGTGACATTTGGGGTGTTGATTCTGTGCGTTACACAGCGGGCTGTTTATTCTGAACGTGACAAGTGGAGTGTTGATTCTCTGCATGACACAGCGGGGTGTTGATACTGTGTGTGACACAGCGGGTTGTTGATTCTGTGCATGAAACAGTGGGGTGTTGTTTCGCTGCGTGACACAGCAGGGTGTTGATTCTTTGCGTGAAACAGTGGGGTGTTGATTCTGTGTGTGAAACAGTGGGGGGTTGATTCTGTGTGTGACACTGTGGGGTGTTGATTCTGTGCGCGACATAGCGGGGTGTTGATTCTGTGCGTGACACAGTGGGGTTTTGATTCTGTGCGGGACAGAGTGGTGTATTGATTCTGTGCTTGACCCAGTGGGGTGTTGATTGTGTGCGTGAAACAGTGGGGTGATGATTGTGTGCGTGACACAGCGAGGTGTTGATTCTGTGCGTGACACAGTGGGGTTTTCATTGTGTGTGTGACACTTGGTTGTTGATTCTGTGCGTGACACTGTGGGGTGTTGATTCTGTGCGCGACATAGCGGGGTGTTGATTCTGTGCGTGACACAGCGGGGTGTTGATTCTCTGCGTTACACAGCGGGGTATTCATTCTCTGCGTGACACAGCAGGGTGTTGATTCTGTGCATGAAACAGCGGGGTGTTGATTGTGTGCGTGAAACAGTGGGGTGTTGATTCTCTGGGTGAAACAGTGGGGTGATGCTTGTGTGCCTGACACAGCGGGGTGTTGATTCTGCGCATGACACAGTGGGGTTTTGATCCTGTGCGTGACACAGCGGGGTGTTGATTCTGTACGTGACACAGTGGGGTGTTGATTCTTTGCGTGAAACAGTGGGGTGTTGATTCTGTGCAGGACACAGTGGGGTGTTGATTCTGTGCGTGAAACAGTGGGGTGTTCTGTGCATGACACTGCGGGGTGTTGATTGTGTGTGTGAAACAGCGTGGTGTTGATTCGATGCGTGACACTGTGGGGTGTTGACTGTGTTCATGACACAGTGTGGTGTTGATTCTGTGCATGACACAGCGGGGTGTTGATTCTTTGCTTGAAACTGTGGGGTGTTGATTCTGTGCGTGACACAGCGGGATGTTGATTGTGTGTGTGACACAGTGGGGTGTTGGCTGTGTGCGTGACACAGTGGGGTGTTGATTCTGTGCGAGACCCAGCGGGGAGTTGATTGTGTGCGTGACACAGTGGTGTGCTGATTGTGTGCGTGTCACAGTGGGGTGTTGATTCTGTGTGTGACACAGCGGGTTGTTGATTCTGTGCGTGAAACAGTGGGGTGTTGATTCAGTGCGTGACACAACGGGGTGTTAATTCGGTGCGTGACACAGTGGGGTGTTGATTCTGTGTGTGACACAGCGGGGTGTTGATTCTGTGCATGACACAACGGGTTGTTGATTCTGTGCGTGACACAGCGGGGTGTTCATTGTGTGTGTGACACATGGGGTGTTGATTCTGTGCGTGACACTGTGGGGTGTTGATTCTGTGCGTGACACAGTGGGGTGTTGATTCTCTGCGTTACACAGCGGGGTATTGATTCTGTGCGTGACACAGCGGGCTGTTTATTCTGATCGTGACATTTGGGGTGTTGATTCTGTGCGTTACACAGCGGGCTGTTTATTCTGAACGTGACAAGTGGAGTGTTGATTCTCTGCATGACACAGCGGGGTGTTGATTCTGTGTGTGACAGTGGGGGGTTGATTCTGTGTGTGACACAGCGGGATGTTGATTCTGTGCATGAAACAGTGGGGAGTTGATTCTGTGCGTGAAACAGTGGGGTGATGATTGTGTGCGTGACACAGCGAGGTGTTGATTCTCTGCGTGACACAGTGGGGTTTTGATCCTGTGCGTGAAACAGTGGGGTGTTGATTCTGTGCGGGACACAACGGTGTGTTGATTCTGTGTGTGGCAGAGTGGGGTATTGATTCTGTGCACGACATAGCGGGGTGTTGATTCTGTGCGTGACACAGTGGGGTGTTGATTCTGTGCATGAAACAGCGGGGTGTTGATCGTGTGCGTGACACAGCGGGGTGTTGATTCTTTACGTCAAACAGTGGGGTGTTGATTCTGTGCGGGACACTGCGGGGTGTTGATTCTGTGCATGAAACAGTGGGGTATTGATTGTGTGCGTGACACAGTGGGGTGTGAATTCTGTGCATCACACGGCGGGGTGTTCATTGTGTGCGTGAAACAGCGGGGTGTTGATTCTGTGCATGAAACAGCGGGGTGTTGATTGTGTGCGTGAAATCGTGGGGTGTTGATTCTGTGTGTGACACAGCGGGTTGTTGATTCTGTGCATGAAACAGTGGGGTGTTGTTTCGCTGCGTGACACAGCGGAGTGTTGATTCTGTGCGTGAAACAGTGGGGTGTTGATTCTGTGTGTGACAGAGTGGGGGGTTGATTCAGTGCGTGACACAACGGGGTGTTAATTCGGTGCGTGACACAGTGGGGTGTTGATTCTGTGTGTGACACAGCGGGGTGTTGATTCTGTGCATGACACAACGGGTTGTTGATTCTGTGCGTGACACAGCGGGGTGTTCATTGTGTGTGTGACACATGGGGTGTTGATTCTGTGCGTGACACTGTGGGGTGTTGATTCTGTGCGCGACATAGCGGGGTGTTGATTCTGTGCGTGACACAGTGGGGTGTTGATTCTCTGCGTTACACAGCGGGGTATTGATTCTGTGCGTGACACAGCGGGCTGTTTATTCTGATCGTGACATTTGGGGTGTTGATTCTGTGCGTTACACAGCGGGCTGTTTATTCTGAACGTGACAAGTGGAGTGTTGATTCTCTGCATGACACAGCGGGGTGTTGATTCTGTGCATGAAACAGTGGGGTGTTGTTTCGCTGCGTGACACAGCAGGGTGTTGATTCTTTGCGTGAAACAGTGGGGAGTTGATTCTGTGTGTGACACAGTGGGGGGTTGATTCTGTGTGTGACACAGCGGGGTGTTGATTCTGTGCATGAAACAGTGGGGTGTTGATTCTGTGCGTGAAACAGTGGGGTGATGATTGTATGCGTGAGACAGCGAGGTGTTGATTCTCTGCATCACACTGTGGGGTTTTGATCCTGTGCGTGAAACAGTGGGGTGTTGATTCTGTGCGGGACACAACGGTGTGTTGATTCTGTGTGTGACAGAGTGGGGTATTGATTCTGTGCACGACATAGCGGGGTGTTGATTCTGTGCGTGACACAGTGCGGTGTTGATTCTGTGCATGAAACAGCGGGGTGTTGATCATGTGCGTGACACAGCGGGGTGTTGATTCTTTACGTGAAACAGTGGGGTGTTGATTCTGTGCGGGATACTGCGGGGTGTTGATTCTGTGCATGAAACAGTGGGGTATTGATTGTGTGCGTGAAACAGTGGGGTGTTAATTCGATGCATGACACAGCGAGGTGTTGATTCTCTGTGTGACACAGCGGGGTATTGATTCTCTGCGTGAAACAGTGGGGTGTTGATTGTGTGCATGACACAGTGGGGTGTGAATTCTGTGCGTCACACGGCGGGGTGTTCATTGTGTGCGTGAAACAGCGGGGTGTTGATTCTGTGCATGAAACAGCGGGGTGTTGATTGTGTGCGTGAAACCGTGGGGTGTTGATTCTGTGTGTGACACAGCGGGTTGTTGATTCTGTGCATGAAACAGTGGGGTGTTGTTTCGCTGCGTGACACAGCGGAGTGTTGATTCTGTGCGTGAAACAGTGGGGTGTTGATTCTGTGTGTGACAGAGTGGGGGGTTGATTCAGTGCGTGAAACCGTGGAGTGTTGATTCTGTGTGTGACAGAGTGGGGGGTTGATTCTGTGCGTGAAACAGTGGGGTGTTGATTCTGTGTGTGACAGAGTGGGGGGTTGATTCAGTGCGTGACACAACGGGTTGTTGATTCTGTGCGTGACACAGCGGGGTGTTCATTGTGTGTGTGACACATGGGGTGTTGATTCTGTGCGTGACACTGTGGGGTGTTGATTCTGTGCGCGACATAGCGGGGGTGTTGATTCTGTGCGTGACACAGTGGGGTGTTGATACTCTGCGTTACACAGTGGGGTATTGATTCTGTGCGTGACACAGCGGGCTGTTTATTCTGAACGTGACATTTGGGGTGTTGATTCTGTGCGTTACACAGCGGGCTGTTTATTCTGAACGTGACAAGTGGAGTGTTGATTCTCTGCATGACACAGCGGGGTGTTGATTCTGTGTGTGACACAGCGGGTTGTTGATTCTGTGCATGAAACAGTGGGGTGTTGTTTCGCTGCGTGACACAGCAGGGTGTTGATTCTTTGCGTGAAACAGTGGGGAGTTGATTCTGTGTGTGACACAGTGGGGGGTTGATTCTGTGTGTGACACAGCGGGGTGTTGATTCTGTGCATGAAACAGTGGGGTGTTGTTTCACTGCGTGACACAGCAGGGTGTTGATTCTTTGCGTGAAACAGTGGGGAGTTGATTCTGTGTGTGACACAGTGGGGGGTTGATTCTGTGTGTGACACAGCGGGGTGTTGATTCTGTGCATGAAACAGTGGGGTGTTGATTCTGTGCGTGAAACAGTGGGGTGATGATTGTGTGCGTGACACTGCGAGGTGTTGATTCTCTGCGTGACACAGTGGGGTTTTGATCCTGTGCGTGAAACAGTGGGGTGTTGATTCTGTGCGGGACACAACGGTGTGTTGATTCTGTGTGTGACAGAGTGGGGTATTGATTCTGTGCTTGACCCAGTGGGGTGTTGATTCTGTGCGTGACACAGTGGGGTGTTGATTCTGTGCATGAAACAGCGGGGTGTTGATCGTGTGCGTGACACAGCGGGGTGTTGATTCTTTACGTGAAACAGTGGGGTGTTGATTCTGTGCGGGACACTGCGGGGTGTTGTTTCTGTGCGTGACAGAGTGGGGTATTGATTGTGTGCTTGACCCAGTGGGGTGTTGATTGTGTGCGTGAAACATTGGGGTGTTCTGTGCATGACACTGCGGGGTGTTGATTCTGTGTGTGACACAGCGGGCTGTTTATTCTGAACGTGACATTTGGGGTGTTGATTCTGTGCGTTACACAGCGGGCTGTTTATTCTGAACGTGACAAGTGGAGTGTTGATTCTCTGCATGACACAGCGGGGTGTTGATTCTGTGTGTGACACAGCGGGTTGTTGATTGTGTGCGTGACACAGCGGGGTGTTGATTCTTTGCGTGAAACAGTGGGGTGTTGATTCTGTGCGGGACACTGCGGTGTGTTGATTCTGTGCGTGACAGAGTGGGGTATTGATTGTGTGCTTGACCCAGTGGGGTGTTGTTTGTGTGCGTGAAACAGTGGGGTGTTCTGTGCATGACACTGCGGGGTGTTGATTCTGTGCATGAAACAGTGGGGTATTGATTGTGTGCGTGAAACAGTGGGGTGTTAATTCGATGCATGACACAGCGAGGTGTTGATTCTCTGTGTGACACAGCGGGGTATTGATTCTCTGCGTGAAACAGTGGGGTGTTGATTGTGTGCATGACACAGTGGGGTGTGAATTCTGTGCGTCACACGGCGGGGTGTTCATTGTGTGCGTGAAACAGCGGGGTGTTGATTCTGTGCATGAAACAGCGGGGTGTTGATTGTGTGCGTGAAACCGTGGGGTGTTGATTCTGTGCGTAAACCAGTTGGGTGTTGATTGTGTGCGTGACACAGTGGGGTGTTGATTCTGTGCGTGACACAGTGGGGTATTGATTGTGTGCATGACACAATGGGGTTTTGATCCTGTGCGTGAGACAGCGGAGTGTTGATTCTGTGTGTGATACAGTGGGGTTTTGATTCTGTGCGGGACAGAGTGGGGTATTGATTCTATGCTTGACCCAGTGGGGTGTTGATTGTGTGCATGAAACAGTGGGGTGTTGATTCTGTACGTGAAACAGTGGGGTGTTGATTCTGTGCGTGACACAGTGGGGTGTTCATTGTGTGTGTGACACATGGGGTGTTGATTCTGTGCGTGACACTGTGGGGTGTTGATTCTGTGCGCGACATAGCGGGGTGTTGATTCTCTGCGTGACACAGCGGGGTGTTGATTCTGTGTGTGAAACAGCGGGGTGTTGATTGTGTGCGTGAAACAGTGGGGTGTTGATTCTGTGGATGAAACAGTGGGGTGATGCTTGTGTGCCTGACACAGCGCGGTGTTGATTCTGCGCATGACACAGTGGGGTTTTGATACTGTGCGTGACACAGCGGGGTGTTGATTCTTTACGTGACACAGTGGGGTGTTGATTCTTTGCGTGAAACAGTGGGGTGTTGATTCTGTGCAGGACACAGCGGGGTGTTGATTCTGTGCGTGAAACAGTGGGGTGTTCTGTGCATGACACTGAGGGGTGTTGATTGTGTGTGTGAAACAGCGTGGTGTTGATTCGATGCGTGACACTGTGGGGTGTTGACTGTGCGTTACACAGTGGGGTGTTGATTGTGTTCGTGACACAGTGTGGTGTTGATTCTGTGCATGACACAGCGGGGTGTTGATTCTTTCCTTGAAACTGTGTGGTGTTGATACTGTGCGTGACACAGTGGGGTGTTGATTCTGTGCGTGACACAGCGAGATGTTGATTGTGTGTGTGACACAGTGGGGTGTTGACTGTGTGCGTGACACAGTGGGGTGTTGATTCTGTGCGTGACCCAGCGGGGAGTTGATTGTGTGCGTGACACAGTGGTGTGCTGATTGTGTGCGTGTCACAGTGGGGTGTTGATTCTGTGTGTGACACAGCGGGTTGTTGATTCTGTGCATGAAACAGTGGGGTGTTGTTTCGCTGCGTGACACAGCGGAGTGTTGATACTGTGCGTGACACAGTGGGGTATTGATTGTGTGCATGACACAATGGGGTTTTGATCCTGTGCGTGACACAGCGGAGTGTTGATTCTGTGTGTGACACAGTGGGGTTTTGATTCTGTGCGGGACAGAGTGGGGTAGTGATTCTATGCTTGACCCAGTGGGGTGTTGATTGTGTGCATGAAACAGTGGGGTGTTGATTCTGTGTGTGACACAGCTGGGTGTTGATTCTGTGCATGACACAACGGGTTGTTGATTCTGTGTGTGACACAGCGGGTTGTTGATTCTGTGCATGAAACAGTGGGGTGTTGTTTCGCTGCGTGACACAGCAGGGTGTTGATTCTTTGCGTGAAACAGTGGGGAGTTGATTCTGTGTGTGACACAGTGGGGGGTTGATTCTGTGTGTGACACAGCGGGGTGTTGATTCTGTGCATGAAACAGTGGGGTGTTGATTCTGTGCGTGAAACAGTGGGGTGATGATTGTATGCGTGACACAGCGAGGTGTTGATTCTCTGCGTCACACTGTGGGGTTTTGATCCTGTGCGTGAAACAGTGGGGTGTTGATTCTGTGCGGGACACAACGGTGTGTTGATTCTGTGTGTGACAGAGTGGGGTATTGATTCTGTGCACGACATAGCAGGGTGTTGATTCTGTGCGTGACACAGTGCGGTGTTGATTCTGTGCATGAAACAGCGGGGTGTTGATCATGTGCGTGACACAGCGGGGTGTTGATTCTTTACGTGAAACAGTGGGGTGTTGATTCTGTGCGGGATACTGCGGGGTGTTGATTCTGTGCATGAAACAGTGGGGTATTGATTGTGTGCGTGAAACAGTGGGGTGTTAATTCGATGCATGACACAGCGAGGTGTTGATTCTCTGTGTGACACAGCGGGGTATTGATTCTCTGCGTGAAACAGTGGGGTGTTGATTGTGTGCATGACACAGTGGGGTGTGAATTCTGTGCGTCACACGGCGGGGTGTTCATTGTGTGCGTGAAACAGCGGGGTGTTGATTCTGTGCATGAAACAGCGGGGTGTTGATTGTGTGCGTGAAACCGTGGGGTGTTGATTCTGTGTGTGACACAGCGGGTTGTTGATTCTGTGCATGAAACAGTGGGGTGTTGTTTCGCTGCGTGACACAGCGGAGTGTTGATTCTGTGCGTGAAACAGTGGGGTGTTGATTCTGTGTGTGACAGAGTGGGGGGTTGATTCAGTGCGTGAAACCGTGGGGTGTTGATTCTGTGTGTGACAGAGTGGGGGGTTGATTCTGTGCGTGAAACAGTGGGGTGTTGATTCTGTGTGTGACAGAGTGGGGGGTTGATTCAGTGCGTGACACAACGGGGTGTTAATTCGGTGCGTGACACAACGGGTTGTTGATTCTGTGCGTGACACAGCGGGGTGTTCATTGTGTGTGTGACACATGGGGTGTTGATTCTGTGCGTGACACTGTGGGGTGTTGATTCTGTGCGCGACATAGCGGGGGTGTTGATTCTGTGCGTGACACAGTGGGGTGTTGATTCTCTGCGTTACACAGTGGGGTATTGATTCTGTGCGTGACACAGCGGGGTGTTAATTGTGTGTGTGACACATGGGGTGTTGATTCTGTGCGTGACACTGTGGGGTGTTGATTCTGTGCGCGACATAGCGGGGTGTTGATTCTGTGCGTGACACAGTGGGGTGTTGATTCTCTGCGTTACACAGTGGGGTATTGATTCTGTGCGTTACACAGCGGGCTGTTTATTCTGAACGTGACAAGTGGAGTGTTGATTCTCTGCATGACACAGCGGGGTGTTGATTCTGTGTGTGACACAGCGGGTTGTTGATTCTGTGCATGAAACAGTGGCGTGTTGTTTCGCTGCGTGACACAGCAGGGTGTTGATTCTTTGCGTGAAACAGTGGGGAGTTGATTCTGTGTGTGACACAGTGGGGGGTTGATTCTGTGTGTGACACAGCGGGGTGTTGATTCTGTGCATGAAACAGTGGGGTGTTGTTTCACTGCGTAACACAGCAGGGTGTTGATTCTTTGCGTGAAACAGTGGGGAGTTGATTCTGTGTGTGACACAGTGGGGGGTTGATTCTGTGTGTGACACAGCGGGGTGTTGATTCTGTGCATGAAACAGTGGGGTGTTGATTCTGTGCGTGAAACAGTGGGGTGTTGATTCTGTGCGTGACACAGTGCGGTGTTGATTCTGTGCATGAAACAGCGGGGTGTTGATCATGTGCGTGACACAGCGGGGTGTTGATTCTTTACGTGAAACAGTGGGGTGTTGATTCTGTGCGGGATACTGCGGGGTGTTGATTCTGTGCATGAAACAGTGGGGTATTGATTGTGTGCGTGAAACAGTGGGGTGTTAATTCAATGCATGACACAGCGAGGTGTTGATTCTCTGTGTGACACAGCGGGGTATTGATTCTCTGCGTGAAACAGTGGGGTGTTGATTGTGTGCATGACACAGTGGGGTGTGAATTCTGTGCGTCAAACGGCGGGGTGTTCATTCTGTGCGTGAAACAGCGGGGTGTTGATTCTGTGCATGAAACAGCGGGGTGTTGATTGTGTGCGTGAAACCGTGGGGTGTTGATTCTGTGTGTGACACAGCGGGTTGTTGATTCTGTGCATGAAACAGTGGGGTGTTGTTTCGCTGCGTGACACAGCGGAGTGTTGATTCTGTGCGTGAAACAGTGGGGTGTTGATTCTGTGTGTGACAGAGTGGGGGGTTGATTCAGTGCGTGAAACCGTGGGGTGTTGATTCTGTGTGTGACAGAGTGGGGGGTTGATTCTGTGCGTGAAACAGTGGGGTGTTGATTCTGTGTGTGACAGAGTGGGGGGTTGATTCAGTGCGTGACACAACAGGGTGTTAATTCGGTGCGTGACACAACGGGTTGTTGATTCTGTGCGTGACACAGCGGGGTGTTCATTGTGTGTGTGACACATGGGGTGTTGATTCTGTGCGTGACACTGTGGGGTGTTGATTCTGTGCGCGACATAGCGGGGGTGTTGATTCTGTGCGTGACACAGTGGGGTGTTGATTCTCTGCGTTACACAGTGGGGTGTTGATTCTTTACGTGAAACAGTGGGGTGTTGATTCTGTGCGGGACACTGCGGGGTGTTGTTTCTGTGCGTGACAGAGTGGGGTATTGATTGTGTGCTTGACCCAGTGGGGTGTTGATTGTGTGCGTGAAACATTGGGGTGTTCTGTGCATGACACTGCGGGGTGTTGATTCTGTGTGTGACACTGCGGGCTGTTTATTCTGAACGTGACATTTGGGGTGTTGATTCTGTGCGTTACACAGCGGGCTGTTTATTCTGAACGTGACAAGTGGAGTGTTGATTCTCTGCATGACACAGCGGGGTGTTGATTCTGTGTGTGACACAGCGGGTTGTTGATTCTGTGCATGAAACAGTGGGGTGTTGTTTCGCTGCGTGACACAGCAGGGTGTTGATTCTTTGCGTGAAACAGTGGGGAGTTGATTCTGTGTGTGACACAGCGGGGTGTTGATTCTGTGCATGAAACAGTGGGGTGTTGTTTCACTGCGTGACACAGCAGGGTGTTGATTCTTTGCGTGAAACAGTGGGGAGTTGATTCTGTGTGTGACACAGTGGGGGGTTGATTCTGTGTGTGACACAGCGGGGTGTTGATTCTGTGCATGAAACAGTGGGGTGTTGATTCTGTGCGTGAAACAGTGGGGTGATGATTGTGTGCGTGACACAGCGAGGTGTTGATTCTCTGCGTGACACAGTGGGGTTTTGATCCTGTGCGTGAAACAGTGGGGTGTTGATTCTGTGCGGGACACAACGGTGTGTTGATTCTGTGTGTGACAGAGTGGGGTATTGATTCTGTGCTTGACCCAGTGGGGTGTTGATTCTGTGCGTGACACAGTGGGGTGTTGATTCTGTGCATGAAACAGCGGGGTGTTGATCGTGTGCGTGACACAGCGGGGTGTTGATTCTTTACGTGAAACAGTGGGGTGTTGATTCTGTGCGGGACACTGCGGGGTGTTGTTTCTGTGCGTGACAGAGTGGGGTATTGATTGTGTGCTTGACCCAGTGGGGTGTTGATTGTGTGCGTGAAACATTGGGGTGTTCTGTGCATGACACTGCGGGGTGTTGATTCTGTGTGTGACACAGCGGGCTGTTTATTCTGAACGTGACATTTGGGGTGTTGATTCTGTGCGTTACACAGCGGGCTGTTTATTCTGAACGTGACAAGTGGAGTGTTGATTCTCTGCATGACACAGCGGGGTGTTGATTCTGTGTGTGACACAGCGGGTTGTTGATTGTGTGCGTGACACAGCGGGGTATTGATTCTCTGCGTGAAACAGTGGGGTGTTGATTGTGTGCATGACACAGTGGGGTGTGAATTCTGTGCGTCACACGGCGGGGTGTTCATTGTGTGCGTGAAACAGCGGGGTGTTGATTCTGTGCATGAAACAGCGGGGTGTTGATTGTGTGCGTGAAACCGTGGGGTGTTGATTCTGTGCGTAAACCAGTTGGGTGTTGATTGTGTGCGTGACACAGTGGGGTGTTGATTCTGTGCGTGACACAGTGGGGTATTGATTGTGTGCATGACACAATGGGGTTTTGATCCTGTGCGTGACACAGCGGAGTGTTGATTCTGTGTGTGATACAGTGGGGTTTTGATTCTGTGCGGGACAGAGTGGGGTATTGATTCTATGCTTGACCCAGTGGGGTGTTGATTGTGTGCATGAAACAGTGGGGTGTTGATTCTGTACGTGAAACAGTGGGGTGTTGATTCTGTGCGTGACACAGTGGGGTGTTCATTGTGTGTGTGACACATGGGGTGTTGATTCTGTGCGTGACACTGTGGGGTGTTGATTCTGTGCGCGACATAGCGGGGTGTTGATTCTCTGCGTGACACAGCGGGGTGTTGATTCTGTGTGTGAAACAGCGGGGTGTTGATTGTGTGCGTGAAACAGTGGGGTGTTGATTCTGTGGGTGAAACAGTGGGGTGATGCTTGTGTGCCTGACACAGCGCGGTGTTGATTCTGCGCATGACACAGTGGGGTTTTGATACTGTGCGTGACACAGCGGGGTGTTGATTCTTTACGTGACACAGTGGGGTGTTGATTCTTTGCGTGAAACAGTGGGGTGTTGATTCTGTGCAGGACACAGCGGGGTGTTGATTCTGTGCGTGAAACAGCGGGGTGTTGATTCTGTGCGTGAAACAGTGGGGTGATGATTGTGTGCGTGACACAGCGAGGTGTTGATTCTCTGCGTGACACAGTGGGGTTTTGATCCTGTGCGTGAAACAGTGGGGTGTTGATTCTGTGCGGGACACAACGGTGTGTTGATTCTGTGTGTGACAGAGTGGGGTATTGATTCTGTGCTTGACCCAGTGGGGTGTTGATTCTGTGCGTGACACAGTGGGGTGTTGATTCTGTGCATGAAACAGCGGGGTGTTGATCGTGTGCGTGACACAGCGGGGTGTTGATTCTTTACGTGAAACAGTGGGGTGTTGATTCTGTGCGGGACACTGCGGGGTGTTGTTTCTGTGCGTGACAGAGTGGGGTATTGATTGTGTGCTTGACCCAGTGGGGTGTTGATTGTGTGCGTGAAACATTGGGGTGTTCTGTGCATGACACTGCGGGGTGTTGATTCTGTGTGTGACACAGCGGGCTGTTTATTCTGAACGTGACATTTGGGGTGTTGATTCTGTGCGTTACACAGCGGGCTGTTTATTCTGAACGTGACAAGTGGAGTGTTGATTCTCTGCATGACACAGCGGGGTGTTGATTCTGTGTGTGACACAGCGGGTTGTTGATTGTGTGCGTGACACAGCGGGGTATTGATTCTCTGCGTGAAACAGTGGGGTGTTGATTGTGTGCATGACACAGTGGGGTGTGAATTCTGTGCGTCACACGGCGGGGTGTTCATTGTGTGCGTGAAACAGCGGGGTGTTGATTCTGTGCATGAAACAGCGGGGTGTTGATTGTGTGCGTGAAACCGTGGGGTGTTGATTCTGTGCGTAAACCAGTTGGGTGTTGATTGTGTGCGTGACACAGTGGGGTGTTGATTCTGTGCGTGACACAGTGGGGTATTGATTGTGTGCATGACACAATGGGGTTTTGATCCTGTGCGTGACACAGCGGAGTGTTGATTCTGTGTGTGATACAGTGGGGTTTTGATTCTGTGCGGGACAGAGTGGGGTATTGATTCTATGCTTGACCCAGTGGGGTGTTGATTGTGTGCATGAAACAGTGGGGTGTTGATTCTGTACGTGAAACAGTGGGGTGTTGATTCTGTGCGTGACACAGTGGGGTGTTCATTGTGTGTGTGACACATGGGGTGTTGATTCTGTGCGTGACACTGTGGGGTGTTGATTCTGTGCGCGACATAGCGGGGTGTTGATTCTCTGCGTGACACAGCGGGGTGTTGATTCTGTGTGTGAAACAGCGGGGTGTTGATTGTGTGCGTGAAACAGTGGGGTGTTGATTCTGTGGGTGAAACAGTGGGGTGATGCTTGTGTGCCTGACACAGCGCGGTGTTGATTCTGCGCATGACACAGTGGGGTTTTGATACTGTGCGTGACACAGCGGGGTGTTGATTCTTTACGTGACACAGTGGGGTGTTGATTCTTTGCGTGAAACAGTGGGGTGTTGATTCTGTGCAGGACACAGCGGGGTGTTGATTCTGTGCGTGAAACAGTGGGGTGTTCTGTGCATGACACTGAGGGGTGTTGATTGTGCGTTACACAGTGGGGTGTTGATTGTGTTCGTGACACAGTGTGGTGTTGATTCTGTGCATGACACAGCGGGGTGTTGATTCTTTCCTTGAAACTGTGTGGTGTTGATACTGTGCGTGACACAGTGGGGTGTTGATTCTGTGCGTGACACAGCGGGATGTTGATTGTGTGTGTGACACAGTGGGGTGTTGACTGTGTGCGTGACCCAGTGGGGTGTTGATTCTGTGCGTGACCCAGCGGGGAGTTGATTGTGTGCGTGACACAGTGGTGTGCTGATTGTGTGCGTGTCACAGTGGGGTGTTGATTCTGTGTGTGACACAGCGGGTTGTTGATTCTGTGCATGAAACAGTGGGGTGTTGTTTCGCTGCGTGACACAGCGGAGTGTTGATTCTGTGCGTGAAACAGTGGGGTGTTGATTCTGTGTGTGACACAGTGGGGGGTTGATTCTGTGCGTGACACAACGGGGTGTTAATTCGGTGCGTGACACAGTGGGGTGTTGATTCTGTGCGTGACACAGTGGGGTATTGATTGTGTGCATGACACAATGGGGTTTTGATCCTGTGCGTGACACAGCGGAGTGTTGATTCTGTGTGTGACACAGTGGGGTTTTGATTCTGTGCGGGACAGAGTGGGGTATTGATTCTATGCTTGACCCAGTGGGGTGTTGATTGTGTGCATGAAACAGTGGGGTGTTGATTCTGTACGTGAAACAGTGGGGTGTTGATTCTGTGCGTGACACAGTGGGGTGTTCATTGTGTGTGTGACACATGGGGTGTTGATTCTGTGCATGACACTGTGGGGTGTTGATTCTGTGCGCGACATAGCGGGGTGTTGATTCTCTGCGTGACACAGCGGGGTGTTGATTCTGTGCATGAAACAGCGGGGTGTTGATTGTGTGCGTGAAACAGTGGGGTGTTGATTCTGTGGGTGAAACAGTGGGGTGATGCTTGTGTGCCTGACACAGCGCGGTGTTGATTCTGCGCATGACACAGTGGGGTTTTGATACTGTGCGTGACACAGCGGAGTGTTGATTCTGTGTGTGACACAGTGGGGTTTTGATTCTGTGCGGAACAGAGTGGGGTATTGATTCTATGCTTGACCCAGTGGGGTGTTGATTGTGTGCATGAAACAGTGGGGTGTTGATTCTGTACGTGAAACAGTGGGGTGTTGATTCTGTGCGTGACACAGTGGGGTGTTCATTGTGTGTGTGACACATGGGGTGTTGATTCTGTGCGTGACACTGTGGGGTGTTGATTCTGTGCGCGACATAGCGGGGTGTTGATTCTCTGCGTGACACAGCGGGGTGTTGATTCTGTGCATGACACAGCGGGGTATTGATTCTTTGCTTGAAACTGTGGGGTGTTGATTCTGTGCGTGACACAGCGGGATGTTGATTGTGTGTGTGACACAGTGGGGTGTTGGCTGTGTGCGTGACACAGTGGGGTGTTGATTCTGTGCGAGACCCAGCGGGGAGTTGATTGTGTGCGTGACACAGTGGTGTGCTGATTGTGTGCGTGTCACAGTGGGGTGTTGATTCTGTGTGTGACACAGCGGGTTGTTGATTCTGTGCATGAAACAGTGGTGCGTTGTTTCGCTGCGTGACACAGCGGAGTGTTGATTCTGTGCGTGAAACAGTGGGGTGTTGATTCAGTGCGTGACACAACGGGGTGTTAATTCGGTGCGTGACACAGTGGGGTGTTGATTCTGTGTGTGACACAGCGGGGTGTTGATTCTGTGCATGACACAACGGGTTGTTGATTCTGTGCGTGACACAGCGGGGTGTTCATTGTGTGTGTGACACATGGGGTGTTGATTCTGTGCGTGACACTGTGGGGTGTTGATTCTGTGCGCGACATAGCGGGGTGTTGATTCTGTGCGTGACACAGTGGGGTGTTGATTCTCTGCGTTACACAGCGGGGTATTGATTCTGTGCGTGACACAGCGGGCTGTTTATTCTGATCGTGACATTTGGGGTGTTGATTCTGTGCGTTACACAGCGGGCTGTTTATTCTGAAAGTGACAAGTGGAGTGTTGATTCTCTGCATGACACAGCGGGGTGTTGATTCTGTGTATGACACAGTGGGGGGTTGATTCTGTGTGTGACACAGCGGGATGTTGATTCTGTGCATGAAACAGTGGGGAGTTGATTCTGTGCGTGAAACAGTGGGGTGATGATTGTGTGCGTGACACAGCGAGGTGTTGATTCTCTGCGTGACACAGTGGGGTTTTGATCCTGTGCGTGAAACAGTGGGGTGTTGATTCTGTGCGGGACACAACGGTGTGTTGATTCTGTGTGTGGCAGAGTGGGGTATTGATTCTGTGCACGACATAGCGGGGTGTTGATTCTGTGCGTGACACAGTGGGGTGTTGATTCTGTGCATGAAACAGCGGGGTGTTGATCGTGTGCGTGACACAGCGGGGTGTTGATTCTTTACGTGAAACAGTGGGGTGTTGATTCTGTGCGGGACACTGCGGGGTGTTGATTCTGTGCATGAAACAGTGGGGTATTGATTGTGTGCGTGACACAGTGGGGTGTGAATTCTGTGCGTCACACGGCGGGGTGTTCATTGTGTGCGTGAAACAGCGGGGTGTTGATTCTGTGCATGAAACAGCGGGGTGTTGATTGTGTGCGTGAAATCGTGGGGTGTTGATTCTGTGTGTGACACAGCGGGTTGTTGATTCTGTGCATGAAACAGTGGGGTGTTGTTTCGCTGCGTGACACAGCGGAGTGTTGATTCTGTGCGTGAAACAGTGGGGTGTTGATTCTGTGTGTGACAGAGTGGGGGGTTGATTCAGTGCGTGACACAACGGGGTGTTAATTCGGTGCGTGACACAGTGGGGTGTTGATTCTGTGTGTGACACAGCGGGGTGTTGATTCTGTGCATGACACAACGGGTTGTTGATTCTGTGCGTGACACAGCGGGGTGTTCATTGTGTGTGTGACACATGGGGTGTTGATTCTGTGCGTGACACTGTGGGGTGTTGATTCTGTGCGCGACATAGCGGGGGTGTTGATTCTGTGCGTGACACAGTGGGGTGTTGATACTCTGCGTTACACAGCGGGGTATTGATTCTGTGCGTGACACAGCGGGCTGTTTATTCTGAACGTGACATTTGGGGTGTTGATTCTGTGCGTTACACAGCGGGCTGTTTATTCTGAACGTGACAAGTGGAGTGTTGATTCTCTGCATGACACAGCGGGGTGTTGATTCTGTGTGTGACACAGCGGGTTGTTGATTCTGTGCATGAAACAGTGGGGTGTTGTTTCGCTGCGTGACACAGCAGGGTGTTGATTCTTTGCGTGAAACAGTGGGGAGTTGATTCTGTGTGTGACACAGTGGGGGGTTGATTCTGTGTGTGACACAGCGGGGTGTTGATTCTGTGCATGAAACAGTGGGGTGTTGATTCTGTGCGTGAAACAGTGGGGTGATGATTGTATGCGTGACACAGCGAGGTGTTGATTCTCTGCGTCACACTGTGGGGTTTTGATCCTGTGCGTGAAACAGTGGGGTGTTGATTCTGTGCGGGACACAACGGTGTGTTGATTCTGTGTGTGACAGAGTGGGGTATTGATTCTGTGTACGACATAGCGGGGTGTTGATTCTGTGCGTGACACAGTGCGGTGTTGATTCTGTGCATGAAACAGCGGGGTGTTGATCATGTGCGTGACACAGCGGGGTGTTGATTCTTTACGTGAAACAGTGGGGTGTTGATTCTGTGCGGGATACTGCGGGGTGTTGATTCTGTGCATGAAACAGTGGGGTATTGATTGTGTGCGTGAAACAGTGGGGTGTTAATTCGATGCATGACACAGCGAGGTGTTGATTCTCTGTGTGACACAGCGGGGTATTGATTCTCTGCGTGAAACAGTGGGGTGTTGATTGTGTGCATGACACAGTGGGGTGTGAATTCTGTGCGTCACACGGCGGGGTGTTCATTGTGTGCGTGAAACAGCGGGGTGTTGATTCTGTGCATGAAACAGCGGGGTGTTGATTGTGTGCGTGAAACCGTGGGGTGTTGATTCTGTGTGTGACACAGCGGGTTGTTGATTCTGTGCATGAAACAGTGGGGTGTTGTTTCGCTGCGTGACACAGCGGAGTGTTGATTCTGTGCGTGAAACAGTGGGGTGTTGATTCTGTGTGTGACAGAGTGGGGGGTTGATTCAGTGCGTGAAACCGTGGGGTGTTGATTCTGTGTGTGACAGAGTGGGGGGTTGATTCTGTGCGTGAAACAGTGGGGTGTTGATTCTGTGTGTGACAGAGTGGGGGGTTGATTCAGTGCGTGACACAACGGGGTGTTAATTCGGTGCGTGACACAACGGGTTGTTGATTCTGTGCGTGACACAGCGGGGTGTTCATTGTGTGTGTGACACATGGGGTGTTGATTCTGTGCGTGACACTGTGGGGTGTTGATTCTGTGCGCGACATAGCGGGGGTGTTGATTCTGTGCGTGACACAGTGGGGTGTTGATTCTCTGCGTTACACAGTGGGGTATTGATTCTGTGCGTGACACAGCGGGCTGTTTATTCTGAACGTGACATTTGGGGTGTTGATTCTGTGCGTTACACAGCGGGCTGTTTATTCTGAACGTGACAAGTGGAGTGTTGATTCTCTGCATGACACAGCGGGGTGTTGATTCTGTGTGTGACACAGCGGGTTGTTGATTCTGTGCATGAAACAGTGGGGTGTTTTTTCGCTGCGTGACACAGCAGGGTGTTGATTCTTTGCGTGAAACAGTGGGGTGTTCTGTGCATGACACTGCGGGGTGTTGATTCTGTGCATGAAACAGTGGGGTATTGATTGTGTGCGTGAAACAGTGGGGTGTTAATTCGATGCATGACACAGCGAGGTGTTGATTCTCTGTGTGACACAGCGGGGCATTGATTCTCTGCGTGAAACAGTGGGGTGTTGATTGTGTGCATGACACAGTGGGGTGTGAATTCTTTGCGTCACACGGCGGGGTGTTCATTGTGTGCGTGAAACAGCGGGGTGTTGATTCTGTGCATGAAACAGCGGGGTGTTGATTGTGTGCGTGAAACCGTGGGGTGTTGATTCTGTGCGTAAACCAGTTGGGTGTTGATTGTGTGCGTGACACAGTGGGGTGTTGATTCTGTGCGTGACACAGTGGGGTATTGATTGTGTGCATGACACAATGGGGTTTTGATCCTGTGCGTGACACAGCGGAGTGTTGATTCTGTGTGTGATACAGTGGGGTTTTGATTCTGTGCTGGACAGAGTGGGGTATTGATTCTATGCTTGACCCAGTGGGGTGTTGATTGTGTGCATGAAACAGTGGGGTGTTGATTCTGTACGTGAAACAGTGGGGTGTTGATTCTGTGCGTGACACAGTGGGGTGTTCATTGTGTGTGTGACACATGGGGTGTTGATTCTGTGCGTGACACTGTGGGGTGTTGATTCTGTGCGCGACATAGCGGGGTGTTGATTCTCTGCGTGACACAGCGGGGTGTTGATTCTGTGTGTGAAACAGCGGGGTGTTGATTGTGTGCGTGAAACAGTGGGGTGTTGATTCTGTGCAGGACACAGCGGGGTGTTGATTCTGTGCGTGAATCAGTGGGGTGTTCTGTGCATGACACTGAGGGGTGTTGATTGTGTGTGTGAAACAGCGTGGTGTTGATTCGATGCGTGACACTGTGGGGTGTTGACTGTGCGTTACACAGTGGGGTGTTGATTGTGTTCGTGACACAGTGTGGTGTTGATTCTGTGCATGACACAGCGGGGTGTTGATTCTTTCCTTGAAACTGTGTGGTGTTGATACTGTGCGTGACACAGTGGGGTGTTGATTCTGTGCGTGACACAGCGGGATGTTGATTGTGTGTGTGACACAGTGGGGTGTTGACTGTGTGCGTAACACAGTGGGGTGTTGATTCTGTGCGTGACCCAGCGGGGAGTTGATTGTGTGCGTGACACAGTGGTGTGCTGATTGTGTGCGTGTCACAGTGGGGTGTTGATTCTGTGTGTGACACAGCGGGTTGTTGATTCTGTGCATGAAACAGTGGGGTGTTGTTTCGCTGCGTGACACAGCGGAGTGTTGATTCTGTGCGTGAAACAGTGGGGTGTTGATTCTGTGTGTGACACAGTGGGGGGTTGATTCTGTGCGTGACACAACGGGGTGTTAATTCGGTGCGTGACACAGTGGGGTGTTGATTCTGTGCGTGACACAGTGGGGTATTGATTGTGTGCATGACACAATGGGGTTTTGATCCTGTGCGTGACACAGCGGAGTGTTGATTCTGTGTGTGACACAGTGGGGTTTTGATTCTGTGCGGGACAGAGTGGGGTATTGATTCTATGCTTGACCCAGTGGGGTGTTGATTGTGTGCATGAAACAGTGGGGTGTTGATTCTGTACGTGAAACAGTGGGGTGTTGATTCTGTGCGTGACACAGTGGGGTGTTCATTGTGTGTGTGACACATGGGGTGTTGATTCTGTGCGTGACACTGTGGGGTGTTGATTCTGTGCGCGACATAGCGGGGTGTTGATTCTCTGCGTGACACAGCGGGGTGTTGATTCTGTGCATGAAACAGCGGGGTGTTGATTGTGTGCGTGAAACAGTGGGGTGTTGATTCTGTGGGTGAAACAGTGGGGTGATGCTTGTGTGCCTGACACAGCGCGGTGTTGATTCTGCGCATGACACAGTGGGGTTTTGATACTGTGCGTGACAGAGCGGAGTGTTGATTCTGTGTGTGACACAGTGGGGTTTTGATTCTGTGCGGAACAGAGTGGGGTATTGATTCTATGCTTGACCCAGTGGGGTGTTGATTGTGTGCATGAAACAGTGGGGTGTTGATTCTGTACGTGAAACAGTGGGGTGTTGATTCTTTGCGTGACACAGTGGGGTGTTCATTGTGTGTGTGACACATGGGGTGTTGATTCTGTGCGTGACACTGTGGGGTGTTGATTCTGTGCGCGACATAGCGGGGTGTTGATTCTCTGCGTGACACAGCGGGGTGTTGATTCTGTGCATCACACAGCGAGGTGTTGATTCTTTGCTTGAAACTGTGGGGTGTTGATTCTGTGCGTGACACAGCGGGATGTTGATTGTGTGTGTGACACAGTGGGGTGTTGGCTGTGTGCGTGACACAGTGGGGTGTTGATTCTGTGCGAGACCCAGCGGGGAGTTGATTGTGTGCGTGACTCAGTGGTGTGCTGATTGTGTGCGTGTCACAGTGGGGTGTTGATTCTGTGTGTGACACAGCGGGTAGTTGATTCTGTGCATGAAACAGTGGTGTGTTGTTTCGCTGCGTGACACAGCGGAGTGTTGATTCTGTGCGTGAAACAGTGGGGTGTTGATTCAGTGCGTGACACAACGGGGTGTTAATTCGGTGCGTGACACAGTGGGGTGTTGATTCTGTGTGTGACACAGCGGGGTGTTGATTCTGTGCATGACACAACGGGTTGTTGATTCTGTGCGTGACACAGCGGGGTGTTCATTGTGTGTGTGACACATGGGGTGTTGATTCTGTGCGTGACACTGTGGGGTGTTGATTCTGTGCGCGACATAGCGGGGTGTTGATTCTGTGCGTGACACAGTGGGGTGTTGATTCTCTGCGTTACACAGCGGGGTATTGATTCTGTGCGTGACACAGCGGGCTGTTTATTCTGATCGTGACATTTGGGGTGTTGATTCTGTGCGTTACACAGCGGGCTGTTTATTCTGAACGTGACAAGTGGAGTGTTGATTCTCTGCATGACACAGCGGGGTGTTGATTCTGTGTGTGACACAGTGGGGGGTTGATTCTGTGTGTGACACAGCGGGATGTTGATTCTGTGCATGAAACAGTGGGGAGTTGATTCTGTGCGTGAAACAGTGGGGTGATGATTGTGTGCGTGACACAGCGAGGTGTTGATTCTCTGCGTGACACAGTGGGGTTTTGATCCTGTGCGTGAAACAGTGGGGTGTTGATTCTGTGCGGGACACAACGGTGTGTTGATTCTGTGTGTGGCAGAGTGGGGTATTGATTCTGTGCACGACATAGCGGGGTGTTGATTCTGTGCGTGACACAGTGGGGTGTTGATTCTGTGCATGAAACAGTGGGGTGTTGATCGTGTGCGTGACACAGCGGGGTGTTGATTCTTTACGTGAAACAGTGGGGTGTTGATTCTGTGAGGGACACTGCGGGGTGTTGATTCTGTGCATGAAACAGTGGGGTGTTCATTGTGTGCGTGAAACAGCGGGGTGTTGATTCTGTGCATGAAACAGCGGGGTGTTGATTGTGTGCGTGAAATCGTGGGGTGTTGATTCTGTGTGTGACACAGCGGGTTGTTGATTCTGTGCATGAAACAGTGGGGTGTTGTTTCGCTGCGTGACACAGCGGAGTGTTGATTCTGTGCGTGAAACAGTGGGGTGTTGATTCTGTGTGTGACAGAGTGGGGGGTTGATTCAGTGCGTGACACAACGGGGTGTTAATTAGGTGCGTGACACAGTGGGGTGTTGATTCTGTGTGTGACACAGCGGGGTGTTGATTCTGTGCATGACACAACAGGTTGTTGATTCTGTGCGTGACATAGCGGGGGTGTTGATTCTGTGCGTGACACAGTGGGGTGTTGATACTCTGCGTTACACAGCGGGGTATTGATTCTGTGCGTGACACAGCGGGCTGTTTATTCTGAACGTGACATTTGGGGTGTTGATTCTGTGCGTTACACAGCGGGCTGTTTATTCTGAACGTGACAAGTGGAGTGTTGATTCTCTGCATGACACAGCGGGGTGTTGATTCTGTGTGTGACACAGCGGGTTGTTGATTCTGTGCATGAAACAGTGGGGTGTTGTTTCGCTGCGTGACACAGCAGGGTGTTGATTCTTTGCGTGAAACAGTGGGGAGTTGATTCTGTGTGTGACACAGTGGGGGGTTGATTCTGTGTGTGACACAGCGGGGTGTTGATTCTGTGCATGAAACAGTGGGGTGTTGATTCTGTGCGTGAAACAGTGGGGTGATGATTGTATGCGTGAGACAGCGAGGTGTTGATTCTCTGCGTCACACTGTGGGGTTTTGATCCTGTGCGTGAAACAGTGGGGTGTTGATTCTGTGCGGGACACAACGGTGTGTTGATTCTGTGTGTGACAGAGTGGGGTATTGATTCTGTGCACGACATAGCGGGGTGTTGATTCTGTGCGTGACACAGTGCGGTGTTGATTCTGTGCATGAAACAGCGGGGTGTTGATCATGTGCGTGACACAGCGGGGTGTTGATTCTTTACGTGAAACAGTGGGGTGTTGATTCTGTGCGGGATACTGCGGGGTGTTGATTCTGTGCATGAAACAGTGGGGTATTGATTGTGTGCGTGAAACAGTGGGGTGTTAATTCGATGCATGACACAGCGAGGTGTTGATTCTCTGTGTGACACAGCGGGGTATTGATTCTCTGCGTGAAACAGTGGGGTGTTGATTGTGTGCATGACACAGTGGGGTGTGAATTCTGTGCGTCACACGGCGGGGTGTTCATTGTGTGCGTTAAACAGCGGGGTGTTGATTCTGTGCATGAAACAGCGGGGTGTTGATTGTGTGCGTGAAACCGTGGGGTGTTGATTCTGTGTGTGACACAGCGGGTTGTTGATTCTGTGCATGAAACAGTGGGGTGTTGTTTCGCTGCGTGACACAGCGGAGTGTTGATTCTGTGCGTGAAACAGTGGGGTGTTGATTCTGTGTGTGACAGAGTGGGGGGTTGATTCAGTGCGTGAAACCGTGGGGTGTTGATTCTGTGTGTGACAGAGTGGGGGGTTGATTCTGTGCGTGAAACAGTGGGGTGTTGATTCTGTGTGTGACAGAGTGGGGGGTTGATTCAGTGCGTGACACAATGGGGTGTTAATTCGGTGCGTGACACAACGGGTTGTTGATTCTGTGCGTGACACAGCGGGGTGTTCATTGTGTGTGTGACACATGGGGTGTTGATTCTGTGCGTGACACTGTGGGGTGTTGATTCTGTGCGCGACATAGCGGGGGTGTTGATCCTGTGCGTGACACAGTGGGGTGTTGATTCTCTGCGTTACACAGTGGGGTATTGATTCTGTGCGTGACACAGCGGGCTGTTTATTCTGAACGTGACATTTGGGGTGTTGATTCTGTGCGTTACACAGCGGGCTGTTTATTCTGAACGTGACAAGTGGAGTGTTGATTCTCTGCATGACACAGCGGGGTGTTGATTCTGTGTGTGACACAGCGGGTTGTTGATTCTGTGCATGAAACAGTGGGGTGTTGTTTCGCTGCGTGACACAGCAGGGTGTTGATTCTTTGCGTGAAACAGTGGGGAGTTGATTCTGTGTGTGATACAGTGGGGGGTTGATTCTGTGTGTGACACAGCGGGGTGTTGATTCTGTGCATGAAACAGTGGGGTGTTGATTCTGTGCGTGAAACAGTGGGGTATTGATTCTGTGCACGACATAGCGGGGTGTTGATTCTGTGCGTGACACAGTGGGGTGTTGATTCTGTGCATGAAACAGCGGGGTGTTGATCGTGTGCGTGACACAGCGGGGTGTTGATTCTTTACGTGAAACAGTGGGGTGTTGATTCTGTGCGGGACACTGCGGGGTGTTGATTCTGTGCATGAAACAGTGGGGTATTGATTGTGTGCGTGACACAGTGGGGTGTGAATTCTGTGCGTCACACGGCGGGGTGTTCATTGTGTGCGTGAAACAGCGGGGTGTTGATTCTGTGCATGAAACAGCGGGGTGTTGATTGTGTGCGTGAAATCGTGGGGTGTTGATTCTGTGTGTGACACAGCGGGTTGTTGATTCTGTGCATGAAACAGTGGGGTGTTGTTTCGCTGCGTGACACAGCGGAGTGTTGATTCTGTGCGTGAAACAGTGGGGTGTTGATTCTGTGTGTGACAGAGTGGGGGGTTGATTCAGTGCGTGACACAACGGGGTGTTAATTCGGTGCGTGACACAGTGGGGTGTTGATTCTGTGTGTGACACAGCGGGGTGTTGATTCTGTGCATGACACAACGGGTTGCTGATTCTGTGCGTGACACAGCGGGGTGTTCATTGTGTGTGTGACACATGGGGTGTTGATTCTGTGCGTGACACTGTGGGGTGTTGATTCTGTGCGCAACATAGCGGGGGTGTTGATTCTGTGCGTGACACAGTGGGGTGTTGATGCTCTGCGTTACACAGCGGGGTATTGATTCTGTGCGTGACACAGCGGGCTGTTTATTCTGAACGTGACATTTGGGGTGTTGATTCTGTGCGTTACACAGCGGGCTGTTTATTCTGAACGTGACAAGTGGAGTGTTGATTCTCTGCATGACACAGCGGGGTGTTGATTCTGTGTGTGACACAGCGGGTTGTTGATTCTGTGCATGAAACAGTGGGGTGTTGTTTCGCTGCGTGACACAGCAGGGTGTTGATTCTTTGCGTGAAACAGTGGGGAGTTGATTCTGTGTGTGACACAGTGGGGGGTTGATTCTGTGTGTGACACAGCGGGGTGTTGATTCTGTGCATGAAACAGTGGGGTGTTGATTCTGTGCGTGAAACAGTGGGGTGATGATTGTATGCGTGACACAGCGAGGTGTTGATTCTCTGCGTCACACTGTGGGGTTTTGATCCTGTGCGTGAAACAGTGGGGTGTTGATTCTGTGCGGGACACAACGGTGTGTTGATTCTGTGTGTGACAGAGTGGGGTATTGATTCTGTGCACGACATAGCGGGGTGTTGATTCTGTGCGTGACACAGTGCGGTGTTGATTCTGTGCATGAAACAGCGGGGTGTTGATCATGTGCGTGACACAGCGGGGTGTTGATTCTTTACGTGAAACAGTGGGGTGTTGATTCTGTGCGGGATACTGCGGGGTGTTGATTCTGTGCATGAAACAGTGGGGTATTGATTGTGTGCGTGAAACAGTGGGGTGTTAATTCGATGCATGACACAGCGAGGTGTTGATTCTCTGTGTGACACAGCGGGGTATTGATTCTCTGCGTGAAACAGTGGGGTGTTGATTGTGTGCATGACACAGTGGGGTGTGAATTCTGTGCGTCACACGGCGGGGTGCTCATTGTGTGCGTGAAACAGCGGGGTGTTGATTCTGTGCATGAAACAGCGGGGTGTTGATTGTGTGCATGAAACCGTGGGGTGTTGATTCTGTGTGTGACACAGCGGGTTGTTGATTCTGTGCATGAAACAGTGGGGTTTTGTTTCGCTGCGTGACACAGCGGAGTGTTGATTCTGTGCGTGAAACAGTGGGGTGTTGATTCTGTGTGTGACAGAGTGGGGGGTTGATTCAGTGCGTGAAACCGTGGGGTGTTGATTCTGTGTGTGACAGAGTGGGGGGTTGATTCTGTGCGTGAAACAGTGGGGTGTTGATTCTGTGTGTGACAGAGTGGGGGGTTGGTTCAGTGCGTGACACAACGGGGTGTTAATTCGGTGCGTGACACAACGGGTTGTTGATTCTGTGCGTGACACAGCGGGGTGTTCATTGTGTGTGTGACACATGGGGTGTTGATTCTGTGCGTGACACTGTGGGGTGTTGATTCTGTGCGCGACATAGCGGGGGTGTTGATTCTGTGCGTGACACAGTGGGGTGTTGATTCTCTGCGTTACACAGTGTGGTATTGATTCTGTGCGTGACACAGCGGGCTGTTTATTCTGAACGTGACATTTGGGGTGTTGATTCTGTGCGTTACACAGCGGGCTGTTTATTCTGAACGTGACAAGTGGAGTGTTGATTCTCTGCATGACACAGCGGGGTGTTGATTCTGTGTGTGACACAGCGGGTTGTTGATTCTGTGCATGAAACAGTGGGGTGTTGTTTCGCTGCGTGACACAGCAGGGTGTTGATTCTTTGCGTGAAACAGTGGGGAGTTGATTCTGTGTGTGACACAGTGGGGGGTTGATTCTGTGTGTGACACAGCGGGGTGTTGATTCTGTGCATGAAACAGTGGGGTGTTGTTTCACTGCGTGACACAGCAGGGTGTTGATTCTTTGCGTGAAACAGTGGGGAGTTGATTCTGTGTGTGACACAGTGGGGGGTTGATTCTGTGTGTGACACAGCGGGGTGTTGATTCTGTGCATGAAACAGTGGGGTGTTGATTCTGTGCGTGAAACAGTGGAGTGATGATTGTGTGCGTGACACAGCGAGGTGTTGATTCTCTGCGTGACACAGTGGGGTTTTGATCCTGTGCGTGAAACAGTGGGGTGTTGATTCTGTGCGGGACACAACGGTGTGTTGATTCTGTGTGTGACAGAGTGGGGTATTGATTCTGTGCTTGACCCAGTGGGGTGTTGATTCTGTGCGTGACACAGTGGGGTGTTGATTCTGTGCATGAAACAGCGGGGTGTTGATCGTGTGCGTGACACAGCGGGGTGTTGATTCTTTACGTGAAACAGTGGGGTGTTGATTCTGTGCGGGACACTGCGGGGTGTTGTTTCTGTGCGTGACAGAGTGGGGTATTGATTGTGTGCTTGACCCAGTGGGGTGTTGATTGTGTGCGTGAAACATTGGGGTGTTCTGTGCATGACACTAAGGGGTGTTGATTCTGTGTGTGACACAGCGGGCTGTTTATTCTGAACGTGACATTTGGGGTGTTGATTCTGTGCGTTACACAGCGGGCTGTTTATTCTGAACGTGACAAGTGGAGTGTTGATTCTCTGCATGACACAGCGGGGTGTTGATTCTGTGTGTGACACAGCGGGTTGTTGATTCTGTGCATGAAACAGTGGGGTGTTGTTTCGCTGCGTGACACAGCGGGGTGCTGATTCTGTGCATGAAACAGTGGGGTGTTGATTCTGTGCGTGAAACAGTGGGGTGATGATTGTACGCGTGACACAGCGAGGTGTTGATTCTCTGCGTCACACTGTGGGGTTTTGATCCTGTGCGTGAAACAGTGGGGTGTTGATTCTGTGCGGGACTCAACGGTGTGTTGATTCTGTGTGTGACAGAGTGGGGTATTGATTCTGTGCACGACATAGCGGGGTGTTGATTCTGTGTGTGACACAGTGCGGTGTTGATTCTGTGCATGAAACAGCGGGGTGTTGATCATGTGCGTGACACAGCGGGGTATTGATTCTGTGCGTGACACAGTGGGGTGTTGATTCTGTGCATGAAACAGCGGGGTGTTGATCGTGTGCGTGACACAGCGGGGTGTTGATTCTTTACGTGAAACAGTGGGGTGTTGATTCTGTGCGGGACACTGCGGGGTGTTGATTCTGTGCATGAAACAGTGGGGTATTGATTGTGTGCGTGAAACAGTGGGGTGTTAATTCGATGCATGACACAGCGAGGTGTTGATTCTCTGTGTGACACAGCGGGGTATTGATTCTCTGCGTGAAACAGTGGGGTGTTGATTGTGTGCATGACACAGTGGGGTGTGAATTCTGTGCGTCACACGGCGGGGTGTTCATTGTGTGCGTGAAACAGCGGGGTGTTGATTCTGTGCATGAAACAGCGGGGTGTTGATTGTGTGCGTGAAACCGTGGGGTGTTGATTCTGTGTGTGACACAGCGGGTTGTTGATTCTGTGCATGAAACAGTGGGGTGTTGTTTCGCTGCATGACACAGCGGAGTGTTGATTCTGTGCGTGTAACAGTGGGGTGTTGATTCTGTGTGTGACAGAGTGGGGGGTTGATTCAGTGCGTGAAACCGTGGGGTGTTGATTCTGTGTGTGACAGAGTGGGGGGTTGATTCTGTGCGTGAAACAGTGCGGTGTTGATTCTGTGTGTGACAGAGTGGGGGGTTGATTCAGTGCGTGACACAACGGGGTGTTAATTCGGTGCGTGACACAACGGGTTGTTGATTCTGTGCGTGACACAGCGGGGTGTTCATTGTGTGTGTGACACATGGGGTGTTGATTCTGTGCGTGACACTGTGGGGTGTTGATTCTGTGCGCGACATAGCGGGGGTGTTGATTCTGTGCGTGACACAGTGGGGTGTTGATTCTCTGCGTTACACAGTGGGGTATTGATTCTGTGCGTGACACAGCGGGCTGTTTATTCTGAACGTGACATTTGGGGTGTTGATTCTGTGCGTTACACAGCGGGCTGTTTATTCTGAACGTGACAAGTGGAGTGTTGATTCTCTGCATGACACAGCGGGGTGTTGATTCTGTGTGTGACACAGCGGGTTGTTGATTCTGTGCATGAAACAGTGGGGTGTTGTTTCGCTGCGTGACACAGCAGGGTGTTGATTCTTTGCGTGAAACAGTGGGGAGTTGATTCTGTGTGTGACACAGTGGGGGGTTGATTCTGTGTGTGACACAGCGGGGTGTTGATTCTGTGCATGAAACAGCGGGGTGTTGTTTCACTGCGTGACACAGCAGGGTGTTGATTCTTTGCGTGAAACAGTGGGGAGTTGATTCTGTGTGTGACACAGTGGGGGGTTGATTCTGTGTGTGACACAGCGGGGTGTTGATTCTGTGCATGAAACAGTGGGGTGTTGATTCTGTGCGTGAAACAGTGGGGTGATGATTGTGTGCGTGACACAGCGAGGTGTTGATTCTCTGCGTGACACAGTGGGGTTTTGATCCTGTGCGTGAAACAGTGGGGTGTTGATTCTGTGCGGGACACAACGGTGTGTTGATTCTGTGTGTGACAGGGTGGGGTATTGATTCTGTGCTTGACCCAGTGGGGTGTTGATTCTGTGCGTGACACAGTGGGGTGTTGATTCTGTGCATGAAACAGCGGGGTGTTGATCGTGTGCGTGACACAGCGGGGTGTTGATTCTTTACGTGAAACAGTGGGGTGTTGATTCTGTGCGGGACACTGCGGGGTGTTGTTTCTGTGCGTGACAGAGTGGGGTATTGATTGTGTGCTTGACCCAGTGGGGTGTTGATTGTGTGCGTGAAACATTGGGGTGTTCTGTGCATGACACTGCGGGGTGTTGATTCTGTGTGTGACACAACGGGCTGTTTATTCTGAACGTGACATTTGGGGTGTTGATTCTGTGCGTTACACAGCGGGCTGTTTATTCTGAACGTGACAAGTGGAGTGTTGATTCTCTGCATGACACAGCGGGGTGTTGATTCTGTGTGTGACACAGCGTGTTGTTGATTGTGTGCGTGACACAGCGGGGTGTTGATTCTTTGCGTGAAACAGTGGGGTGTTGATTCTGTGCGGGACACAACGGTGTGTTGATTCTGTGTGTGACAGAGTGGGGTATTGATTCTGTGCACGACATAGCGGGGTGTTGATTCCGTGCGTGACACAGTGGGGTGTTGATTGTGTGCATGACACAGTGGGGTGTGAATTCTGTGCGTCACACGGCGGGGTGTTCATTGTGTGCGTGGATCAGCGGGGTGTTGATTCTGTGCATGAAACAGCGGGGTGTTGATTGTGTGCGTGAAACCGTGGGGTGTTGATTCTGTGCGTAAACCAGTTGGGTATTGATTGTGTGCGTGACACAGTGGGGTGTTGATTCTGTGCGTGACACAGTGGGGTATTGATTGTGTGCATGACACAATGGGGTTTTGATCCTGTGCGTGACACAGCGGAGTGTTGATTCTGTGTGTGACACAGTGGGGTTTTGATTCTGTGCGGGACAGAGTGGGGTATTGATTCTATGCTTGAGCCAGTGGGGTGTTGATTGTGTGCATGAAACAGTGGGGTGTTGATTCTGTACGTGAAACAGTGGGGTGTTGATTCTGTGCGTGACACAGTGGGGTGTTCATTGTGTGTGTGACACATGGGGTGTTGATTCTGTGCGTGACACTGTGGGGTGTTGATTCTGTGCGCGACATAGCGGGGTGTTGATTCTGTGCGTGACACAGCGGGGTGTTGATTCTCTGCGTTACACAGCGGGGTATTCATTTTCTGCGTGACACAGCGGGGTGTTGATTCTGTGCAAGAAACAGCGGGGTGTTGATTGTGTGCGTGAAACAGTGGGGTGTTGATTCTGTGGGTGAAACAGTGGGGTGATGCTTGTGTGCCTGACACAGCGCGGTGTTGATTCTGCGCATGACACAGTGGCGTGTTGATTGTGTGCGTGACACAGTGGGGTGTTGATTCTGTGCGTGACACAGTAGCGTGTTGATTCTGTGCGTAACACAGTGGGGTGTTGATTCTGTGCATGACCCAGCGGGGAGTTGATTGTGTGTGTGACACAGTGGGATGTTGATTGTGTGCGTGGCACAGTGGGCTGTTGTTTCAGTGTGTGACACAGCGGGTTGTTGATTCTGTGCATGAGACAGTGGGGTTTTGATTGTGTGCGTCAAACAGTGGGGTGTTGATTGTGTGCGTGAAACAGCGGGGTGTTGATTGTGTGCATAACACAGTGTTGTGTTGATTGTGTGCATGAAACAGTGGGGTGTTGATTGTGTGCGTGACACTGTGTGGTGTTGATTGTGTGCGTGAAACAGTGGGGTATTGAATTTATGCGTGACACAGTGGGGTGTTGATTGTGTTCGTGACACAGTGGGGTGTTGTTTCTGTGCGTGACACAGCGGGGTGTTGATTGTCTGCGTGAAACAGCGGGGTGTTGATTGTGTGCGTGGCACAGTGGGCTGTTGTTTCTGTGTGTGACACAGTGGGGTGTTGATTCTGTGCGTGACACAGCGGGGTGTTGATTCTGTGTGTGACACAGTGGGGTGTTGATTCTGTGCGTGACACAGTGGGGTGTTGATTGTGCGCGTGACACAGTGGGGTGTTGATTGTGTGCGTGACAGAGTGGGGTATTGATTGTGTGCTTGACCCAGTGGGGTGTTGATTGTGTGCGTGAAACAGTGGGGTGTTCTGTGCATGACACTGCGGGGTGTTGATTCTGTGCATGAAACAGTGGGGTATTGATTGTGTGCGTGAAACAGTGGGGTGTTAATTCGATGCATTACACAGCGAGGTGTTGATTCTCTGTGTGACACAGCGGGGTATTGATTCTCTGCGTGAAACAGTGGGGTGTTGATTGTGTGCATGACACAGTGGGGTGTGAATTCTGTGCGTCACACGGCGGGGTGTTCATTGTGTGCGTGAAACAGCGGGGTGTTGATTCTGTGCATGAAACAGCAGGGTGTTGATTGTGTGCGTGAAACCGTGGGGTGTTGATTCTGTGCGTAAACCAGTTGGGTGTTGATTGTGTGCGTGACACAGTGGGGTGTTGATACTGTGCGTGACACAGTGGGGTATTGATTGTGTGCATGACACAATGGGGTTTTGATCCTGTGCGTGACACAGCGGGGTGTTGATTCTGTGCGTGACACAGTGGGGTTTTGATCCTGTGCGTGACACAGTGGGGTATTGATTGTGTGCATGACACAATGGGGTTTTGATCCTGTGCGTGACACAGCGGAGTGTTGATTCTGTGTGTGACACAGTGGGGTTTTGATTCTGTGCGGGACAGAGTGGGGTATTGATTCTATGCTTGAGCCAGTGGGGTGTTGATTGTGTGCATGAAACAGTGGGGTGTTGATTCTGTACGTGAAACAGTGGGGTGTTGATTCTGTGCGTGACACAGTGGGGTGTTCATTGTGTGTGTGACACATGGGGTGTTGATTCTGTGCGTGACACTGTGGGGTGTTGATTCTGTGCGCGACATAGCGGGGTGTTGATTCTGTGCGTGACACAGCGGGGTGTTGATTCTCTGCGTTACACAGCGGGGTATTCATTTTCTGCGTGACACAGCGGGGTGTTGATTCTGTGCAAGAAACAGCGGGGTGTTGATTGTGTGCGTGAAACAGTGGGGTGTTGATTCTGTGGGTGAAACAGTGGGGTGATGCTTGTGTGCCTGACACAGCGCGGTGTTGATTCTGCGCATGACACAGTGGCGTGTTGATTGTGTGCGTGACACAGTGGGGTGTTGATTCTGTGCGTGACACAGTAGCGTGTTGATTCTGTGCGTAACACAGTGGGGTGTTGATTCTGTGCATGACCCAGCGGGGAGTTGATTGTGTGTGTGACACAGTGGGATGTTGATTGTGTGCGTGGCACAGTGGGCTGTTGTTTCAGTGTGTGACACAGCGGGTTGTTGATTCTGTGCATGAGACAGTGGGGTTTTGATTGTGTGCGTCAAACAGTGGGGTGTTGATTGTGTGCGTGAAACAGCGGGGTGTTGATTGTGTGCATAACACAGTGTTGTGTTGATTGTGTGCATGAAACAGTGGGGTGTTGATTGTGTGCGTGACACTGTGTGGTGTTGATTGTGTGCGTGAAACAGTGGGGTATTGAATTTATGCGTGACACAGTGGGGTGTTGATTGTGTTCGTGACACAGTGGGGTGTTGTTTCTGTGCGTGACACAGCGGGGTGTTGATTGTCTGCGTGAAACAGCGGGGTGTTGATTGTGTGCGTGGCACAGTGGGCTGTTGTTTCTGTGTGTGACACAGTGGGGTGTTGATTCTGTGCGTGACACAGCGGGGTGTTGATTCTGTGTGTGACACAGTGGGGTGTTGATTCTGTGCGTGACACAGTGGGGTGTTGATTGTGCGCGTGACACAGTGGGGTGTTGATTGTGTGCGTGACAGAGTGGGGTATTGATTGTGTGCTTGACCCAGTGGGGTGTTGATTGTGTGCGTGAAACAGTGGGGTGTTCTGTGCATGACACTGCGGGGTGTTGATTCTGTGCATGAAACAGTGGGGTATTGATTGTGTGCGTGAAACAGTGGGGTGTTAATTCGATGCATTACACAGCGAGGTGTTGATTCTCTGTGTGACACAGCGGGGTATTGATTCTCTGCGTGAAACAGTGGGGTGTTGATTGTGTGCATGACACAGTGGGGTGTGAATTCTGTGCGTCACACGGCGGGGTGTTCATTGTGTGCGTGAAACAGCGGGGAGTTGATTCTGTGCATGAAACAGCAGGGTGTTGATTGTGTGCGTGAAACCGTGGGGTGTTGATTCTGTGCGTAAACCAGTTGGGTGTTGATTGTGTGCGTGACACAGTGGGGTGTTGATACTGTGCGTGACACAGTGGGGTATTGATTGTGTGCATGACACAATGGGGTTTTGATCCTGTGCGTGACACAGCGGGGTGTTGATTCTGTGCGTGACACAGTGGGGTTTTGATTCTGTGCGGGACAGAGTGGGGTATTGATTCTATGCTTGACCCAGTGGGGTGTTGATTGTGTGCATGAAACAGTGGGGTGTTGATTCTGTACGTGAAACAGTGGGGTGTTGATTCTGTGCGTGACACAGTGGGGTGTTCATTGTGTGTGTGACACATGGGGTGTTGATTCTGTGCATGACACAGTGGGGTTTTGATACTGTGCGTGACACAGTGGGGTGTTGATTCTGTACGTGACACAGTGTGGTGTTGATTCTGTGCATGACACAGCGGGGTCTTGATTCTTTGCTTGAAACTGTGTGGTGTTGATTCTGTGCGTGACACAGTGGGGTGTTGATTCTGTGCGTGACACAGCGGGATGTTGATTGTGTGTGTGACACAGTGGGGTGTTGACTGTGTGCGTGACCCAGTGGGGTGTTGATTCTGTGCGTGACCCAGCGGGGAGTTGATTGAGTGCGTGACACAGTGGTGTGCTGATTGTGTGCGTGTCACAGTGGGGTGTTGATTCTGTGTGTGACACAGCGGGTTGTTGATTCTGTGCATGAAACAGTGGGGTGTTGTTTCGCTGAGTGACACAGCGGAGTGTTGATTCTGTGCGTGAAACAGTGGGGTGTTGATTCTGTGTGTGACACAGTGGGGGGGTTGATTCTGTGCGTGACACAACGGGGTGTTAATTCGGTGCGTGACACAGTGGGGTGTTGATTCTGTGTGTGACACAGCGGGGTGTTGATTCTGTGCATGACACAACGGGTTGTTGATTCTGTGCATGAAACAGTGGGGTGTTGTTTCGCTGAGTGACACAGCGGAGTGTTGATTCTGTGCGTGAAACAGTGGGGTGTTGATTCTGTGTGTGACACAGTGGGGGGGTTGATTCTGTGCGTGACACAACGGGGTGTTAATTCGGTGCGTGACACAGTGGGGTGTTGATTCTGTGTGTGACACAGCGGGGTGTTGATTCTGTGCATGACACAACGGGTTGTTGATTCTGTGCGTGACACTGTGGGGTGTTGATTCTGTGCGCGACATAGCGGGGTGTTGATTCTGTGCATGACACAGTTGGGTGTTGATTCTCTGCATTACACAACGGGGTATTGATTCTGTGCGTGACACAGCGGGCTGTTTATTCTGAACGTGACATGTGGGGTGTTGATTCTGTGTGTTACTCAGCGGGCTGTTTATTCTGAACGTGACAAGTGGGGTATTGATTCTGTGCGTGACACAGCGGGCTGTTTATTCTGAACGTGACATGTGGGGTGTTGATTCTGTGTGTTACACAGCGGGCTGTTTATTCTGAACGTGACAAGTGGGGTGTTGATTCTCTGCGTGACACAGCGGAGTGTTGATTCTGTGCATGAGACAGCGGGGTGTTGATTGTGTGCGTGAAACAGTGGGGTGTTGATTCTGTGCGTGAAACAGTGGGGTGATGATTGTGTGCGTAACACAGCGAGGTGTTGATTCTGTGCGTGACACAGTGGGGTTCTGATCCTGTGCGTGAAACAGTGGGGTGTTGATTCTGTGCGGGACACAACGGTGTGTTGATTCTGTGTGTGACAGAGTGGGGTATTGATTCTGTGCTTGACCCAGTGGGGTGTTGATTCTGTGCGTGACACAACGGGGTGTTGACTGTGTGCGTGACACAGCGGGGTGTTGATTCTGTGCATGAGACAGCGGGGTGTTGATTGTGTGCGTGAAACAGTGGGGTGTTGATTCTGTGCGTGAAACAGTGGGGTGATGATTGTGCGCGTAACACAGCGAGGTGTTGATTCTGTGCGTGACACAGTGGGGTTCTGATCCTGTGCGTGAAACAGTGGGGTGTTGATTGTGCGCGTGACACAGCGGGGTGTTGATTCTGTGCGTAACACAGCGGGGTGTTGATTCTGTGCATGAAACAGTGGGGTGTTGATTGTGTGCGTGAAACAGTGGGGTGTTGATTCTGCGCGGGACACAGTGGGCAGTTGATAGTGTTCGTGACACAGTGGGGTGTTGATTCTGTACATTACACTGTGGGGTGTTGAATCTGTGCGTGACACAGCGGGCTGTTTATTCTGAACGTGACAAGTGGAGTGTTGATTCTCTGCGTGACACAGCGGGGTGTTGATTCTGTGCATGAAACAGCGGGGTGTTGATTGTGTGCGTGAAACAGTGGGGTGTTGATTCTGTGCGTGAAACAGTGGGGTGATGATTGTGTGCGTGACACAGCGAGGTGTTGATTCTGTGCGTGACACAATGGGGTGTTGATTCGCTGCGTGACAAAGCGGAGTGTTGATTGTGTGCGAGACACAGCGGGGTGTTGATTCTTTGCGTGAAACAGTGGGGTGTTGATTCTGTGCATGACCCAGTGGGGTGTTGATTGTGTGCATGACCCAGCGGGGAGTTGATTGTGTGTGTGACACAGTGGGGTGTTGATTGTGTGCGTGTCTCCGTGGGCTGTTGTTTCTGTGTGTGACACAGCGGGTTGTTGATTCTGTGCATGAGACAGTGGAGTGTTGATTCCGTGCGTGACACAACGGGGTGTTTATTTTGAGCGTGAAACAGAGGTGTGTTGATTTTGTTCGTGACACAGCGGGGTTTTGATTCTGTGCGTGACACAACGGGGTGCTTATTCAGTGCGTGACACAGCGGTGTGTTGATTCTGTGCGTGACACAGTGGGGTGTTGATTCTGTGCTTAACACAGCAGGGTGTTGATTCTGTGCATGACAGAGTGGGGTATTGATTCTGTGCTTGACACAGCGGGGTGTTAATTCTTTGCGTGACACAGCGGGGTGTTGATTCTGTGCATGAAACAGCAGGGTGTTGATTGTGTGTGTGAAACAGTGGGTTGTTGATTCTGTGCGTGAAACAGCGGTGTTGATTCAGTGCGTGACACTGTTGTGTGTTGATTGTGTGCATGGAACAGCGGGGTGTTGATTCTGTGCATGACACAGTGGGGTGTTGATTCTGTGCGTGAAACAGCAGAGTTGATTCTGTGCGTGACACAGCGGGGTGCTGATTCTGTGCGTGACACATAGGGGTGTTGATTCTGTGCGTGACACGGTGGGTGTTGATTCTGTGCGTAACACAGTGGGGTGTTGATTCTGTGCGTGACACAGCGGGGTGTTGAATGTGTGCGTGACACAGTGGGTTGTGGATTCTGTGTGTGACACAGTGGGGTGTGAATTCTGTGCGTGACACAGTGGGGTGTGAATTCTGTGCGTGACACAGTGGCGTGTTGATTGTGTGCGTGACACAGTGGGGTGTTGATTCTGTGCGTGACACAGTAGCGTGTTGATTGTGTGCGTGACACAGTGGGGTGTTGATTCTGTGCATGACCCAGCGGGGAGTTGATTGTGTGTGTGACACAGTGGGATGTTGATTCAGTGTATGACACAGCGGGTTGTTGATTCTGTGCATGAGACAGTGGGGTTTTGATTGTGTGCGTCAAACAGTGGGGTGTTGATTGTGTGCGTGAAACAGCGGGGTGTTGATTGTGTGCGTAACACAGTGTTGTGTTCATTGTGTGCATGAAACAGTGGGGTGTTGATTGTGTGCGTGACACAGTGTGGTGTTGATTGTGTGCGTGAAACAGTGGGGTATTGAATTTATGCGTGACACAGTGGGGTGTTGATTGTGTTCGTGACACAGTGGGGTGTTGTTTCTGTGCGTGACACAGCGGGGTGTTGATTGTGTGCGTGAAACAGCGGGGTGTTGATTCTCTGTTTGATACGGTGGGTTGTTGATTGTGTGCATGACACAGTGGGATGTTGATTCTGTGCGTGGCACAGTTGTGTGTTGATTGTGTGCGTGACACAGTGGGGTGTTGATTCTGTGCGTGACACAGTGGGGTGTTGATTCTGTGCATGACCCAGCGGGGAGTTGTTTGTGTGCGTGACACAGTGGGGTGTTGATTGTGTGCGTGGCACAGTGGGCTGTTGTTTCTGTGTGTGACACAGCGGGTTGTTGATTCTGTGCATGGGACAGTGGGGTGTTGATCCCGTGCGTGAAACAGTGGGGTGTTGTTTCTGCACGTGGCACAGCGGTGTGTTGATTGTGTGCGTGACACAGCGGTGTGTTGATTGTGTGCGTGACACAGCGGTGTATTGATTCTGTGCGCAACACAACGGGGTGTTGATACTGTGCATGAAACAGTGGGGTGTTGTTTCGCTGCGTGACACAGCGGAGTGTTGATTCTGTGCGTGAAACAGTGGGGTGTTGATTCTGTGCGTGACACAGTGGGGGGTTGATTCTGTGTGTGACACAGCGCGGTGTTGATTCTGTGCGTGAAACAGTGGGGTGATGATTGTGTGCGTGACACAGCGAGGTGTTGATTCTGTGCGTGACACAGTGGGGTTTTGATCCTGTGCGTGAAACAGTGGGGTGTTGATTCTGTGCGGGACACAACGGTGTGTTGATT
Organism: Hypanus sabinus; assembly: GCF_030144855.1. NCBI lineage: Eukaryota > Metazoa > Chordata > Chondrichthyes > Myliobatiformes > Dasyatidae > Hypanus > Hypanus sabinus. The sequence goes on from NC_082714.1 coordinate 82,992,607, forward strand.
CTGTGTGTGACAGAGTGGGGTATTGATTCTGTGCTTGACCCAGTGGGGTGTTGATTCTGTGCGTGACACAGCGGGGTGTACATTCTGTGCGTGACAAAGTGGGGTGTGATTGTGTGCATGACAAAGTGGGGTGTTGATTCTGTGCGTGACACAGCGGGGTGTTGATTCTGTGTGTGACACAGTGGGGTGTTGACTGTGTGCGTGACACAGTGGGGTGTTGATTCTGTGCGTGACCCAGCTGGCAGTTGATTTTGTGCGTGACACAGTGGTGTGTTGATTGTGTGCGTGTCACAGTGGGGTGTTGATTCTGTGTGTGACACAGTGGGTTGTTGATCCTGTGCGTGACATAGCAGAGTGTTGATTCGCTGCGTGACAAAGCAGAGTGTTGATTCTGTGCGTGAAACAGCGGGGTGTTGATTGTGTGCGTGACACAGTGGTGTGTTGATTCTGTGCATTACACTGTGGGGTGTTGAATCTGTGCGCGACATAGCGGGGTGTTGATTCTGTGCGTGACACAGTGGGGTGTTGATTCTCTGTGTGACACAGCGGGGTATTGATTCTCTGCGTGACACAGCGGGGTGTTGATTCTGTGCATGAAACAGCGGGGTGTTGATTGTGTGCGTGAAACAGTGGGGTGTTGATTCTGTGCGTGAAACAGTGGGGTGTTGATTCTGTGCGGGACACTGCAGGGTGTTGTTTCTGTGCATGACACAACGGGTTGTTGATTCCGTGCGTGACACTGTGGTGTGTTGATTCTGTGTGTGACACAGCGGGGTGTTGATTCTCTGTGTGACACAGCGGGGTATTGATTCTCTGCGTGACACAGCGGGGTGTTGATTCTGTGCTTGAAACAGCGGGGTGTTGATTGTGTGCGTGAAACAGTGGGATGTTGATTCTGTGCGTGAAACAGTGGGGTGTTGATTCTGTGCAGGACACTGCAGGGTGTTGTTTCTGTGCGTGACACAACGGGTTGTTGATTCTGTGCGTGACACAGTGGGGTGTTGATTCTGTGTGTGACACAGCGGGGTGTTGATTCTGTGCGTGACACAACGGGTTGTTGATTCTGTTCGTGACACAGCGGGGTTTTGATTGTGTGCGTGACACAGCGGTGTGTTGAGTCTGTGCGCGACACAACGGGGTGCTTATTCAGTGCGTGACACAGCGGTGTGTTGATTCTGTGCGTGACACAGTGGGGTGTTGATTCTGTGCTTAACACAGCAGGGTGTTGATTCTGTGCATGACAGAGTGGGGTATTGATTCTGTGCTTGACACAGCGGGGTGTTAATTCTTTGCGTGACACAGCGGGGTGTTGATTCTGTGCATGAAACAGCAGGGTGTTGATTGTGTGTGTGAAACAGTGGGTTGTTGATTCTGTGCGTGAAACAGCGGTGTTGATTCAGTGCGTGACACTGTTGTGTGTTGATTGTGTGCATGGAACAGCGGGGTGTTGATTCTGTGCATGACACAGTGGGGTGTTGATTCTGTGCGTGAAACAGCAGAGTTGATTCTGTGCGTGACACAGCGGGGTGCTGATTCTGTGCGTGACACATAGGGGTGTTGATTCTGTGCGTGACACGGTGGGGTGTTGATTCTGTGCGTAACACAGTGGGGTGTTGATTCTGTGCGTGACACAGCGGGGTGTTGAATGTGTGCGTGACACAGTGGGTTGTGGATTCTGTGTGTGACACAGTGGGGTGTGAATTCTGTGCGTGACACAGTGGGGTGTGAATTCTGTGCGTGACACAGTGGCGTGTTGATTGTGTGCGTGACACAGTGGGGTGTTGATTCTGTGCGTGACACAGTAGCGTGTTGATTGTGTGCGTGACACAGTGGGGTGTTGATTCTGTGCATGACCCAGCGGGGAGTTGATTGTGTGTGTGACACAGTGGGATGTTGATTGTGTGCGTGGCACAGTGGGCTGTTGTTTCAGTGTGTGACACAGCGGGTTGTTGATTCTGTGCATGAGACAGTGGGGTTTTGATTGTGTGCGTCAAACAGTGGGGTGTTGATTGTGTGCGTGAAACAGCGGGGTGTTGATTGTGTGCGTAACACAGTGTTGTGTTCATTGTGTGCATGAAACAGTGGGGTGTTGATTGTGTGCGTGACACAGTGTGGTGTTGATTGTGTGCGTGAAACAGTGGGGTATTGAATTTATGCGTGACACAGTGGGGTGTTGATTGTGTTCGTGACACAGTGGGGTGTTGTTTCTGTGCGTGACACAGCGGGGTGTTGATTGTGTGCGTGAAACAGCGGGGTGTTGATTCTCTGTTTGATACGGTGGGTTGTTGATTGTGTGCATGACACAGTGGGATGTTGATTCTGTGCGTGGCACAGTTGTGTGTTGATTGTGTGCGTGACACAGTGGGGTGTTGATTCTGTGCGTGACACAGTGGGGTGTTGATTCTGTGCATGACCCAGCGGGGAGTTGTTTGTGTGCGTGACACAGTGGGGTGTTGATTGTGTGCGTGGCACAGTGGGCTGTTGTTTCTGTGTGTGACACAGCGGGTTGTTGATTCTGTGCATGGGACAGTGGGGTGTTGATCCCGTGCGTGAAACAGTGGGGTGTTGTTTCTGCACGTGGCACAGCGGTGTGTTGATTGTGTGCGTGACACAGCGGTGTGTTGATTGTGTGCGTGACACAGCGGTGTATTGATTCTGTGCGCGACACAACGGGGTGTTGATTCTGTGTGTGACACAGTGGGGTATTGATTCTGTGCGTGACACAGCGGGGTGTTGATTCTGTGCGTGACACAGTGGGGTGTTGATTGTGCGCGTGACACAGCGGGGTGTTGATTCTGTGCGTAACACAGCGGGGTGTTGATTCTGTGCATGAAACAGTGGGGTGTTGATTGTGTGCGTGAAACAGTGGGGTGTTGATTCTGCGCGGGACACAGTGGGCAGTTGATAGTGTTCGTGACACAGTGGGGTGTTGATTCTCTGCATGACACAGCGGGGTGTTGATTCTCTGCGTGACACAGCGGGGTGTTGATTCTGTGTGTGACACAGCGGGTTGTTGATTCTGTGCATGAAACAGTGGGGTGTTGTTTCGCTGCGTGACACAGCGGAGTGTTGATTCTGTGCGTGAAACAGTGGGGTGTTGATTCTGTGTGTGACACAGTGGGGGGTTGATTCTGTGTGTGACACAGCGGGGTGTTGATTCTGTGCGTGAAACAGTAGGGTGATGATTGTGTGCGTGACACAGCGAGGTGTTGATTCTGTGCGTGACACAGTGGGGTTTTGATCCTGTGCGTGAAACAGTGGGGTGTTGATTCTGTGCGGGACACAACGGTGTGTTGATTCTGTGTGTGACAGAGTGGGGTATTGATTCTGTGCTTGACCCAGTGGGGTGTTGATTCTGTGCGTGACACAGCGGGGTGTACATTCTGTGCGTGACAAAGGGGGTGTGATTGTGTGCATGACAAAGTGGGGTGTTGATTCTGTGCGTGACACAGCGGGGTGTTGATTCTGTGTGTGACACAGTGGGGTGTTGACTGTGTGCGTGACACAGTGGGGTGTTGATTCTGTGCGTGACCCAGCTGGCAGTTGATTTTGTGCGTGACACAGTGGTGTGTTGATTGTGTGCGTGTCACAGTGGGGTGTTGATTCTGTGTGTGACACAGTGGGTTGTTGATCCTGTGCGTGACATAGCAGAGTGTTGATTCGCTGCGTGACAAAGCGGAGTGTTGATTCTGTGCGTGAAACAGCGGGGTGTTGATTGTGTGCGTGACACAGTGGTGTGTTGATTCTGTGCATTACACTGTGGGGTGTTGAATCTGTGCGCGACATAGCGGGGTGTTGATTCTGTGCGTGACACAGTGGGGTGTTGATTCTCTGTGTGACACAGCGGGGTATTGATTCTCTGCGTGACACAGCGGGGTGTTGATTCTGTGCATGAAACAGCGGGGTGTTGATTGTGTGCGTGAAACAGTGGGGTGTTGATTCTGTGCGTGAAACAGTGGGGTGTTGATTCTGTGCGGGACACTGCAGGGTGTTGTTTCTGTGCATGACACAACGGGTTGTTGATTCCGTGCGTGACACTGTGGTGTGTTGATTCTGTGTGTGACACAGCGGGGTGTTGATTCTCTGTGTGACACAGCGGGGTATTGATTCTCTGCGTGACACAGCGGGGTGTTGATTCTGTGCTTGAAACAGCGGGGTGTTGATTGTGTGCGTGAAACAGTGGGATGTTGATTCTGTGCGTGAAACAGTGGGGTGTTGATTCTGTGCAGGACACTGCAGGGTGTTGTTTCTGTGCGTGACACAACGGGTTGTTGATTCTGTGCGTGACACAGTGGGGTGTTGATTCTGTGTGTGACACAGCGGGGTGTTGATTCTGTGCGTGACACAACGGGTTGTTGATTCTGTGCGTGACACAGCGGGGTGTTGATTGTGTGCGTGACACAGTGGGGTGTTGATTCTCTGTGTGACACAGCGGGGTATTGATTCTCTGCGTGACACAGCGGGGTGTTGATTCTGTGCATGAAACAGCGGGGTGTTGATTGTGTGCGTGACACAGCGGGGTGTTGATTCTTTGCGTGAAACAGTGGGGTGTTGATTCTGTGCATGACCCAGCGGGGAGTTGATTGTGTGCATGACCCAGCGGGGAGTTGATTGTGTGTGTGACACAGTGGGGTGTTGATTGTGTGCGTGTCACCGTGGGCTGTTGTTTCTGTGTGTGACACAGCGGGTTGTTGATTCTGTGCATGAGACAGTGGGGTGTTGATTCCATGCGTGACACAAAGGGTTGTTTGAGCGTGAAACAGAGGTGTGTTGATTTTGTTTGTGACACAGCGGGGTTTTGATTGTGTGCGTGACACAGCGGAGTGTTGAGTCTGTGCGCGACACAACGGTGTGTTTATTCAGTGCGTGACACAGCGGGGTGTTGATTCAGTGCGTGACACAGCGGTGTGTTGATTCTGTGCGTGACACAGTGGGGTGTTGTTTCTGTGCTTAACACAGCAGGGTGTTGATTCTGTGCGTGACAGAGTGGGGTATTGATTCTGTGCTTGACACAGCGGGGTGTTAATGCTGTGCGTGACACAGCGGGGTGTTGATTCTGTGCATGAAACAGCGGGGTGTTGATTCTGTGCGTAACACAGCGGGGTGTTGATTGTGTGCGTGACACAGTGGGGTGTTGATTGTGTGCGTGGCACAGTGGGCTGTTGTTTCTGTGTGTGACACAACGGGTTGTTGATTCTGTGTGTGACACAGTGGGGTGTTGATTCTGTGCGTGACACAGCGGGGTGTTGATTCTGTGCATGACACAGTGGGGTGTTGATTGTGCGCGTGACACAGCGGGGTGTTGATTCTGTGCGTAACACATCGGGGTGTTGATTCTGTGCATGAAACAGTGGGGTGTTGATTCTGTGCATGAAACAGTGGGGTGTTGATTGTGTGCGTGAAACAGTGGGGTGTTGATTCTGCGCGGGACACAGTGGGCAGTTGATAGTGTTCGTGACACAGTGGGGTGTTGATTCTTTGCGTGACACAGCGGGGTGTTGATTCTGTGTGTGACACAGCGGGTTGTTGATTCTGTGCATGAAACAGTGGGGTGTTGTTTCGCTGCGTGACACAGCGGAGTGTTGATTCCGTGCGTGAAACAGTGGGGTGTTGTTTCTGCACGTGGCACAGCGGTGTGTTGATTGTGTGCGTGACACAGCGGTGTGTTGATTGTGTGCGTGACACAGCGGTGTATTGATTCTGTGCGCGACACAACGGGGTGTTGATTCTGTGTGTGACACAGTGGGGTATTGATTCTGTGCGTGACACAGCGGGGTGTTGATTCTGTGCATGACACAGTGGGGTGTTGTTTCGCTGCGTGACACAGCGGAGTGTTGATTCCGTGCGTGAAACAGTGGGGTGTTGTTTCTGCACGTGACACAGCGGTGTGTTGATTGTGTGCGTGACACAGCGGTGTGTTGATTGTGTGCGTGACACAGCGGTGTATTGATTCTGTGCGCGACACAACGGGGTGTTGATTCTGTGTGTGACACAGTGGGGTATTGATTCTGTGCGTGACACAGCGGGGTGTTGATTCTGTGCGTGACACAGTGGGGTGTTGATTGTGCGCGTGACACAGCGGGGTGTTGATTCTGTGCGTAACACAGCGGGGTGTTGATTCTGTGCATGAAACAGTGGGGTGTTGATTGTGTGCGTGAAACAGTGGGGTGTTGATTCTGCGCGGGACACAGTGGGCAGTTGATAGTGTTCGTGACACAGTGGGGTGTTGATTCTCTGCGTGACACAGCGGGGTGTTGATTCTGTGTGTGACACAGCGGGTTGTTGATTCTGTGCATGAAACAGTGGGGTGTTGTTTCGCTGCGTGACACAGCGGAGTGTTGATTCTGTGTGTGAAACAGTGGGGTGTTGATTCTGTGTGTGACACAGTGGGGGGTTGATTCTGTGTGTGACACAGCGGGGTGTTGATTCTGTGCGTGACAGAGTGGAGTATTGATTCTGTGCTTGACCCAGTGGGGTGTTGATTCTGTGCGTGACACAGCGGGGTGTACATTCTGTGCGTGACAAAGTGGGGTGTGATTGTGTGCATGACAAAGTGGGGTGTTGATTCTGTGCGTGACACAGCGGGGTGTTGATTCTGTGTGTGACACAGTGGGGTGTTGACTGTGTGCGTGACACAGTGGGGTGTTGATTCTCTGCGTGACCCAGCTGGGAGTTGATTTTGTGCGTGACACAGTGGTGTGTTGATTGTGTGCGTGACACAGTGGTGTGTTGATTCTGTGCATTACACTGTGGGGTGTTGAATCTGTGCGCGACATAGCGGGGTGTTGATTCTGTGCGTGACACAGTGGGGTGTTGATTCTCTGTGTGACACAGCGGGGTATTGATTCTCTGCGTGACACAGCGGGGTGTTGATTCTGTGCATGAAACAGCGGGGTGTTGATTGTGTGCGTGAAACAGTGGGGTGTTGATTCTGTGCGTGAAACAGTGGGGTGTTGATTCTGTGCGGGACACTGCAGGGTGTTGTTTCTGTGCATGACACAACGGGTTGTTGATTCCGTGCGTGACACTGTGGTGTGTTGATTCTGTGTGTGACACAGCGGGGTGTTGATTCTCTGTGTGACACAGCGGTTTATTGATTCTCTGCGTGACACAGCGGGGTGTTGATTCTGTGCTTGAAACAGCGGGGTGTTGATTGTGTGCGTGAAACAGTGGGATGTTGATTCTGTGCGTGAAACAGTGGGGTGTTGATACTGTGCAGGACACTGCAGGGTGTTGTTTCTGTGCGTGACACAACGGGTTGTTGATTCTGTGCGTGACACAGTGGGGTGTTGATTCTGTGTGTGACACAGCGGGGTGTTGATTCTGTGCGTGACACAACGGGTTGTTGATTCTGTGCGTGACACAGCGGGGTGTTGATTGTGTGCGTGACACAGTGGGGTGTTGATTCTCTGTGTGACACAGCGGGGTATTGATTCTCTGCGTGACACAGCGGGGTGTTGATTCTGTGCATGAAACAGCGGGGTGTTGATTGTGTGCGTGACACAGCGGGGTGTTGATTCTTTGCGTGAAACAGTGGGGTGTTGATTCTGTGCATGACCCAGCGGGGAGTTGATTGTGTGCATGACCCAGCGGGGAGTTGATTGTGTGTGTGACACAGTGGGGTGTTGATTGTGTGCGTGTCACCGTGGGCTGTTGTTTCTGTGCGTGACACAGCGGGTTGTTGATTCTGTGCATGAGACAGTGGGGTGTTGATTCCATGCGTGACACAAAGGGTTGTTTGAGCGTGAAACAGAGGTGTGTTGATTTTGTTTGTGACACAGCGGGGTTTTGATTGTGTGCGTGACACAGCGGAGTGTTGAGTCTGTGCGCGACACAACGGTGTGTTTATTCAGTGCGTGACACAGCGGGGTGTTGATTCAGTGCGTGACACAGCGGTGTGTTGATTCTGTGCGTGACACAGTGGGGTGTTGATTCTGTGCTTAACACAGCAGGGTGTTGATTCTGTGCGTGACAGAGTGGGGTAGTGATTCTGTGCTTGACACAGCGGGGTGTTAATGCTGTGCGTGACACAGCGGGGTGTTGATTCTGTGCATGAAACAGCGGGGTGTTGATTCTGTGCGTAACACAGCGGGGTGTTGATTGTGTGCGTGACACAGTGGGGTGTTGATTGTGTGCGTGGCACAGTGGGCTGTTGTTTCTGTGTGTGACACAACGGGTTGTTGATTCTGTGTGTGACACAGTGGGGTGTTGATTCTGTGCGTGACACAGCGGGGTGTTGATTCTGTGCATGACACAGTGGGGTGTTGATTGTGCGCGTGACACAGCGGGGTGTTGATTCTGTGCGTAACACATCGGGGTGTTGATTCTGTGCATGAAACAGTGGGGTGTTGATTCTGTGCATGAAACAGTGGGGTGTTGATTGTGTGCGTGAAACAGTGGGGTGTTGATTCTGCGCGGGACACAGTGGGCAGTTGATAGTGTTCGTGACACAGTGGGGTGTTGATTCTCTGCGTGACACAGCGGGGTGTTGATTCTGTGTGTGACACAGTGGGTTGTTGATTCTGTGCATGAAACAGTGGGGTGTTGTTTCGCTGCGTGACACAGCGGAGTGTTGATTCCGTGCGTGAAACAGTGGGGTGTTGTTTCTGCACGTGGCACAGCGGTGTGTTGATTGTGTGCGTGACACAGCGGTGTGTTGATTGTGTGCGTGACACAGCGGTGTATTGATTCTGTGCGCGACACAACGGGGTGTTGATTCTGTGTGTGACACAGTGGGGTATTGATTCTGTGCGTGACACAGCGGGGTGTTGATTCTGTGCATGACACAGTGGGGTGTTGTTTCGCTGCGTGACACAGCGGAGTGTTGATTCCGTGCGTGAAACAGTGGGGTGTTGTTTCTGCACGTGGCACAGCGGTGTGTTGATTGTGTGCGTGACACAGCGGTGTGTTGATTGTGTGCGTGACACAGCGGTGTATTGATTCTGTGCGCGACACAACGGGGTGTTGATTCTGTGTGTGACACAGTGGGGTATTGATTCTGTGCGTGACACAGCGGGGTGTTGATTCTGTGCGTGACACAGTGGGGTGTTGATTGTGCGCGTGACACAGCGGGGTGTTGATTCTGTGCGTAACACAGCGGGGTGTTGATTCTGTGCATGAAACAGTGGGGTGTTGATTGTGTGCGTGAAACAGTGGGGTGTTGATTCTGCGCGGGACATAGTGGGCAGTTGATAGTGTTCGTGACACAGTGGGGTGTTGATTCTCTGCGTGACACAGCGGGGTGTTGATTCTGTGTGTGACACAGCGGGTTGTTGATTCTGTGCATGAAACAGTGGGGTGTTGTTTCGCTGCGTGACACAGTGGAGTGTTGATTCTGTGCGTGAAACAGTGGGGTGTTGATTCTGTGTGTGACACAGTGGGGGGTTGATTCTGTGTGTGACACAGCGGGGTGTTGATTCTGTGCGTGACAGAGTGGAGTATTGATTCTGTGCTTGACCCAGTGGGGTGTTGATTCTGTGCGTGACACAGCGGTGTGTACATTCTGTGCGTGACAAAGTGGGGTGTGATTGTGTGCATGACAAAGTGGGGTGTTGATTCTGTGCGTGACACAGCGGGGTGTTGATTCTGTGTGTGACACAGTGGGGTGTTGACTGTGTGCGTGACACAGTGGGGTGTTGATTCTGTGCGTGACCCAGCTGGGAGTTGATTTTGTGCGTGACACAGTGGTGTGTTGATTGTGTGCGTGTCACAGTGGGGTGTTGATTCTGTGTGTGACACAGTGGGTTGTTGATCCTCTGCGTGACATAGCGGAGTGTTGATTCGCTGCGTGACAAAGCGGAGTGTTGATTCTGTGCGTGAAACAGCGGGGTGTTGATTTTGTGCGTGACACAGTGGTGTGTTGATTCTGTGCATTACACTGTGGGGTGTTGAATCTGTGCGCGACATAGCGGGGTGTTGATTCTGTGCGTGACACAGTGGGGTGTTGATTCTCTGTGTGACACAGCGGGGTATTGATTCTCTGCGTGACACAGCGGGGTGTTGATTCTGTGCATGAAACAGCGGGGTGTTGATTGTGTGCGTGAAACAGTGGGGTGTTGATTCTGTGCGTGAAACAGTGGGGTGTTGATTCTGTGCGGGACACTGCAGGGTGTTGTTTCTGTGCATGACACAACGGGTTGTTGATTCCGTGCGTGACACTGTGGTGTGTTGATTCTGTGTGTGACACAGCGGGGTGTTGATTCTCTGTGTGACACAGCGGGGTATTGATTCTCTGCGTGACACAGCGGGGTGTTGATTCTGTGCTTGAAACAGCGGGGTGTTGATTGTGTGCGTGAAACAGTGGGGTGTTGATTCTGTGCGTGAAACAGTGGGGTGTTGATTCTGTGCAGGACACTGCGGGGTGTTGTTTCTGTGCGTGACACAACGGGTTGTTGATTCTGTGCGTGACACAGTGGGGTGTTGATTCTGTGTGTGACACAGCGGGGTGTTGATTCTGTGCGTGACACAACGGGTTGTTGATTCTGTGCGTGACACAGCGGGGTGTTGATTGTGTGCATGACACAGTGGGGTGTTGATTCTCTGTGTGACACAGCGGGGTGTTGATTCTGAGCATGAAACAGCGGGGTGTTGATTGTGTGCGTGACACAGCGGGGTGTTGATTCTTTGCGTGAAACAGTGGGGTGTTGATTCTGTGCGTGACACGTTGGGGTGTTGATTCAGTGCATGACACAGCGGGGAGTTGATTGTGTGTGTGACACAGTGGGGTGTTGATTGTGTGCGTGTCACCATGGGCTGTTGTTTCTGTGTGTGACACAGCGGGTTGTTGATTCTGTGCATGAGACAGTGGGGTGTTGATTCCATGCGTGACACAAAGGGTTGTTTGAGCGTGAAACAGAGGTGTCTTGATTTTGTTTGTGACACAGCGGGGTTTTGATTGTGTGCGTGACACAGCGGAGTGTTGAGTCTGTGCGCGACACAACGGTGTGTTTATTCAGTGCGTGACACAGCGGGGAGTTGATTCAGTGCGTGACACAGCGGTGTGTTGATTCTGTGCGTGACACAGTGGGGTGTTGATTCTGTGCTTAACACAGCAGGGTGTTGATTCTGTGCGAGACAGAGTGGGGTATTGATTCTGTGCTTGACACAGCGGGGTGTTAATTCTGTGCGTGACACTGCGGGGTGTTGATTCTGTGCATGAAACAGCGGGGTGTTGATTGTGTGCGTGAAACAGTGGGTGTTGATTCTGTGCGTGAAACAGTGGGCTGATGATTGTGTGCGTGACACAGTGGGGTGTTGATTCTGCGCGGGACACAGTGGGCTGTTGATTGTATTCGTGACACAGGAGGGTGTTGATTCTGTGCATGACACAGTGGGGAGTGGATTCTGCGCATGTCACAGCGGGGTGTTGATTCTGTGCATGAAACAGTGGGTTGTTGATTCTGTGCGTAAAACAGCGGTGTGTTGATTGTGTGCGTAAAAACAGAGGGGTGTTGATTGTGCGCGTGACACAGTGGGGTGTTGATTCAGTGTGTGACACTGTTGTGTGTTGATTGTGTGCATGGAACAGCGGGGTGTTGATTCTGTGCGTGATACAGTGGGGTGTTGATTTTGTGCGTGAAGCAGCAGAGTTGATTCTGTGCGTGACACAGCGGGGTGTTGATTCTGTGCGTGACACATAGGGGTGTTGATTCTGTGCGTGACACGGTGGGGTGTTGATTCTGTGCATGACCCAGCGGGGAGTTGATTGTGTGCGTGACACAGTGGGGTATTGATTGTGTGCGTGGCACAGTGGGCTGTTGTTTCTGTGTGTGACACAACGGGTTGTTGATTCTGTGCATGAGACAGTGGGGTTTTGATTGTGTGCGTGACACAGTGGGATGTTGATTCTGTGCGTGGCACAGTTGTGTGTTGAATGTGTGCGTGACACAGTGGGGTGTTGATTCTGTGCGTGACACAGTGGGGTGTTGATTGTGTGCGTGAAGCAGCGGGGTGTTGATTGTGTGCGTAACACAGTGTTGTGTTGATTGTGTGCATGAAACAGTGGGGTGTTGATTGTGTGCGTGACACAGTGTGGTGTTGATTGTGTGCGTGAAACAGTGGGGTATTGAATGTAAGCGTGACACAGTGGGGTGTTGATTCTCTGCGTGACACAGCGGGGTGTTGATTCTGTGTGTGACACAGCGGGTTGTTGATTCTGTGCATGAAACAGTGGGGTGTTGTTTCGCTGCGTGACACAGTGGAGTGTTGATTCTGTGCGTGAAACAGTGGGGTGTTGATTCTGTGTGTGACACAGTGGGGGGTTGATTCTGTGTGTGACACAGCGGGGTGTTGATTCTGTGCGTGACAGAGTGGAGTATTGATTCTGTGCTTGACCCAGTGGGGTGTTGATTCTGTGCGTGACACAGCGGTGTGTACATTCTGTGCGTGACAAAGTGGGGTGTGATTGTGTGCATGACAAAGTGGGGTGTTGATTCTGTGCGTGACACAGCGGGGTGTTGATTCTGTGTGTGACACAGTGGGGTGTTGACTGTGTGCGTGACACAGTGGGGTGTTGATTCTGTGCGTGACCCAGCTGGGAGTTGATTTTGTGCGTGACACAGTGGTGTGTTGATTGTGTGCGTGTCACAGTGGGGTGTTGATTCTGTGTGTGACACAGTGGGTTGTTGATCCTCTGCGTGACATAGCGGAGTGTTGATTCGCTGCGTGACAAAGCGGAGTGTTGATTCTGTGCGTGAAACAGCGGGGTGTTGATTTTGTGCGTGACACAGTGGTGTGTTGATTCTGTGCATTACACTGTGGGGTGTTGAATCTGTGCGCGACATAGCGGGGTGTTGATTCTGTGCGTGACACAGTGGGGTGTTGATTCTCTGTGTGACACAGCGGGGTATTGATTCTCTGCGTGACACAGCGGGGTGTTGATTCTGTGCATGAAACAGCGGGGTGTTGATTGTGTGCGTGAAACAGTGGGGTGTTGATTCTGTGCGTGAAACAGTGGGGTGTTGATTCTGTGCGGGACACTGCAGGGTGTTGTTTCTGTGCATGACACAACGGGTTGTTGATTCCGTGCGTGACACTGTGGTGTGTTGATTCTGTGTGTGACACAGCGGGGTGTTGATTCTCTGTGTGACACAGCGGGGTATTGATTCTCTGCGTGACACAGCGGGGTGTTGATTCTGTGCTTGAAACAGCGGGGTGTTGATTGTGTGCGTGAAACAGTGGGGTGTTGATTCTGTGCGTGAAACAGTGGGGTGTTGATTCTGTGCAGGACACTGCGGGGTGTTGTTTCTGTGCGTGACACAACGGGTTGTTGATTCTGTGCGTGACACAGTGGGGTGTTGATTCTGTGTGTGACACAGCGGGGTGTTGATTCTGTGCGTGACACAACGGGTTGTTGATTCTGTGCGTGACACAGCGGGGTGTTGATTGTGTGCATGACACAGTGGGGTGTTGATTCTCTGTGTGACACAGCGGGGTGTTGATTCTGAGCATGAAACAGCGGGGTGTTGATTGTGTGCGTGACACAGCGGGGTGTTGATTCTTTGCGTGAAACAGTGGGGTGTTGATTCTGTGCGTGACACGTTGGGGTGTTGATTCAGTGCATGACACAGCGGGGAGTTGATTGTGTGTGTGACACAGTGGGGTGTTGATTGTGTGCGTGTCACCATGGGCTGTTGTTTCTGTGTGTGACACAGCGGGTTGTTGATTCTGTGCATGAGACAGTGGGGTGTTGATTCCATGCGTGACACAAAGGGTTGTTTGAGCGTGAAACAGAGGTGTCTTGATTTTGTTTGTGACACAGCGGGGTTTTGATTGTGTGCGTGACACAGCGGAGTGTTGAGTCTGTGCGCGACACAACGGTGTGTTTATTCAGTGCGTGACACAGCGGGGAGTTGATTCAGTGCGTGACACAGCGGTGTGTTGATTCTGTGCGTGACACAGTGGGGTGTTGATTCTGTGCTTAACACAGCAGGGTGTTGATTCTGTGCGAGACAGAGTGGGGTATTGATTCTGTGCTTGACACAGCGGGGTGTTAATTCTGTGCGTGACACTGCGGGGTGTTGATTCTGTGCATGAAACAGCGGGGTGTTGATTGTGTGCGTGAAACAGTGGGTGTTGATTCTGTGCGTGAAACAGTGGGCTGATGATTGTGTGCGTGACACAGTGGGGTGTTGATTCTGCGCGGGACACAGTGGGCTGTTGATTGTATTCGTGACACAGGAGGGTGTTGATTCTGTGCATGACACAGTGGGGAGTGGATTCTGCGCATGTCACAGCGGGGTGTTGATTCTGTGCATGAAACAGTGGGTTGTTGATTCTGTGCGTAAAACAGCGGTGTGTTGATTGTGTGCGTAAAAACAGAGGGGTGTTGATTGTGCGCGTGACACAGTGGGGTGTTGATTCAGTGTGTGACACTGTTGTGTGTTGATTGTGTGCATGGAACAGCGGGGTGTTGATTCTGTGCGTGATACAGTGGGGTGTTGATTTTGTGCGTGAAGCAGCAGAGTTGATTCTGTGCGTGACACAGCGGGGTGTTGATTCTGTGCGTGACACATAGGGGTGTTGATTCTGTGCGTGACACGGTGGGGTGTTGATTCTGTGCATGACCCAGCGGGGAGTTGATTGTGTGCGTGACACAGTGGGGTATTGATTGTGTGCGTGGCACAGTGGGCTGTTGTTTCTGTGTGTGACACAACGGGTTGTTGATTCTGTGCATGAGACAGTGGGGTTTTGATTGTGTGCGTGACACAGTGGGATGTTGATTCTGTGCGTGGCACAGTTGTGTGTTGAATGTGTGCGTGACACAGTGGGGTGTTGATTCTGTGCGTGACACAGTGGGGTGTTGATTGTGTGCGTGAAGCAGCGGGGTGTTGATTGTGTGCGTAACACAGTGTTGTGTTGATTGTGTGCATGAAACAGTGGGGTGTTGATTGTGTGCGTGACACAGTGTGGTGTTGATTGTGTGCGTGAAACAGTGGGGTATTGAATGTAAGCGTGACACAGTGGGGTGTTGATTGTGTTCGTGACACAGTGGGGTGTTGTTTCTGTGCGTGACACAGCGGGGTGTTGATTGTGTGCGTGAAACAGCGGGGTGCTGATTCTCTGTTTGATACGGTGGGTTGTTGATTGTGTGCATGACACAGTGGGATGTTGATTCTGTGCGTGGCACAGTTGTGTGTTGATTGTGTGCGTGACACAGTGGTGTGTTGATTCTGTGCATGACCCAGCGGGGAGTTGTTTCTGTGCGTGACACAGTGGGGTATTGATTGTGTGCGTGGCACAGTGGGCTGTTGTTTCTGTTTTTGACACAGCAGGTTGTTGATTCTGTGCATGAGACAGTGGGGTGTTGATTCCGTGCGTGAAACAGTGGGGTCTTGTTTCTGCACGTGGCACAGCGGTGTGTTGATTGTGTGCGTGACACAGCGGTGTGTTGATTGTGTGCGTGACACAGCGGTGTATTGATTCTGTGCGCGACACAACGGGGTGTTGATTCTATGCGTGACACGTTGGGGTGTTGATTCAGTGCATGACACAGTGGGGTGTTGATTCTGTGCATGACACAGCGGGGCGTTGATTCTGTGCGTGACACAGTGGGTTGTTGATTGTGCACGTGACACAGCGGGGTGTTGATTCTGTGCGTAACACAGCGTGGTGTTGATTCTGTGCATGAAACAGTGGGGTGTTGATTGTGTGCGTGACACAGTGGGGTGTTGATTGTGTGCGTGGCACAGTGGGCTGTTGTTTCTGTGTGTGACACAACGGGTTGTTGATTCTGTGCATGAGACAGTGGGGTTTTGATTGTGTGCGTGACACAGTGGGATGTTGATTCTGTACGTAGCACAGTTGTGTGTTGATTGTGTGCGTGACACAGTGGGGTGTTGATTCTGTGCGAGACGCAGTGGGGTGTTGATTGTGTGCGTGAAACAGCGGGGTGTTGATTGTGTGCGTAACACAGTGTTGTGTTGATTGTGTGCATGAAACAGTGGGGTGTTGATTGTGTGCGTGATACAGTGGGGTGTTGATTGTGTGCGTGACACAGTGGGGTGTTGATTCTGTGCATGAAACAGTGGGGTGTTGATTCTGTGCATGAAACAGTGGGGTGTTGATTGTGTGCGTGAAACAGTGGGGTGTTGATTCTGCGCGGGACACAGTGGGCAGTTGATAGTGTTCGTGACACAGTGGGGTGTTGATTCTCTGCGTGACACAGCGGGGTGTTGATTCTGTGTGTGACACAGCGGGTTGTTGATTCTGTGCATGAAACAGTGGGGTGTTGTTTCGCTGCGTGACACAGCGGAGTGTTGATTCCGTGCGTGAAACAGTGGGGTGTTGTTTCTGCACGTGGCACAGCGGTGTGTTGATTGTGTGCGTGACACAGCGGTGTGTTGATTGTGTGCGTGACACAGCGGTGTATTGATTCTGTGCGCGACACAACGGGGTGTTGATTCTGTGTGTGACACAGTGGGGTATTGATTCTGTGCGTGACACAGCGGGGTGTTGATTCTGTGCATGACACAGTGGGGTGTTGTTTCGCTGCGTGACACAGCGGAGTGTTGATTCCGTGCGTGAAACAGTGGGGTGTTGTTTCTGCACGTGGCACAGCGGTGTGTTGATTGTGTGCGTGACACAGCGGTGTGTTGATTGTGTGCGTGACACAGCGGTGTATTGATTCTGTGCGCGACACAACGGGGTGTTGATTCTGTGTGTGACACAGTGGGGTATTGATTCTGTGCGTGACACAGCGGGGTGTTGATTCTGTGCGTGACACAGTGGGGTGTTGATTGTGCGCGTGACACAGCGGGGTGTTGATTCTGTGCGTAACACAGCGGGGTGTTGATTCTGTGCATGAAACAGTGGGGTGTTGATTGTGTGCGTGAAACAGTGGGGTGTTGATTCTGCGCGGGACACAGTGGGCAGTTGATAGTGTTCGTGACACAGTGGGGTGTTGATTCTCTGCGTGACACAGCGGGGTGTTGATTCTGTGTGTGACACAGCGGGTTGTTGATTCTGTGCATGAAACAGTGGGGTGTTGTTTCGCTGCGTGACACAGTGGAGTGTTGATTCTGTGCGTGAAACAGTGGGGTGTTGATTCTGTGTGTGACACAGTGGGGGGTTGATTCTGTGTGTGACACAGCGGGGTGTTGATTCTGTGCGTGACAGAGTGGAGTATTGATTCTGTGCTTGACCCAGTGGGGTGTTGATTCTGTGCGTGACACAGCGGTGTGTACATTCTGTGCGTGACAATGTGGGGTGTGATTGTGTGCATGACAAAGTGGGGTGTTGATTCTGTGCGTGACACAGCGGGGTGTTGATTCTGTGTGTGACACAGTGGGGTGTTGACTGTGTGCGTGACACAGTGGGGTGTTGATTCTGTGCGTGACCCAGCTGGGAGTTGATTTTGTGCGTGACACAGTGGTGTGTTGATTGTGTGCGTGTCACAGTGGGGTGTTGATTCTGTGTGTGACACAGTGGGTTGTTGATCCTCTGCGTGACATAGCGGAGTGTTGATTCGCTGCGTGACAAAGCGGAGTGTTGATTCTGTGCGTGAAACAGCGGGGTGTTGATTTTGTGCGTGACACAGTGGTGTGTTGATTCTGTGCATTACACTGTGGGGTGTTGAATCTGTGCGCGACATAGCGGGGTGTTGATTCTGTGCGTGACACAGTGGGGTGTTGATTCTCTGTGTGACACAGCGGGGTATTGATTCTCTGCGTGACACAGCGGGGTGTTGATTCTGTGCATGAAACAGCGGGGTGTTGATTGTGTGCGTGAAACAGTGGGGTGTTGATTCTGTGCGTGAAACAGTGGGGTGTTGATTCTGTGCGGGACACTGCAGGGTGTTGTTTCTGTGCATGACACAACGGGTTGTTGATTCCGTGCGTGACACTGTGGTGTGTTGATTCTGTGTGTGACACAGCGGGGTGTTGATTCTCTGTGTGACACAGCGGGGTATTGATTCTCTGCGTGACACAGCGGGGTGTTGATTCTGTGCTTGAAACAGCGGGGTGTTGATTGTGTGCGTGAAACAGTGGGGTGTTGATTCTGTGCGTGAAACAGTGGGGTGTTGATTCTGTGCAGGACACTGCGGGGTGTTGTTTCTGTGCGTGACACAACGGGTTGTTGATTCTGTGCGTGACACAGTGGGGTGTTGATTCTGTGTGTGACACAGCGGGGTGTTGATTCTGTGCGTGACACAACGGGTTGTTGATTCTGTGCGTGACACAGCGGGGTGTTGATTGTGTGCATGACACAGTGGGGTGTTGATTCTCTGTGTGACACAGCGGGGTGTTGATTCTGTGCATGAAACAGCGGGGTGTTGATTGTGTGCGTGACACAGCGGGGTGTTGATTCTTTGCGTGAAACAGTGGGGTGTTGATTCTGTGCGTGACACGTTGGGGTGTTGATTCAGTGCATGACACAGCGGGGAGTTGATTGTGTGTGTGACACAGTGGGGTGTTGATTGTGTGCGTGTTACCATGGGCTGTTGTTTCTGTGTGTGACACAGCGGGTTGTTGATTCTGTGCATGAGACAGTGGGGTGTTGATTCCATGCGTGACACAAAGGGTTGTTTGAGCGTGAAACAGAGGTGTCTTGATTTTGTTTGTGACACAGCGGGGTTTTGATTGTGTGCGTGACACAGCGGAGTGTTGAGTCTGTGCGCGACACAACGGTGTGTTTATTCAGTGCGTGACACAGCGGGGAGTTGATTCAGTGCGTGACACAGCGGTGTGTTGATTCTGTGCGTGACACAGTGGGGTGTTGATTCTGTGCTTAACACAGCAGGGTGTTGATTCTGTGCGAGACAGAGTGGGGTATTGATTCTGTGCTTGACACAGCGGGGTGTTAATTCTGTGCGTGACACTGCGGGGTGTTGATTCTGTGCATGAAACAGCGGGGTGTTGATTGTGTGCGTGAAACAGTGGGTGTTGATTCTGTGCGTGAAACAGTGGGCTGATGATTGTGTGCGTGACACAGTGGGGTGTTGATTCTGCGCGGGACACAGTGGGCTGTTGATTGTATTCGTGACACAGGAGGGTGTTGATTCTGTGCATGACACAGTGGGGAGTGGATTCTGCGCATGTCACAGCGGGGTGTTGATTCTGTGCATGAAACAGTGGGTTGTTGATTCTGTGCGTAAAACAGCGGTGTGTTGATTGTGTGCGTAAAAACAGAGGGGTGTTGATTGTGCGCGTGACACAGTGGGGTGTTGATTCAGTGTGTGACACTGTTGTGTGTTGATTGTGTGCATGGAACAGCGGGGTGTTGATTCTGTGCGTGATACAGTGGGGTGTTGATTTTGTGCGTGAAGCAGCAGAGTTGATTCTGTGCGTGACACAGCGGGGTGTTGATTCTGTGCGTGACACATAGGGGTGTTGATTCTGTGCGTGACACGGTGGGGTGTTGATTCTGTGCATGACCCAGCGGGGAGTTGATTGTGTGCGTGACACAGTGGGGTATTGATTGTGTGCGTGGCACAGTGGGCTGTTGTTTCTGTGTGTGACACAACGGGTTGTTGATTCTGTGCATGAGACAGTGGGGTTTTGATTGTGTGCGTGACACAGTGGGATGTTGATTCTGTGCGTGGCACAGTTGTGTGTTGAATGTGTGCGTGACACAGTGGGGTGTTGATTCTGTGCGTGACACAGTGGGGTGTTGATTGTGTGCGTGAAGCAGCGGGGTGTTGATTGTGTGCGTAACACAGTGTTGTGTTGATTGTGTGCATGAAACAGTGGGGTGTTGATTGTGTGCGTGACACAGTGTGGTGTTGATTGTGTGCGTGAAACAGTGGGGTATTGAATGTAAGCGTGACACAGTGGGGTGTTGATTGTGTTCGTGACACAGTGGGGTGTTGTTTCTGTGCGTGACACAGCGGGGTGTTGATTGTGTGCGTGAAACAGCGGGGTGCTGATTCTCTGTTTGATACGGTGGGTTGTTGATTGTGTGCATGACACAGTGGGATGTTGATTCTGTGCGTGGCACAGTTGTGTGTTGATTGTGTGCGTGACACAGTGGTGTGTTGATTCTGTGCATGACCCAGCGGGGAGTTGTTTCTGTGCGTGACACAGTGGGGTATTGATTGTGTGCGTGGCACAGTGGGCTGTTGTTTCTGTTTTTGACACAGCAGGTTGTTGATTCTGTGCATGAGACAGTGGGGTGTTGATTCCGTGCGTGAAACAGTGGGGTCTTGTTTCTGCACGTGGCACAGCGGTGTGTTGATTGTGTGCGTGACACAGCGGTGTGTTGATTGTGTGCGTGACACAGCGGTGTATTGATTCTGTGCGCGACACAACGGGGTGTTGATTCTATGCGTGACACGTTGGGGTGTTGATTCAGTGCATGACACAGTGGGGTGTTGATTCTGTGCATGACACAGCGGGGCGTTGATTCTGTGCGTGACACAGTGGGTTGTTGATTGTGCACGTGACACAGCGGGGTGTTGATTCTGTGCGTAACACAGCGTGGTGTTGATTCTGTGCATGAAACAGTGGGGTGTTGATTGTGTGCGTGACACAGTGGGGTGTTGATTGTGTGCGTGGCACAGTGGGCTGTTGTTTCTGTGTGTGACACAACGGGTTGTTGATTCTGTGCATGAGACAGTGGGGTTTTGATTGTGTGCGTGACACAGTGGGATGTTGATTCTGTACGTAGCACAGTTGTGTGTTGATTGTGTGCGTGACACAGTGGGGTGTTGATTCTGTGCGAGACGCAGTGGGGTGTTGATTGTGTGCGTGAAACAGCGGGGTGTTGATTGTGTGCGTAACACAGTGTTGTGTTGATTGTGTGCATGAAACAGTGGGGTGTTGATTGTGTGCGTGATACAGTGGGGTGTTGATTGTGTGCGTGACACAGTGGGGTGTTGATTGTGTGCGTGGCACAGTGGGCTGTTGTTTCTGTGTGTGACACAACGGGTTGTTGATTCTGTGCATGAGACAGTGGGGTTTTGATTGTGTGCGTGACACAGTGGGATGTTGATTCTGTACGTAGCACAGTTGTGTGTTGATTGTGTGCGTGACACAGTGGGGTGTTGATTCTGTGCGAGACGCAGTGGGGTGTTGATTGTGTGCGTGAAACAGCGGGGTGTTGATTGTGTGCGTAACACAGTGTTGTGTTGATTGTGTGCATGAAACAGTGGGGTGTTGATTGTGTGCGTGATACAGTGTGGTGTTGATTGTGTGCGTGAAACAGTGGGGTATTGAATGTAAGCGTGACACAGTGGGGTGTTGATTGTGTTCGTGACACAGTGGGGTGTTGTTTCTGTGCGTGACACAGCGGGGTGTTGATTGTGTGCGTGAAACAGCGGGGTATTGATTCTCTGTTTGATACGGTGGGTTGTTGATTGTGTGCGTGACACAGTGGGGTGTTGATTCTGTGCGTGACACAGTGGGGTGTTGATTCTGCGCGGGACACAGTGGGCTGTTGGTTGTGTTCGTGACACAGTGGGGTGTTGATTGTGCGTGTGACACAGCGGGGTGTTGATTCTGTGTGTAACACAGTGGGGTGTTGATTCTGTGCATGAAACAGTGGGGTGTTGATTGTGTGCGTGAAACAGTGGGGTGTTGATTCTGTGCGTGAAACATTGGTGTGATTATTGTGTGCGCGACACAGTGGGGTGTTGATTCTGCGCGGGACACATTTGGGTGTGGATTCTGCGCATGACACAGTGGGGTGTTGATTCTGGGCATGAAACACTGGGGTGTTGATTCTGTGCGTGAAACAGCGTTGTATTGATTGTGTGCAGACACAGAGGGGTGTTGATTGTGTGCGTGACACAGTGGTGTGTTGATTCAGTGCGTAACAGAGTGAGGTGTTCATTCTGTGCATGACACAGCGGGGTGTTGATTGTGTCCGTGAAACAGTGGTGTGTTGATTCTGTGCGTGACACAGTGGGGTGTTGTTTCTGTGCATTAAAAGGCAGGGTGTTGATTCTGTGCGGGACACAATGGTGTGTTGATTCTGTGTGTGACAGAATGGGGTATTGATTCTGTGCTTGACCCAGTGGGGTGTTGATTCTGTGCGTGACACAGCGGGGTGTACATTCTGTGC
Organism: Hypanus sabinus; assembly: GCF_030144855.1. NCBI lineage: Eukaryota > Metazoa > Chordata > Chondrichthyes > Myliobatiformes > Dasyatidae > Hypanus > Hypanus sabinus. Next base: position 83,014,606 of record NC_082714.1, read on the forward strand.
GTGACAAAGTGGGGTGTGATTGCGTGCATGACAAAGTGGGGTGTTGATTCTGTGCATGACACAGCGGGGTGTTGATTCTGTGTGTGACACAGTGGGGTGTTGACTGTGTGCGTGACACAGTGGGGTGTTGATTCTGTGCATGACCCAGCGGGGAGTTGATTTTGTGCGTGACACAGTGGTGTGTTGATTGTGTGCGTGTCACAGTGGGGTGTTGATTCTGTGTGTGACACAGTGGGTTGTTGATTCTGTGCGTGAAACAGTGGGGTGTTGATTCGCTGCGTGACATAGCGGAGTGTTGATTCGCTGCATGACAAAGCGGACTGTTGATTCTGTGCGTGAAACAGCGGGGTGTTGATTGTGTGCGTGACACAGTGGTGTGTTGATTCTGTGCATTACACTGTGGGGTGTTGAATCTGTGCGCGACATAGCGGGGTGTTGATTCTGTGCGTGACACAGTGGAGTGTTGATTCTCTGTGTGACACAGCGGGGTGTTGATTCAGTGCATGAAACAGCGGGGTGTTGATTGTGTGCGTGAAACAGTGGGGTGTTGATTCTGTGCGTGAAACAGTGGGGTGTTGATTCTGTGCGAGACACTGCAGGGTGTTGTTTCTGTGCATGACACAACGGGTTGTTGATTCTGTGCGTGACACTGTGGTGTGTTGATTCTGTGTGTGACACAGCGGGGTTTTGATTCTGTGCGTGACACAACGGGTTGTTGATTCACTGCGTGACACAGCGGGGTGTTGATTATGTGCGTGACACAGTGGTGTGTTGATTCTGTGCGTGACACAGTGGGGTGTTGATTCTCTGTGTGACACAGCGGGGTGTTGATTCTGTGCATGAAACAGCGGGGTGTTGATTGTGTGCGTGACACAGCGGGGTGTTGATTCTTTGCGTGAAACAGTGGGGTGTTGATTCTGTGCGGGACACTGCGGGGTATTGATTCTGTGTGTGACAGAGTGGGGTATTGATTGTGTGCTTGACCCAGTGGTGTGTTGATTGTGTGCGTGAAACAGTGGGGTGTTGATTCTGTGCATGACACTGCGGGGTGTTGATTCTGTGCATGAAACAGTGGGGTGTTGATTGTGTGCGTGAAACAGAGAGGTGTTGTTTCTGTGCGTGACACAGCGGGGTGTTGATTCTTTGCGTGAAACAGTGGGGTGTTGATTCTGTGTGGGACACAACGGGGTGTTGATCCTGTGCATGACAAAGTGGGGTATTGATTCTGTGCTTGACCCAGTGGGGTGTTGATTCTGTGCGTGACACGGTGGGGTGTTGATTCTGTGCATGACCCAGCGGGGAGTTGATTGTGTGCGTGACACAGTGGGGTATTGATTGTGTGCGTGGCACAGTGGGCTGTTGTTTCTGTGTGTGACACAACGGGTTGTTGATTCTGTGCATGAGACAGTGGGGTTTTGATTGTGTGCGTGACACAGTGGAATGTTGATTCTGTGCGTGGCACAGTTGTGTGTTGATTGTGTGCGTGACACAGTGGGGTGTTGATTCTGTGCGTGACACAGTGGGGTGTTGATTGTGTGCGTGAAGCAGCGGGGTGTTGATTGTGTGCGTAACACAGTGTTGTGTTGATTGTGTGCGTGAAACAGCGGGGTGTTGATTGTGTGCGTAACACAGTGTTGTGTTGATTGTGTGCATGAAACAGTGGGGTATTGAATGTAAGGGTGACACAGTGGGGTGTTGATTGTGTTCGTGACACAGTGGGGTGTTGTTTTTGTGCGTGACACAGCGGGGTGTTGATTGTGTGCATGAAACAGCGTGGTGTTGATTCTCTGTTTGATACGGTGGGTTGTTGATTGTGTGCATGACACAGTGGGATGTTGATTCTGTGCGTGGCACAGTTGTGTGTTGATTGTGTGCGTGACACAGTGGGGTGTTGATTCTGTGCGTGACACAGTGGGGTGTTGATTCTGTGCATGACCCAGCGGGGAGTTGTTTGTGTGCGTGACACAGTGGGGTGTTGATTGTGTGCGTGGCACAGAGGGCTGTTGTTTCTGTTTTTGACACAGCGGGTTGTTGATTCTGTGCAAGAGACAGTGGGGTGTTGATTCCGTGCGTGAAACAGTGGGGTGTTGTTTCTGCACGTGGCACAGCGGTGTGTTGATTGTGTGCATGACACAGCGGTGTGTTGATTGTGTGCGTGACACAGTGGTGTATTGATTCTGTGCGCGACACAACAGGGTGTTGATTCTGTGCGTGACACGTTGGGGTGTTGATTCAGTGCATGACACAGTGGGGTGTTGATTTTGTGCATGACACAGCGGGGTGTTGATTCTGTGCGTGACACAGTGGGGTGTTCATTGTACGCGTGACACAGTGGGGTGTTGATTCGTGCGTAACACAGCGGGGTGTTGATTCTGTGCATGACCCAGTGGGGAGTTGATTTTGTGCGTGACACAGTGGTGTGTTGATTGTGTGCGTGTCACAGTGGGGTGTTGATTCTGTGTGTGACACAGTGGGTTGTTGATTCTGTGCGTGAAACAGTGGGGTGTTGATTCGCTGCGTGACATAGCGGAGTGTTGATTCGCTGCATGACAAAGCGGACTGTTGATTCTGTGCGTGAAACAGCGGGGTGTTGATTGTGTGCGTGACACAGTGGTGTGTTGATTCTGTGCATTACACTGTGGGGTGTTGAATCTGTGCGCGACATAGCGGGGTGTTGATTCTGTGCGTGACACAGTGGAGTGTTGATTCTCTGTGTGACACAGCGGGGTATTGATTCTCTGCGTGACACAACGAGTTGTTGATTCTGTGCGTGACACAGCGGGGTGTTGATTGTGTGCGTGACACAGTGGTGTGTTGATTGTGTGCGTGACACAGTGGGGTGTTGATTCTGTGCATGACCCAGCGGGGAGTTGTTTGTGTGCGTGACACAGTGGCGTGTTGATTGAGTGCGTGGCACAGTGGGCTGTTGTTTCTGTGTGTGACACAGCGGGTTGTTGATTCTGTGCATGAGACAGTGGGGTTTTGATTGTGTGCGTCAAACAGTGGGGTGTTGATTGTGTGCGTAACACAGTGTTGTGTTGATTCTGTGCATGACCCAGCGGGGAGTTGTTTGTGTGCGTGACACAGTGGGGTGTTGATTGTGTGCGTGGCACAGAGGGCTGTTGTTTCTGTTTTTGACACAGCGGGTTGTTGATTCTGTGCATGAGACAGTGGGGTGTCGATTCCGTGCGTGAAACAGTGGGGTGTTGTTTCTGCACGTGGCACAGCGGTGTGTTGATTGTGTGCGTGTCACAGCGATGTATTGATTCTGTGCGCGACACAACGGGGTGTTGATTCTGTGCGTGACACGTTGGGGTGTTGATTCAGTGCATGACACAGTGGGGTGTTGATTTTGTGCATGACACAGCGGGGTGTTGATTCTGTGCGTGACACAGTGGGGTGTTGATTGTGCGCGTGACACAGCGGGGTGTTGATTCCGTGCGTAACACAGCAGGGTGTTGATTCGGTGCATAAAACAGTGGGGTGTTGATTGTCTGCATGAAACAGTGGGGTGTTGATTCTGTGTGTGACACAGTGGGGTGTTGATTCTGTGTGTGACACAGTGGGTTGTTGATCCTGTGCGTGACACAGCGGAGTGTTGATTCTGTGCGTGACACAGTGGGGTTTTGATTCTGTGCGGGACAGAGTGGGCAGTTGATAGTGTTCGTGACACAGTGGGGTGTTGATTCTGTGCGTGACACATTTGGGTGTGGATTCTGTGCGCGACACAGTGGGGTATTGATTCTGTGCTTGACCCAGTGGGGTGTTGATTCTGTGCGTGACACAGCGGGGTGTACATTCTGTGCGTGACAAAGTGGGGTGTGATTGTGTGCATGACAAAGTGGGGTGTTGATTCTGTGTGTGACACAGCGGGGTGTTGATTCTGTGTGTGACACAGTGGGGTGTTGATTCTGTGCGTGACCCAGCGGGGAGTTGATTTTGTGCGTGACACAGTGGTGTGTTGATTGTGTGCGTGTCACAGTGGGGTGTTGATTCTGTGTGTGACACAGTGGGTTGTTGATTCTGTGCGTGAAACAGTGGGGTGTTGATTCGTTGCGTGACATAGCGGAGTGTTGATTCGCTGCGTGACAAAGCGGTGTGTTGATTCTGTGCGTGAAACAGCGGGGTGTTGATTGTGTGCGTGACACAGTGGTGTGTTGATTCTGTGCATTACACTGTGGGGTGTTGATTCTGTGCGTGACACAGTGGGGTGTTGATTCTCTGTGTGACACAGCGGGGTATTGATTCTCTGCATGACACAGCGGGGTGTTGATTGTGTGCGTGAAACAGTGGGGTGTTGATTCTGTGCGTGAAACAGTGGGCTGTTGATTCTGTGCGGGACACTGCAGGGTGTTGTTTCTGTGCATGACACAACGGGTTGTTGATTCTGTGCGTGACACTGTGGTGTGTTGATTCTGTGTGTGACACAGCGGGGTCTTGATTCTGTGCGTGACACAACGGGTTGTTGATTCTGTGCGTGACACAGCGGGGTGTTGATTGTGCGCGTGACACAGCGGGGTGTTGATTCCGTGCGTAACACAGCAGGGTGTTGATTCGGTGCATAAAACAGTGGGGTGTTGATTGTCTGCATGAAACAGTGGGGTGTTGATTCTGTGTGTGACACAGTGGGGTGTTGATTCTGTGTGTGACACAGTGGGTTGTTGATCCTGTGCGTGACACAGCGGAGTGTTGATTCTGTGCGTGACACAGTGGGGTTTTGATTCTGTGCGGGACAGAGTGGGCAGTTGATAGTGTTCGTGACACAGTGGGGTGTTGATTCTGTGCGTGACACATTTGGGTGTGGATTCTGTGCGCGACACAGTGGGGTGTTGATTCTGTGCGTGACCCAGCGGGGAGTTGATTTTGTGCGTGACACAGTGGTGTGTTGATTGTGTGCGTGTCACAGTGGGGTGTTGATTCTGTGTGTGACACAGTGGGTTGTTGATTCTGTGCGTGAAACAGTGGGGTGTTGATTCGCTGCGTGACATAGCGGAGTGTTGATTCGCTGCGTGACAAAGCGGTGTGTTGATTCTGTGCGTGAAACAGCGGGGTGTTGATTGTGTGCGTGACACAGTGGTGTGTTGATTCTGTGCATTACACTGTGGGGTGTTGAATCTGTGCGCGACATAGCGGGGTGTTGATTCTGTGCGTGACACAGTGGGGTGTTTATTCTCTGTGTGACACAGCGGGGTATTGATTCTCTGCATGACACAGCGGGGTGTTGATTCTGTGCATGAAACAGCGGGGTGTTGATTGTGTGCGTGAAACAGTGGGGTGTTGATACTGTGCGTGAAACAGTGGGCTGTTGATTCTGTGCGGGACACTGCAGGGTGTTGTTTCTGTGCATGACACAACGGGTTGTTGATTCTGTGCGTGACACTGTGGTGTGTTGATTCTGTGTGTGACACAGTGGGGTCTTGATTCTGTGCGTGACACAACGGGTTGTTGATTCTGTGCGTGACACAGCGGGGTGTTGATTGTGTGCGTGACACAGTGGTGTGTTGATTGTGTGCGTGACACAGTGGGGTGTTGATTCTGTGCATGACCCAGCGGGGAGTTGTTTGTGTGCGTGACACAGTGGGGTGTTGATTGAGTGCGTGGCACAGTGGGCTGTTGTTTCTGTGTGTGACACAGCGGGTTGTTGATTCTGTGCATGAGACAGTGGGGTTTTGATTGTGTGCGTCAAACAGTGGGGTGTTGATTGTGTGCGTGAAACAGCGGGGTGTTGATTGTGTGCGTAACACAGTGTTGTGTTGATTGTGTGCATGAAACAGTGGGGTATTGAATGTAAGCGTGACACAGTGGTGTGTTGATTGTGTTCGTGACACAGTGGGGTGTTGTTTCTGCGCGTGACACATCCCGGTGTTGATTGTGTGCGTGAAACAGCGGTGTGTTGATTCTCTGTTTGATACGGTGGGTTGTTGATTGTGTGCATGACACAGTGGGATGTTGATTCTGTGCGTGGCACAGTTGTGTGTTGATTGTGTGCGTGACACAGTGGGGTGTTGATTCTGTGCGTGACACAGTGGGGTTTTGATTCTGTGCATGACCCAGCGGGGAGTTGTTTGTGTGCGTGACACAGTGGGGTGTTGATTGTGTGCGTGGCACAGAGGGCTGTTGTTTCTGTTTTTGACACAGCGGATTGTTGATTCTGTGCATGAGACAGTGGGGTGTTGATTCCGTGCGTGAAACAGTGGGGTGTTGTTTCTGCACGTGGCACAGCGGTGTGTTGATTGTGTGCGTGACACAGCGATGTATTGATTCTGTGCGCGACACAACGGGGTGTTGATTCTGTGCGTGACACGTTGGGGTGTTGATTCAGTGCATGACACAGTGGGGTGTTGATTTTGTGCATGACACAGCGGGGTGTTGATTCTGTGCGTGACACAGTGGGGTGTTGATTGTGCGCGTGACACAGCGGGGTGTTGATTCTGTGCGTGACACAGTGGGGTTTTGATTCTGTGCATGACCCAGCGGGGAGTTGTTTGTGTGCGTGACACAGTGGGGTGTTGATTGTGTGCGTGGCACAGAGGGCTGTTGTTTCTGTTTTTGACACAGCGGATTGTTGATTCGGTGCATAAAACAGTGGGGTGTTGATTGTCTGCATGAAACAGTGGGGTGTTGATTCTGTGTGTGACACAGTGGGGTGTTGATTCTGTGTGTGACACAGTGGGTTGTTGATCCTGTGCGTGACACAGCGGAGTGTTGATTCTGTGCGTGACACAGTGGGGTTTTGATTCTGTGCGGGACAGAGTGGGCAGTTGATAGTGTTCGTGACACAGTGGGGTGTTGATTCTGTGCGTGACACATTTGGGTGTGGATTCTGTGCGCGACACAGTGGGGTATTGATTCTGTGCTTGACCCAGTGGGGTGTTGATTCTGTGCGTGACACAGCGGGGTGTACATTCTGTGCGTGACAAAGTGGGGTGTGATTGTGTGCATGACAAAGTGGGGTGTTGATTCTGTGCGTGACACAGCGGGGTGTTGATTCTGTGTGTGACACAGTGGGGTGTTGATTCTGTGCGTGACCCAGCGGGGAGTTGATTTTGTGCGTGACACAGTGGTGTGTTGATTGTGTGCGTGTCACAGTGGGGTGTTGATTCTGTGTGTGACACAGTGGGTTGTTGATTCTGTGCGTGAAACAGTGGGGTGTTGATTCGCTGCGTGACATAGCGGAGTGTTGATTCGCTGCGTGACAAAGCGGTGTGTTGATTCTGTGCGTGAAACAGCGGGGTGTTGATTGTGTGCGTGACACAGTGGTGTGTTGATTCTGTGCATTACACTGTGGGGTGTTGAATCTGTGCGCGACATAGCGGGGTGTTGATTCTGTGCGTGACACAGTGGGGTGTTGATTCTCTGTGTGACACAGCGGGGTATTGATTCTCTGCATGACACAGCGGGGTGTTGATTCTGTGCATGAAACAGCGGGGTGTTGATTGTGTGCGTGAAACAGTGGGGTGTTGATTCTGTGCGTGAAACAGTGGGCTGTTGATTCTGTGCGGGACACTGCAGGGTGTTGTTTCTGTGCATGACACAACGGGTTGTTGATTCTGTGCGTGACACTGTGGTGTGTTGATTCTGTGTGTGACACAGCGGGGTCTTGATTCTGTGCGTGACACAACGGGTTGTTGATTCTGTGCGTGACACAGCGGGGTGTTGATTGTGTGCGTGACACAGTGGTGTGTTGATTGTGTGCGTGACACAGTGGGGTGTTGATTCTCTGTGTGACACAGCGGGGTATTGATTCTCTGCGTGACACAGCGGGGTGTTGATTCTGTGCATGAAACAGCAGGGTGTTGATTGTGTGCGTGACACAGCGGGGTGTTGATTCTTTGCGTGAAACAGTGGGGTGTTGATTCTCTGCGGGACACTGCGGGGTGTTGATTCTGTGCGTGACAGAGTGGGGTATTGATTGTGTGCTTGATCCAGTGGGGTGTTGATTGTGTGCGTGAAACAGTGGGGTGTTCTGTGCATGACACTGCGGGGTGTTGATTCTGTGCATGAAACAGTGGGGTGTTGATTGTGTGCGTGAAACAGAGAGGTGTTGATTGTGTGCGCGACACAGCGGGGTGTTGTTTCTGTGCGTGACACAGCGGTGTGTTGATTCTTTGCGTGAAACAGTGGGGTGTTGATTCTGTGCGGGACACAACGTGGTGTTGATCCTGTGCATGACAAAGTGGGGTATTGATTCTGTGCTTGACCCAGTGGGGTGTTGATTGTGTGCGTGAAACAGTGGGGTGTTCTGTGCGTGAAACAGCGGGCTGTTTATTCTGAATGTGAAAAGTGGGGTGTTGATTCTGTGCGTGACACAGTGGGCTGTTTATTCTGAACGTGACAAGTGGAGTGTTGAATCTCTGCGTGACACAGCGAGGTGTTGATTCTGTGCGTGACAGAGTGGGGTATTGATTCTGTGCTTGACCCAGTGGGGTGTTGATTGTGTGCGTGAAACAGTGGGGTGTTGATTCTGTGCTGGACACAATGGGGTGTTGATTCTGTGCATGACAGATTGGGGTACTGATTCTGTGCTTGACCCAGTGGGGTGTTGATTGTGTTCGTGACACAGTGGGGTGTTGATTGTGTGCATGGCACAGTGGGCTGTTGTTTCTGTGTGTGACACAGCGGGTTGTTGATTCTGTGCATGAGACAGTCAGGTTTTGATTGTGTGCGATGAAACAGCGGGGTGTGGATTCTGTGTGCGACACAGTGGGGTGTGAATTCTGTGCGTGACACAGTGGGGTGTGAATTCTGTGCATGACACAGTGGCGTGTTGATTGTGTGCTTGACACAGTGGGGTGTTGATTCTGTGCATGACACAGTAGGGTGTTGATTGTGTCCGTGACACAGTGGGGTGTTGATTCTGTGCATGACCCAGCGGGGAGTTGATTGTGTGCTTGACACAGTGGGGTGTTGATTGTGTGCGTCGCACAGTGGGCTGTTGTTTCTGTGTGTGACACAGCGGGTTGTTGATTCTGTGCATGAAACAGTGGGGTGTTGATTGTTTTCGTGAAACAGTGGGGTGTTGATTCTGCGCGGGACAGTTGGCTGTTGATAGTGTTCGTGACACAGTAGGGTGTTGATTCTGTGCGTGAAACAGCGTTGTATTGATTGTGTGCGTGACACAGAGGGGTGTTGATTGTGTGCGTGACACAGTGGTATGTTGATTCAGTGCGTAACAGAGTGAGGTGTTCATTCTGTGCATGACACAGCGGGGTGTTGATTGTGTGCGTGACACAGTGGGGTGTTGGTTGTGTCCGTGAAACAGCAGTGTGTTGATTCTGTGCGTGACACAGTGGGGTGTTGTTTCTGTGCGTGAAAAGGCAGGGTGTTGATTCTGTGCGGGACACAACGGTGTGTTGATTCTGTGTGTGACAGAGTTGGGTATTGATTCTGTGCTTGACCCAGTGGGGTGTTGATTCTGTGCGTGACACAGCGGGGTGTACATTCTGTGCGTGACAAAGTGGGGTGTGATTGTGTGCATGACACAGTGGTGAGTTGATTGTGTGCGTGTCACAGTGGGGTGTTGATTCTGTGTGTGACACAGTGGGTTGTTGATTCTGTGCGTGAAACAGTGGGGTGTTGATTCGCTGCGTGACATAGCGGAGTGTTGATTCGCTGCGTGACAAAGCGGTGTGTTGATTCTGTGTGTGAAACAGCGGGGTGTTGATTGTGTGCGTGACACAGTGGTGTGTTGATTCTGTGCATTACACTGTGGGGTGTTGAATCTGTGCGCGACATAACGGGGTGTTGATTCTGTGCGTGACACAGTGGGGTGTTGATTCTCTGTGTGACACAGCGGGGTATTGATTCTCTGCGTGACACAGCGGGGTGTTGATTCTGTGCATGAAACAGCGGGGTGTTGATTGTGTGCGTGAAACAGTGGGGTGTTGATTCTGTGCGTGAAACGGTGGGCTGTTGATTCTGTGCGGGACACTGCAGGGTGTTGTTTCTGTGCATGACACAACGGGTTGTTGATTCTGTGCGTGACACTGTGGTGTGTTGATTCTGTGTGTGACACAGTGGGGTCTTGATTCTGTGCGTGACACAACGGGTTGTTGATTCTGTGCGTGACACAGCGGGGTGTTGATTGTGTGCGTGACACAGTGGTGTGTTGATTGTGTGCGTGACACAGTGGGGTGTTGATTCTGTGCATGACCCAGCGGGGAGTTGTTTGTGTGCGTGACACAGTGGGGTATTGATTCTGTGCTTGACCCAGTGGGGTGTTGATTGTGTGCGTGCAACAGTGGGGTGTTCTGTGCATGAAACAGCGGGCTGTTTATTCTGAACGTGAAAAGTGGGGTGTTGATTCTGTGCGTGACACAGTGGGCTGTTTATTCTGAACGTGACAAGTGGAGTGTTGAATCTCTGCGTGACACAGCGGGGTGTTGATTCTGTGCGTGACAGAGTGGGGTATTGAGTCTGTGCTTGACCCAGTGGGGTGTTGATTGTGTGCGTGAAACAGTGGGGTGTTGTTTCTGTGCTGGACACAATGGGGTGTTGATTCTGTGCATGACAGATTGGGGTACTGATTCTGTGCTTGACCCAGTGGGGTGTTGATTGTGTTCGTGACACAGTGGGGTGTTGATTGTGTGCATGGCACAGTGGGCTGTTGTTTCTGTGTGTGACACAGCGGGTTGTTGATTCTGTGCATGAGACAGTCAGGTTTTGATTGTGTGCGATGAAACAGCGGGGTGTGGATTCTGTGTGCGACACAGTGGGGTGTGAATTCTGTGCGTGACACAGTGGGGTGTGAATTCTGTGCATGACACAGTGGCGTGTTGATTGTGTGCTTGACACAGTGGGGTGTTGATTCTGTGCATGACACAGTAGGGTGTTGATTGTGTCCGTGACACAGTGGGGTGTTGATTCTGTGCATGACCCAGCGGGGAGTTGATTGTGTGCTTGACACAGTGGGGTGTTGATTGTGTGCGTCGCACAGTGGGCTGTTGTTTCTGTGTGTGACACAGCGGGTTGTTGATTCTGTGCATGAAACAGTGGGGTGTTGATTGTTTTCGTGAAACAGTGGGGTGTTGATTCTGCGCGGGACAGTTGGCTGTTGATAGTGTTCGTGACACAGTAGGGTGTTGATTCTGTGCGTGAAACAGCGTTGTATTGATTGTGTGCGTGACACAGAGGGGTGTTGATTGTGTGCGTGACACAGTGGTATGTTGATTCAGTGCGTAACAGAGTGAGGTGTTCATTCTGTGCATGACACAGCGGGGTGTTGATTGTGTGCGTGACACAGTGGGGTGTTGGTTGTGTCCGTGAAACAGCAGTGTGTTGATTCTGTGCGTGACACAGTGGGGTGTTGTTTCTGTGCGTGAAAAGGCAGGGTGTTGATTCTGTGCGGGACACAACGGTGTGTTGATTCTGTGTGTGACAGAGTTGGGTATTGATTCTGTGCTTGACCCAGTGGGGTGTTGATTCTGTGCGTGACACAGCGGGGTGTACATTCTGTGCGTGACAAAGTGGGGTGTGATTGTGTGCATGACACAGTGGTGAGTTGATTGTGTGCGTGTCACAGTGGGGTGTTGATTCTGTGTGTGACACAGTGGGTTGTTGATTCTGTGCGTGAAACAGTGGGGTGTTGATTCGCTGCGTGACATAGCGGAGTGTTGATTCGCTGCGTGACAAAGCGGTGTGTTGATTCTGTGTGTGAAACAGCGGGGTGTTGATTGTGTGCGTGACACAGTGGTGTGTTGATTCTGTGCATTACACTGTGGGGTGTTGAATCTGTGCGCGACATAACGGGGTGTTGATTCTGTGCGTGACACAGTGGGGTGTTGATTCTCTGTGTGACACAGCGGGGTATTGATTCTCTGCGTGACACAGCGGGGTGTTGATTCTGTGCATGAAACAGCGGGGTGTTGATTGTGTGCGTGAAACAGTGGGGTGTTGATTCTGTGCGTGAAACGGTGGGCTGTTGATTCTGTGCGGGACACTGCAGGGTGTTGTTTCTGTGCATGACACAACGGGTTGTTGATTCTGTGCGTGACACTGTGGTGTGTTGATTCTGTGTGTGACACAGCGGGGTCTTGATTCTGTGCGTGACACAACGGGTTGTTGATTCTGTGCGTGACACAGTGGAGTGTTGATTGTGTGCGTGACACAGTGGTGTGTTGATTCTGTGCGTGACACAGTGGGGTGTTGATTCTCTGTGTGACACAGCGGGGTATTGATTCTCTGCGTGACACAGCGGGGTGTTGATTCTGTGCATGAAACAGCAGGGTGTTGATTGTGTGCGTGACACAGCGGGGTGTTGATTCTTTGCGTGAAACAGTGGGGTGTTGATTCTCTGCGGGACACTGCGGGGTGTTGATTCTGTGCGTGACAGAGTGGGGTATTGATTGTGTGCTTGATCCAGTGGGGTGTTGATTCTGTGCGTGACACAGTAGGGTGTTGATTGTGTCCGTGACACAGTGGGGTGTTGATTCTGTGCATGACCCAGCGGGGAGTTGATTGTGTGCTTGACACAGTGGGGTGTTGATTGTGTGCGTCGCACAGTGGGCTGTTGTTTCTGTGTGTGACACAGTGGGTTGTTGATTCTGTACATGAAACAGTGGGGTGTTGATTGTGTGCGTGAAACAGTGGGGTGTTGATTCTGCGCGGGACAGTTGGCTGTTGATAGTGTTCGTGACACAGTAGGGTGTTGATTCTGTGCGTGACACATTTGGGTGTGGATTCTGCGCATGACACAGTGGGGTGTTTATTCTGTGCATGAAACACTGGGTTGTTGATTCTGTGCGTGAAACAGCGTTGTATTGATTGTGTGCGTGACACAGAGTGGTGTTGATTGTGTGCGTGACAGTGGTATGTTGATTCAGTGCGTAACAGAGTGAGGTGTTCATTCTGTGCATGACACAGCGGGGTGTTGATTGTGTGCGTGACACAGTGGGGTGTTGGTTGTGTCCGTGAAACAGCAGTGTGTTGATTCTGTGCGTGACACAGTGGGGTGTTGTTTCTGTGCGTGAAAAGGCAGGGTGTTGATTCTGTGCGGGACACAACGGTGTGTTGATTCTGTGTGTGACAGAGTGGGGTATTGATTCTGTGCTTGACCCAGTGGGGTGTTGATTCTGTGCGTGACACAGCGGGCTGTACATTCTGTGCGTGACAAAGTGGGGTGTGATTGTGTGCATGACACAGTGGTGTGTTGATTGTGTGCGTGTCACAGTGGGGTGTTGATTCTGTGTGTGACACAGTTGGTTGTTGATTCTGTGCGTGAAACAGTGGGGTGTTGATTCGCTGCGTGACACAGCGGAGTGTTGATTCGCTGCGTGACAAAGCGGTGTGTTGATTCTGTGCGTGAAACAGCGGGGTGTTGATTGTGTGCGTGACACAGTGGTGTGTTGATTCTGTGCATTACACTGTGGGGTGTTGAATCTGTGCGCGACATAGCGGGGTGTTGATTCTGTGCGTGACACAGTGGGGTGTTGATTCTGTGTGACACAGCGGGGTATTGATTCTCTGCGTGACAAAGCGGTGTGTTGATTCTGTGCGTGAAACAGCGGGGTGTTGATTGTGTGCGTGACACAGTGGTGTGTTGATTCTGTGCATTACACTGTGGGGTGTTGAATCTGTGCGCGACATAGCGGGGTGTTGATTCTGTGCGTGACACAGTGGGGTGTTGATTCTCTGTGTGACACAGCGGGGTATTGATTCTCTGCGTGACACAGCGGGGTGTTGATTCTGTGCATGAAACAGCGGGGTGTTGATTGTGTGCGTGAAACAGTGGGGTGTTGATTCTGTGCGTGAAACAGTGGGCTGTTGATTCTGTGCGGGACACTGCAGGGTGTTGTTTCTGTGCATGACACAACGGGTTGTTGATTCTGTGCGTGACACTGTGGTGTGTTGATTCTGTGTGTGACACAGCGGGGTCTTGATTCTGTGCGTGACACAACGGGTTGTTGATTCTGTGCGTGACACAGCGGGGTGTTGATTGTGTGCGTGACACAGTGGTGTGTTGATTCTGTGCGTGACACAGTGGGGTGTTGATTCTCTGTGTGACACAGCGGGGTATTGATTCTCTGCGTGACACAGCGGGGTGTTGATTCTGTGCATGAAACAGCAGGGTGTTGATTGTGTGCGTGACACAGCGGGGTGTTGATTCTTTGCATGAAACAGTGGTGTGTTGATTCTCTGCGGGACACTGCGGGGTGTTGATTCTGTGCGTGACAGAGTGGGGTATTGATTGTGTGCTTGATCCAGTGGGGTGTTGATTGTGTGCGTGAAACAGTGGGGTGTTCTGTGCATGACACTGCGGGGTGTTGATTCTGTGCATGAAACAGTGGGGTGTTGATTGTGTGCGTGAAACAGAGAGGTGTTGATTGTGTGCGCGACACAGCGGGGTGTTGTTTCTGTGCGTTACACAGCGGTGTGTTGATTCTTTGCGTGAAACAGTGGTGTGTTGATTCTGTGCGGGACACAACGGGGTGTTGATCCTGTGCATGACAAAGTGGGGTATTGATTCTGTGCTTGACCCAGTGGGGTGTTGATTGTGTGCGTGAAACAGTGGGGTGTTCTGTGCATGAAACAGCGGGCTGTTTATTCTGAACGTGAAAAGTGGGGTGTTGATTCTGTGCGTGACACAGTGGGCTGTTTATTCTGAACGTGACAAGTGGAGTGTTGAATCTCTGCGTGACACAGCGGGGTGTTGATTCTGTGCGTGACAGAGTGGGGTATTGAGTCTGTGCTTGACCCAGTGGGGTGTTGATTGTGTGCGTGAAACAGTGGGGTGTTGATTCTGTGCTGGACACAATGGGGTGTTGATTCTGTGCATGACAGATTGGGGTACTGATTCTCTGCGTGACACAGTGGGGTGTTGATTGTGTGCGTGGCACAGTGGGCTGTTGTTTCTGTGTGTGACACAGCGGGTTGTTGATTCTGTGCATGAGACAGTCAGGTTTTGATTGTGTGCGATGAAACAGCGGGGTGTGGATTCTGTGTGCGACACAGTGGGGTGTGAATTCTGTGCGTGACACAGTGGGGTGTGAATTCTGTGCATGACACAGTGGCGTGTTGATTGTGTGCTTGACACAGTGGGGTGTTGATTCTGTGCATGACACAGTAGGGTGTTGATTGTGTCCGTGACACAGTGGGGTGTTGATTCTGTGCATGACCCAGAGGGGAGTTGATTGTGTGCTTGACACAGTGGGGTGTTGATTGTGTGCGTCGCACAGTGGGCTGTTGTTTCTGTGTGTGACACAGCGGGTTGTTGATTCTGTGCATGAAACAGTGGGGTGTTGATTGTTTTCGTGAAACAGTGGGGTGTTGATTCTGCGCGGGACAGTTGGCTGTTGATAGTGTTCGTGACACAGTAGGGTGTTGATTCTGTGCGTGAAACAGCGTTGTATTGATTGTGTGCGTGACACAGAGGGGTGTTGATTGTGTGCGTGACACAGTGGTATGTTGATTCAGTGCGTAACAGAGTGAGGTGTTCATTCTGTGCATGACACAGCGGGGTGTTGATTGTGTGCGTGACACAGTGGGGTGTTGGTTGTGTCCGTGAAACAGCAGTGTGTTGATTCTGTGCGTGACACAGTGGGGTGTTGTTTCTGTGCGTGAAAAGGCAGGGTGTTGATTCTGTGCGGGACACAACGGTGTGTTGATTCTGTGTGTGACAGAGTTGGGTATTGATTCTGTGCTTGACCCAGTGGGGTGTTGATTCTGTGCGTGACACAGCGGGGTGTACATTCTGTGCGTGACAAAGTGGGGTGTGATTGTGTGCATGACACAGTGGTGAGTTGATTGTGTGCGTGTCACAGTGGGGTGTTGATTCTGTGTGTGACACAGTGGGTTGTTGATTCTGTGCGTGAAACAGTGGGGTGTTGATTCGCTGCGTGACATAGCGGAGTGTTGATTCGCTGCGTGACAAAGCGGTGTGTTGATTCTGTGTGTGAAACAGCGGGGTGTTGATTGTGTGCGTGACACAGTGGTGTGTTGATTCTGTGCATTACACTGTGGGGTGTTGAATCTGTGCGCGACATAACGGGGTGTTGATTCTGTGCGTGACACAGTGGGGTGTTGATTCTCTGTGTGACACAGCGGGGTATTGATTCTCTGCGTGACACAGCGGGGTGTTGATTCTGTGCATGAAACAGCGGGGTTTTGATTGTGTGCGTGAAACAGTGGGGTGCTGATTCTGTGCGTGAAACGGTGGGCTGTTGATTCTGTGCGGGACACTGCAGGGTGTTGTTTCTGTGCATGACACAACGGGTTGTTGATTCTGTGCGTGACACTGTGGTGTGTTGATTCTGTGTGTGACACAACGGGGTCTTGATTCTGTGCGTGACACAACGGGTTGTTGATTCTGTGCGTGACACAGTGGAGTGTTGATTGTGTGCGTGACACAGTGGTGTGTTGATTCTGTGCGTGACACAGTGGGGTGTTGATTCTCTGTGTGACACAGCGGGGTATTGATTCTCTGCGTGACACAGCAGGGTGTTGATTCTGTGCATGAAACAGCAGGGTGTTGATTGTGTGCGTGACACAGCGGGGTGTTGATTCTTTGCGTGAAACAGTGGGGTGTTGATTCTCTGCGGGACACTGCGGGGTGTTGATTCTGTGCGTGACAGAGTGGGGTATTGATTGTGTGCTTGATCCAGTGGGGTGTTGATTCTGTGCGTGACACAGTAGGGTGTTGATTGTGTCCGTGACACAGTGGGGTGTTGATTCTGTGCATGACCCAGCGGGGAGTTGATTGTGTGCTTGACACAGTGGGGTGTTGATTGTGTGCGTCGCACAGTGGGCTGTTGTTTCTGTGTGTGACACAGTGGGTTGTTGATTCTGTACATGAAACAGTGGGGTGTTGATTGTGTGCGTGAAACAGTGGGGTGTTGATTCTGCGCGGGACAGTTGGCTGTTGATAGTGTTCGTGACACAGTAGGGTGTTGATTCTGTGCGTGACACATTTGGGTGTGGATTCTGCGCATGACACAGTGGGGTGTTTATTCTGTGCATGAAACACTGGGTTGTTGATTCTGTGCGTGAAACAGCGTTGTATTGATTGTGTGCGTGACACAGAGTGGTGTTGATTGTGTGCGTGACACAGTGGTATGTTGATTCAGTGCGTAACAGAGTGAGGTGTTCATTCTGTGCATGACACAGCGGGGTGTTGATTGTGTGCGTGACACAGTGGGGTGTTGGTTGTGTCCGTGAAACAGCAGTGTGTTGATTCTGTGCGTGACACAGTGGGGTGTTGTTTCTGTGCGTGAAAAGGCAGGGTGTTGATTCTGTGCGGGACACAACGGTGTGTTGATTCTGTGTGTGACAGAGTGGGGTATTGATTCTGTGCTTGACCCAGTGGGGTGTTGATTCTGTGCGTGACACAGCGGGCTGTACATTCTGTGCGTGACAAAGTGGGGTGTGATTGTGTGCATGACACAGTGGTGTGTTGATTGTGTGCGTGTCACAGTGGGGTGTTGATTCTGTGTGTGACACAGTTGGTTGTTGATTCTGTGCGTGAAACAGTGGGGTGTTGATTCGCTGCGTGACACAGCGGAGTGTTGATTCGCTGCGTGACAAAGCGGTGTGTTGATTCTGTGCGTGAAACAGCGGGGTGTTGATTGTGTGCGTGACACAGTGGTGTGTTGATTCTGTGCATTACACTGTGGGGTGTTGAATCTGTGCGCGACATAGCGGGGTGTTGATTCTGTGCGTGACACAGTGGGGTGTTGATTCTGTGTGACACAGCGGGGTATTGATTCTCTGCGTGACAAAGCGGTGTGTTGATTCTGTGCGTGAAACAGCGGGGTGTTGATTGTGTGCGTGACACAGTGGTGTGTTGATTCTGTGCATTACACTGTGGGGTGTTGAATCTGTGCGCGACATAGCGGGGTGTTGATTCTGTGCGTGACACAGTGGGGTGTTGATTCTCTGTGTGACACAGCGGGGTATTGATTCTCTGCGTGACACAGCGGGGTGTTGATTCTGTGCATGAAACAGCGGGGTGTTGATTGTGTGCGTGAAACAGTGGGGTGTTTATTCTTTGCGTGAAACAGTGGGATGTTGATTCTGTGCGGGACACTGCGGGGTGTTGATTCTGTGCGTGACAGCGTTGGGTATTGATTCTGTGCTTGACCCAGTGGGGTGTTGATTGTGTGCGTGAAACAGTGGGGTGTTGATTCTGTGCTGGACACAACGGGGTGTTGATTCTGTGCATGACAGATTGGGGTATTGATACTGTGCTTGACCCAGTGGGGTGTTGATTGTGTGCGTGACACAGTGGGGTGTTGATTGTGTGCGTGGCACAGTGGGCTGTTGTTTCTGTGTGTGACACAGCGGGTTGTTGATTCTGTGCATGAGACAGTGGGGTTTTGATTGTGTGCGTCAAACAGTGGGGTGTTGATTCTGTGCGCGACATAGCGGGGTGTTGATTCTGTGCGTGACACAGTGGGGTGTTGATTCTCTGTGTGACACAGCGGGGTATTGATTCTCTGCGTGACACAGCGGGGTGTTGATTCTGTGCATGAAACAGCGGGGTGTTGATTGTGTGCGTGAAACAGTGGGGTGTTGATTCTGTGCGTGAAACAGTGGGCTGTTGATTCTGTGCGGGACACTGCAGGGTGTTGTTTCTGTGCATGACACAACGGGTTGTTGATTCTGTGCGTGACACTGTGGTGTGTTGATTCTGTGTGTGACACAGCGGGGTCTTGATTCTGTGCGTGACACAACGGGTTGTTGATTCTGTGCGTGACACAGCGGGGTGTTGATTGTGTGCGTGACACAGTGGTGTGTTGATTCTGTGCGTGACACAGTGGGGTGTTGATTCTCTGTGTGACACAGCGGGGTATTGATTCTCTGCGTGACACAGCGGGGTGTTGATTCTGTGCATGAAACAGCAGGGTGTTGATTGTGTGCGTGACACAGCGGGGTGTTGATTCTTTGCATGAAACAGTGGTGTGTTTATTCTCTGCGGGACACTGCGGGGTGTTGATTCTGTGCGTGACAGAGTGGGGTATTGATTGTGTGCTTGATCCAGTGGGGTGTTGATTGTGTGCGTGAAACAGTGGGGTGTTCTGTGCATGACACTGCGGGGTGTTGATTCTGTGCATGAAACAGTGGGGTGTTGATTGTGTGCGTGAAACAGAGAGGTGTTGATTGTGTGCGCGACACAGCGGGGTGTTGTTTCTGTGCGTGACACAGCGGTGTGTTGATTCTTTGCGTGAAACAGTGGTGTGTTGATTCTGTGCGGGACACAACGGGGTGTTGATCCTGTGCATGACAAAGTGGGGTATTGATTCTGTGCTTGACCCAGTGGGGTGTTGATTGTGTGCGTGAAACAGTGGGGTGTTCTGTGCATGAAACAGCGGGCTGTTTATTCTGAACGTGAAAAGTGGGGTGTTGATTCTGTGCGTGACACAGTGGGCTGTTTATTCTGAACGTGACAAGTGGAGTGTTGAATCTCTGCGTGACACAGCGGGGTGTTGATTCTGTGCGTGACAGAGTGGGGTATTGATTCTGTGCTTGACCCAGTGGGGTGTTGATTGTGTTCGTGACACAGTGGGGTGTTGATTGTGTGCGTGGCACAGTGGGCTGTTGTTTCTGTGTGTGACACAGCGGGTTGTTGATTCTGTGCATGAGACAGTCAGGTTTTGATTGTGTGCGTGAAACAGCGGGGTGTGGATTCTGTGTGCGACACAGTGGGGTGTGAATTCTGTGCGTGACACAGTGGGGTGTGAATTCTGTGCATGACACAGTGGCGTGTTGATTGTGTGCTTGACACAGTGGGGTGTTGATTCTGTGCATGACACAGTAGGGTGTTGATTGTGTCCGTGACACAGTGGGGTGTTGATTCTGTGCATGACCCAGCGGGGAGTTGATTGTGTGCTTGACACAGTGGGGTGTTGATTGTGTGCGTCGCACAGTGGGCTGTTGTTTCTGTGTGTGACACAGCGGGTTGTTGATTCTGTGCATGAAACAGTGGGGTGTTGATTGTTTTCGTGAAACAGTGGGGTGTTGATTCTGCGCGGGACAGTTGGCTGTTGATAGTGTTCGTGACACAGTAGGGTGTTGATTCTGTGCGTGACACATTTGGGTGTGGATTCTGCGCATGACACAGTGGGGTGTTTATTCTGTGCATGAAACACTGGGTTGTTGATTCTGTGCGTGAAACAGCGTTGTATTGATTGTGTGCGTGACACAGAGGGGTGTTGATTGTGTGCGTGACACAGTGGTATGTTGATTCAGTGCGTAACAGAGTGAGGTGTTCATTCTGTGCATGACACAGCGGGGTGTTGATTGTGTGCGTGACACAGTGGGGTGTTGGTTGTGTCCGTGAAACAGCAGTGTGTTGATTCTGTGCGTGACACAGTGGGGTGTTGTTTCTGTGCGTGAAAAGGCAGGGTGTTGATTCTGTGCGGGACACAACGGTGTGTTGATTCTGTGTGTGACAGAGTTGGGTATTGATTCTGTGCTTGACCCAGTGGGGTGTTGATTCTGTGCGTGACACAGCGGGGTGTACATTCTGTGCGTGACAAAGTGGGGTGTGATTGTGTGCATGACACAGTGGTGAGTTGATTGTGTGCGTGTCACAGTGGAGTGTTGATTCTGTGTGTGACACAGTGGGTTGTTGATTCTGTGCGTGAAACAGTGGGGTGTTGATTCGCTGCGTGACATAGCGGAGTGTTGATTCGCTGCGTGACAAAGCGGTGTGTTGATTCTGTGTGTGAAACAGCGGGGTGTTGATTGTGTGCGTGACACAGTGGTGTGTTGATTCTGTGCATTACACTGTGGGGTGTTGAATCTGTGCGCGACATAGCGGGGTGTTGATTCTGTGCGTGACACAGTGGGGTGTTGATTCTCTGTGTGACACAGCGGGGTATTGATTCTCTGCGTGACACAGCGGGGTGTTGATTCTGTGCATGAAACAGCGGGGTGTTGATTGTGTGCGTGAAACAGTGGGGTGTTGATTCTGTGCGTGAAACGGTGGGCTGTTGATTCTGTGCGGGACACTGCAGGGTGTTGTTTCTGTGCATGAGACAACGGGTTGTTGATTCTGTGCGTGACACTGTGGTGTGTTGATTCTGTGTGTGACACAGCGGGGTCTTGATTCTGTGCGTGACACAACGGGTTGTTGATTCTGTGCGTGACACAGTGGAGTGTTGATTGTGTGCGTGACACAGTGGTGTGTTGATTCTGTGCGTGACACAGTGGGGTGTTGATTCTCTGTGTGACACAGCGGGGTATTGATTCTCTGCGTGACACAGCGGGGTGTTGATTCTGTGCATGAAACAGCAGGGTGTTGATTGTGTGCATGACACAGCGGGGTGTTGATTCTTTGCGTGAAACAGTGGGGTGTTGATTCTCTGCGGGACACTGCGGGGTGTTGATTCTGTGCGTGACAGAGTGGGGTATTGATTGTGTGCTTGATCAAGTGGGGTGTTGATTGTGTGCGTGAAACAGTGGGGTGTTGATTCTGTGCATGACACTGCGGGGTGTTGATTCTGTGCATGAAACAGTGGGGTGTTGATTGTGTGCGTGAAACAGCGTTGTATTGATTGTGTGCGTGACACAGAGGGGTGTTGATTGTGTGCGTGACACAGTGGTATGTTGATTCAGTGCTTAACAGAGTGAGGTGTTCATTCTGTGCATGACACAGCGGGGTGTTGATTGTGTGCGTGACACAGTGGGGTGTTGGTTGTGTCCGTGAAACAGTGGGGTGTTGATTCTGTGCGTGAAACAGTGGGCTGTTGATTCTGTGCGGGACACTGCAGGGTGTTGTTTCTGTGCATGACACAACGGGTTGTTGATTCTGTGCGTGACACTGTGGTGTGTTGATTCTGTGTGTGACACAGCGGGGTCTTGATTCTGTGCGTGACACAACGGGTTGTTGATTCTGTGCGTGACACAGCGGGGTGTTGATTGTGTGCATGACACAGTGGTGTGTTGATTGTGTGCGTGACACAGTGGGGTGTTGATTCTGTGCATGACCCAGCGGGGAGTTGTTTGTGTGCGTGACACAGTGGGGTGTTGATTGAGTGCGTGGCACAGTGGGCTGTTGTTTCTGTGTGTGACACAGCGGGTTGTTGATTCTGTGCATGAGACAGTGGAGTTTTGATTGTGTGCGTCAAACAGTGGGGTGTTGATTGTGTGCATGAAACAGTGGGGTATTGAATGTAAGCGTGACACAGTGGGGTGTTGATTGTGTTCGTGACACAGTGGGGTGTTGTTTCTGTGCGTGACACATCGGGGAGTTGTTTGTGTGCGTGACACAGTGGGGTGTTGATTGTGTGCGTGACACAGCGGGGTGTAAATTCTGGGCGTGACACAGTGGGGTGTGATTGTGTGCGTGACAAAGTGGTGTGTTGATTCTGTGCGTGACACAGTGGGGTGTTGACTGTGTGCGTGACACAGTGGGGTGTTGATTCTGTGCGTGACCCAGCGGGGTGTTGATTTTGTGAGTGACACAGCGGGGTGATGACTGTGTGCGTGACACAGTGTGGTGTTGATTCTGTGCGTGACCCAGCGGGGTGTTGATTTTGTGCGTGACACAGTGGTGTGTTGATTGTGTGCGTGACACAGCGGGTTATTGATTCTGTGCGTGAAATGGTGGGGTGTTGATTCTCTGTGTGACACAGCGGGGTATTGATTCTCTGCGTGACACAGCGGGGTGTTGATTCTGTGCATGAAACAGCGGGGTGTTGATTGTGTGCGTGAAACAGTGGGGTGTTGATTCTGTGCGTGAAACGGTGGGCTGTTGATTCTGTGCGGGACACTGCAGGGTGTTGTTTCTGTGCATGAGACAACGGGTTGTTGATTCTGTGCGTGACACTGTGGTGTGTTGATTCTGTATGTGACACAGCGGGGTCTTGATTCTGTGCGTGACACAACGGGTTGTTGATTCTGTGCGTGACACAGTGGAGTGTTGATTGTGTGCGTGACACAGTGGTGTGTTGATTCTGTGCGTGACACAGTGGGGTGTTGATTCTCTGTGTGACACAGCGGGGTATTGATTCTCTGCGTGACACAGCGGGGTGTTGATTCTGTGCATGAAACAGCAGGGTGTTGATTGTGTGCATGACACAGCGGGGTGTTGATTCTTTGCGTGAAACAGTGGGGTGTTGATTCTCTGCGGGACACTGCGGGGTGTTGATTCTGTGCGTGACAGAGTGGGGTATTGATTGTGTGCTTGATCAAGTGGGGTGTTGATTGTGTGCGTGAAACAGTGGGGTGTTGATTCTGTGCATGACACTGCGGGGTGTTGATTCTGTGCATGAAACAGTGGGGTGTTGATTGTGTGCGTGAAACAGCGTTGTATTGATTGTGTGCGTGACACAGAGGGGTGTTGATTGTGTGCGTGACACAGTGGTATGTTGATTCAGTGCTTAACAGAGTGAGGTGTTCATTCTGTGCATGACACAGCGGGGTGTTGATTGTGTGCGTGACACAGTGGGGTGTTGGTTGTGTCCGTGAAACAGTGGGGTGTTGATTCTGTGCGTGAAACAGTGGGCTGTTGATTCTGTGCGGGACACTGCAGGGTGTTGTTTCTGTGCATGACACAACGGGTTGTTGATTCTGTGCGTGACACTGTGGTGTGTTGATTCTGTGTGTGACACAGCGGGGTCTTGATTCTGTGCGTGACACAACGGGTTGTTGATTCTGTGCGTGACACAGCGGGGTGTTGATTGTGTGCATGACACAGTGGTGTGTTGATTGTGTGCGTGACACAGTGGGGTGTTGATTCTGTGCATGACCCAGCGGGGAGTTGTTTGTGTGCGTGACACAGTGGGGTGTTGATTGAGTGCGTGGCACAGTGGGCTGTTGTTTCTGTGTGTGACACAGCGGGTTGTTGATTCTGTGCATGAGACAGTGGAGTTTTGATTGTGTGCGTCAAACAGTGGGGTGTTGATTGTGTGCATGAAACAGTGGGGTATTGAATGTAAGCGTGACACAGTGGGGTGTTGATTGTGTTCGTGACACAGTGGGGTGTTGTTTCTGTGCGTGACACATCGGGGAGTTGTTTGTGTGCGTGACACAGTGGGGTGTTGATTGTGTGCGTGACACAGCGGGGTGTAAATTCTGGGCGTGACACAGTGGGGTGTGATTGTGTGCGTGACAAAGTGGTGTGTTGATTCTGTGCGTGACACAGTGGGGTGTTGACTGTGTGCGTGACACAGTGGGGTGTTGATTCTGTGCGTGACCCAGCGGGGTGTTGATTTTGTGAGTGACACAGCGGGGTGATGACTGTGTGCGTGACACAGTGTGGTGTTGATTCTGTGCGTGACCCAGCGGGGTGTTGATTTTGTGCGTGACACAGTGGTGTGTTGATTGTGTGCGTGACACAGCGGGTTATTGATTCTGTGCGTGACACAGCGGAGGGTTGATTCTGTGCGGAACACTGCGGGGTATTGATTCTCTGCGTGACACTGCGGGGTGTTGATTCTGTGCGTGAAACAGTGGGGTGTTGATTCTGTGCGTGAAATAGTGGGGTATTGTTTCTGTGCGGGACACTGTGGGGTGTTGATTGTGTGCGTGACACAGCAGGGTGTTGATTCTATGCGTAACACAGCGGGGTGTTGATTCTGTGCATGAAACAGCGGGGTGTTGATTGTGTGCTTGACACAGCGGGGTGTTGATTCTGTGCGTGACACAGTGGGGTGTTGATTGTGCGCGTGACACAGCGGGGTGTTGGTTCTGTGCATAACACAGCGGGGTGTTGATTCTGTGCATGAAACAGCGGGGTGTTGATTGTGTGCGTGACACAGTGGTGTGTTGATTCTGTGCATGACACAGTGGGGTGTTGATTCTCTGTGTGACACAGCGGGGTATTGATTCTCTGCGTGACACAGTGTGGTGTTGATGGTGTGCGTGAAACAGTGGGGTATTGATTGTATGCGTGACACAGTGGGGTGTTGATTGTGTTCGTGACACAGTGGGGTGTTGTTTCTGTGCGTGACACAGCGGGGTGTAGACTGTGTGCGTGAAACAGCGGGGTGTTGATTGTGTGCATGGCACAGTGGGCTGTTGTTTCTGTGTGTGACACAGTGGGGTGTTGATTCTGTGCGTGACACAGCGGGGTGTTGATTCTGTGCGTGACACAGTGGTGTGTTGATTCTGTGCATGACCCAGCGGAGAGTTGTTTGTGTGCGTGACACAGTGGGGAGTTGATTGTGTGCATGAAACAGTGGGGTGTTGATTGTGCGCGTGACACAGTGTGGTGTTGATTGTGTGCGTGAAACAGTGGGGTGTTGATTCTCTGTGTGACACAGCGGGGTATTGATTCTCTGCGTGACACAGTGTGGTGTTGATGGTGTGCGTGAAACAGTGGGGTATTGATTGTATGCGTGACACAGTGGGGTGTTGATTGTGTTCGTGACACAGTGGGGTGTTGTTTCTGTGCATGACCCAGCGGAGAGTTGTTTGTGTGCGTGACACTGTGGGGAGTTGATTGTGTGCGTGGCACAGTGGGCTTTTGTTTCTGTGTTTGACACAGTGGGGTGTTGATTCTGTGCGTGACACAGCGGGGTGTTGATTCTGTGCATGACCCAGCAGAGAGTTGTTTGTGTGCGTGACACAGTGGGGAGTTGATTGTGTGCGTGGCACAGTGGGCTGTTGTTTCTGTGTGTGACACAGCGGGGTGTTGATTCTGTGCCTGACACAATGGGTTGTTGATTCTGTGCGTGACACAGCGGGGTTTTGATTGTGTGCGTGACACAGTGGTGTGTTGATTCTGTGCGTGACACAGTGGGGTGTTGATTCTCTGTGTGACAAAGAGGGGTATTGATTCTCTGCGTGACACAGCGGGGTGTTGATTCTGTGCCTGAAACAGCGGGGTGTTGATTGTGTGCGTGACACAGCGGGGTGTTGATTCTTTGCGTGAAACAGTGGGGTGTTGATTCTGTGCGGGACACTGCGGGGTGTTGATTCTGTGCGTGACAGCGTGGGGTATTGATTCTGTGCTTGACCCAGTGGGGTGTTGATTGTGTGCGTGAAACAGTGGGGTGATGATTCTGTGCTGGACACAACGGGGTGTTGATTCTGTGCGTGACAGATTGGGGTACTGATTCTGTGCTTGACCCAGTGGGGTGTTGATTGTGTGCGTGACACAGTGGGGTGTTGATTGTGTGCGTGGCACAGTGGGCTGTTGTTTCTGTGTGTGACACAGCGGGTTGTTGATTCTGTGCATGAGATAGTGAGGTTTTGATTGTGTGCGTCAAAGAGTGGGGTGTTGATTGTGTGCTTGAAACAGTGGGGTATTGAATGTAAGCGTGACACAGTGGGGTGTTGATTGTGTTCGTGACACAGTGGGGTGTTGTTTCTGTGCGTGACACATCGGGGAGTTGTTTGTGTGCGTGACACAGTGGGGTGTTGATTGTGTGCGTGACACAGCGGGGTGTAAATTCTGGGCGTGACACAGTGGGGTGTGATTGTGTGCGTGACAAAGTGGTGTGTTGATTCTGTGCGTGACACAGTGGGGTGTTGACTGTGTGCGTGACACAGTGGGGTGTTGATTCTGTGCGTGACCCAGCGGGGTGTTGATTTTGTGAGTGACACAGCGGGGTGATGACTGTGTGCGTGACACAGTGGGGTGTTGATTCTGTGCGTGACCCAGCGGGGTGTTGATTTTGTGCGTGACACAGTGGTGTGTTGATTGTGTGTGTGACACAGCGGGTTATTGATTCTGTGCGTGACACAGCGGAGGGTTGATTCTGTGCGGAACACTGCGGGGTATTGATTCTCTGCGTGACACTGCGGGGTGTTGATTCTGTGCGTGAAACAGTGGGGTGTTGATTCTGTGCGTGAAATAGTGGGGTATTGTTTCTGTGCGGGACACTGTGGGGTGTTGATTGTGTGCGTGACACAGCAGGGTGTTGATTCTATGCGTAACACAGCGGGGTGTTGATTCTGTGCATGAAACAGCGGGGTGTTGATTGTGTGCTTGACACAGCGGGGTGTTGATTCTGTGCGTGACACAGTGGGGTGTTGATTGTGCGCGTGACACAGCGGGGTGTTGGTTCTGTGCATAACACAGCGGGGTGTTGATTCTGTGCATGAAACAGCGGGGTGTTGATTGTGTGCGTGACACAGTGGTGTGTTGATTCTGTGCATGACACAGTGGGGTGTTGATTCTCTGTGTCACACAGCGGGGTATTGATTCTCTGCGTGACACAGTGTGGTGTTGATGGTGTGCGTGAAACAGTGGGGTATTGATTGTATGCGTGACACAGTGGGGTGTTGATTGTGTTCGTGACACAGTGGGGTGTTGTTTCTGTGCGTGACACAGCGGGGTGTAGATTGTGTGCGTGAAACAGCGGGGTGTTGATTGTGTGCATGGCACAGTGGGCTGTTGTTTCTGTGTGTGACACAGTGGCGTGTTGATTCTGTGCGTGACACAGCGGGGTGTTGATTCTGTGCGTGACACAGTGGTGTGTTGATTCTGTGCATGACCCAGCGGAGAGTTGTTTCTGTGTGTGACACAGCGGGTTGTTGATTCTGTGCATGAGACAGTGGGGTTTTGATTGTGTGCGTCAAACAGTGGGGTGTTGATTGTTTGCGTGAAACAGCGGGGTGTGGATTCTGTGTGTGACACAGTGGGGTGTTGATTCTCTGCGTGACACAGTGTGGTGTTGATGGTGTGCGTGAAACAGTGGGGTATTGATTGTATGCGTGACACAGTGGGGTGTTGATTGTGTTCGTGACACAGTGGGGTGTTGTTTCTGTGCATGACCCAGCGGAGAGTTGTTTGTGTGCGTGACACTGTGGGGAGTTGATTGTGTGCGTGGCACAGTGGGCTTTTGTTTCTGTGTGTGACACAGTGGGGTGTTGATTCTGTGCGTGACACAGCGGGGTGTTGATTCTGTGCATGACCCAGCAGAGAGTTGTTTGTGTGCGTGACACAGTGGGGAGTTGATTGTGTGCGTGGCACAGTGGGCTGTTGTTTCTGTGTGTGACACAGTGGGGTGTTGATTCTGTGCGTGACACAGCGGGGTGTTGATTCTGTGCGTGACACAGTGGTGTGTTGATTGTCTGCGTGACACAGCGGGTTGTTGATTCTGTGCGTGAGACTGCGGGGTGTTGATTCTGTGCGGAACACAGCGGGGTGTTGATTGTGTGCGTGACACAGCGGGGTGTTGATTGTGTGCATGAAACAGTGGGGTGTTGATTCTCTGCGTGAAACAGTGGGGTGTTGATTCTGTGCGTGAAACAGTGGGGTGTTGTTTCTGTGCGTGACACTGCGGGTTGTTGATTCTGTGCATGACACAGTGGGGTGTTGACTCTGTGCGTGACACAGCGGGGTGTTGATTCTGTGCCTGACACAATGGGTTGTTGATTCTGTGCGTGACACAGCGGGGTTTTGATTGTGTGCGTGACACAGTGGTGTGTTGATTCTGTGCGTGACACAGTGGGGTGTTGATTCTCTGTGTGACAAAGCGGGGTATTGATTCTCTGCGTGACACAGCGGGGTGTTGATTCTGTGCCTGAAACAGCGGGGTGTTGATTGTGTGCGTGACACAGCGGGGTGTTGATTCTTTGCGTGAAACAGTGGGGTGTTGATTCTGTGCGGGACACTGCGGGGTGTTGATTCTGTGCGTGACAGCGTGGGGTATTGATTCTGTGCTTGACCCAGTGGGGTGTTGATTGTGTGCGTGAAACAGTGGGGTGATGATTCTGTGCTGGACACAACGGGGTGTTGATTCTGTGCGTGACAGATTGGGGTACTGATTCTGTGCTTGACCCAGTGGGGTGTTGATTGTGTGCGTGACACAGTGGGGTGTTGATTGTGTGCGTGGCACAGTGGGCTGTTGTTTCTGTGTGTGACACAGCGGGTTGTTGATTCTGTGCATGAGACAGTGAGGTTTTGATTGTGTGCGTCAAAGAGTGGGGTGTTGATTGTGTGCGTGAAACAGCGGGGTGTGGATTCTGTGTGTGACACAGTGGGGTGTGAATTCTGTGCGTGACACAGTGGGGTGTGAATTCTGTGCGTGACACAGTGGCGTGTTGATTGTGTGCGTGACAGTGGGGTGTTGATTCTGTGCGTGACACAGTAGGGTGTTGATTGTGTGCGTGACACAGTGGGGTGTTGATTGAGTGCTTGCCACAGTGGGCTGTTGTTTCTGTGTGTGACACAGCGGGTTGCTGATTCTGTGCATGAGACAGCGGGGTGTTGATTGTGTGCGTGACACAGTGGGGTGTTGATTCTCTGTGTGACAAAGCGGGGTATTGATTCTCTGCGTGACACAGCGGGGTGTTGATTCTGTGCGTGACAGATTGGGGTACTGATTCTGTGCTTGACCCAGTGGGGTGTTGATTGTGTGCGTGACACAGTGGGGTGTTGATTGTGTGCGTGGCACAGTGGGCTGTTGTTTCTGTGTGTGACACAGCGGGTTGTTGATTCTGTGCATGAGACAGTGGGGTTTTGATTGTGTGCGTCAAAGAGTGGGGTGTTGATTGTGTGCGTGAAACAGCGGGGTGTGGATTCTGTGTGTGACACAGTGGGGTGTGAATTCTGTGCGTGACACAGTGGGGTGTGAATTCTGTGCGTGACACAGTGGCGTGTTGATTGTGTGCGTGACAGTGGGGTGTTGATTCTGTGCGTGACACAGTAGGGTGTTGATTGTGTGCGTGACACAGTGGGGTGTTGATTGAGTGCTTGGCACAGTGGGCTGTTGTTTCTGTGTGTGACACAGCGGGTTGCTGATTCTGTGCATGAGACAGCGGGGTGTTGATTGTGTGCGTGACACAGTGGTGTGTTGATTCTGTGCGTGACACAGTGGGGTGTTGATTCTCTGTGTGACAAAGCGGGGTATTGATTCTCTGCGTGACACAGCGGGGTGTTGATTCTGTGCCTGAAACAGCGGGGTGTTGATTGTGTGCGTGACACAGCAGGGTGTTTATTCTTTGCGTGAAACAGTGGGATGTTGATTCTGTGCGGGACACTGCGGGGTGTTGATTCTGTGCGTGACAGCGTTGGGTATTGATTCTGTGCTTGACCCAGTGGGGTGTTGATTGTGTGCGTGAAACAGTGGGGTGTTGATTCTGTGCTGGACACAACGGGGTGTTGATTCTGTGCATGACAGATTGGGGTATTGATACTGTGCTTGACCCAGTGGGGTGTTGATTGTGTGCGTGACACAGTGGGGTGTTGATTGTGTGCGTGGCACAGTGGGCTGTTGTTTCTGTGTGTGACACAGCGGGTTGTTGATTCTGTGCATGAGACAGTGGGGTTTTGATTGTGTGCGTCAAACAGTGGGGTGTTGATTGTTTGCGTGAAACAGCGGGGTGTGGATTCTGTGTGTGACACAGTGGGGTGTTGATTCTCTGCGTGACACAGTGTGGTGTTGATGGTGTGCGTGAAACAGTGGGGTATTGATTGTATGCGTGACACAGTGGGGTGTTGATTGTGTTCGTGACACAGTGGGGTGTTGTTTCTGTGCATGACCCAGCGGAGAGTTGTTTGTGTGCGTGACACTGTGGGGAGTTGATTGTGTGCGTGGCACAGTGGGCTTTTGTTTCTGTGTGTGACACAGTGGGGTGTTGATTCTGTGCGTGACACAGCGGGGTGTTGATTCTGTGCATGACCCAGCAGAGAGTTGTTTGTGTGCGTGACACAGTGGGGAGTTGATTGTGTGCGTGGCACAGTGGGCTGTTGTTTCTGTGTGTGACACAGTGGGGTGTTGATTCTGTGCGTGACACAGCGGGGTGTTGATTCTGTGCGTGACACAGTGGTGTGTTGATTGTCTGCGTGACACAGCGGGTTGTTGATTCTGTGCGTGAGACTGCGGGGTGTTGATTCTGTGCGGAACACAGCGGGGTGTTGATTGTGTGCGTGACACAGCGGGGTGTTGATTGTGTGCATGAAACAGTGGGGTGTTGATTCTCTGCGTGAAACAGTGGGGTGTTGATTCTGTGCGTGAAACAGTGGGGTGTTGTTTCTGTGCGTGACACTGCGGGTTGTTGATTCTGTGCATGACACAGTGGGGTGTTGACTCTGTGCGTGACACAGCGGGGTGTTGATTCTGTGCCTGACACAATGGGTTGTTGATTCTGTGCGTGACACAGCGGGGTTTTGATTGTGTGCGTGACACAGTGGTGTGTTGATTCTGTGCGTGACACAGTGGGGTGTTGATTCTCTGTGTGACAAAGCGGGGTATTGATTCTCTGCGTGACACAGCGGGGTGTTGATTCTGTGCCTGAAACAGCGGGGTGTTGATTGTGTGCGTGACACAGCGGGGTGTTGATTCTTTGCGTGAAACAGTGGGGTGTTGATTCTGTGCGGGACACTGCGGGGTGTTGATTCTGTGCGTGACAGCGTGGGGTATTGATTCTGTGCTTGACCCAGTGGGGTGTTGATTGTGTGCGTGAAACAGTGGGGTGATGATTCTGTGCTGGACACAACGGGGTGTTGATTCTGTGCGTGACAGATTGGGGTACTGATTCTGTGCTTGACCCAGTGGGGTGTTGATTGTGTGCGTGACACAGTGGGGTGTTGATTGTGTGCGTGGCACAGTGGGCTGTTGTTTCTGTGTGTGACACAGCGGGTTGTTGATTCTGTGCATGAGACAGTGAGGTTTTGATTGTGTGCGTCAAAGAGTGGGGTGTTGATTGTGTGCGTGAAACAGCGGGGTGTGGATTCTGTGTGTGACACAGTGGGGTGTGAATTCTGTGCGTGACACAGTGGGGTGTGAA
This sequence comes from Hypanus sabinus, assembly GCF_030144855.1. Taxonomy (NCBI): domain Eukaryota; kingdom Metazoa; phylum Chordata; class Chondrichthyes; order Myliobatiformes; family Dasyatidae; genus Hypanus; species Hypanus sabinus. The sequence goes on from NC_082714.1 coordinate 83,046,226, forward strand.
TTCTGTGCGTGACACAGTGGCGTGTTGATTGTGTGCGTGACAGTGGGGTGTTGATTCTGTGCGTGACACAGTAGGGTGTTGATTGTGTGCGTGACACAGTGGGGTGTTGATTGAGTGCTTGCCACAGTGGGCTGTTGTTTCTGTGTGTGACACAGCGGGTTGCTGATTCTGTGCATGAGACAGCGGGGTGTTGATTGTGTGCGTGACACAGTGGGGTGTTGATTCTCTGTGTGACAAAGCGGGGTATTGATTCTCTGCGTGACACAGCGGGGTGTTGATTCTGTGCCTGAAACAGCGGGGTGTTGATTCTTTGCGTGAAACAGTGGGGTGTTGATTCTGTACGGGACACTGCGGGGTGTTGATTCTGTGCGTGACAGCGTGGGGTATTGATTCTGTGCTTGACCCAGTGGGGTGTTGATTGTGTGCGTGAAACAGTGGGGTGTTGATTCTGTGCTGGACACAACGGGGTGTTGATTCTGTGCGTGACAGATTGGGGTACTGATTCTGTGCTTGACCCAGTGGGGTGTTGATTGTGTGCGTGACACAGTGGGGTGTTGATTGTGTGCGTGGCACAGTGGGCTGTTGTTTCTGTGTGTGACACAGCGGGTTGTTGATTCTGTGCATGAGACAGTGGGGTTTTGATTGTGTGCGTCAAAGAGTGGGGTGTTGATTGTGTGCGTGAAACAGCGGGGTGTGGATTCTGTGTGTGACACAGTGGGGTGTGAATTCTGTGCGTGACACAGTGGGGTGTGAATTCTGTGCGTGACACAGTGGCGTGTTGATTGTGTGCGTGACAGTGGGGTGTTGATTCTGTGCGTGACACAGTAGGGTGTTGATTGTGTGCGTGACACAGTGGGGTGTTGATTGAGTGCTTGGCACAGTGGGCTGTTGTTTCTGTGTGTGACACAGCGGGTTGCTGATTCTGTGCATGAGACAGCGGGGTGTTGATTGTGTGCGTGACACAGTGGTGTGTTGATTCTGTGCGTGACACAGTGGGGTGTTGATTCTCTGTGTGACAAAGCGGGGTATTGATTCTCTGCGTGACACAGCGGGGTGTTGATTCTGTGCCTGAAACAGCGGGGTGTTGATTGTGTGCGTGACACAGCAGGGTGTTTATTCTTTGCGTGAAACAGTGGGATGTTGATTCTGTGCGGGACACTGCGGGGTGTTGATTCTGTGCGTGACAGCGTTGGGTATTGATTCTGTGCTTGACCCAGTGGGGTGTTGATTGTGTGCGTGAAACAGTGGGGTGTTGATTCTGTGCTGGACACAACGGGGTGTTGATTCTGTGCATGACAGATTGGGGTATTGATACTGTGCTTGACCCAGTGGGGTGTTGATTGTGTGCGTGACACAGTGGGGTGTTGATTGTGTGCGTGGCACAGTGGGCTGTTGTTTCTGTGTGTGACACAGCGGGTTGTTGATTCTGTGCATGAGACAGTGGGGTTTTGATTGTGTGCGTCAAACAGTGGGGTGTTGATTGTTTGCGTGAAACAGCGGGGTGTGGATTCTGTGTGTGACACAGTGGGGTGTTGATTCTCTGCGTGACACAGTGTGGTGTTGATGGTGTGCGTGAAACAGTGGGGTATTGATTGTATGCGTGACACAGTGGGGTGTTGATTGTGTTCGTGACACAGTGGGGTGTTGTTTCTGTGCATGACCCAGCGGAGAGTTGTTTGTGTGCGTGACACTGTGGGGAGTTGATTGTGTGCGTGGCACAGTGGGCTTTTGTTTCTGTGTGTGACACAGTGGGGTGTTGATTCTGTGCGTGACACAGCGGGGTGTTGATTCTGTGCATGACCCAGCAGAGAGTTGTTTGTGTGCGTGACACAGTGGGGAGTTGATTGTGTGCGTGGCACAGTGGGCTGTTGTTTCTGTGTGTGACACAGTGGGGTGTTGATTCTGTGCGTGACACAGCGGGGTGTTGATTCTGTGCGTGACACAGTGGTGTGTTGATTGTCTGCGTGACACAGCGGGTTGTTGATTCTGTGCGTGAGACTGCGGGGTGTTGATTCTGTGCGGAACACAGCGGGGTGTTGATTGTGTGCGTGACACAGCGGGGTGTTGATTGTGTGCATGAAACAGTGGGGTGTTGATTCTCTGCGTGAAACAGTGGGGTGTTGATTCTGTGCGTGAAACAGTGGGGTGTTGTTTCTGTGCGTGACACTGCGGGTTGTTGATTCTGTGCATGACACAGTGGGGTGTTGACTCTGTGCGTGACACAGCGGGGTGTTGATTCTGTGCCTGACACAATGGGTTGTTGATTCTGTGCGTGACACAGCGGGGTTTTGATTGTGTGCGTGACACAGTGGTGTGTTGATTCTGTGCGTGACACAGTGGGGTGTTGATTCTCTGTGTGACAAAGCGGGGTATTGATTCTCTGCGTGACACAGCGGGGTGTTGATTCTGTGCCTGAAACAGCGGGGTGTTGATTGTGTGCGTGACACAGCGGGGTGTTGATTCTTTGCGTGAAACAGTGGGGTGTTGATTCTGTGCGGGACACTGCGGGGTGTTGATTCTGTGCGTGACAGCGTGGGGTATTGATTCTGTGCTTGACCCAGTGGGGTGTTGATTGTGTGCGTGAAACAGTGGGGTGATGATTCTGTGCTGGACACAACGGGGTGTTGATTCTGTGCGTGACAGATTGGGGTACTGATTCTGTGCTTGACCCAGTGGGGTGTTGATTGTGTGCGTGACACAGTGGGGTGTTGATTGTGTGCGTGGCACAGTGGGCTGTTGTTTCTGTGTGTGACACAGCGGGTTGTTGATTCTGTGCATGAGACAGTGAGGTTTTGATTGTGTGCGTCAAAGAGTGGGGTGTTGATTGTGTGCGTGAAACAGCGGGGTGTGGATTCTGTGTGTGACACAGTGGGGTGTGAATTCTGTGCGTGACACAGTGGGGTGTGAATTCTGTGCGTGACACAGTGGCGTGTTGATTGTGTGCGTGACAGTGGGGTGTTGATTCTGTGCGTGACACAGTAGGGTGTTGATTGTGTGCGTGACACAGTGGGGTGTTGATTGAGTGCTTGCCACAGTGGGCTGTTGTTTCTGTGTGTGACACAGCGGGTTGCTGATTCTGTGCATGAGACAGCGGGGTGTTGATTGTGTGCGTGACACAGTGGGGTGTTGATTCTCTGTGTGACAAAGCGGGGTATTGATTCTCTGCGTGACACAGCGGGGTGTTGATTCTGTGCCTGAAACAGCGGGGTGTTGATTGTGTGCGTGACACAGCAGGGTGTTTATTCTTTGCGTGAAACAGTGGGATGTTGATTCTGTGCGGGACACTGCGGGGTGTTGATTCTGTGCGTGACAGCGTTGGGTATTGATTCTGTGCTTGACCCAATGGGGTGTTGATTGTGTGCGTGAAACAGTGGGGTGTTGATTCTGTGCTGGACACAACGGGGTGTTGATTCTGTGCATGACAGATTGGGGTATTGATACTGTGCTTGACCCAGTGGGGTGTTGATTGTGTGCGTGACACAGTGGGGTGTTGATTGTGTGCGTGGCACAGTGGGCTGTTGTTTCTGTGTGTGACACAGCGGGTTGTTGATTCTGTGCATGAGACAGTGGGGTTTTGATTGTGTGCGTCAAACAGTGGGGTGTTGATTGTTTGCGTGAAACAGCGGGGTGTGGATTCTGTGTGTGACACAGTGGGGTGTGAATTCTGTGCGTGACACAGTGGGGTGTGAATTCTGTGTGTGACACAGTGGGGTGTTGATTGTGTGCATGACACAGTGGGGTGTTGTTTCTTTGCGTGAAACAGCGGGGTATTGATTGTCTGCGTGACACAGCGGGGTGTTGATTCTTTGCGTGAAACAGTGGGGTGTTGATTCTGTACGGGACACTGCGGGGTGTTGATTCTGTGCGTGACAGCGTGGGGTATTGATTCTGTGCTTGACCCAGTGGGGTGTTGATTGTGTGCGTGAAACAGTGGGGTGTTGATTCTGTGCTGGACACAACGGGGTGTTGATTCTGTGCGTGACAGATTGGGGTACTGATTCTGTGCTTGACCCAGTGGGGTGTTGATTGTGTGCGTGACACAGTGGGGTGTTGATTGTGTGCGTGGCACAGTGGGCTGTTGTTTCTGTGTGTGACACAGCGGGTTGTTGATTCTGTGCATGAGACAGTGGGGTTTTGATTGTGTGCGTCAAAGAGTGGGGTGTTGATTGTGTGCGTGAAACAGCGGGGTGTGGATTCTGTGTGTGACACAGTGGGGTGTGAATTCTGTGCGTGACACAGTGGGGTGTGAATTCTGTGCGTGACACAGTGGCGTGTTGATTGTGTGCGTGACAGTGGGGTGTTGATTCTGTGCGTGACACAGTAGGGTGTTGATTGTGTGCGTGACACAGTGGGGTGTTGATTGAGTGCTTGGCACAGTGGGCTGTTGTTTCTGTGTGTGACACAGCGGGTTGCTGATTCTGTGCATGAGACAGCGGGGTGTTGATTGTGTGCGTGACACAGTGGTGTGTTGATTCTGTGCGTGACACAGTGGGGTGTTGATTCTCTGTGTGACAAAGCGGGGTATTGATTCTCTGCGTGACACAGCGGGGTGTTGATTCTGTGCCTGAAACAGCGGGGTGTTGATTGTGTGCGTGACACAGCAGGGTGTTTATTCTTTGCGTGAAACAGTGGGATGTTGATTCTGTGCGGGACACTGCGGGGTGTTGATTCTGTGCGTGACAGCGTTGGGTATTGATTCTGTGCTTGACCCAGTGGGGTGTTGATTGTGTGCGTGAAACAGTGGGGTGTTGATTCTGTGCTGGACACAACGGGGTGTTGATTCTGTGCATGACAGATTGGGGTATTGATACTGTGCTTGACCCAGTGGGGTGTTGATTGTGTGCGTGACACAGTGGGGTGTTGATTGTGTGCGTGGCACAGTGGGCTGTTGTTTCTGTGTGTGACACAGCGGGTTGTTGATTCTGTGCATGAGACAGTGGGGTTTTGATTGTGTGCGTCAAACAGTGGGGTGTTGATTGTTTGCGTGAAACAGCGGGGTGTGGATTCTGTGTGTGACACAGTGGGGTGTGAATTCTGTACGTGACACAGTGGGGTGTGAATTCTGTGCGTGACACAGTGGCGTGTTGATTGTGTGCGTGACAGTGGGGTGTTGATTCTGTGCGTGACACAGTAGGGTGTTGATTGTGTGCGTGACACAGTGGGGTGTTGATTGAGTGCTTGGCACAGTGGGCTGTTGTTTCTGTGTGTGACACAGCGGGTTGTTGATTCTGTGCATGAGACAGTGGGGTTTTGATTGTGTGCGTCAAACAGTGGGGTGTTGATTCTGTGCGTGAAATAGCGGGGTGTTGATTGTGTGCGTAACACAGTGTTGTGTTGATTGTGTGCATGAAACAGTGGGGTGTTGATCGTGTGCGTGACACAGTGTGGTGTGGATTGTGTGCGTGAAACAGTGGGGTATTGATTGTATGCGTGACACAGTGGGGTGTTGATTGTGTTCGTGACACAGTGGGGTGTTGTTTCTGTGCGTGACACAGCAGGGTGTTGATTGTGTGCGTGAAACAGCGGGGTGTTGATCCTCTGTTTGACACGGTGGGTTGTTGATTGTGTGCGTGACACAGTGGGGTGTTGATTCTGTGCCTGAAACAGCGGGGTGTTGATTGTGTGCGTGACACAGCGGCGTGTTGATTGTGTGCATGAAACAGTGGGGTGTTGATTCTCTGCGTGAAACAGTGGGGTGTTGATTCTGTGTGTGACACAGCGGGGTGTTGATTCTGTGCCTGACACAATGGGTTGTTGATTCTGTGCGTGACACAGCGGGGTTTTGATTGTGTGCGTGACACAGTGGTGTGTTGATTCTGTGCGTGACACAGTGGGGTGTTGATTCTCTGTGTGACAAAGCGGGGTATTGATTCTCTGCGTGACACAGCGGGGTGTTGATTGTGTGCGTGACACAGCGGGGTGTTGATTGTGTGCGTGACACAGCAGGGTGTTTATTCTTTGCGTGAAACAGTGGGATGTTGATTCTGTGCGGGACACTGCGGGGTGTTGATTCTGTGCGTGACAGCGTTGGGTATTGATTCTGTGCTTGACCCAGTGGGGTGTTGATTGTGTGCGTGAAACAGTGGGGTGTTGATTCTGTGCTGGACACAACGGGGTGTTGATTCTGTGCATGACAGATTGGGGTATTGATACTGTGCTTGACCCAGTGGGGTGTTGATTGTGTGCGTGACACAGTGGGGTGTTGATTGTGTGCGTGGCACAGTGGGCTGTTGTTTCTGTGTGTGACACAGCGGGTTGTTGATTCTGTGCATGAGACAGTGGGGTTTTGATTGTGTGCGTCAAACAGTGGGGTGTTGATTGTTTGCGTGAAACAGCGGGGTGTGGATTCTGTGTGTGACACAGTGGGGTGTGAATTCTGTACGTGACACAGTGGGGTGTGAATTCTGTGCGTGACACAGTGGCGTGTTGATTGTGTGCGTGACAGTGGGGTGTTGATTCTGTGCGTGACACAGTAGGGTGTTGATTGTGTGCGTGACACAGTGGGGTGTTGATTGAGTGCTTGGCACAGTGGGCTGTTGTTTCTGTGTGTGACACAGCGGGTTGTTGATTCTGTGCATGAGACAGTGGGGTTTTGATTGTGTGCGTCAAACAGTGGGGTGTTGATTCTGTGCGTGAAATAGCGGGGTGTTGATTGTGTGCGTAACACAGTGTTGTGTTGATTGTGTGCATGAAACAGTGGGGTGTTGATCGTGTGCGTGACACAGTGTGGTGTGGATTGTGTGCGTGAAACAGTGGGGTATTGATTGTATGCGTGACACAGTGGGGTGTTGATTGTGTTCGTGACACAGTGGGGTGTTGTTTCTGTGCGTGACACAGCAGGGTGTTGATTGTGTGCGTGAAACAGCGGGGTGTTGATCCTCTGTTTGACACGGTGGGTTGTTGATTGTGTGCGTGACACAGTGGGGTGTTGATTCTGTGCCTGAAACAGCGGGGTGTTGATTGTGTGCGTGACACAGCGGCGTGTTGATTGTGTGCATGAAACAGTGGGGTGTTGATTCTCTGCGTGAAACAGTGGGGTGTTGATTCTGTGTGTGACACAGCGGGGTGTTGATTCTGTGCCTGACACAATGGGTTGTTGATTCTGTGCGTGACACAGCGGGGTTTTGATTGTGTGCGTGACACAGTGGTGTGTTGATTCTGTGCGTGACACAGTGGGGTGTTGATTCTCTGTGTGACAAAGCGGGGTATTGATTCTCTGCGTGACACAGCGGGGTGTTGATTGTGTGCGTGACACAGCGGGGTGTTGATTCTTTGCGTGAAACAGTGGGGTGTTGATTCTCTGCGGGACACTGCGGGGTGTTGATTCTGTGCGTGACAGCGTGGGGTATTGATTCTGTGCTTGACCCAGTGGGGTGTTGATTGTGTGCGTGAAACAGTGGGTTGTTGATTCTGTGCTGGACACAACGGGGTGTTGATTCTGTGCGTGACAGATTGGGGTACTGATTCTGTGCTTGACCCAGTGGGGTGTTGATTGTGTGCGTGACACAGTGGGGTGTTGATTGTGTGCGTGGCACAGTGGACTGTTGTTTCTGTGTGTGACACAGCGGGTTGTTGATTCTGTGCATGTGACAGCGGGGTTTTGATTGTGTGCGACAAACAGTGGGGTGTTGATTGTTTGCGTGAAACAGCGGGGTGTGGATTCTGTGTGTGACACAGTGGGGTGTGAATTCTGTGCGTGACACAGTGGGGTGTGAATTCTGTGCGTGACACAGTGGCGTGTTGATTGTGTGCGTGACAGTGGGGTGTTGATTCTGTGCGTGACACAGTAGGGTGTTGATTGTGTGCGTGACACAGTGGGGTGTTGATTGAGTGCTTGGCACAGTGGGCTGTTGTTTCTGTGTGTGACACAGCGGGTTGTTGATTCTGTGCATGAGACAGTGGCGTTTTGATTGTGTGCGTCAAACAGTGGGGTGTTGATTCTGTGCGTGAAACAGCGGGGTGTTGATTGTGTGCGTAACACAGTGTTGTGTTGATTGTGTGCATGAAACAGTGGGGTGTTGATCGTGTGCGTGACACAGTGTGGTGTGGATTGTGTGCGTGAAACAGTGGGGTATTGATTGTATGCGTGACACAGTGGGGTGTTGATTGTGTTCGTGACACAGTGGGGTGTTGTTTCTGTGCGTGACACAGCAGGGTGTTGATTGTGTGCGTGAAACAGCGGGGTGTTGATCCTCTGTTTGACACGGTGGGTTGTTGATTGTGTGCGTGACACAGTGGGGTGTTGATTCTGTGCCTGAAACAGCGGGGTGTTGATTGTGTGCGTGACACAGCGGGGTGTTGATTGTGTGCATGAAACAGTGGGGTGTTGATTCTCTGCGTGAAACAGTGGGGTGTTGATTCTGTGCGTGAAACAGTGGGGTGTTGTTTCTGTGCGTGACACTGCGGGTTGTTGATTCTGTGCGTGACAGCGTGGGGTATTGATTCTGTGCTTGACCCAGTGGGGTGTTGATTGTGTGCGTGAAACAGTGGGTTGTTGATTCTGTGCTTGACCCAGTGGGGTGTTGATTGTGTGCGTGACACAGTGGGGTGTTGATTGTGTGCGTGACAGTGGGGTGTTGATTCTGTGCGTGACACAGTAGGGTGTTGATTGTGTGCGTGACACAGTGGGGTGTTGATTGAGTGCTTGGCACAGTGGGCTGTTGTTTCTGTGTGTGACACAGCGGGTTGTTGATTCTGTGCATGAGACAGTGGGGTTTTGATTGTGTGCGTCAAACAGTGGGGTGTTGATTCTGTGCGTGAAACAGCGGGGTGTTGATTGTGTGCGTAACACAGTGTTGTGTTGATTGTGTGCATGAAACAGTGGGGTTTTGATCGTGTGCGTGACACAGTGTGGTGTGGATTGTGTGCGTGAAACAGTGGGGTATTGATTGTATGCGTGACACAGTGGGGTGTTGATTGTGTTCGTGACACAGTGGGGTGTTGTTTCTGTGCGTGACACAGCAGGGTGTTGATTGTGTGCGTGAAACAGCGGGGTGTTGATCATCTGTTTGACACGGTGGGTTGTTGATTGTGTGCGTGACACAGTGGGGTGTTGATTCTGTGCCTGAAACAGCGGGGTGTTGATTGTGTGTGTGACACAGCGGGTTGTTGATTCTGTGCATGAGACAGTGGGGTTTTGATTGTGCGTCAAACAGTGGGGTGTTGATTGTGTGCGTGAAACAGCGGGGTGTGGATTCTGTGTGTGACACAGTGGGGTGTGAATTCTGTGCGTGACACAGTGGGGTGTGAATTCTGTGCGTGACACAGTGGCGTGTTGATTGTGTGCGTGACAGTGGGGTGTTGATTCTGTGCGTGACACAGTGGGGTGTTGATTGTGTGCGTGACACAGTGGGGTGTTGATTGAGTGCTTGGCACAGTGGGCTGTTGTTTCTGTGTGTGACACAGCGGGTTGTTGATTCTGTGCGTGACACAGTGGGGTGTTGATTCTCTGTGTGACAAAGCGGGGTATTGATTCTCTGCGTGACACAGTGGGGTGTTGACTCTGTGCGTGACACAGCAGGGTGTTGATTCTGTGCCTGACACAATGGGTTGTTGATTCTGTGCGTGACACAGCGGGGTTTTGATTGTGTGCATGACACAGTGGTGTGTTGATTCTGTGCGTGACACAGTGGGGTGTTGATTCTCTGCGTGACACAGCGGGGTGTTGATTCTGTGCCTGAAACAGCGGGGTGTTGATTGTGTGCGTGACACAGCGGGGTGTTGATTCTTTGCGTGAAACAGTGGGGTGTTGATTCTGTGCGGGACACTGCGGGATGTTGATTCTGTGCGTGACAGCGTGGGGTATTGATTCTGTGCTTGACCCAGTGGGGTGTTGATTGTGTGCGTGACACAGTGGGGTGTTGATTGTGTGCGTGGCACAGTGGGCTGTTGTTTCTGTGTGTGACACAGTGGGGTGTGAATTCTGTGCGTGACACAGTGGGGTGTGAATTCTGTGCGTGACACAGTGGCGTGTTGATTGTGTGTGTGACAGTGGGGTGTTGATTCTGTGCGTGACACAGTAGGGTGTTGATTGTGTGCGTGACACAGTGGGGTGTTGATTGAGTGCTTGGCACAGTGGGCTGTTGTTTCTGTGTGTGACACAGCGGGTTGCTGATTCTGTGCATGAAACAGTGGGGTGTTGATTGTGCGCGTGACACAGTGTGGTGTTGATTGTGTGCGTGAAACAGTGGGGTATTGATTGTATGCGTGACACAGTGGGGTGTTGATTGTGTTCGTGACACAGTGGGGTGTTGTTTCTGTGCATGACCCAGCGGAGAGTTGTTTGTGTGCGTGACACTGTGGGGAGTTGATTGTGTGCGTGGCACAGTGGGCTTTTGTTTCTGTGTGTGACACAGTGGGGTGTTGATTCTGTGCGTGACACAGCGGGGTGTTGATTCTGTGCATGACCCAGCAGAGAGTTGTTTGTGTGCGTGACACAGTGGGGAGTTGATTGTGTGCGTGGCACAGTGGGCTGTTGTTTCTGTGTGTGACACAGTGGGGTGTTGATTCTGTGCGTGACACAGCGGGGTGTTGATTCTGTGCGTGACACAGCGGGGTGTTGATTCTGTGCATGACCCAGCAGAGAGTTGTTTGTGTGCGTGACACTGTGGGGAGTTGATTGTGTGCGTGGCACAGTGGGCTTTTGTTTCTGTGTGTGACACAGTGGGGTGTTGATTCTGTGCGTGACACAGCGGGGTGTTGATTCTGTGCATGACCCAGCAGAGAGTTGTTTGTGTGCGTGACACAGTGGGGAGTTGATTGTGTGCGTGGCACAGTGGGCTGTTGTTTCTGTGTGTGACACAGTGGGGTGTTGATTCTGTGCGTGACACAGCGGGGTGTTGATTCTGTGCGTGACACAGTGGTGTGTTGATTGTCTGCGTGACACAGTGGGTTGTTGATTCTGTGCGTGAGACAGCGGGGTGTTGATTCTGTGCGGAACACAGCGGGGTGTTGATTGTGTGCGTGACACAGCGGGGTGTTGATTGTGTGCATGAAACAGTGGGGTGTTGATTCTCTGCGTGAAACAGTGGGGTGTTGATTGTGTGCGTGAAACAGTGGGTTGTTGATTCTGTGCTTGACCCAGTGGGGTGTTGATTGTGTGCGTGACACAGTGGGGTGTTGATTGTGTGCGTGACAGTGGGGTGTTGATTCTGTGCGTGACACAGTAGGGTGTTGATTGTGTGCGTGACACAGTGGGGTGTTGATTGAGTGCTTGGCACAGTGGGCTGTTGTTTCTGTGTGTGACACAGCGGGTTGTTGATTCTGTGCATGAGACAGTGGGGTTTTGATTGTGTGCGTCAAACAGTGGGGTGTTGATTCTGTGCGTGAAACAGCGGGGTGTTGATTGTGTGCGTAACACAGTGTTGTGTTGATTGTGTGCATGAAACAGTGGGGTTTTGATCGTGTGCGTGACACAGTGTGGTGTGGATTGTGTGCGTGAAACAGTGGGGTATTGATTGTATGCGTGACACAGTGGGGTGTTGATTGTGTTCGTGACACAGTGGGGTGTTGTTTCTGTGCGTGACACAGCAGGGTGTTGATTGTGTGCGTGAAACAGCGGGGTGTTGATCCTCTGTTTGACACGGTGGGTTGTTGATTGTGTGCGTGACACAGTGGGGTGTTGATTCTGTGCCTGAAACAGCGGGGTGTTGATTGTGTGTGTGACACAGCGGGTTGTTGATTCTGTGCATGAGACAGTGGGGTTTTGATTGTGTGCGTCAAACAGTGGGGTGTTGATTGTGTGCGTGAAACAGCGGGGTGTGGATTCTGTGTGTGACACAGTGGGGTGTGAATTCTGTGCGTGACACAGTGGGGTGTGAATTCTGTGCGTGACACAGTGGCGTGTTGATTGTGTGCGTGACAGTGGGGTGTTGATTCTGTGCGTGACACAGTGGGGTGTTGATTGTGTGCGTGACACAGTGGGGTGTTGATTGAGTGCTTGGCACAGTGGGCTGTTGTTTCTGTGTGTGACACAGCGGGTTGTTGATTCTGTGCGTGACACAGTGGGGTGTTGATTCTCTGTGTGACAAAGCGGGGTATTGATTCTCTGCGTGACACAGTGGGGTGTTGACTCTGTGCGTGACACAGCTGGGTGTTGATTCTGTGCCTGACACAATGGGTTGTTGATTCTGTGCGTGACACAGCGGGGTTTTGATTGTGTGCATGACACAGTGGTGTGTTGATTCTGTGCGTGACACAGTGGGGTGTTGATTCTCTGCGTGACACAGCGGGGTGTTGATTCTGTGCCTGAAACAGCGGGGTGTTGATTGTGTGCGTGACACAGCGGGGTGTTGATTCTTTGCGTGAAACAGTGGGGTGTTGATTCTGTGCGGGACACTGCGGGATGTTGATTCTGTGCGTGACAGCGTGGGGTATTGATTCTGTGCTTGACCCAGTGGGGTGTTGATTGTGTGCGTGACACAGTGGGGTGTTGATTGTGTGCGTGGCACAGTGGGCTGTTGTTTCTGTGTGTGACACAGCGGGTTGTTGATTCTGTGCATGAGACAGTGGGGTTTTGATTGTGTGCGTCAAAGAGTGGGGTGTTGATTGTGTGCGTGAAACAGCGGGGTGTGGATTCTGTGTGTGACACAGTGGGGTGTGAATTCTGTGCGTGACACAGTGGGGTGTGAATTCTGTGCGTGACACAGTGGCGTGTTGATTGTGTGCGTGACAGTGGGGTGTTGATTCTGTGCGTGACACAGTAGGGTGTTGATTGTGTGCGTGACACAGTGGGGTGTTGATTGAGTGCTTGGCACAGTGGGCTGTTGTTTCTGTGTGTGACACAGCGGGTTGCTGATTCTGTGCATGAAACAGTGGGGTGTTGATTGTGCGCGTGACACAGTGTGGTGTTGATTGTGTGCGTGAAACAGTGGGGTATTGATTGTATGCGTGACACAGTGGGGTGTTGATTGTGTTCGTGACACAGTGGGGTGTTGTTTCTGTGCATGACCCAGCGGAGAGTTGTTTGTGTGCGTGACACTGTGGGGAGTTGATTGTGTGCGTGGCACAGTGGGCTTTTGTTTCTGTGTGTGACACAGTGGGGTGTTGATTCTGTGCGTGACACAGCGGGGTGTTGATTCTGTGCATGACCCAGCAGAGAGTTGTTTGTGTGCGTGACACAGTGGGGAGTTGATTGTGTGCGTGGCACAGTGGGCTGTTGTTTCTGTGTGTGACACAGTGGGGTGTTGATTCTGTGCGTGACACAGCGGGGTGTTGATTCTGTGCGTGACACAGCGGGGTGTTGATTCTGTGCATGACCCAGCAGAGAGTTGTTTGTGTGCGTGACACTGTGGGGAGTTGATTGTGTGCGTGGCACAGTGGGCTTTTGTTTCTGTGTGTGACACAGTGGGGTGTTGATTCTGTGCGTGACACAGCGGGGTGTTGATTCTGTGCATGACCCAGCAGAGAGTTGTTTGTGTGCGTGACACAGTGGGGAGTTGATTGTGTGCGTGGCACAGTGGGCTGTTGTTTCTGTGTGTGACACAGTGGGGTGTTGATTCTGTGCGTGACACAGCGGGGTGTTGATTCTGTGCGTGACACAGTGGTGTGTTGATTGTCTGCGTGACACAGCGGGTTGTTGATTCTGTGCGTGAGACAGCGGGGTGTTGATTCTGTGCGGAACACAGCGGGGAGTTGATTGTGTGCGTGACACAGCGGGGTGTTGATTGTGTGCATGAAACAGTGGGGTGTTGATTCTCTGCGTGAAACAGTGGGGTGTTGATTCTGTGCGTGAAACAGTGGGGTGTTGTTTCTGTGCGTGACACTACGGGTTGTTGATTCTGTGCATGACACAGTGGGGTGTTGACTCTGTGCGTGACACAGCGGGGTGTTGATTCTGTGCCTGACACAATGGGTTGTTGATTCTGTGCGTGACACAGCGGGGTTTTGATTGTGTGCGTGACACAGTGGTGTGTTGATTCTGTGCGTGACACAGTGGGGTGTTGATTCTCTGTGTGACAAAGCGGGGTATTGATTCTCTGCGTGACACAGCGGGGTGTTGATTCTCTGCCTGAAACAGCGGGGTGTTGATTGTGTGCGTGACACAGCGGGGTGTTGATTCTTTGCGTGAAACAGTGGGGTGTTGATTCTGTGCGGGACACTGCGGGGTGTTGATTCTGTGCGTGACAGCGTGGGGTATTGATTCTGTGCTTGACCCAGTGGGGTGTTGATTGTGTGCGTGAAACAGTGGGGTGTTGATTCTGTGCTGGACACAACGGGGTGTTGATTCTGAGCGTGACAGATTGGGGTACTGATTCTGTGCTTGACCCAGTGGGGTGTTGATTGTGTGCGTGACACAGTGGGGTGTTGATTGTGTGCGTGGCACAGTGGGCTGTTGTTTCTGTGTGTGACACAGCGGGTTGTTGATTCTGTGCATGAGACAGTGGGGTTTTGATTGTGTGCGTCAAACAGTGGGGTGTTGATTGTGTGCGTGAAACAGCGGGGTGTGGATTCTGTGTGTGACACAGTGGGGTGTGAATTCTGTGCGTGACACAGTGGGGTGTGGATTGTGTGCGTGAAACAGTGGGGTATTGATTGTATGCGTGACACAGTGGGGTGTTGATTGTGTTCGTGACACAGTGGGGTGTTGTTTCTGTGCGTGACACAGCAGGGTGTTGATTGTGTGCGTGAAACAGCGGGGTGTTGATCCTCTGTTTGACACGGTGGGTTGTTGATTGTGTGCGTGACACAGTGGGGTGTTGATTCTGTGCCTGAAACACCGGGGTGTTGATTGTGTGCGTGACACAGCGGTGTGTTGATTGTGTGCATGAAACAGTGGGGTGTTGATTCTCTGCGTGAAACAGTGGGGTGTTGATTCTCTGTGTGACAAAGCGGGGTGTTGATTCTGTGCGTGACAGATTGGGGTACTGATTCTGTGCTTGACCCAGTGGGGTGTTGATTGTGTGCGTGACACAGCGGGTTGTTGATTCTGTGCATGTGACAGTGGGGTTTTGATTGTGTGCGTCAAACAGTGGGGTGTTGATTGTGTGCATGAAACAGCGGGGTGTGGATTCTGTGTGTGTCACAGTGGGGTGTGAATTCTGTGCGTGACACAGTGGGGTGTGAATTCTGTGCGTGACACAGTGGCGTGTTGATTGTGTGCGTGACAGTGGGGTGTTGATTCTGTGCGTGACACAGTAGGGTGTTGATTGTGTGCGTGACACAGTGGGGTGTTGATTGAGTGCTTGGCACAGTGGGCTGTTGTTTCTGTGTGTGACACAGCGGGTTGTTGATTCTGTGCGTGACACAGTGGGGTGTTGATTCTCTGTGTGACAAAGTGGGGTATTGATTCTCTGCGTGACACAGCGGGGTGTTGATTCTGTGCCTGAAACAGCGGGGTGTTGATTGTGTGCGTGACACAGCAGGGTGTTGATTCTCTGTGTGACACAGCGGGGTATTGATTCTCTGCGTGACACAGTGTGGTGTTGATGGTGTGCGTGAAACAGTGGGGTATTGATTGTATGCGTGACACAGTGGGGTGTTGATTGTGTTCGTGACACAGTGGGGTGTTGTTTCTTTGCGTGACACATCGGGGTGTTGATTGTGTGCGTGAAACAGCGGGGTGTTGATTGTGTGCGTGGCACAGTGGGCTGTTGTTTCTGTGTGTGACACAGTGGGGTGTTGATTCTGTGCGTGACACAGCGGGGTGTTGATTCTGTGTGTGACACAGTGGGGTGTTGATTCTGTGCGTGACACAGTGGGGTGTTGATTGTGCGCGTGACACAGTGTGGTGTTGATTGTGTGCGTGAAACAGTGGGGTATTGATTGTATGCGTGACACAGTGGGGTGTTGATTGTGTTCGTGACACAGTGGGGTGTTGTTTCTGTGCATGACCCAGCGGAGAGTTGTTTGTGTGCGTGACACTGTGGGGAGTTGATTGTGTGCGTGGCACAGTGGGCTTTTGTTTCTGTGTGTGACACAGTGGGGTGTTGATTCTGTGCGTGACACAGCGGGGTGTTGATTCTGTGCGTGACACAGTGGTGTGTTGATTGTCTGCGTGACACAGCGGGTTGTTGATTCTGTGCGGAACACAGCGGGGTGTTGATTGGGTGCGTGACACAGCGGGGTGTTGATTGTGTGCATGAAACAGTGGGGTGTTGATTCTCTGCGTGAAACAGTGGGGTGTTGATTCTGTGCGTGAAACAGTGGGGTGTTGTTTCTGTGCGTGACACTGCGGGTTGTTGATTCTGTGCATGACACAGTGGGGTGTTGACTCTGTGCGTGACACAGCGGGGTGTTGATTCTGTGCCTGACACAATGGGTTGTTGATTCTGTGCGTGACACAGCGGGGTTTTGATTGTGTGCGTGACACAGTGGTGTGTTGATTCTGTGCGTGACACAGTGGGGTGTTGATTCTCTGCGTGACACAGTGTGGTGTTGATGGTGTGCGTGAAACAGTGGGGTATTGATTGTATGCGTGACACAGTGGGGTGTTGATTGTGTTCGTGACACAGTGGGGTGTTGTTTCTTTGCGTGACACAGCGGGGTGTTGATTGTGTGCGTGAAACAGCGGGGTGTTGATTGTGTGCGTGGCACAGTGGGCTGTTGTTTCTGTGTGTGACACAGTGGGGTGTTGATTCTGTGCGTGACACAGCGGGGTGTTGATTCTGTGTGTGACACAGTGGGGTGTTGATTCTGTGCGTGACACAGTGGGGTGTTGATTGTGCGCGTGACACAGTGTGGTGTTGATTGTGTGCGTGAAACAGTGGGGTATTGATTGTATGCGTGACACAGTGGGGTGTTGATTGTGTTCGTGACACAGTGGGGTGTTGTTTCTGTGCATGACCCAGCGGAGAGTTGTTTGTGTGCGTGACACTGTGGGGAGTTGATTGTGTGCGTGGCACAGTGGGCTTTTGTTTCTGTGTGTGACACAGTGGGGTGTTGATTCTGTGCGTGACACAGCGGGGTGTTGATTCTGTGCATGACCCAGCAGAGAGTTGTTTGTGTGCGTGACACAGTGGGGAGTTGATTGTGTGCGTGGCACAGTGGGCTGTTGTTTCTGTGTGTGACACAGTGGGGTGTTGATTCTGTGCGTGACACAGCGGGGTGTTGATTCTGTGCGTGACACAGTGGTGTGTTGATTGTCTGCGTGACACAGCGGGTTGTTGATTCTGTGCGTGAGACAGCGGGGTGTTGATTCTGTGCGGAACACAGCGGGGTGTTGATTGTGTGCGTGACACAGCGGGGTGTTGATTGTGTGCATGAAACAGTGGGGTGTTGATTCTCTGCGTGAAACAGTGGGGTGTTGATTCTGTGCGTGAAACAGTGGGGTGTTGTTTCTGTGCGTGACACTGCGGGTTGTTGATTCTGTGCGTGACACAGTGGGGTGTTGTCTCTGTGCGTGACACAGCAGGGTGTTGATTCTGTGCCTGACACAATGGGTTGTTGATTCTGTGCGTGACACAGCGGGGTTTTGATTGTGTGCGTGACACAGTGGTGTGTTGATTCTGTGCGTGACACAGTGGGGTGTTGATTCTCTGCGTGACACAGCGGGGTGTTGATTCTGTGCCTGAAACAGCGGGGTGTTGATTGTGTGCGTGACACAGCGGGGTGTTGATTCTTTGCGTGAAACAGTGGGGTGTTGATTCTGTGCTGGACACAACGGGGTGTTGATTCTGAGCGTGACAGATTGGGGTACTGATTCTGTGCTTGACCCAGTGGGGTGTTGATTGTGTGCGTGACACAGTGGGGTGTTGATTGTGTGCGTGGCACAGTGGGCTGTTGTTTCTGTGTGTGACACAGCGGGTTGTTGATTCTGTGCATGAGACAGTGGGGTTTTGATTGAGTGCGTCAAACAGTGGGGTGTTGATTGTGTGCGTGAAACAGCGGGGTGTGGATTCTGTGTGTGACACAGTGGGGTGTGAATTCTGTGCGTGACACAGTGGGGTGTGAATTCTGTGCGTGACACAGTGGCGTGTTGATTGTGTGCGTGACAGTGGGGTGTTGATTCTGTGCGTGACACAGTAGGGTGTTGATTGTGTGCGTGACACAGTGGGGTGTTGATTGAGTGCTTGGCACAGTGGGCTGTTGTTTCTGTGTGTGACACTGCGGGTTGCTGATTCTGTGCATGAAACAGTGGGGTGTTGATTGTGCGCGTGACACAGTGTGGTGTTGATTGTGTGCGTGAAACAGTGGGGTATTGATTGTATGCGTGACACAGTGGGGTGTTGATTGTGTTCGTGACACAGTGGGGTGTTGTTTCTGTGCATGACCCAGCGGAGAGTTGTTTGTGTGCGTGACACTGTGGGGAGTTGATTGTGTGCGTGGCACAGTGGGCTTTTGTTTCTGTGTGTGACACAGTGGGGTGTTGATTCTGTGCGTGACACAGCGGGGTGTTGATTCTGTGCATGACCCAGCAGAGAGTTGTTTGTGTGCGTGACACAGTGGGGAGTTGATTGTGTGCGTGGCACAGTGGGCTGTTGTTTCTGTGTGTGACACAGTGGGGTGTTGATTCTGTGCGTGACACAGCGGGGTGTTGATTCTGTGCGTGACACAGTGGTGTGTTGATTGTCTGCGTGACACAGCGGGTTGTTGATTCTGTGCGTGAGACAGCGGGGTGTTGATTCTGTGCGGAACACAGCGGGGTGTTGATTGTGTGCGTGACACAGCGGGGTGTTGATTGTGTGCATGAAACAGTGGGGTGTTGATTCTCTGCGTGAAACAGTGGGGTGTTGATTCTGTGCGTGAAACAGTGGGGTGTTGTTTCTGTGCGTGACACTACGGGTTGTTGATTCTGTGCATGACACAGTGGGGTGTTGACTCTGTGCGTGACACAGCGGGGTGTTGATTCTGTGCCTGACACAATGGGTTGTTGATTCTGTGCGTGACGCAGCGGGGTTTTGATTGTGTGCGTGACACAGTGGTGTGTTGATTCTGTGCGTGACACAGTGGGGTGTTGATTCTCTGTGTGACAAAGCGGGGTATTGATTCTCTGCGTGACACAGCGGGGTGTTGATTCTGTGCCTGAAACAGCGGGGTGTTGATTGTGTGCGTGACACAGCGGGGTGTTGATTCTTTGCGTGAAACAGTGGGGTGTTGATTCTGTGCGGGACACTGCGGGGTGTTGATTCTGTGCGTGACAGCGTGGGGTATTGATTCTGTGCTTGACCCAGTGGGGTGTTGATTGTGTGCGTGAAACAGTGGGGTGTTGATTCTGTGCTGGACACAACGGGGTGTTGATTCTGAGCGTGACAGATTGGGGTACTGATTCTGTGCTTGACCCAGTGGGGTGTTGATTGTGTGCGTGACACAGTGGGGTGTTGATTGTGTGCGTGGCACAGTGGGCTGTTGTTTCTGTGTGTGACACAGCGGGTTGTTGATTCTGTGCATGAGACAGTGGGGTTTTGATTGTGTGCGTGAAACAGCGGGGTGTGGATTCTGTGTGTGACACAGTGGGGTGTGAATTCTGTGCGTGACACAGTGGGGTGTGGATTGTGTGCGTGAAACAGTGGGGTGTTGATTGTGTTCGTGACACAGTGGGGTGTTGTTTCTGTGCGTGACACAGCAGGGTGCTGATTGTGTGCGTGAAACAGCGGGGTGTTGATCCTCTGTTTGACACGGTGGGTTGTTGATTGTGTGCGTGACACAGTGGGGTGTTGATTCTGTGCCTGAAACAGCGGGGTGTTGATTGTGTGCGTGACACAGCGGGGTGTTGATTGTGTGCATGAAACAGTGGGGTGTTGATTCTCTGCGTGAAACAGTGGGGTGTTGATTCTGTGCGTGAAACAGTGGGGTGTTGTTTCTGTGCGTGACACTGCGGGTTGTTGATTCTGTGCGTGACACAGTGGGGTGTTGATTCTGTGTGTGACACAGCAGGGTGTTGATTCTGTGCCTGACACAATGGGTTGTTGATTCTGTGCGTGACACAGCGGGGTTTTGATTGTGTGCGTGACACAGTGGTGTGTTGATTCTGTGCGTGACACAGTGGGGTGTTGATTCTCTGTGTGACAAAGCGGGGTATTGATTCTCTGCGTGACACAGCGGGGTGTTGATTGTGTGCGTGACACAGCGGGGTGTTGATTCTTTGCGTGAAACAGTGCGGTGTTGATTCTCTGCGGGACACTGCGGGGTGTTGATTCTGTGCGTGACAGCGTGGGGTATTGATTCTGTGCTTGACCCAGTGGGGTGTTGATTGTGTGCGTGAAACAGTGGGTTGTTGATTCTGTGCTGGACACAACGGGGTGTTGATTCTGTGCGTGACAGATTGGGTTACTGATTCTGTGCTTGACCCAGTGGGGTGTTGATTGTGTGCGTGACACAGTGGGGTGTTGATTGTGTGCGTGGCACAGTGGACTGTTGTTTCTGTGTGTGACACAGCGGGTTGTTGATTCTGTGCATGTGACAGTGGGGTTTTGATTGTGTGCGTCAAACAGTGGGGTGTTGATTGTGTGCGTGAAACAGCGGGGTGTGGATTCTGTGTGTGACACAGTGGGGTGTGAATACTGTGCGTGACACAGTGGGGTGTGAATTCTGTGCGTGACACAGTGGCGTGTTGATTGTGTGCGTGACAGTGGGGTGTTGATTCTGTGCGTGACACAGTAGGGTGTTGATTGTGTGCGTGACACAGTGGGGTGTTGATTGAGTGCTTGCCACAGTGGGCTGTTGTTTCTGTGTGTGACACAGCGGGTTGCTGATTCTGTGCATGAGACAGCGGGGTGTTGATTGTGTGCGTGACACAGTGGTGTGTTGATTCTGTGCGTGACACAGTGGGGTGTTGATTCTCTGTGTGACAAAGCGGGGTATTGATTCTCTGCGTGACACAGCGGGGTGTTGATTCTGTGCCTGAAACAGCGGGGTGTTGATTGTGTGCGTGACACAGCAGGGTGTTTATTCTTTGCGTGAAACAGTGGGATGTTGATTCTGTGCGGGACACTGCGGGGTGTTGATTCTGTGCGTGACAGCGTTGGGTATTGATTCTGTGCTTGACCCAGTGGGGTGTTGATTGTGTGCGTGAAACAGTGGGGTGTTGATTCTGTGCTGGACACAACGGGGTGTTGATTCTGTGCATGACAGATTGGGTTATTGATACTGTGCTTGACCCAGTGGGGTGTTGATTCTGTGCATGACACAGTGGGGTGTTGACTCTGTGCGTGACACAGCGGGGTGTTGATTCTGTGCCTGACACAATGGGTTGTTGATTCTGTGCGTGACACAGCGGGGTTTTGATTGTGTGCGTGACACAGTGGTGTGTTGATTCTGTGCGTGACACAGTGGGGTGTTGATTCTCTGTGTGACAAAGCGGGGTATTGATTCTCTGCGTGACACAGCGGGGTGTTGATTCTGTGCCTGAAACAGCGGGGTGTTGATTGTGTGCGTGACACAGCGGGGTGTTGATTCTTTGCGTGAAACAGTGGGGTGTTGATTCTGTGCGGGACACTGCGGGGTGTTGATTCTGTGCGTGACAGCGTGGGGTATTGATTCTGTGCTTGACCCAGTGGGGTGTTGATTGTGTGCGTGAAACAGTGGGGTGTTGATTCTGTGCTGGACACAACGGGGTGTTGATTCTGAGCGTGACAGATTGGGGTACTGATTCTGTGCTTGACCCAGTGGGGTGTTGATTGTGTGCGTGACACAGTGGGGTGTTGATTGTGTGCGTGGCACAGTGGGCTGTTGTTTCTGTGTGTGACACAGCGGGTTGTTGATTCTGTGCATGAGACAGTGGGGATTTGATTGTGTGCGTGAAACAGCAGGGTGTGGATTCTGTGTGTGACACAGTGGGGTGTGAATTCTGTGCGTGACACAGTGGGGTGTGGATTGTGTGCGTGAAACAGTGCGATATTGATTGTATGCGTGACACAGTGGGGTGTTGATTGTGTTCGTGACACAGTGGGGTGTTGTTTCTGTGCGTGACACAGCAGGGTGCTGATTGTGTGCGTGAAACAGCGGGGTGTTGATCCTCTGTTTGACACGGTGGGTTGTTGATTGTGTGCGTGACTCAGTGGGGTGTTGATTCTGTGCCTGAAACAGCGGGGTGTTGATTGTGTGCGTGACACAGCGGGGTGTTGATTGTGTGCATGAAACAGTGGGGTGTTGATTCTCTGCGTGAAACAGTGGGGTGTTGATTCTGTGCGTGAAACAGTGGGGTGTTGTTTCTGTGCGTGACACTGCGGGTTGTTGATTCTGTGCGTGACACAGTGGGGTGTTGATTCTGTGTGTGACACAGCAGGGTGTTGATTCTGTGCCTGACACAATGGGTTGTTGATTCTGTGCGTGACACAGCGGGGTTTTGATTGTGTGCGTGACACAGTGGTGTGTTGATTCTGTGCGTGACACAGTGGGGTGTTGATTCTCTGTGTGACAAAGCGGGGTATTGATTCTCTGCGTGACACAGCGGGGTGTTGATTGTGTGCGTGACACAGCGGGGTGTTGATTCTTTGCGTGAAACAGTGGGGTGTTGATTCTCTGCGGGACACTGCGGGGTGTTGATTCTGTGCGTGACAGCGTGGGGTATTGATTCTGTGCTTGACCCAGTGGGGTGTTGATTGTGTGCGTGAAACAGTGGGTTGTTGCTTCTGTGCTGGACACAACGGGGTGTTGATTCTGTGCGTGACAGATTGGGTTACTGATTCTGTGCTTGACCCAGTGGGGTGTTGATTGTGTGCGTGGCACAGTGGACTGTTGTTTCTGTGTGTGACACAGCGGGTTGTTGATTCTGTGCATGTGACAGTGGG
This sequence comes from Hypanus sabinus, assembly GCF_030144855.1. Classification (NCBI taxonomy): domain Eukaryota; kingdom Metazoa; phylum Chordata; class Chondrichthyes; order Myliobatiformes; family Dasyatidae; genus Hypanus; species Hypanus sabinus. The sequence goes on from NC_082714.1 coordinate 83,068,893, forward strand.
GTTTTGATTGTGTGCGTCAAACAGTGGGGTGTTGATTGTGTGCGTGAAACAGCGGGGTGTGGATTCTGTGTGTGACACAGTGGGGTGTGAATACTGTGCGTGACACAGTGGGGTGTGAATTCTGTGCGTGACACAGTGGCGTGTTGATTGTGTGCGTGACACAGTGGGGTGTTGATTCTGTGCGGGACACAGTGGGCTGTTGATTGTGTTCGTGACACAGTAGGGTGTTGATTATGTGCATGACACAGTGGGGAGTGGATTCTGCGCATGACACAGCGGGGTGTTGATTCTGTGCATGAAACAGTGGGTTGTTGATACTGTGCGTGAAACAGCGGTGTGTTGATTGTGTGCATAAAAACAGAGGGGTGTTGATTGTGCGCGTGACAAAGTGGGGTGTTGATTCAGTGCGTCACACTATTGTGTGTTGATTGTGTGCATGGAACAGCGGGGTGTTGACTCTGTGCGTGACACAGTGGGGTGTTGATTCTGTGCGTGAAACAGCGGAGTTGATTCTGTGCGTGACACAGCGGGGTGTTGATTCTTTGCGTGACACAGCGGAGTGTTGATTCTGTGCGTGACACAGTGGGGTGTTGATTCTGTGCGTGACACATAGGGGTGTTGATTCTGTGCGTGACACGGTGGGGTGTTGATTCTGTGCGTGACACAGTGGGGTGTGGATTCTGGTGGATTCTGTGTGTGACACAGTGGGGTGTGAATTCTGTGCGTGACACAGTGGTGTGTGAATTCTGTGCGTGACACAGTGGCGTGTTGATTGTGTGCGTGACACAGTGGGGTGTTGATTCTGTGCGTGACACAGTAGGGTGTTGATTGTGTGCGTGACACAATAGGGTGTTGATTCTGTGCATGACCCAGCAGGGAATTGATTGTGTGCGTGACACAGCGGGGTGTTGATTCGGTGCATCAAACAGTGGGTTGTTGATTCTGTGCGTGAAACAGCGGTGTGTTGATTCTGTGCGTAAAAACAGAGGGGTGTTGTTTGTGCGCGTGACACAGTGGGTTGTTGATTCTGTGCGTGAAACAGCGGTGTGTTGATTGTGTGCGTAAAAACAGTGGGGTGTTGATTCAGTGCGTGACACTGTTGTGTGTTGATTGTGTGCATGGAACAGCGGGGTGTTGATTCTGTGCGTGACACTGTGGGGTGTTGATTCTGTGCGTGAAACAGCGGGGTGTTGATTCTGTGCGTGACACAGCAGGGTGTTGATTCTGTGCGTGACACAGTGGAGTGTTTGTGTGCGTGACACTGCGGAGTGTTGATTCTGTGCGTGTCACATAGGGGTGTTGATTCTGTGCGTGACACGGTGGGGTGTTGATTCTGTGCGTAACACAGTGGGGTGTTGATTCTGTGCGTGACACAGCGGGGTGTTGAATGTGTGCGTGACACAGTGTGGTGTGGATTCTGTGTGTTACACGGTGGGGTGTGAATTCTGTGCGTGACACAGTGGGGTGTGAATTCTGTGCGTGACACAGTGGCGTGTTGATTGTGTGCGTGAGTGGGGTGTTGATTCTGTGCGTGACACTGCGGAGTGTTGATTCTGTGCGTGTCACATAGGGGTGTTGATTCTGTGCGTGACACGGTGGGGTGTTGATTCTGTACGTAACACAGTGGGGTGTTGATTCTGTGCGTGACACAGCGGGGTGTTGAATGTGTGCGTAACACAGTGGGGTGTGGATTCTGTGTGTTACACGGTGGGGTGTGAATTCTGTGCGTGACACAGTGGCGTGTGAATTCTGTGCGTGACACAGTGGCGTGTTGATTGTGTGCGTGACACAGTGGGGTGTTGATTCTGTGCATGACACAGCGGGGTGTTGATTCTTTGCGTGACACAGTGGGGTGTTGATTCTGTGCATGACCGAGCGGGGAGTTGTTTGTGTGCGTGACACAATGGGGTGTTGATTGTGTGCGTGGCACAGTGGGCTGTTGTTTCTGTGTGTGACACAGTGGGTTGTTGATTCTGTGCATGAGACAGTGGGGTGTTGATTGTGTGCGTCAAACAGCGGGGTGTTGATTGTGTGCGTAACACAGTGTTGTGTTGATTGTGTGCATGAAACAGTGGGGTGTTGATTGTGTGCGTGACAGTGTGGTGTTGATTGTGTGCGTGAAACAGTGGGGTATTGATTGTATGCGTGACACAGTGGGGTGTTGATTGTGTTCGTGACACAGTGGGGTGTTGTTTCTGTGCGTGACACAGCGGGGTGTTGATTGTGTGCGTGAAACAGCGGGGTGTTGATTCTCTGACACGGTGGGTTGTTGATTGTGTGCGTGACACAGTGGGATGTTGATTCTGTGCGTGAAACTGTGGGGTGATGATTGTATGCGTGACACAGTGGGGTGTTGATTCTGTGCGGGACACAGTGGGCTGTTGATTGTGTTCGTGACACAGTAGGGTGTTGATTCTGTGCATGACACAGTGGGGAGTGGATTCTGCGCATGACACAGCGGGGTGTTGATTCTGTGCATGAAACAGTGGGTTGTTGATTCTGTGCGTGAAACAGCGGTGTGTTGATTGTGTGCATAAAAACAGAGGGGTGTTGATTGTGCGCGTGACAAAATGGGGTGTTGATTCAGTGCGTCACACTATTGTGTGTTGATTGTGTGCATGGAACAGTGGGGTGTTGACTCTGTGCGTGAGACAGTGGAGTGTTGATTCTGTGCGTGAAACAGCGGAGTTGATTCTGTGCGTGACACAGCGGGGTGTTGATTCTGTGCGTGACAGTGGGGTGCTTGTGTGCGTGACACTGCGGAGTGTTGATTCTGTGCGTAACACATAGGGGTGTTGATTGTGCGTGACACGGTGGGGTGTTGATTCTGTGCGTGACACAGCGGGGTGTCGTATGTGTGCGTGACACAGTGGGGTGTGGATTCTGGTGGATTCTGTGTGTGACACAGTGGGGTGTGAATTCTGTGCGTGACACAGTGGTGTGTGAATTCTGTGCGTGACACAGTGGCGTGTTGATTGTGTGCGTGACACAGTGGGGTGTTGATTCTGTGCGTGACACAGTAGGGTGTTGATTGTGTGCGTGACACAGTAGGGTGTTGATTCTGTGCGTGAAACAGTGGGGTGATGATTCTGTGCGGGACACAGTGGGCTGTTGATTGTGTTCGTGACACAGTAGGGTGTTGATTCTGTGCATGACACAGTGGGGAGTGGATTCTGCGCATGACACAGCGGGGTGTTGATTCTGTGCATGAAACAGTGGGTTGTTGATTCTGTGCGTGAAACAGCGGTGTGTTGATTGTGTGCGTAAAAACAGAGGGGTGTTGTTTGTGCGCGTAACACAGTGGGGTGTTGATTCAGTGCGTGACACTGTTGTGTGTTGATTGTGTGCATGGAACAGCGGAGTTGATTCTGTGCGTGACACAGCGGGGTGTTGATTCTGTGCGTGACACAGTGGGGTGTTTGTGTGCGTGACACTGCGGAGTGTTGATTCTGTGCGTGTCACATAGGGGTGTTGATTCTGTGCGTGACACGGTGGGGTGTTGATTCTGTGCGTAACACAGTGGGGTGTTGATTCTGTGCGTGACACAGCGGGGTGTTGAATGTGTGCGTGACACAGTGGGGTGTGGATTCTGTGTGTTACACGGTGGGGTGTGAATTCTGTGCGTGACACAGTGGGGTGTGAAATCTGTGCGTGACACAGTGGCATGTTGATTGTGTGCGTGACACAGTGGGGTGTTGATTCTGTGCATGACACAGCGGGGTGTTGATTCTGTGCGTGACACAGTGGGGTGTTGATTCTGTGCATGACCCAGCGGGGAGTTGTTTGTGTGCGTGACCCAGCGGGGAGTTGTTTGTGTGCGTGACACAGTGGGCTGTTGATTGTGTTCGTGACACAGTAGGGTGTTGATTCTGTGCATGACACAGTGGGGAGTGGATTCTGCGCATGACACAGCGGGGTGTTGATTCTGTGCATGAAACAGTGGGTTGTTGATTCTGTGCGTGAAACAGCGGTGTGTTGATTGTGTGCGTAAAAACAGAGGGGTGTTGTTTGTGCGCGTAACACAGTGGGGTGTTGATTCAGTGCATGACACTGTTGTGTGTTGATTGTGTGCATGGAACAGCGGAGTTGATTCTGTGCGTGATACAGCGGGGTGTTGATTCTGTGCGTGACACAGTGGGGTGTTTGTGTGCGTGACACTGCGGAGTGTTGATTCTGTGCGTGTCACATAGGGGTGTTGATTCTGTGCGTGACACGGTGGGGTGTTGATTCTGTGCGTAACACAGTGGGGTGTTGATTCTGTGCGTGACACAGCGGGGTGCTGAATGTGTGCGTGACACAGTGGGGTGTGGATTCTGTGTGTTACACGGTGGGGTGTGAATTCTGTGCGTGACACAGTGGGGTGTGAATTCTGTGCGTGACACAGTGGCGTGTTGATTGTGTGCGTGACACAGTGGGGTGTTGATTCTGTGCATGACACAGCGGGGTGTTGATTCTGTGCGTGACACAGTGGGGTGTTGATTCTGTGCATGACCCAGCGGGGAGTTGTTTGTGTGCGTGACACAGTGGGGTGTTGATTGTGTGCGTGGCACAGTGGGCTGTTGTTTCTGTGTGTGACACAGCGGGTTGTTGATTCTGTGCATGAGACAGTGGGGTGTTGATTGTGTGCGTCAAACAGCGGGGTGTTGATTGTGTGCGTAACACAGTGGGGTGTTGATTCTGCGCGAGACACAGTGGGTTGTTGATTGTGTTCGTGACACAGTAGGGTGTTGATTCTGTGCATGACACAGTGGGGAGTGGATTCTGCGCATGACACAGCGGAGTGTTGATTCTGTGCATGAAACAGTGGGTTGTTGATTCTGTGCGTGAAACAGCGGTGTGTTGATTGTGTGCATAAAAACAGAGGGGTGTTGATTGTGCGCGTGACAAAATGGGGTGTTGATTCAGTGCGTCACACTATTGTGTGTTGATTGTGTGCATGGAACAGTGGGGGTTGACTATGTGCGTGACACAGTGGAGTGTTGATTCTGTGCGTGAAACAGCGGAGTTGATTCTGTGCATGACACAGCGGGGTGTTGATTCTGTGCGTGACAGTGGGGTGCTTGTGTGCGTGACACTGCGGAGTGTTGATTCTGTGCGTAACACATAGGGGTGTTGATTGTGCGTTACACGGTGGGGTGTTGATTCTGTGCGTGACACAGCGGGGTGTCGTATGTGTGCGTGACACAGTGGGGTGTGGATTCTGGTGGATTCTGTGTGTGACACAGTGGGGTGTGAATTCTGTGCGTGACACAGTGGTGTGTGAATTCTGTGCGTGACACAGTGGCGTGTTGATTGTGTGCGTACACAGTGGGGTGTTGATTCTGTGCGTGACACAGTAGAGTGTTGATTGTGTGCGTGACACAGTAGGGTGTTGATTCTGTGCGTGAAACAGTGGGGTGATGATTCTGTGCGGGACACAGTGGGCTGTTGATTGTGTTCGTGACACAGTAGGGTGTTGATTCTGTGCATGACACAGTGGGGAGTGGATTCTGCGCATGACACAGCGGGGTGTTGATTCTGTGCATGAAACAGTGGGTTGTTGATTCTGTGCGTGAAACAGCGGTGTGTTGATTGTGTGCGTAAAAACAGAGGGGTGTTGTTTGTGCGCGTAACACAGTGCGGTGTTGATTCAGTGCGTGACACTGTTGTGTGTTGATTGTGTGCATGGAACAGCGGAGTTGATTCTGTGCGTGACACAGCGGGGTGTTGATTCTGTGCGTGACACAGTGGGGTGTTTGTGTGCGTGACACTGCGGAGTGTTGATTCTGTGCGTGTCACATAGGGGTGTTGATTCTGTGCGTGACACGGTGGGGTGTTGATTCTGTGCGTAACACAGTGGGGTATTGATTCTGTGCATGACACAGCGGGGTGTTGAATGTGTGCGTGACACAGTGGGGTGTGGATTCTGTGTGTTACACGGTGGGGTGTGAATTCTGTGCGTGACACAGTGGGGTGTGAAATCTGTGCGTGACACAGTGGCATGTTGATTGTGTGCGTGACACAGTGGGGTGTTGATTCTGTGCATGACACAGCGGGGTGTTGATTCTGTGCGTGACACAGTGGGGTGTTGATTCTGTGCATGACCCAGCGGGGAGTTGTTTGTGTGCGTGACCCAGCGGGGAGTTGTTTGTGTGCGTGACACAGTGGGCTGTTGATTGTGTTCGTGACACAGTAGGGTGTTGATTCTGTGCATGACACAGTGGGGAGTGGATTCTGCGCATGACACAGCGGGGTGTTGATTCTGTGCATGAAACAGTGGGTTGTTGATTCAGTGCGTGAAACAGCGGTGTGTTGATTGTGTGCGTAAAAACAGAGGGGTGTTGTTTGTGCGCGTAACACAGTGGGGTGTTGATTCAGTGCGTGACACTGTTGTGTGTTGATTGTGTGCATGGAACAGCGGAGTTGATTCTGTGCGTGACACAGCGGGGTGTTGATTCTGTGCGTGACACAGTGGGGTGTTTGTGTGCGTGACACTGCGGAGTGTTGATTCTGTGCATGTCACATAGGGGTGTTGATTCTGTGCGTGACACGGTGGGGTGTTGATTCTGTGCGTAACACAGTGGGGTGTTGATTCTGTGCGTGACACAGCGGGGTGTTGAATGTGTGCGTGACACAGTGGGGTGTGGATTCTGTGTGTTACACGGTGGGGTGTGAATTCTGTGCGTGACACAGTGGGGTGTGAATTCTGTGCGTGACACAGTGGCGTGTTGATTGTGTGCGTGACACAGTGGGGTGTTGATTCCGTGCATGACACAGCGGGGTGTTGATTCTGTGCGTGACACAGTGGGGTGTTGATTCTGTGCATGACCCAGCGGGGAGTAGTTTGTGTGCGTGACCCAGCGGGGAGTTGTTTGTGTGCGTGACACAGTGGGCTGTTGATTGTGTTCGTGACACAGTAGGGTGTTGATTCTGTGCATGACACAGTGGGGAGTGGATTCTGCGCATGACACAGCGGGGTGTTGATTCTGTGCATGAAACAGTGGGTTGTTGATTCTGTGCGTGAAACAGCGGTGTGTTGATTGTGTGCGTAAAAACAGAGGGGTGTTGTTTGTGCGCGTAACACAGTGGGGTGTTGATTCAGTGCGTGACACTGTTGTGTGTTGATTGTGTGCATGGAACAGCGGAGTTGATTCTGTGCGTGACACAGCGGGGTGTTGATTCTGTGCGTAACACAGTGGGGTGATTGTGTGCGTGACACTGCGGAGTGTTGATTCTGTGCGTGTCACATAGGGGTGTTGATTCTGTGCGTGACACGGTGGGGTGTTGATTCTGTGCGTAACACAGTGGGGTGTTGATTCTGTGCGTGACACAGCGGGGTGTTGAATGTGTGCGTGACACAGTGGGGTGTGGATTCTGTTTGTTACACGGTGGGGTGTGAATTCTGTGCGTGACACAGTGGGGTGTGAATTCTGTGCGTGACACAGTGGCGTGTTGATTGTGTGCGTGACACAGTGGGGTGTTGATTCTGTGCATGACACAGCGGGGTGTTGATTCTGTGCGTGACACAGTGGGGTGTTGATTCTGTGCATGACCCAGCGGGGAGTTGTTTGTGTGCATGACACAGTGGGGTGTTGATTGTGTGTGTGGCACAATGGGCTGTTGTTTCTGTGTGTGACTCAGCGTGTTGTTGATTCTGTGCATGAGACAGTGGGGTGTTGATTGTGTGTGTCAAACAGCGGGGTGTTGATTGTGTGCGTAACACAGTGTTGTGTTGATTGTGTGCATGAAACAGTGGGGTGTTGATTGTGTGCGTGACAGTGTGGTGTTGATTGTGTGCGTGAAACAGTGGGGTATTGATTGTATGCGTGACACAGTGGGGTGTTGATTGTATGCGTGAAACAGTGGGGTATTGATTGTGTTCGTGACACAGTGGGGTGTTGTTTCTGTGCGTGACACAGCGGGGTGTTGATTGTGTGCGTGTAACAGCGGGGTGTTGATTCTCTGTTTGACACGGTGGGTTGTTGATTGTGTGCGTGACACAGTGGGATGTTGATTCTGTGCGTGGCACAGTTGTGTTTTGATTCTGTGCGTGACACAGTGGGGTGTTGATTGTGTGCGTGGCACAGTGGGCTGTTGTTACGGTGTGTGACACAGCGGGTTGTTGATTCTGTGCATGAGACAGTGGGGTGTTGATTGTGTACGTCAAACAGCGGGGTGTTGATTGTGTGCGTAACACAGTGTTGTGTTGATTGTGGGCATGAAACAGTGGGGTGTTGATTGTGTGCGTGACAGTGTGGTGTTGATTGTATGCGTGAAACAGTGGGGTATTGATTGTATGCGTGACACAGTGGGGTGTTGATTGTGTTCGTGACACAGTGGGGTGTTGTTTCTGTGCGTGACACAGCGGGGTGTTGATTGTGTGCGTGAAACAGCGGGGTGTTGATTCTCTGACACGGTGGGTTGTTGATTGTGTGCGTGACACAGTGGGATGTTGATTCTGTGCGTGGCACAGTTGTGTGTTGATTGTGTGCGTGACACAGTGGGGTGCTGATTCTGTGCGTGACGCAGTGGGTTGTTGATTCTGTGCATGACCCAGCGGGGAGTTGTTTGTGTGCGTGACACAGTGGGGTGTTGATTCTGCGCGGGACACAGTGGGTTGTTGATTGTGTTCGTGACACATTAGGGTGTTGATTCTGTGCATGACACAGTGGGGAGTGGATTCTGCGCATGACACAGAGGGGTGTTGATTCTGTGCATGAAACAGTGGGTTGTTGATTCTGTGCGTGAAACAGCGGTGTGTTGATTGTATGCATAAAAACAGAGGGGTGTTGATTGTGCGCGTGACAAAGTGGGGTGTTGATTCAGTGCGTCACACTATTGTGTGTTGATTGTGTGCATGGAACAGCGGGGTGTTGACTCTGTGCGTGACACAGTGGGGTGTTGAATCTGTGCGTGAAACAGCGGAGTTGATTCTGTGCGTGACACAGCGGGGTGTTGATTCTGTGCGTGACACAGCGGAGTGTTGATTCTGTGCGTGACACAGTGGGGTGTTGATTCTGTGCGTGACACATAGGGGTGTTGATTCTGTGCGTGACACGGTGGGGTGTTGATTCTGTGCGTGACACAGCGGGGTGTCGAATGTGTGCGTGACACAGTGGGGTGTGGATTCTGGTGGATTCTGTGTGTGACACAGTGGGGTGTGAATTCTGTGCGTGACACCGTGGTGTGTGAATTCTGTGCGTGACACAGTGGCGTGTTGATTGTGTGCGTGACACAGTGGGGTGTTGATTCTGTGCGTGACACAGTAGGGTGTTGATTGTGTGCGTGTCACAGTAGGGTGTTGATTCTGTGCATGACCCAGCGGGGAATTTATTGTGTGCGTGACACAGCGGGGTGTTGATTCGGTGCATGAAACAGTGGGTTGTTGATTCTGTGCGTGAAACAGCGGTGTGTTGATTGTGTGCGTAAAAACAGAGGGGTGTTGTTTGTGCGCGTGACAAAGTGGGGTGTTGATTCTGTGCTTAACACAGAAGGGTGTTGATTCTGTGCGTGACGGAGAGGGGTATTGATTCTTTGCTTGACACAGCGTGGTGTTAATTCTGTGCGTGACACAGCGGGGTGTTGATTCTGTGCATGAAACAGCGGGGTGTTGATTGTGTGCGTGAAACAGTGGGTGTTGATTCTGTGCGTGAAACAGTCGGGTGTTGATTCTGTGCGTGACACAGTGGGGTATTGATTCTGTGCATGACCCAGCGGGGAGTTGTTTGTGTGCGTGACACAGTGGGGTGTTGATTGTGTGCGTGGCACAGTGGGCTGTTGTTTCTGTGTGTGACACAGCGGGTTGTTGATTCTGTGCATGAGACAGTGGGGTGTTGATTGTGTGCGTCAAACAGCGGGGTGTTGATTGTGTGCGTAACACAGTGTTGTGTTGATTGTGTGCATGAAACAGTGGGGTGTTGATTGTGTGCGTGACAGTGTGGTGTTGATTGTGTGCGTGAAACAGTGGGGTATTGATTGTATGCGTGACACAGTGGGGTGTTGATTGTGTTCGTGACACAGTGGGGTGTTGTTTCTGTGTGTGACACAGTGGGGTGTTAATTCTCTGACACGGTGGGTTGTTGATTGTGTGCGTGACACAGTGGGATGTTGATTCTGTGCGTGGCACAGTTGTGTGTTGATTGTGTGCGAGACACAGTGGGGTGCTGATTCTGTGCGTGACACAGTGGGTTGTTGATTCTGTGCATGACCCAGCAGGGAGTTGTTTGTGTACGTGACACAGTGGGGTGTTGATTGTGTGCGTGGCACAGTGGGCTGTTGTTTCTGTGTGTGACACAGTGGGTTGTTGATTCTGTGCATGAGACAGTGGGGTTTTGATTCCGTGCGTGAAACAGTGGGGTGTTGTTTCTGCGCGTGGCACAGCGGTGTGTTGATTGTGTGCGTGACACAGCGGTGTGTTGATTGTGTGCGTGACACGTTGGGGTGTTGATTCTGTGCGTGACACAGTGGGGTGTTTGTGTGCGTGACACTGCGGAGTGTTGATTCTGTGCGTGTCACATAGGGGTGTTGATTCTGTGCGTGACACGGTGGGGTGTTGATTCTGTGCGTAACACAGTGGGGTGTTGATTCTGTGCGTGACACAGCGGGGTGTTGAATGTGTGCGTGACACAGTGGGGTGTGGATTCTGTGTGTTACACAGTGGGGTGTGAATTCTGTGCGTGACACAGTGGCGTGTTGATTGTGTGCGTGACACAGTGGGGTGTTGATTCCGTGCATGACACAGCGGGGTGTTGATTCTGTGCGTGACACAGTGGGGTGTTGATTCTGTGCATGACCCAGCGGGGAGTAGTTTGTGTGCGTGACCCAGCGGGGAGTTGTTTGTGTGCGTGACACAGTGGGCTGTTGATTGTGTTCGTGACACAGTAGGGTGTTGATTCTGTGCATGACACAGTGGGGAGTGGATTCTGCGCATGACACAGCGGGGTGTTGATTCTGTGCATGAAACAGTGGGTTGTTGATTCTGTGCGTGAAACAGCGGTGTGTTGATTGTGTGCGTAAAAACAGAGGGGTGTTGTTTGTGCGCGTAACACAGTGGGGTGTTGATTCAGTGCGTGACACTGTTGTGTGTTGATTGTGTGCATGGAACAGCGGAGTTGATTCTGTGCGTGACACAGCGGGGTGTTGATTCTGTGCGTGACACAGTGGGGTGATTGTGTGCGTGACACTGCGGAGTGTTGATTCTGTGCGTGTCACATAGGGGTGTTGATTCTGTGCGTGACACGGTGGGGTGTTGATTCTGTGCGTGACACAGTGGGGTGTTGATTCTGTGCGTGACACAGTAGGGTGTTGATTGTGTGCGTGTCACAGTAGGGTGTTGATTCTGTGCATGACCCAGCGGGGAATTTATTGTGTGCGTGACACAGCGGGGTGTTGATTCGGTGCATGAAACAGTGGGTTGTTGATTCTGTGCGTGAAACAGCGGTGTGTTGATTGTGTGCGTAAAAACAGAGGGGTGTTGTTTGTGCGCGTGACAAAGTGGGGTGTTGATTCTGTGCTTAACACAGAAGGGTGTTGATTCTGTGCGTGACGGAGAGGGGTATTGATTCTTTGCTTGACACAGCGTGGTGTTAATTCTGTGCGTGACACAGCGGGGTGTTGATTCTGTGCATGAAACAGCGGGGTGTTGATTGTGTGCGTGAAACAGTGGGTGTTGATTCTGTGCGTGAAACAGTCGGGTGTTGATTCTGTGCGTGACACAGTGGGGTATTGATTCTGTGCATGACCCAGCGGGGAGTTGTTTGTGTGCGTGACACAGTGGGGTGTTGATTGTGTGCGTGGCACAGTGGGCTGTTGTTTCTGTGTGTGACACAGCGGGTTGTTGATTCTGTGCATGAGACAGTGGGGTGTTGATTGTGTGCGTCAAACAGCGGGGTGTTGATTGTGTGCGTAACACAGTGTTGTGTTGATTGTGTGCATGAAACAGTGGGGTGTTGATTGTGTGCGTGACAGTGTGGTGTTGATTGTGTGCGTGAAACAGTGGGGTATTGATTGTATGCGTGACACAGTGGGGTGTTGATTGTGTTCGTGACACAGTGGGGTGTTGTTTCTGTGTGTGACACAGCGGGGTGTTAATTCTCTGACACGGTGGGTTGTTGATTGTGTGCGTGACACAGTGGGATGTTGATTCTGTGCGTGGCACAGTTGTGTGTTGATTGTGTGCAAGACACAGTGGGGTGCTGATTCTGTGCGTGACACAGTGGGTTGTTGATTCTGTGCATGACCCAGCAGGGAGTTGTTTGTGTGCGTGACACAGTGGGGTGTTGATTGTGTGCGTGGCACAGTGGGCTGTTGTTTCTGTGTGTGACACAGTGGGTTGTTGATTCTGTGCATGAGACAGTGGGGTTTTGATTCCGTGCGTGAAACAGTGGGGTGTTGTTTCTGCGCGTGGCACAGCGGTGTGTTGATTGTGTGCGTGACACAGCGGTGTGTTGATTGTGTGCGTGACACGTTGGGGTGTTGATTCAGTGCGTGACACAGTGGGGTGTTGATTTTGTGCGTGACACAGCGGGGTGTTGATTCTGTGCGTGACACAGTGGGGTGTTGATTGTGCACGTGACACAAATGGGTGTTGATTCTGTGCGTAACAGAGCGGGGTGTTGATTCTGTGCGTGACACAGTGGGGTGTTGATTGTGCACGTGACACAAATGGGTGTTGATTCTGTGCGTAACAGAGCGGGGTGTTGATTCTGTGCATGAAACAGCGGGGTGTTGATTGTGTGCGTGAAACAGTGGGGTGTTGATTCTGTGCGTGAAACAGTGGGCTGTTGATAGTGTTTGTGACACAGGGGTGTGTTGATTCTGTGCGTGACACATTTGGGTGTGGATTCTGTGCATGACACAGTGGGGTGTTGATTCTGTGCATGAAACACTGGGTTGTTGATTCAGTGCGTGAAACAGCAGTGTATTGATTGTGTGCGTGACACAGAGGGTGTTGATTGTGCGCGTGACACAGTGGTGTGTTGATTCAGTGCGTAACAGAGTGAGGTGTTCATTCTGTGCATGACACAGCGGGGTGTTGATTGTGTGCGTGACACAGTGGGGTGTTGGTTGTATCAGTGAAACAGCGGTGTGTTGATTCTGTGCGTGACACAGTGGGGTGTTGTTTCTGTGCGTGAAAAGGCAGGGTGTTGATTCTGTGCGTGACACAGTGGCGTGTTGATTCTGTGCGTGACACAGTGGGGTGTTGATTCAACGCGTGACACAGTGGGGTGTTGATTCTGTGCGTGACACAGTGGGGTGTTGATTCTGTGCTTAACACAGAAGGGTGTTGATTCTGTGCGTGACAGAGAGGGGTATTGATTCTTTGCTTGACACAGCGTGGTGTTAATTCTGTGCGTGACACAGCGGGGTGTTGATTCTGTGCATGAAACAGCGGGGTGTTGATTGTGTGCGTGAAACAGTGGGTGTTGATTCTGTGCGTGAAACAGTGGGGTGATGATTGTATGCGTGACACAGTGGGGTGTTGATTCTGTGTGGGACACAGTGGGCTGTTGATTGTGTTCGTGACACAGTAGGGTGTTGATTCTGTGCATGACACAGTGGGGAGTGGATTCTGCGCATGACACAGCGGGGTGTTGATTCTGTGCATGAAACAGTGGGTTGTTGATTCTGTGCGTGAAACAGCGGTGTGTTGATTGTGTGCGTAAAAACTGGGGTGTTGATTCAGTGCATGACACTGTTGTGTGTTGATTGTGTGCATGGAACAGCGGAGTTGATTCTGTGCGTGACACAGCAGGGTGTTGATTCTGTGCGTGACACAGTGGGGTGTTTGTGTGCGTGACACTGCAGAGTGTTGATTCTGTGCGTGTCACATAGGGGTGTTGATTCTGTGCGTGACACGGTGGGGTGTTGATTCTGTGCGTAACACAGTGGGGTGTTGATTCTGTGCGTGACACAGCGGGGTGTTGAATGTGTGCGTGACACAGTGGGGTGTGGATTCTGTTTGTTACACGGTGGGGTGTGAATTCTGTGCGTGACACAGTGGGGTGTGAATTCTGTGCGTGACACAGTGGCGTGTTGATTGTGTGCGTGACACAGTGGGGTGTTGATTCTGTGCATGACACAGCGGGGTGTTGATTCTGTGCGTGACACAGTGGGGTGTTGATTCTGTGCATAACCCAGCGGGGAGTTGTTTGTGTGCATGACACAGTGGGGTGTTGATTGTGTGCGTGGCACAATGGGCTGTTGTTTCTGTGTGTGACTCAGCGGGTTGTTGATTCTGTGCATGAGACAGTGGGGTGTTGATTGTGTGTGTCAAACAGCGGGGTGTTGATTGTGTGCGTAACACAGTGTTGTGTTGATTGTGTGCATGAAACAGTGGGGTGTTGATTGTGTGCGTAACACAGTGTTGTGTTGATTGTGTGCATGAAACAGTGGGGTGTTGGTTGTGTGCGTGACAGTGTGGTGTTGATTGTGTGCGTGAAACAGTGGGGTATTGATTGTATGCGTGACACAGTGGGGTGTTGATTGTATGCGTGAAACAGTGGGGTATTGATTGTATGCGTGACACAGTGGGGTGTTGATTGTGTTCGTGACACAGTGGGGTGTTGTTTCTGTGCGTGACACAGCGGGGTGTTGATTGTGTGCGTGTAACAGCGGGGTGTTGATTCTCTGTTTGACACGGTGGGTTGTTGATTGTGTGCGTGACACAGTGGGATGTTGATTCTGTGCGTGGCACAGTTGTGTTTTGATTGTGTGCGTGACACAGTGTGGTGTTGATTGTGTGCATGAGACAGTGGGGTGTTGATTGTGTGTGTCAAACAGCGGGGTGTTGATTGTGTGCGTAACACAGTGTTGTGTTGATTGTGTGCATGAAACAGTGGGGTGTTGATTGTGTGCGTAACACAGTGTTGTGTTGATTGTGGGCATGAAACAGTGTGGTGTTGATTGTGTGCGTGACAGTGTGGTGTTGATTGTATGCGTGAAACAGTGGGGTATTGATTGTATGCGTGACACAGTGGGGTGTTGATTGTGTTCGTGACACAGTGGGTTGTTGATTGTGTTCGTGACACAGTAGGGTGTTGATTGTGTGCGTGAAACAGCGGGGTGTTGATTCTCTGACACGGTGGGTTGTTGATTGTGTGCGTGAAACAGTGGGTTGTTGATTCTGTGCGTGAAACAGCGGTGTGTTGATTGTGTGCATAAAAACAGAGGGGTGTTGATTGTGCGCGTGACAAAGTGGGGTGTTGATTCAGTGCGTCACACTATTGTGTGTTGATTGTGTGCATGGAACAGCGGGGTGTTGACTCTGTGCGTGACACAGTGGGGTGTTGATTCTGTGCGTGAAACAGCGGAGTTGATTCTGTGCGTGACACAGCAGGGTGTTGATTCTGTGCGTGACACAGCGGAGTGTTGATTCTGTGCGTGACACAGTGGGGTGTTGATTCTGTGCGTGACACATAGGGGTGTTGATTCTGTGCGTGACACGGTGGGGTGTTGATTCTGTGCGTGACACAGCGGGGTGTCGAATGTGTCCGTGACACAGTGGGGTGTGGATTCTGGTGGATTCTGTGTGTGACACAGTGGGGTGTGAATTCTGTGCGTGACACAGTGGTGTGTGAATTCTGTGCGTGACACAGTGGCGTGTTGATTGTGTGCGTGACACAGTGGGGTGTTGATTCTGTGCGTGACACAGTAGGGTGTTGATTGTGTGCGTGTCACAGTAGGGTGTTGATTCTGTGCATGACCCAGCGGGGAATTTATTGTGTGCGTGACACAGCGGGGTGTTGATTCGGTGCATGAAACAGTGGGTTGTTGATTCTGTGCGTGAAACAGCGGTGTGTTGATTGTGTGCGTAAAAACAGAGGGGTGTTGTTTGTGCGCGTGACACAGTGGGGTGTTGATTCTGTGCGTGAAACAGCGGATTTGATTCTGTGCGTGACACAGCGGGGTGTTGATTCTGTGCGTGACACAGTGGGGTGCTTGTGTGCGTGACACTGCGGAGTGTTGATTCTGTGCGTGACACATAGGGGTGTTGATTCTGTGCGTGACACGGTGGGGTGTTGATTCTGTGCGTAATACAGTGGGGTGTTGATTCTGTGCGTGACACAGCGGGGTGTTGAATGTGTGTGTGACACAGTGGGGTGTGGATTCTGTGTGTTACACGGTGGGGTGTGAATTCTGTGCGTGACACAGTGGCGTGTTGATTGTGTGCGTGACACAGTGGGGTGTTGATTCAGCGCGTGACACAGTGGGGTGTTGATTTTGTGCGTGACACAGTGGGGTGTTGATTCTATGCTTAACACAGAAGGGTGTTGATTCTGTGCGTGACGGAGAGGGGTATTGATTCTTTGCTTGACACAGCGTGGTGTTAATTCTGTGCGTGACACAGCGGGGTGTTGATTCTGTGCATGAAACAGCGGGGTGTTGATTGTGTGCGTGAAACAGTGGGTGTTGATTCTGTGCGTGAAACAGTGCGGTGTTGATTCTGTGCGTGACACAGTGGGGTATTGATTCTGTGCATGACCCAGTGGGGAGTTGTTTGTGTGCGTGACACAGTGGCGTGTTGATTGTGTGCGTGACACAGTGGGGTGTTGATTCTGTGCATGACCCAGCGGGGAGTTGTTTGTGTGCATGACACAGTGGGGTGTTGATTGTGTGCGTGGCACAATGGGCTGTTGTTTCTGTGTGTGACTCAGCGGGTTGTTGATTCTGTGCATGAGACAGTGGGGTGTTGATTGTGTGTGTCAAACAGCGGGGTGTTGATTGTGTGCGTAACACAGTGTTGTGTTGATTGTGTGCATGAAACAGTGGGGTGTTGATTGTGTGCGTGACAGTGTGGTGTTGATTGTGTGCGTAACACAGTGTTGTGTTGATTGTGTGCATGAAACAGTGGGGTGTTGGTTGTGTGCGTGACAGTGTGGTGTTGATTGTGTGCGTGAAACAGTGGGGTATTGATTGTATGCGTGACACAGTGGGGTGTTGATTGTATGCGTGAAACAGTGGGGTATTGATTGTATGCGTGACACAGTGGGGTGTTGATTGTGTTCGTGACACAGTGGGGTGTTGTTTCTGTGCGTGACACAGCGGGGTGTTGATTGTGTGCGTGTAACAGCGGGGTGTTGATTCTCTGTTTGACACGGTGGGTTGTTGATTGTGTGCATGACACAGTGGGATGTTGATTCTGTGCGTGGCACAGTTGTGTTTTGATTGTGTGCGTGACACAGTGGGGTGTTGATTGTGTGCATGAGACAGTGGGGTGTTGATTGTGTACGTCAAACAGCGGGGTGTTGATTGTGTGCGTAACACAGTGTTGTGTTGATTGTGGGCATGAAACAGTGGGGTGTTGATTGTGTGCGTGACAGTGTGGTGTTGATTGTATGCGTGAAACAGTGGGGTATTGATTGTATGCGTGACACAGTGGGGTGTTGATTGTGTTCGTGACACAGTGGGGTGTTGTTTCTGTGCGTGACACAGCGGGGTGTTGATTGTGTGCGTGAAACAGCGGGGTGTTGATTCTCTGACACAGTGGGTTGTTGATTGTGTGCGTGACACAGTGGGATGTTGATTCTGTGCGTGGCACAGTTGTGTGTTGATTGTGTGCGTGACACAGTGGGGTGCTGATTCTGTGCGTGACGCAGTGGGTTGTTGATTCTGTGCATGACCCAGCGGGGAGTTGTTAGTGTGCGTGACACAGTGGGGTGTTGATTCTGCGCGGGACACAGTGGGTTGTTGATTGTGTTCGTGACACAGTAGGGTTTTGATTCTGTGCATGACACAGTGGGGAGTGGATTCTGCGCATGACACAGCGGGGTGTTGATTCTGTGCATGAAACAGTGGGTTGTTGATTCTGTGCGTGAAACAGCGGTGTGTTGATTGTGTGCATAAAAACAGAGGGGTGTTGATTGTGCGCGTGACAAAGTGGGGTGTTGATTCAGTGCGTCACACTATTGTGTGTTGATTGTGTGCATGGAACAGCGGGGTGTTGACTCTGTGCGTGACACAGTGGGGTGTTGATTCTGTGCGTGAAACAGCGGAGTTGATTCTGTGCGTGACACAGCGGGGTGTTGATTCTGTGCGTGACACAGCGGAGTGTTGATTCTGTGCGTGACACAGTGGGGTGTTGATTCTGTGCGTGACACATAGGGGTGTTGATTCTGTGCGAGACACGGTGGGGTGTTGATTCTGTGCGTGACACAGCGGGGTGTCGAATGTGTGCGTGACACAGTGGGGTGTGGATTCTGGTGGATTCTGTGTGTGACACAGTGGGGTGTGAATTCTGTGCGTGACACAGTGGTGTGTGAATTCTGTGCGTGACACAGTGGCGTGTTGATTGTGTGCGTGACACAGTGGGGTGTTGATTCTGTGCGTGACACAGTAGGGTGTTGATTGTGTGCATGTCACAGTAGGGTGTTGATTCTGTGCATTACCCAGCGGGGAATTTATTGTGTGCGTGACACAGCGGGGTGTTGATTCGGTGCATGAAACAGTGGGTTGTTGATTCTGTGCGTGAAACAGCGGTGTGTTGATTGTGTGCGTAAAAACAGAGGGGTGTTGTTTGTGCGCGTGACACAGTGGGGTGTTGATTCTGTGCGTGAAACAGCGGATTTGATTCTGTGCGTGACACAGCAGGGTGTTGATTCTGTGCGTGACACAGTGGGGTGCTTGTGTGCGTGACACTGCGGAGTGTTGATTCTGTGCGTGACACATAGGGGTGTTGATTCTGTGCGTGACACGGTGGGGTGTTGATTCTGTGCGTAATACAGTGGGGTGTTGATTCTGTGCGTGACACAGCGGGGTGTTGAATGTGTGTGTGACACAGTGGGGTGTGGATTCTGTGTGTTACACGGTGGGGTGTGAATTCTGTGCGCGACACAGTGGCGTGTTGATTGTGTGCGTGACACAGTGGGGTGTTGATTCAGCGCGTGACACAGTGGGGTGTTGATTCTGTGCGTGACACAGTGGGGTGTTGATTCTGTGCTTAACACAGAAGGGTGTTGATTCTGTGCGTGACGGAGAGGGGTATTGATTCTTTGCTTGACACAGCGTGGTGTTAATTCTGTGCGTGACACAGCGGGGTGTTGATTCTGTGCATGAAACAGCGGGGTGTTGATTGTGTGCGTGAAACAGTGGGTGTTGATTCTGTGCGTGAAACAGTGGGGTGTTGATTCTGTGCGTGACACAGTGGGGTATTGATTCTGTGCATGACCCAGTGGGGAGTTGTTTGTGTGCGTGACACAGTGGGGTGTTGATTGTGTGCGTGGCACAGTGGGCTGTTGTTTCTGTGTGTGACACAGCGGGTTGTTGATTCTGTGCATGAGACAGTGGGGTGTTGATTGTGTGCGTGGCACAGTGGGCTGTTGTTTCTGTGTGTGACACAGCGGGTTGTTGATTCTGTGCATGAGACAGTGGGGTGTTGATTGTGTGCGTAACACAGTGTTGTGTTGATTGTGTGCATGAAACAGTGGGGTGTTGATTGTGTGCGTGACAGTGTGGTGTTGATTGTGTGCGTGAAACAGTGGGGTATTGATTGTATGCGTGACACAGTGGGGTGTTGATTGTGTTCGTGACACAGTGGGGTGTTGTTTCTGTGTGTGACACAGCGGGGTGTTGATTCTCTGACACGGTGGGTTGTTGATTGTGTGCGTGACACAGTGGGATGTTGATTCTGTGCGTGGCACAGTTGTGTGTTGATTGTGTGCGAAACACAGTGGGGTGCTGATTCTGTGCGTGACACAGTGGGTTGTTGATTCTGTGCATGACCCAGCAGGGAGTTGTTTGTGTGCGTGACACAGTGGGGTGTTGATTGTGTGCGTGGCACAGTGGGCTGTTGTTTCTGTGTGTGACACAGTGGGTTGTTGATTCTGTGCATGAGACAGTGGGGTTTTGATTCCGTGCGTGAAACAGTGGGGTGTTGTTTCTGCGCGTGGCACAGCGGTGTGTTGATTGTGTGCGTGACACAGCGGTGTGTTGATTGTGTGCGTGACACAGCGGTGTATTGATTCTGTGCGCGACACAACGGGGTGTTGATTCTGTGCGTGACACGTTGGGGTGTTGATTCAGTGCGTGACACAGTGGGGTGTTGATTTTGTGCGTGACACAGCGGGGTGTTGATTCTGTGCGTGACACAGTGGGGTGTTGATTGTGCACGTGACACAAAGGGGTGTTGATTCTGTGCGTAACACAGCGGGGTGTTGATTCTGTGCATGAAACAGCGGGGTGTTGATTGTGTGCGTGAAACAGTGGGGTGTTGATTCTGTGCGTGAAACAGTGGGCTGTTGATAGTGTTCGTGACACAGGGGTGTGTTGATTCTGTGCGTGACACATTTGGGTGTGGATTCTGTGCATGACACAGTGGGGTGTTGATTCTGTGCATGAAACACTGGGTTGTTGATTCAGTGCGTGAAACAGCAGTGTATTGATTGTGTGCGTGACACAGAGGGGTGTTGATTGTGCGCGTGACACAGTGGTGTGTTGATTCAGTGCGTAACAGAGTGAGGTGTTCATTCTGTGCATGACACAGCGGGGTGTTGATTGTGTGCGTGACACAGTGGGGTGTTGGTTGTATCAGTGAAACAGCGGTGTGTTGATTCTGTGCGTGACACAGTGGGGTGTTGTTTCTGTGCGTGAAAAGGCAGGGTGTTGATTCTGTGCGTGACACAGTGGCGTGTTGATTCTGTGCGTGACACAGTGGGGTGTTGATTCAACGCGTGACACAGTGGGGTGTTGATTCTGTGCGTGACACTGTTGTGTGTTGATTGTGTGCATGGAACAGCGGGGTGTTGATTCTGTGCGTGACACTGTGGGGTGTTGATTCTTTGCGTGAAACAGCGGAGTTGATTCTGTGCGTGACACAGCGGGGTGTTGATTCTGTGTGTGACACAGTGGGGTGTTTGTGTGCGTGACACTGCGGAGTGTTGATTCTGTGCGTGTCACATAGGGGTGTTGATTCTGTGCGTGACACGGTGGGGTGTTGATTCTGTGCGTAACACAGTGGGGTGTTGAATCTGTGCATGACACAGTGGGGTGTTGATTCTGTGCGTGACACAGTGGGGTGTTGATTCTGTGCATGACCCAGCGGGGAGTTGTTTGTGTGCATGACACAGTGGGGTGTTGATTGTGTGCGTGGCACAGTGGGCTGTTGTTTCTGTGTGTGACACAGCGGGTTGTTGATTCTGTGCATGAGACAGTGGGGTGTTGATTGTGTGCGTCAAACAGCGGGGTGTTGATTGTGTGCGTAACACAGTGTTGTGTTGATTGTGTGCATGAAACAGTGGGGTGTTGATTGTGTGCGTGACAGTTTGGTGTTGATTGTGTGCGTGAAACAGTGGGGTATTGATTGTATGCGTGACACAGTGTTGTGTTGATTGTGTTCGTGACACAGTGGGGTGTTGTTTCTGTGTGTGACACAGCGGGGTGTTGATTCTCTGACACGGTGGGTTGTTGATTGTGTGCGTGACACAGTGGGATGTTGATTCTGTGCGTGGCACAGTTGTGTGTTGATTGTGTGCGAGACACAGTGGGGTGCTGATTCTGTGCGTGACACAGTGGGTTGTTGATTCTGTGCATGACCCAGCAGGGAGTTGTTTGTGTGCGTGACACAGTGGGGTGTTGATTGTGTGCGTGGCACAGTGGGCTGTTGTTTCTGTGTGTGACACAGTGGGTTGTTGATTCTGTGCATGAGACAGTGGGGTTTTGATTCCGTGCGTGAAACAGTGGGGTGTTGTTTCTGCGCGTGGCACAGCGGTGTGTTGATTGTGTGCGTGACACAGCGGTGTGTTGATTGTGTGCGTGACACAGCGGTGTATTGATTCTGTGCGCGACACAACGGGGTGTTGATTCTGTGCGTGACACGTTGGGGTGTTGATTCAGTGCGTGACACAGTGGGGTGTTGATTTTGTGCGTGACACAGCGGGGTGTTGATTCTGTGCGTGACACAGTGGGGTGTTGATTGTGCACGTGACACAAAGGGGTGTTGATTCTGTGCGTAACACAGCGGGGTGTTGATTCTGTGCATGAAACAGCGGGGTGTTGATTGTGTGCGTGAAACAGTGGGGTGTTGATTCTGTGCGTGAAACAGTGGGCTGTTGATAGTGTTCGTGACACAGGGGTGTGTTGATTCTGTGCGTGACACATTTGGGTGTGGATTCTGTGCATGACACAGTGGGGTGTTGATTCTGTGCATGAAACACTGGGTTGTTGATTCAGTGCGTGAAACAGCAGTGTATTGATTGTGTGCGTGACACAGAGGGGTGTTGATTGTGCGCGTGACACAGTGGTGTGTTGATTCAGTGCGTAACAGAGTGAGGTGTTCATTCTGTGCATGACACAGCGGGGTGTTGATTGTGTGCGTGACACAGTGGGGTGTTGGTTGTATCAGTGAAACAGCGGTGTGTTGATTCTGTGCGTGACACAGTGGGGTGTTGTTTCTGTGCGTGAAAAGGCAGGGTGTTGATTCTGTGCGTGACACAGTGGCGTGTTGATTCTGTGCGTGACACAGTGGGGTGTTGATTCAACGCGTGACACAGTGGGGTGTTGATTCTGTGCGTGACACAGTGGGGTGTTGATTCTGTGCTTAACAGAAGGGTGTTGATTCTGTGCGTGACAGAGAGGGGTATTGATTCTTTGCTTGACACAGCGTGGTGTTAATTCTGTGCGTGACACAGCGGGGTGTTGATTCTGTGCATGAAACAGCGGGGTGTTGATTGTGTGCGTGAAACAGTGGGTGTTGATTCTGTGCGTGAAACAGTGGGGTGATGATTGTATGCGTGACACAGTGGGGTGTTGATTCTGTGTGGGACACAGTGGGCTGTTGATTGTGTTCGTGACACAGTAGGGTGTTGATTCTGTGCATGACACAGTGGGGAGTGGATTCTGCGCATGACACAGCGGGGTGTTGATTCTGTGCATGAAACAGTGGGTTGTTGATTCTGTGCGTGAAACAGCGGTGTGTTGATTGTGTGCGTAAAAACAGTGGGGTGTTGATTCAGTGCGTGACACTGTTGTGTGTTGATTGTGTGCATGGAACAGCGGGGTGTTGATTCTGTGCGTGACACTGTGGGGTGTTGATTCTGTGCGTGAAACAGCGGAGTTGATTCTGTGCGTGACACAGCGGGGTGTTGATTCTGTGCGTGACACAGTGGGGTGTTTGTGTGCGTGACACTGCGGAGTGTTGATTCTGTGCGTGTCACATAGGGGTGTTGATTCTGTGCGTGACACGGTGGGGTGTTGATTCTGTGCGTAACACAGTGGGGTGTTGATTCTGTGCATGACACAGTGGGGTGTTGATTCTGTGCGTGACACAGTGGGGTGTTGATTCTGTGCATGACCCAGCGGGGAGTTGTTTGTGTGCATGACACAGTGGGGTGTTGATTGTGTGCATGTAACAGCGGGGTGTTGATTCTCTGTTTGACACGGTGGGTTGTTGATTGTGTGCGTGACACAGTGGGATGTTGATTCTGTGCGTGGCACAGTTGTGTTTTGATTGTGTGCGTGACACAGTGGGGTGTTGATTGTGTGCGTGGTACAGTGGGCTGTTGTTACGGTGTGTGACACAGCGGGTTGTTGATTCTGTGCATGAGACAGTGGGGTGTTGATTGTGTACGTCAAACAGCGGGGTGTTGATTGTGTGCGTAACACAGTGTTGTGTTGATTGTGGGCATGAAACAGTGGGGTGTTGATTGTGTGCGTGACAGTGTGGTGTTGATTGTATGCGTGAAACAGTGGGGTATTGATTGTATGCGTGACACAGTGGGGTGTTGATTGTGTTCGTGACACAGTGGGGTGTTGTTTCTGTGCGTGACACAGCGGGGTGTTGATTGTGTGCGTGAAACAGCGGGGTGTTGATTCTCTGACACGGTGGGTTGTTGATTGTGTGCGTGACACAGTGGGATGTTGATTCTGTGCGTGGCACAGTTGTGTTTTGATTGTGTGCGTGACACAGTGGGGTGTTGATTGTGTGCGTGGCACAGTGGGCTGTTGTTACGGTGTGTGACACAGCGGGTTGTTGATTCTGTGCATGAGACAGTGGGGTGTTGATTGTGTACGTCAAACAGCGGGGTGTTGATTGTGTGCGTAACACAGTGTTGTGTTGATTGTGGGCATGAAACAGTGGGGTGTTGATTGTGTGCGTGACAGTGTGGTGTTGATTGTATGCGTGAAACAGTGGGGTATTGATTGTATGCGTGACACAGTGGGGTGTTGATTGTGTTCGTGACACAGTGGGGTGTTGTTTCTGTGCGTGACACAGCGGGGTGTTGATTGTGTGCGTGAAACAGCGGGGTGTTGATTCTCTGACACGGTGGGTTGTTGATTGTGTGCGTGACACAGTGGGATGTTGATTCTGTGCGTGGCACAGTTGTGTGTTGATTGTGTGCGTGACACAGTGGGGTGCTGATTCTGTGCGTGACGCAGTGGGTTGTTGATTCTGTGCATGACCCAGCGGGGAGTTGTTTGTGTGCGTGACACAGTGGGGTGTTGATTCTGCGCGGGACACAGTGGGTTGTTGATTGTGTTCGTGACACAGTAGGGTTTTGATTCTGTGCATGACACAGTGGGGAGTGGATTCTGCGCATGACACAGCGGGGTGTTGATTCTGTGCATGAAACAGTGGGTTGTTGATTCTGTGCGTGAAACAGCGGTGTGTTGATTGTGTGCATAAAAACAGAGGGGTGTTGATTGTGCGCGTGACAAAGTGGGGTGTTGATTCAGTGCGTCACACTATTGTGTGTTGATTGTGTGCATGGAACAGCGGGGTGTTGACTCTGTGCGTGACACAGTGGGGTGTTGATTCTGTGCGTGAAACAGCGGAGTTGATTCTGTGCGTGACACAGCGGGGTGTTGATTCTGTGCGTGACACAGCGGAGTGTTGATTCTGTGCGTGACACAGTGGGGTGTTGATTCTGTGCGTGACACATAGGGGTGTTGATTCTGTGCGTGACACGGTGGGGTGTTGATTCTGTGCGTGACACAGCGGGGTGTCGAATGTGTGCGTGACACAGTGGGTTGTGGATTCTGGTGGATTCTGTGTGTGACACAGTGGGGTGTGAATTCTGTGCGTGACACAGTGGTGTGTGAATTCTGTGCGTGACACAGTGGCGTGTTGATTGTGTGCGTGACACAGTGGGGTGTTGATTCTGTGCGTGACACAGTAGGGTGTTGATTGTGTGCGTGTCACAGTAGGGTGTTGATTCTGTGCATGACCCAGCGGGGAATTTATTGTGTGCGTGACACAGCGGGGTGTTGATTCGGTGCATGAAACAGTGGGTTGTTGATTCTGTGCGTGAAACAGCGGTGTGTTGATTGTGTGCGTAAAAACAGAGGGGTGTTGTTTGTGCGCGTGACACAGTGGGGTGTTGATTCTGTGCGTGAAACAGCGGATTTGATTCTGTGCGTGACACAGCAGGGTGTTGATTCTGTGCGTGACACAGTGGGGTGCTTGTGTGCGTGACACTGCGGAGTGTTGATTCTGTGCGTGACACATAGGGGTGTTGATTCTGTGCGTGACACGGTGGGGTGTTGATTCTGTGCGTAATACAGTGGGGTGTTGATTCTGTGCGTGACACAGCGGGGTGTTGAATGTGTGTGTGACACAGTGGGGTGTGGATTCTGTGTGTTACACGGTGGGGTGTGAATTCTGTGCGCGACACAGTGGCGTGTTGATTGTGTGCGTGACACAGTGGGGTGTTGATTCAGCGCGTGACACAGTGGGGTGTTGATTCTGTGCGTGACACAGTGGGGTGTTGATTCTGTGCTTAACACAGAAGGGTGTTGATTCTGTGCGTGACGGAGAGGGGTATTGATTCTTTGCTTGACACAGCGTGGTGTTAATTCTGTGCGTGACACAGCGGGGTGTTGATTCTGTGCATGAAACAGCAGGGTGTTGATTGTGTGCGTGAAACAGTGGGTGTTGATTCTGTGCGTGAAACAGTGGGGTGTTGATTCTGTGCGTGACACAGTGGGGTATTGATTCTGTGCATGACCCAGTGGGGAGTTGTTTGTGTGCGTGACACAGTGGGGTGTTGATTGTGTGCGTGGCACAGTGGGCTGTTGTTTCTGTGTGTGACACAGCGGGTTGTTGATTCTGTGCATGAGACAGTGGGGTGTTGATTGTGTGCGTGGCACAGTGGGCTGTTGTTTCTGTGTGTGACACAGCGGGTTGTTGATTCTGTGCATGAGACAGTGGGGTGTTGATTGTGTGCGTAACACAGTGTTGTGTTGATTGTGTGCATGAAACAGTGGGGTGTTGATTGTGTGCGTGACAGTGTGGTGTTGATTGTGTGCGTGAAACAGTGGGGTATTGATTGTATGCGTGACACAGTGGGGTGTTGATTGTGTTCGTGACACAGTGGGGTGTTGTTTCTGTGTGTGACACAGCGGGGTGTTGATTCTCTGACACGGTGGGTTGTTGATTGTGTGCGTGACACAGTGGGATGTTGATTCTGTGCGTGGCACAGTTGTGTGTTGATTGTGTGCGAAACACAGTGGGGTGCTGATTCTGTGCGTGACACAGTGGGTTGTTGATTCTGTGCATGACCCAGCAGGGAGTTGTTTGTGTGCGTGACACAGTAGGGTGTTGATTGTGTGCGTGGCACAGTGGGCTGTTGTTTCTGTGTGTGACACAGTGGGTTGTTGATTCTGTGCATGAGACAGTGGGGTTTTGATTCCGTGCGTGAAACAGTGGGGTGTTGTTTCTGCGCGTGGCACAGCGGTGTGTTGATTGTGTGCGTGACACAGCGGTGTGTTGATTGTGTGCGTGACACAGCGGTGTATTGATTCTGTGCGCGACACAACGGGGTGTTGATTCTGTGCGTGACACGTTGGGGTGTTGATTCAGTGCGTGACACAGTGGGGTGTTGATTTTGTGCGTGACACAGCCGGGTGTTGATTCTGTGCGTGACACAGTGGGGTGTTGATTGTGCACGTGACACAAAGGGGTGTTGATTCTGTGCGTAACACAGCGGGGTGTTGATTCTGTGCATGAAACAGCGGGGTGTTGATTGTGTGCGTGAAACAGTGGGGTGTTGAGTCTGTGCATGAAACAGTGGGCTGTTGATAGTGTTCGTGACACAGGGGTGTGTTGATTCTGTGCGTGACACATTTGGGTGTGGATTCTGTGCATGACACAGTGGGGTGTTGATTCTGTGCATGAAACACTGGGTTGTTGATTCAGTGCGTGAAACAGCAGTGTATTGATTGTGTGCGTGACACAGAGGGGTGTTGATTGTGCGCGTGACACAGTGGTGTGTTGATTCAGTGCGTAACAGAGTGAGGTGTTCATTCTGTGCATGACACAGCGGGGTGTTGATTGTGTGCGTGACACAGTGGGGTGTTGGTTGTATCAGTGAAACAGCGGTGTGTTGATTCTGTGCGTGACACAGTGGGGTGTTGTTTCTGTGCGTGAAAAGGCAGGGTGTTGATTCTGTGCGTGACACAGTGGCGTGTTGATTCTGTGCGTGACACAGTGGGGTGTTGATTCAACGCGTGACACAGTGGGGTGTTGATTCTGTGCGTGACACAGTGGGGTGTTGATTCTGTGCTTAACACAGAAGGGTGTTGATTCTGTGCGTGACAGAGAGGGGTATTGATTCTTTGCTTGACACAGCGTGGTGTTAATTCTGTGCGTGACACAGCGGGGTGTTGATTCTGTGCGTGACACAGTGGCGTGTTGATTCTGTGCGTGACACAGTGGGGTGTTGATTCAACGCGTGACACAGTGGGGTGTTGATTCTGTGCGTGACACAGTGGGGTGTTGATTCTGTGCTTAACACAGAAGGGTGTTGATTCTGTGCGTGACAGAGAGGGGTATTGATTCTTTGCTTGACACAGCGTGGTGTTAATTCTGTGCGTGACACAGCGGGGTGTTGATTCTGTGCATGAAACAGCGGGGTGTTGATTGTGTGCGTGAAACAGTGGGTGTTGATTCTGTGCGTGAAACAGTGGGGTGATGATTGTATGCGTGACACAGTGGGGTGTTGATTCTGTGTGGGACACAGTGGGCTGTTGATTGTGTTCGTGACACAGTAGGGTGTTGATTCTGTGCATGACACAGTGGGGAGTGGATTCTGCGCATGACACAGCGGGGTGTTGATTCTGTGCATGAAACAGTGGGTTGTTGATTCTGTGCGTGAAACAGCGGTGTGTTGATTGTGTGCGTAAAAACAGTGGGGTGTTGATTCAGTGCGTGACACTGTTGTGTGTTGATTGTGTGCATGGAACAGCGGGGTGTTGATTCTGTGCGTGACACTGTGGGGTGTTGATTCTGTGCGTGAAACAGCGGAGTTGATTCTGTGCGTGACACAGCGGGGTGTTGATTCTGTGCGTGACACAGTGGGGTGTTTGTGTGCGTGACACTGCGGAGTGTTGATTCTGTGCGTGTCACATAGGGGTGTTGATTCTGTGCGTGACACGGTGGGGTGTTGGTTGTATCAGTGAAACAGCGGTGTGTTGATTCTGTGCGTGACACAGTGGGGTGTTGTTTCTGTGCGTGAAAAGGTAGGGTGTTGATTCTGTGCGTGACACAGTGGCGTGTTGATTCTGTGCGTGACACAGTGGGGTGTTGATTCAACGCGTGACACAGTGGGGTGTTGATTCTGTGCGTGACACAGTGGGGTGTTGATTCTGTGCTTAACACAGAAGGGTGTTGATTCTGTGCGTGACAGAGAGGGGTATTGATTCTTTGCTTGACACAGCGTGGTGTTAATTCTGTGCGTGACACAGCGGGGTGTTGATTCTGTGCATGAAACAGCGGGGTGTTGATTGTGTGCGTGAAACAGTGGGTGTTGATTCTGTGCGTGAAACAGTGGGGTGATGATTGTATGCGTGACACAGTGGGGTGTTGATTCTGTGTGGGACACAGTGGGCTGTTGATTGTGTTCGTGACACAGTAGGGTGTTGATTCTGTGCATGACACAGTGGGGAGTGGATTCTGCGCATGACACAGCGGGGTGTTGATTCTGTGCATGAAACAGTGGGTTGTTGATTCTGTGCGTGAAACAGCGGTGTGTTGATTGTGTGCGTAAAAACAGTGGGGTGTTGATTCAGTGCGTGACACTGTTGTATGTTGATTGTGTGCATGGAACAGCGGGGTGTTGATTCTGTGCGTGACACAGTGGGGTGTTGTTTCTGTGCGTGAAAAGGCAGGGTGTTGATTCTGTGCGTGACACAGTGGCGTGTTGATTCTGTGCGTGACACAGTGGGGTGTTGATTCAACGCGTGACACAGTGGGGTGTTGATTCTGTGCGTGACACAGTGGGGTGTTGATTCTGTGCTTAACACAGAAGGGTGTTGATTCTGTGCGTGACAGAGAGGGGTATTGATTCTTTGCTTGACACAGCGTGGTGTTAATTCTGTGCGTGACACAGCGGGGTGTTGATTCTGTGCGTGACACAGTGGCGTGTTGATTCTGTGCGTGACACAGTGGGGTGTTGATTCAACGCGTGACACAGTGGGGTGTTGATTCTGTGCGTGACACAGTGGGGTGTTGATTCTGTGCTTAACACAGAAGGGTGTTGATTCTGTGCGTGACAGAGAGGGGTATTGATTCTTTGCTTGACACAGCGTGGTGTTAATTCTGTGCGTGACACAGCGGGGTGTTGATTCTGTGCATGAAACAGCGGGGTGTTGATTGTGTGCGTGAAACAGTGGGTGTTGATTCTGTGCGTGAAACAGTGGGGTGATGATTGTATGCGTGACACAGTGGGGTGTTGATTCTGTGTGGGACACAGTGGGCTGTTGATTGTGTTCGTGACACAGTAGGGTGTTGATTCTGTGCATGACACAGTGGGGAGTGGATTCTGCGCATGACACAGCGGGGTGTTGATTCTGTGCATGAAACAGTGGGTTGTTGATTCTGTGCGTGAAACAGCGGTGTGTTGATTGTGTGCGTAAAAACAGTGGGGTGTTGATTCAGTGCGTGACACTGTTGTGTGTTGATTGTGTGCATGGAACAGCGGGGTGTTGATTCTGTGCGTGACACTGTGGGGTGTTGATTCTGTGCGTGAAACAGCGGAGTTGATTCTGTGCGTGACACAGCGGGGTGTTGATTCTGTGCGTGACACAGTGGGGTGTTTGTGTGCGTGACACTGCGGAGTGTTGATTCTGTGCGTGTCACATAGGGGTGTTGATTCTGTGCGTGACACGGTGGGGTGTTGGTTGTATCAGTGAAACAGCGGTGTGTTGATTCTGTGCGTGACACAGTGGGGTGTTGTTTCTGTGCGTGAAAAGGTAGGGTGTTGATTCTGTGCGTGACACAGTGGCGTGTTGATTCTGTGCGTGACACAGTGGGGTGTTGATTCAACGCGTGACACAGTGGGGTGTTGATTCTGTGCGTGACACAGTGGGGTGTTGATTCTGTGCTTAACACAGAAGGGTGTTGATTCTGTGCGTGACAGAGAGGGGTATTGATTCTTTGCTTGACACAGCGTGGTGTTAATTCTGTGCGTGACACAGCGGGGTGTTGATTCTGTGCATGAAACAGCGGGGTGTTGATTGTGTGCGTGAAACAGTGGGTGTTGATTCTGTGCGTGAAACAGTGGGGTGATGATTGTATGCGTGACACAGTGGGGTGTTGATTCTGTGTGGGACACAGTGGGCTGTTGATTGTGTTCGTGACACAGTAGGGTGTTGATTCTGTGCATGACACAGTGGGGAGTGGATTCTGCGCATGACACAGCGGGGTGTTGATTCTGTGCATGAAACAGTGGGTTGTTGATTCTGTGCGTGAAACAGCGGTGTGTTGATTGTGTGCGTAAAAACAGTGGGGTGTTGATTCAGTGCGTGACACTGTTGTGTGTTGATTGTGTGCATGGAACAGCGGGGTGTTGATTCTGTGCGTGACACTGTGGGGTGTTGATTCTGTGCGTGAAACAGCGGAGTTGATTCTGTGCGTGACACAGCGGGGTGTTGATTCTGTGCGTGACACAGTGGGGTGTTTGTGTGCGTGACACTGCGGAGTGTTGATTCTGTGCGTGTCACATAGGGGTGTTGATTCTGTGCGTGACACGGTGGGGTGTTGATTCTGTGCGTAACACAGTGGGGTGTTGATTCTGTGCATGACACAGTGGGGTGTTGATTCTGTGCGTGACACAGTGGGGTGTTGATTCTGTGCATGACCCAGCGGGGAGTTGTTTGTGTGCATGACACAGTGGGGTGTTGATTGTGTGCGTGGCACAGTGGGCTGTTGTTTCTGTGTGTGACACAGCGGGTTGTTGATTCTGTGCATGAGACAGTGGGGTGTTGATTGTGTGCGTCAAACAGCGGGGTGTTGATTGTGTGCGTAACACAGTGTTGTGTTGATTGTGTGCATGAAACAGTGGGGTGTTGATTGTGTGCGTGACAGTTTGGTGTTGATTGTGTGCGTGAAACAGTGGGGTATTGATTGTATGCGTGACACAGTGTTGTGTTGATTGTGTTTGTGACACAGTGGGGTGTTGTTTCTGTGTGTGACACAGCGGGGTGTTGATTCTCTGACACGGTGGGTTGTTGATTGTGTGCGTGACACAGTGGGATGTTGATTCTGTGCGTGGCACAGTTGTGTGTTGATTGTGTGCGAGACACAGTGGGGTGCTGATTCTGTGCGTGACACAGTGGGTTGTTGATTCTGTGCATGACCCAGCAGGGAGTTGTTTGTGTGCGTGACACAGTGGGGTGTTGATTGTGTGCGTGGCACAGTGGGCTGTTGTTTCTGTGTGTGACACAGTGGGTTGTTGATTCTGTGCATGAGACAGTGGGGTTTTGATTCCGTGCGTGAAACAGTGGGGTGTTGTTTCTGCGCGTGGCACAGCGGTGTGTTGATTGTGTGCGTGACACAGCGGTGTGTTGATTGTGTGCGTGACACAGCGGTGTATTGATTCTGTGCGCGACACAACGGGGTGTTGATTCTGTGCGTGACACGTTGGGGTGTTGATTCAGTGCGTGACACAGTGGGGTGTTGATTTTGTGCGTGACACAGCGGGGTGTTGATTCTGTGCGTGACACAGTGGGGTGTTGATTGTGCACGTGACACAAAGGGGTGTTGATTCTGTGCGTAACACAGCGGGGTGTTGATTCTGTGCATGAAACAGCGGGGTGTTGATTGTGGGCGTGAAACAGTGGGGTGTTGATTCTGTGCGTGAAACAGTGGGCTGTTGATAGTGTTCGTGACACAGGGGTGTGTTGATTCTGTGCGTGACACATTTGGGTTTGGATTCTGTGCATGACACAGTGGGGTGTTGATTCTGTGCATGAAACACTGGGTTGTTGATTCAGTGCGTGAAACAGCAGTGTATTGATTGTGTGCGTGACACAGAGGGGTGTTGATTGTGCGCGTGACACAGTGGTGTGTTGATTCAGTGCGTAACAGAGTGAGGTGTTCATTCTGTGCATGACACAGCGGGGTGTTGATTGTGTGCGTGACACAGTGGGGTGTTGGTTGTATCAGTGAAACAGCGGTGTGTTGATTCTGTGCGTGACACAGTGGGGTCTTGTTTCTGTGCGTGAAAAGGCAGGGTGTTGATTCTGTGCGTGACACAGTGGCGTGTTGATTCTGTGCGTGAAACAGTGGGGTGTTGATTCAACGCGTGACACAGTGGGGTGTTGATTCTGTGCGTGACACAGTGGGGTGTTGATTCTGTGCTTAACACAGAAGGGTGTTGATTCTGTGCGTGACAGAGAGGGGTATTGATTCTTTGCTTGACACAGCGTGGTGTTAATTCTGTGCGTGACACATAGGGGTGTTGATTCTGTGCGTGACACGGTGGGGTGTTGATTCTGTGCGTAACACAGTGGGGTGTTGATTCTGTGCGTGACACAGCAGGGTGTTGATTCTGTGCGTGACACAGTGGGGTGCTTGTGTGCGTGACACTGCGGAGTGTTGATTCTGTGCGTGACACATAGGGGTGTTGATTCTGTGCGTGACACGGTGGGGTGTTGATTCTGTGCGTAATACAGTGGGGTGTTGATTCTGTGCGTGACACAGCGGGGTGTTGAATGTGTGTGTGACACAGTGGGGTGTGGATTCTGTGTGTTACACGGTGGGGTGTGAATTCTGTGCGCGACACAGTGGCGTGTTGATTGTGTGCGTGACACAGTGGGGTGTTGATTCAGCGCGTGACACAGTGGGGTGTTGATTCTGTGCGTGACACAGTGGGGTGTTGATTCTGTGCTTAACACAGAAGGGTGTTGATTCTGTGCGTGACGGAGAGGGGTATTGATTCTTTGCTTGACACAGCGTGGTGTTAATTCTGTGCGTGACACAGCGGGGTGTTGATTCTGTGCATGAAACAGCGGGGTGTTGATTGTGTGCGTGAAACAGTGGGTGTTGATTCTGTGCGTGAAACAGTGGGGTGATGATTGTATGCGTGACACAGTGGGGTGTTGATTCTGTGTGGGACACAGTGGGCTGTTGATTGTGTTCGTGACACAGTAGGGTGTTGATTCTGTGCTTGACACAGTGGGGAGTGGATTCTGCGCATGACACAGCGGGGTGTTGATTCTGTGCATGAAACAGTGGGTTGTTGATTCTGTGCGTGAAACAGCGGTGTGTTGATTGTGTGCGTAAAAACAGTGGGGTGTTGATTCAGTGCGTGACACTGTTGTGTGTTGATTGTGTGCATGGAACAGCGGGGTGTTGATTCTGTGCGTGACACTGTGGGGTGTTGATTCTGTGCGTGAAACAGCGGAGTTGATTCTGTGCGTGACACAGCGGGGTGTTGATTCTGTGCGTGACACAGTGGGGTGTTTGTGTGCGTGACACTGCGGAGTGTTGATTCTGTGCGTGTCACATAGGGGTGTTGATTCTGTGCGTGACACGGTGGGGTGTTGATTCTGTGCGTAACACAGTGGGGTGTTGATTCTGTGCATGACCCAGCGGGGAGTTGTTTGTGTGCATGACACAGTGGGGTGTTGATTCTGTGCGTGACACAGTGGGGTGTTGATTCTGTGCATGACCCAGCGGGGAGTTGTTTGTGTGCATGACACAGTGGGGTGTTGATTGTGTGCGTGGCACAGTGGGCTGTTGTTTCTGTGTGTGACACAGCGGGTTGTTGATTCTGTGCATGAGACAGTGGGGTGTTGATTGTGTGCGTCAAACAGCGGGGTGTTGATTGTGTGCGTAACACAGTGTTGTGTTGATTGTGTGCATGAAACAGTGGGGTGTTGATTGTGTGCGTGACAGTTTGGTGTTGATTGTGTGCGTGAAACAGTGGGGTATTGATTGTATGCGTGACACAGTGTTGTGTTGATTGTGTTCGTGACACAGTGGGGTGTTGTTTCTGTGTGTGACACAGCGGGGTGTTGATTCTCTGACACGGTGGGTTGTTGATTGTGTGCGTGACACAGTGGGATGTTGATTCTGTGCGTGGCACAGTTGTGTGTTGATTGTGTGCGAGACACAGTGGGGTGCTGATTCTGTGCGTGACACAGTGGGTTGTTGATTCTGTGCATGACCCAGCAGGGAGTTGTTTGTGTGAGTGACACAGTAGGGTGTTGATTGTGTGCGTGGCACAGTGGGCTGTTGTTTCTGTGTGTGACACAGCGGGTTGTTGATTCTGTGCATGAAACAGTGGGGTTTTGATTCCGTGCGTGAAACAGTGGGGTGTTGTTTCTGCGCGTGGCACAGCGGTGTGTTGATTGTGTGCGTGACACAGCGGTGTGTTGATTGTGTGCGTGACACAGCGGTGTATTGATTCTGTGCGCGACACAACGGGGTGTTGATTCTGTGCATGACACGTTGGGGTGTTGATTCAGTGCGTGACACAGTGGGGTGTTGATTTTGTGCGTGACACAGCGGGGTGTTGATTCTGTGCGTGACACAGTGGGGTGTTGATTGTGCACGTGACACAACGGGGTGTTGATTCTGTGCGTAACACAGCGGGGTGTTGATTCTGTGCATGAAACAGCGGGGTGTTGATTGTGTGCGTGAAACAGTGGGGTGTTGATTCTGTGCGTGAAACAGTGGGGTGATTATTGTGTGCGTGACACAGTGGGGTGTTGATTCTGCGCGGGACACAGTGGGCTGTTGATAGTGTTCGTGACACAGGGGTGTGTTGATTCTGTGCGTGACACATTTGGGTGTGGATTCTGTGCATGACACAGTGGGGTGTTGATTCTGTGCATGAAACACTGGGTTGTTGATTCAGTGCGTGAAACAGCAGTGTATTGATTGTGTGCGTGACACAGAGGGGTGTTGATTGTGCGCGTGACACAGTGGTGTGTTGATTCAGTGCGTAACAGAGTGAGGTGTTCATTCTGTGCATGACACAGCGGGGTGTTGATGGTGTGCGTGACACAGTGGGGTGTTGTTTCTGTGCGTGAAAAGGCAGGGTGTTGATTCTGTGCGTGACACAGTGGCGTGTTGATTCTGTGCGTGACCCAGTGGGTTGTTGATTCTGTGCATGACCCAGCGGGGAGTTGTTTGTGTGCGTGACACAGTGGGGTGTTGATTGTGTGCGTGGCACAGTGGGCTGTTGTTTCTGTGTGTGACACAGCGGGTTGTTGATTCTGTGCATGAGACAGTGGGGTTTTGATTCCGTGCGTGAAACAGTGGGGTGTTGTTTCTGCGCGTGGCACAGCGGTGTGTTGATTGTGTGCGTGACACAGCGGTGTGTTGATCGTGTGCGTGACACAGCGGTGTATTGATTCTGTGCGCGACACAACGGGGTTTTGATTCTGTGCGTGACACGTTGGGGTGTTGATTCAGTGCGTGACACAGCGGGGTGTTAATTCTGTGCGTGACACAGCGGGGTGTTGAT
This sequence comes from Hypanus sabinus, assembly GCF_030144855.1. Lineage (NCBI taxonomy): Eukaryota > Metazoa > Chordata > Chondrichthyes > Myliobatiformes > Dasyatidae > Hypanus > Hypanus sabinus. Next base: position 83,104,556 of record NC_082714.1, read on the forward strand.
TCTGTGCATGAAACAGCGGGGTGTTGATTGTGTGCGTGAAACAGTGGGTGTTGATTCTGTGCGTGACACAGTGGGGTGTTTGTGTGCGTCACACTGCGGAGTGTTGATTCTGTGCGTGACACATAGGTGTGTTGATTCTGTGCGTGACACGGTGGGGTGTTGATTCTGTGCGTAACACAGTGGGGTGTTGATTGTGTGCGTGACACAGCGGGGTGTTGAATGTGTGCGTGACACAGTGGGGTGTGGATTCTGTGTGTTACATGGTGGGGTGTGAATTCTGTGCGAGACACAGTGGGGTGTGAATTCTGTGTGTGACACAGTGGTGTGTTGATTGTGTGCGTGACACAGTGGGGTGTTGATTCTGTGCGTGACACAGTGGGGTGTTGATTCTGTGTGGGACACAGTGGGCTGTTGATTGTGTTCGTGACACAGTAGGGTGTTGATTCTGTGCATGACACAGTGGGGAGTGGATTCTGCGCATGACACAGCGGGATGTTGATTCTGTGCATGAAACAGCGGGGTGTTGATTGTGTGCGTGAAACAGTGGGTGTTGATTCTGTGCGTGAAACAGTGGGGTGATGATTGTATGCGTGACACAGTGGGGTGTTGATTCTGTGCGGGACACAGTGGGCTGTTGATTGTGTTCGTGACACAGTAGGGTGTTGATTCTGTGCATGACACAGTGGGGAGTGGATTCTGCGCATGACACAGCGGGGTGTTGATTCTGTGCATGAAACAGTGGGTTGTTGATTCTGTGCGTGAAACAGCGGTGTGTTGATTGTGTGCGTAAAAACAGTGGGGTGTTGATTCAGTGCGTGACACTGTTGTGTGTTGATTGTGTGCATGGAACAGCGGGGTGTTGATTCTGTGCGTGACACTGTGGGGTGTTGATTCTGTGCGTGAAACAGCGGAGTTGATTCTGTGCGTGACACAGCGGGGTGTTGATTCTGTGCGTGACACAGTGGGGTGTTGTTTCTGTGCGTGAAAAGGCAGGGTGTTGATTCTGTGCGTGACACAGTGGCGTGTTGATTCTGTGCGTGACCCAGTGGGTTGTTGATTCTGTGCATGACCCAGCGGGGAGTTGTTTGTGTGCGTGACACAGTGGGGTGTTGATTGTGTGCGTGGCACAGTGGGCTGTTGTTTCTGTGTGTGACACAGCGGGTTGTTGATTCTGTGCATGAGACAGTGGGGTGTTGATTGTGTGCGTCAAACAGCGGGGTGTTGATTGTGTGCGTAACACAGTGTTGTGTTGATTGTGTGCATGAAACAGTGGGGTGTTGATTGTGTGCGTGACAGTTTGGTGTTGATTGTGTGCGTGAAACAGTGGGGTATTGATTGTATGCGTGACACAGTGTTGTGTTGATTGTGTTCGTGACACAGTGGGGTGTTGTTTCTGTGTGTGACACAGCGGGGTGTTGATTCTCTGACACGGTGGGTTGTTGATTGTGTGCGTGACACAGTGGGATGTTGATTCTGTGCGTGGCACAGTTGTGTGTTGATTGTGTGCGAGACACAGTGGGGTGCTGATTCTGTGCGTGACACAGTGGGTTGTTGATTCTGTGCATGACCCAGCAGGGAGTTGTTTGTGTGCGTGACACAGTGGGGTGTTGATTGTGTGCGTGGCACAGTGGGCTGTTGTTTCTGTGTGTGACACAGCGGGTTGTTGATTCTGTGCATGAGACAGTGGGGTTTTGATTCCGTGCGTGAAACAGTGGGGTGTTGTTTCTGCGCGTGGCACAGCGGTGTGTTGATTGTGTGCGTGACACAGCGGTGTGTTGATCGTGTGCGTGACACAGCGGTGTATTGATTCTGTGCGCGACACAACGGGGTTTTGATTCTGTGCGTGACACGTTGGGGTGTTGATTCAGTGCGTGACACAGCGGGGTGTTAATTCTGTGCGTGACACAGCGGGGTGTTGATTCTGTGCATGAAACAGCGGGGTGTTGATTGTGTGCGTGAAACAGTGGGTGTTGATTCTGTGCGTGACACAGTGGGGTGTTTGTGTGCGTCACACTGCGGAGTGTTGATTCTGTGCGTGACACATAGGTGTGTTGATTCTGTGCGTGACACGGTGGGGTGTTGATTCTGTGCGTAACACAGTGGGGTGTTGATTGTGTGCGTGACACAGCGGGGTGTTGAATGTGTGCGTGACACAGTGGGGTGTGGATTCTGTGTGTTACATGGTGGGGTGTGAATTCTGTGCGAGACACAGTGGGGTGTGAATTCTGTGTGTGACACAGTGGTGTGTTGATTGTGTGCGTGACACAGTGGGGTGTTGATTCTGTGCGTGACACAGTGGGGTGTTGATTCTGTGTGGGACACAGTGGGCTGTTGATTGTGTTCGTGACACAGTAGGGTGTTGATTCTGTGCATGACACAGTGGGGAGTGGATTCTGCGCATGACACAGCGGGATGTTGATTCTGTGCATGAAACAGCGGGGTGCTGATTGTGTGCGTGAAACAGTGGGTGTTGATTCTGTGCGTGAAACAGTGGGGTGATGATTGTATGCGTGACACAGTGGGGTGTTGATTCTGTGCGGGACACAGTGGGCTGTTGATTGTGTTCGTGACACAGTAGGGTGTTGATTCTGTGCATGACACAGTGGGGAGTGGATTCTGCGCATGACACAGCGGGGTGTTGATTCTGTGCATGAAACAGTGGGTTGTTGATTCTGTGCGTGAAACAGCGGTGTGTTGATTGTGTGCGTAAAAACAGTGGGGTGTTGATTCAGTGCGTGACACTGTTGTGTGTTGATTGTGTGTATGGAACAGCGGGGTGTTGATTCTGTGCGTGACACTGTGGGGTGTTGATTCTGTGCGTGAAACAGCGGAGTTGATTCTGTGCGTGACACAGCGGGGTGTTGATTCTGTGCGTGACACAGTGGGGTGTTTGTGTGCGTGACACTGCGGAGTGTTGATTCTGTGCGTGTCACATAGGGGTGTTGATTCTGTGCGTGACACGGTGGGGTGTTGATTCTGTGCGTAACACAGTGGGGTGTTGATTCTGTGCATGACACAGTGGGGTGTTGATTCTGTGCGTGACACAGTGGGGTGTTGATTCTGTGCATGACCCAGCGGGGAGTTGTTTGTGTGCATGACACAGTGGGGTGTTGATTGTGTGCGTGGCACAGTGGGCTGTTGTTTCTGTGTGTGACACAGCGGGTTGTTGATTCTGTGCATGAGACAGTGGGGTGTTGATTGTGTGCGTCAAACAGCGGGGTGTTGATTGTGTGCGTAACACAGTGTTGTGTTGATTGTGTGCATGAAACAGTGGGGTGTTGATTGTGTGCGTGACAGTTTGGTGTTGATTGTGTGCGTGAAACAGTGGGGTATTGATTGTATGCGTGACACAGTGTTGTGTTGATTGTGTTCGTGACACAGTGGGGTGTTGTTTCTGTGTGTGACACAGCGGGGTGTTGATTCTCTGACACGGTGGGTTGTTGATTGTGTGCGTGACACAGTGGGATGTTGATTCTGTGCGTGGCACAGTTGTGTGTTGATTGTGTGCGAGACACAGTGGGGTGCTGATTCTGTGCGTGACACAGTGGGTTGTTGATTCTGTGCATGACCCAGCAGGGAGTTGTTTGTGTGAGTGACACAGTAGGGTGTTGATTGTGTGCGTGGCACAGTGGGCTGTTGTTTCTGTGTGTGACACAGCGGGTTGTTGATTCTGTGCATGAAACAGTGGGGTTTTGATTCCGTGCGTGAAACAGTGGGGTGTTGTTTCTGCGCGTGGCACAGCGGTGTGTTGATTGTGTGCGTGACACAGCGGTGTGTTGATTGTGTGCGTGACACAGCGGTGTATTGATTCTGTGCGCGACACAACGGGGTGTTGATTCTGTGCATGACACGTTGGGGTGTTGATTCAGTGCGTGACACAGTGGGGTGTTGATTTTGTGCGTGACACAGCGGGGTGTTGATTCTGTGCGTGACACAGTGGGGTGTTGATTGTGCACGTGACACAACGGGGTGTTGATTCTGTGCGTAACACAGCGGGGTGTTGATTCTGTGCATGAAACAGCGGGGTGTTGATTGTGTGCGTGAAACAGTGGGGTGTTGATTCTGTGCGTGAAACAGTGGGGTGATTATTGTGTGCGCGACACAGTGGGGTGTTGATTCTGCGCGGGACACAGTGGGCTGTTGATAGTGTTCGTGACACAGGGGTGTGTTGATTCTGTGCGTGACACATTTGGGTGTGGATTCTGTGCATGACACAGTGGGGTGTTGATTCTGTGCATGAAACACTGGGTTGTTGATTCAGTGCGTGAAACAGCAGTGTATTGATTGTGTGCGTGACACAGAGGGGTGTTGATTGTGCGCGTGACACAGTGGTGTGTTGATTCAGTGCGTAACAGAGTGAGGTGTTCATTCTGTGCATGACACAGCGGGGTGTTGATGGTGTGCGTGACACAGTGGGGTGTTGGTTGTATCCGTGAAACAGCGGTGTGTTGATTCTGTGCGTGACACAGTGGGGTGTTGTTTCTGTGCGTGAAAAGGCAGGGTGTTGATTCTGTGCGTGACACAGTGGCGTGTTGATTCTGTGCGTGACCCAGTGGGTTGTTGATTCTGTGCATGACCCAGCGGGGAGTTGTTTGTGTGCGTGACACAGTGGGGTGTTGATTGTGTGCGTGGCACAGTGGGCTGTTGTTTCTGTGTGTGACACAGCGGGTTGTTGATTCTGTGCATGAGACAGTGGGGTTTTGATTCCGTGCGTGAAACAGTGGGGTGTTGTTTCTGCGCGTGGCACAGCGGTGTGTTGATTGTGTGCGTGACACAGCGGTGTGTTGATCGTGTGCGTGACACAGCGGTGTATTGATTCTGTGCGCGACACAACGGGGTTTTGATTCTGTGCGTGACACGTTGGGGTGTTGATTCAGTGCGTGACACAGCGGGGTGTTAATTCTGTGCGTGACACAGCGGGGTGTTGATTCTGTGCATGAAACAGCGGGGTGTTGATTGTGTGCGTGAAACAGTGGGTGTTGATTCTGTGCGTGACACAGTGGGGTGTTTGTGTGCGTCACACTGCGGAGTGTTGATTCTGTGCGTGACACATAGGTGTGTTGATTCTGTGCGTGACACGGTGGGGTGTTGATTCTGTGCGTAACACAGTGGGGTGTTGATTGTGTGCGTGACACAGCGGGGTGTTGAATGTGTGCGTGACACAGTGGGGTGTGGATTCTGTGTGTTACATGGTGGGGTGTGAATTCTGTGCGAGACACAGTGGGGTGTGAATTCTGTGTGTGACACAGTGGTGTGTTGATTGCGTGCGTGACACAGTGGGGTGTTGATTCTGTACGTGACACAGTGGGGTGTTGATTCTGTGTGGGACACAGTGGGCTGTTGATTGTGTTCGTGACACAGTAGGGTGTTGATTCTGTGCATGACACAGTGGGGAGTGGATTCTGCGCATGACACAGCGGGATGTTGATTCTGTGCATGAAACAGCGGGGTGTTGATTGTGTGCGTGAAACAGTGGGTGTTGATTCTGTGCGTGAAACAGTGGGGTGATGATTGTATGCGTGACACAGTGGGGTGTTGATTCTGTGCGGGACACAGTGGGCTGTTGATTGTGTTCGTGACACAGTAGGGTGTTGATTCTGTGCATGACACAGTGGGGAGTGGATTCTGCGCATGACACAGCGGGGTGTTGATTCTGTGCATGAAACAGTGGTTTGTTGATTCTGTGCGTGAAACAGCGGTGTGTTGATTGTGTTCGTAAAAACAGTGGGGTGTTGATTCAGTGCGTGACACTGTTGTGTGTTGATTGTGTGCATGGAACAGCGGGCTGTTGATTCTGTGCGTGAAACAGCGGAGTTGATTCTGTGCGTGACACAGCGGGGTGTTGATTCTGTGCGTGACACAGTGGGGTGTTTGTGTGCGTGACACTGCGGAGTGTTGATTCTGTGCGTGTCACATAGGGGTGTTGATTCTGTGCGTGACACGGTGGGGTGTTGATTCTGTGCGTAACACAGTGGGGTGTTGATTCTGTGCGTGACACAGCGGGGTGTTGAATGTGTGCGTGACACAGTGGGGTGTGGATTCTGTGTGTTACACGGTGGGGTGTGAATTCTGTGCGTGACACAGTGGGGTGTGAATTCTGTGCGTGACACAGTGGGGTGTTGATTCTGTGCATGACACAGTGTGGTGTTGATTCTGTGCGTGACACAGTGGGGTGTTGATTCTGTGCATGACCCAGCGGGGAGTTGTTTGTGTGCGTGACACAGTGGGGTGTTGATTGTGTGCGTGACACAGTGGGGTGTTGATTCTGTGCATGACCCAGCGGGGAGTTGTTTGTGTGCGTGACACAGTGGGGTGTTGATTGTGTGCGTGACACAGTGGGGTGTGGATTCTGTGCGTGACACAGTGGGCTGTTGTTTCTGTGTGTGACACAGCGGGTTGTTGATTCTGTGCATGAGACAGTGGGGTGTTGATTGTGTGCGTCAAACAGCGGGGTGTTGATTGTGTGCGTAACACAGTGTTGTGTTGATTTTGTGCATGAAACAGTGGGGTGTTGATTGTGTGCGTGACAGTGTGGTGTTGATTGTGTGCGTGAAACAGTGGGGTATTGATTGTATGCGTGACACAGTGGGGTGTTGATTGTGTTCGTGACACAGTGGGGTGTTGTTTCTGTGCGTGACACAGCGGGGTGTTGATTGTGTGCGTGAAACAGCGGGGTGTTGATTCTCTGACACGGTGGGTTGTTGATTGTGTGCGTGACACAGTGGGATGTTGATTCTGTGCGTGGCACAGTTGTGTGTTGTTTGTGTGCGAGACACAGTGGGGTGCTGATTCTGTGCGTGACACAGTGGGTTGTTGATTCTGTGCATGACCCAGCGGGGAGTTGTTTGTGTGCGTGACACAGTGGGGTGTTGATTGTGTGCGTGGCACAGTGGGCTGTTGTTTCTGTGTGTGACACAGCGGGTTGTTGATTCTGTGCATGAGACAGTGCGGTTTTGATTCAGTGCGTGACACAGTGGGGTGTTGATTGTGTGCGTGAAACAGTGTGGTGTTGATTGTGTGGGTGAAACAGCGGAGTTGATTCCGTGCGTGACACAGTGGGGTGTTGATTCTGTGCGTGACACAGCAGGATGTTGTTACTGTGCGTGACACAGCGGCGTGTTGATTGTGTGCGTGAAACAGTTGGGTGTTGATTCTGTGCGTGACACAGTGGGGTGTTGATTCTGTGCATGAAACATTGGGCTGTTGATTGTGTGTGTGACACAGCGGGGTGTTGATTCTGTGCGTGACACAGCAGTGTGCTGATTCAGTGCGTGACACAGTGCGGTGTTGATTCTGTGCGTGACACTGCGGGGTGTTGATTCTGTGCGTGACACAGTGGGGTGTTGATTCTGTGCGTGATACAGCGGGGTGTTGATTCTGTGTGTGACACCGTGGGGTGTTGATTCTGTGCGTGAAACAGAGGGGTGTTGATTCTGTGTGTGACACAGCGGGGTGTTGATTATGTGCGTGAAACATCGGGGTGTTGATTCTGTGCATGTCACAGCGGCGTGTTGATTGTGCGCGTAACACAGCGGGGTGTTGATTCTGTGAGTGACACAGCGGGGTGTTGATTGTGTGCGTGAAACAGTGTGGTGTTGATTCTGTGCGTGATACAGTGGGGTGTTTTTTCTGTGCGTGACACAGCGGCGTGTTGATTGTGTGCGTGAAACAGTTGGGTGTGGATTCTGTGCATGACACAGTGGGGTGTTGATTCTGTGCATGAAACACTGGGTTGTTGATTCAGTGCGTAACAGAGTGAGGTGTTCATTCTGTGCATGACACAGCGGGGTGTTGATTGTGTGCGTGACACAGTGGGGTGTTGATTCTGTGCATGAAACAGCGGGGTGTTGATTGTGTGCGTGAAACAGTGGGTGTTGATTCTGTGCGTGAAACAGTGGGGTGATGATTGTATGCGTGACACAGTGGGGTGTTGATTCTGTGTGGGACACAGTGGGCTGTTGATTGTGTTCGTGACACAGTAGGGTGTTGATTCTGTGCATGACACAGTGGGGAGTGGATTCTGCGCATGACACAGCGGGGTGTTGATTCTGTGCATGAAACAGTGGGTTGTTGATTCTGTGCGTGAAACAGCGGTGTGTTGATTGTGTGCGTAAAAACAGTGGGGTGTTGATTCAGTGCGTGACACTGTTGTGTGTTGATTGTGTGCATGGAACAGCGGGGTGTTGATTCTGTGCGTGACACTGTGGGGTGTTGATTCAGTGCGTAACAGAGTGAGGTGTTCATTCTGTGCATGACACAGCGGGGTGTTGATTGTGTGCGTGACACAGTGGGGTGTTGGTTGTATCAGTGAAACAGCGGTGTGTTGATTCTGTGCGTGACACAGTGGGGTGTTGTTTCTGTGCGTGAAAAGGCAGGGTGTTGATTCTGTGCGTGACACAGTGGCGTGTTGATTCTGTGCGTGACACAGTGGGGTGTTGATTCAACGCGTGACACAGTGGGGTGTTGATTCTGTGCGTGACACAGTGGGGTGTTGATTCTGTGCTTAACACAGAAGGGTGTTGATTCTGTGCGTGACAGAGAGGGGTATTGATTCTTTGCTTGACACAGCGTGGTGTTAATTCTGTGCGTGACACAGCGGGGTGTTGATTCTGTGCATGAAACAGCGGGGTGTTGATTGTGTGCGTGAAACAGTGGGTGTTGATTCTGTGCGTGAAACAGTGGGGTGATGATTGTATGCGTGACACAGTGGGGTGTTGATTCTGTGTGGGACACAGTGGGCTGTTGATTGTGTTCGTGACACAGTAGGGTGTTGATTCTGTGCATGACACAGTGGGGAGTGGATTCTGCGCATGACACAGCGGGGTGTTGATTCTGTGCATGAAACAGTGGGTTGTTGATTCTGTGCGTGAAACAGCGGTGTGTTGATTGTGTGCGTAAAAACAGTGGGGTGTTGATTCAGTGCGTGACACTGTTGTGTGTTGATTGTGTGCATGGAACAGCGGGGTGTTGATTCTGTGCGTGACACTGTGGGGTGTTGATTCTGTGCGTGAAACAGCGGAGTTGATTCTGTGCGTGACACAGCGGGGTGTTGATTCTGTGCGTGACACAGTGGGGTGTTTGTGTGCGTGACACTGCGGAGTGTTGATTCTGTGCGTGTCACATAGGGGTGTTGATTCTGTGCGTGACACGGTGGGGTGTTGATTCTGTGCGTAACACAGTGGGGTGTTGATTCTGTGCATGACACAGTGGGGTGTTGATTCTGTGCGTGACACAGTGGGGTGTTGATTCTGTGCATGAAACATTGGGCTGTTGATTGTGTGTGTGACACAGCGGGGTGTTGATTCTGTGCGTGACACAGCAGTGTGCTGATTCAGTGCGTGACACAGTGCGGTGTTGATTCTGTGCGTGACACTGCGGGGTGTTGATTCTGTGCGTGACACAGTGGGGTGTTGATTCTGTGCGTGATACAGCGGGGTGTTGATTCTGTGTGTGACACCGTGGGGTGTTGATTCTGTGCGTGAAACAGAGGGGTGTTGATTCTGTGTGTGACACAGCGGGGTGTTGATTATGTGCGTGAAACATCGGGGTGTTGATTCTGTGCATGTCACAGCGGCGTGTTGATTGTGCGCGTAACACAGCGGGGTGTTGATTCTGTGAGTGACACAGCGGGGTGTTGATTGTGTGCGTGAAACAGTGTGGTGTTGATTCTGTGCGTGATACAGTGGGGTGTTTTTTCTGTGCGTGACACAGCGGCGTGTTGATTGTGTGCGTGAAACAGTTGGGTGTGGATTCTGTGCATGACACAGTGGGGTGTTGATTCTGTGCATGAAACACTGGGTTGTTGATTCAGTGCGTAACAGAGTGAGGTGTTCATTCTGTGCATGACACAGCGGGGTGTTGATTGTGTGCGTGACACAGTGGGGTGTTGATTCTGTGCATGAAACAGCGGGGTGTTGATTGTGTGCGTGAAACAGTGGGTGTTGATTCTGTGCGTGAAACAGTGGGGTGATGATTGTATGCGTGACACAGTGGGGTGTTGATTCTGTGTGGGACACAGTGGGCTGTTGATTGTGTTCGTGACACAGTAGGGTGTTGATTCTGTGCATGACACAGTGGGGAGTGGATTCTGCGCATGACACAGCGGGGTGTTGATTCTGTGCATGAAACAGTGGGTTGTTGATTCTGTGCGTGAAACAGCGGTGTGTTGATTGTGTGCGTAAAAACAGTGGGGTGTTGATTCAGTGCGTGACACTGTTGTGTGTTGATTGTGTGCATGGAACAGCGGGGTGTTGATTCTGTGCGTGACACTGTGGGGTGTTGATTCAGTGCGTAACAGAGTGAGGTGTTCATTCTGTGCATGACACAGCGGGGTGTTGATTGTGTGCGTGACACAGTGGGGTGTTGGTTGTATCAGTGAAACAGCGGTGTGTTGATTCTGTGCGTGACACAGTGGGGTGTTGTTTCTGTGCGTGAAAAGGCAGGGTGTTGATTCTGTGCGTGACACAGTGGCGTGTTGATTCTGTGCGTGACACAGTGGGGTGTTGATTCAACGCGTGACACAGTGGGGTGTTGATTCTGTGCGTGACACAGTGGGGTGTTGATTCTGTGCTTAACACAGAAGGGTGTTGATTCTGTGCGTGACAGAGAGGGGTATTGATTCTTTGCTTGACACAGCGTGGTGTTAATTCTGTGCGTGACACAGCGGGGTGTTGATTCTGTGCATGAAACAGCGGGGTGTTGATTGTGTGCGTGAAACAGTGGGTGTTGATTCTGTGCGTGAAACAGTGGGGTGATGATTGTATGCGTGACACAGTGGGGTGTTGATTCTGTGTGGGACACAGTGGGCTGTTGATTGTGTTCGTGACACAGTAGGGTGTTGATTCTGTGCATGACACAGTGGGGAGTGGATTCTGCGCATGACACAGCGGGGTGTTGATTCTGTGCATGAAACAGTGGGTTGTTGATTCTGTGCGTGAAACAGCGGTGTGTTGATTGTGTGCGTAAAAACAGTGGGGTGTTGATTCAGTGCGTGACACTGTTGTGTGTTGATTGTGTGCATGGAACAGCGGGGTGTTGATTCTGTGCGTGACACTGTGGGGTGTTGATTCTGTGCGTGAAACAGCGGAGTTGATTCTGTGCGTGACACAGCGGGGTGTTGATTCTGTGCGTGACACAGTGGGGTGTTTGTGTGCGTGACACTGCGGAGTGTTGATTCTGTGCGTGTCACATAGGGGTGTTGATTCTGTGCGTGACACGGTGGGGTGTTGATTCTGTGCGTAACACAGTGGGGTGTTGATTCTGTGCATGACACAGTGGGGTGTTGATTCTGTGCGTGACACAGTGGGGTGTTGATTCTGTGCATGAAACATTGGGCTGTTGATTGTGTGTGTGACACAGCGGGGTGTTGATTCTGTGCGTGACACAGCAGTGTGCTGATTCAGTGCGTGACACAGTGCGGTGTTGATTCTGTGCGTGACACTGCGGGGTGTTGATTCTGTGCGTGACACAGTGGGGTGTTGATTCTGTGCGTGATACAGCGGGGTGTTGATTCTGTGTGTGACACCGTGGGGTGTTGATTCTGTGCGTGAAACAGAGGGGTGTTGATTCTGTGTGTGACACAGCGGGGTGTTGATTATGTGCGTGAAACATCGGGGTGTTGATTCTGTGCATGTCACAGCGGCGTGTTGATTGTGCGCGTAACACAGCGGGGTGTTGATTCTGTGAGTGACACAGCGGGGTGTTGATTGTGTGCGTGAAACAGTGTGGTGTTGATTCTGTGCGTGATACAGTGGGGTGTTTTTTCTGTGCGTGACACAGCGGCGTGTTGATTGTGTGCGTGAAACAGTTGGGTGTGGATTCTGTGCATGACACAGTGGGGTGTTGATTCTGTGCATGAAACACTGGGTTGTTGATTCAGTGCGTAACAGAGTGAGGTGTTCATTCTGTGCATGACACAGCGGGGTGTTGATTGTGTGCGTGACACAGTGGGGTGTTGATTCTGTGCATGAAACAGCGGGGTGTTGATTGTGTGCGTGAAACAGTGGGTGTTGATTCTGTGCGTGAAACAGTGGGGTGATGATTGTATGCGTGACACAGTGGGGTGTTGATTCTGTGTGGGACACAGTGGGCTGTTGATTGTGTTCGTGACACAGTAGGGTGTTGATTCTGTGCATGACACAGTGGGGAGTGGATTCTGCGCATGACACAGCGGGGTGTTGATTCTGTGCATGAAACAGTGGGTTGTTGATTCTGTGCGTGAAACAGCGGTGTGTTGATTGTGTGCGTAAAAACAGTGGGGTGTTGATTCAGTGCGTGACACTGTTGTGTGTTGATTGTGTGCATGGAACAGCGGGGTGTTGATTCTGTGCGTGACACTGTGGGGTGTTGATTCAGTGCGTAACAGAGTGAGGTGTTCATTCTGTGCATGACACAGCGGGGTGTTGATTGTGTGCGTGACACAGTGGGGTGTTGGTTGTATCAGTGAAACAGCGGTGTGTTGATTCTGTGCGTGACACAGTGGGGTGTTGTTTCTGTGCGTGAAAAGGCAGGGTGTTGATTCTGTGCGTGACACAGTGGCGTGTTGATTCTGTGCGTGACACAGTGGGGTGTTGATTCAACGCGTGACACAGTGGGGTGTTGATTCTGTGCGTGACACAGTGGGGTGTTGATTCTGTGCTTAACACAGAAGGGTGTTGATTCTGTGCGTGACAGAGAGGGGTATTGATTCTTTGCTTGACACAGCGTGGTGTTAATTCTGTGCGTGACACAGCGGGGTGTTGATTCTGTGCATGAAACAGCGGGGTGTTGATTGTGTGCGTGAAACAGTGGGTGTTGATTCTGTGCGTGAAACAGTGGGGTGATGATTGTATGCGTGACACAGTGGGGTGTTGATTCTGTGTGGGACACAGTGGGCTGTTGATTGTGTTCGTGACACAGTAGGGTGTTGATTCTGTGCATGACACAGTGGGGAGTGGATTCTGCGCATGACACAGCGGGGTGTTGATTCTGTGCATGAAACAGTGGGTTGTTGATTCTGTGCGTGAAACAGCGGTGTGTTGATTGTGTGCGTAAAAACAGTGGGGTGTTGATTCAGTGCGTGACACTGTTGTGTGTTGATTGTGTGCATGGAACAGCGGGGTGTTGATTCTGTGCGTGACACTGTGGGGTGTTGATTCTGTGCGTGAAACAGCGGAGTTGATTCTGTGCGTGACACAGCGGGGTGTTGATTCTGTGCGTGACACAGTGGGGTGTTTGTGTGCGTGACACTGCGGAGTGTTGATTCTGTGCGTGTCACATAGGGGTGTTGATTCTGTGCGTGACACGGTGGGGTGTTGATTCTGTGCGTAACACAGTGGGGTGTTGATTCTGTGCATGACACAGTGGGGTGTTGATTCTGTGCGTGACACAGTGGGGTGTTGATTCTGTGCATGACCCAGCGGGGAGTTGTTTGTGTGCATGACACAGTGGGGTGTTGATTGTGTGCGTGTAACAGCGGGGTGTTGATTCTCTGTTTGACACGGTGGGTTGTTGATTGTGTGCGTGACACAGTGGGATGTTGATTCTGTGCGTGGCACAGTTGTGTTTTGATTATGTGCGTGACACAGTGGGGTGTTGATTGTGTGCGTGGCACAGAGGGCTGTTGTTACGGTGTGTGACACAGCGGGTTGTTGATTCTGTGCATGAGACAGTGGGGTGTTGATTGTGTACGTCAAACAGCGGGGTGTTGATTGTGTGCGTAACACAGTGTTGTGTTGATTGTGGGCATGAAACAGTGGGGTGTTGATTGTGTGCGTGACAGTGTGGTGTTGATTGTATGCGTGAAACAGTGGGGTATTGATTGTATGCGTGACACAGTGGGGTGTTGATTGTGTTCGTGACACAGTGGGGTGTTGTTTCTGTGCGTGACACAGCGGGGTGTTGATTGTGTGCGTGAAACAGCGGGGTGTTGATTCTCTGACACGGTGGGTTGTTGATTGTGTGCGTGACACAGTGGGATGTTGATTCTGTGCGTGGCACAGTTGTGTGTTGATTGTGTGCGTGACACTGTAGGGTGCTGATTCTGTGCGTGACGCAGTGGGTTGTTGATTCTGTGCATGACCCAGCGGGGAGTTGTTTGTGTTCGTGACACAGTAGGGTGTTGATTCTGTGCATGACACAGTGGGGAGTGGATTCTGCGCATGACACAGCGGGGTGTTGATTCTGTGCATGAAACAGTGGGTTGTTGATTCTGTGCGTGAAACAGCGGTGTGTTGATTGTGTGCGTAAAAACAGTGGGGTGTTGATTCAGTGCGTGACACTGTTGTGTGTTGATTGTGTGCATGGAACAGCGGGGTGTTGATTCTGTGCGTGACACTGTGGGGTGTTGATTCTGTGCGTGAAACAGCGGAGTTGATTCTGTGCGTGACACAGCGGGGTGTTGATTCTGTGCGTGACACAGTGGGGTGTTTGTGTGCGTGACACTGCGGAGTGTTGATTCTGTGCGTGTCACATAGGGGTGTTGATTCTGTGCGTGACACGGTGGGGTGTTGATTCTGTGCGTAACACAGTGGGGTGTTGATTCTGTGCATGACACAGTGGGGTGTTGATTCTGTGCGTGACACAGTGGGGTGTTGATTCTGTGCATGACCCAGCGGGGAGTTGTTTGTGTGCATGACACAGTGGGGTGTTGATTGTGTGCGTGTAACAGCGGGGTGTTGATTCTCTGTTTGACACGGTGGGTTGTTGATTGTGTGCGTGACACAGTGGGATGTTGATTCTGTGCGTGGCACAGTTGTGTTTTGATTGTGTGCGTGACACAGTGGGGTGTTGATTGTGTGCGTGGCACAGAGGGCTGTTGTTACGGTGTGTGACACAGCGGGTTGTTGATTCTGTGCATGAGACAGTGGGGTGTTGATTGTGTACGTCAAACAGCGGGGTGTTGATTGTGTGCGTAACACAGTGTTGTGTTGATTGTGGGCATGAAACAGTGGGGTGTTGATTGTGTGCGTGACAGTGTGGTGTTGATTGTATGCGTGAAACAGTGGGGTATTGATTGTATGCGTGACACAGTGGGGTGTTGATTGTGTTCGTGACACAGTGGGGTGTTGTTTCTGTGCGTGACACAGCGGGGTGTTGATTGTGTGCGTGAAACAGCGGGGTGTTGATTCTCTGACACGGTGGGTTGTTGATTGTGTGCGTGACACAGTGGGATGTTGATTCTGTGCGTGGCACAGTTGTGTGTTGATTGTGTGCGTGACACTGTAGGGTGCTGATTCTGTGCGTGACGCAGTGGGTTGTTGATTCTGTGCATGACCCAGCGGGGAGTTGTTTGTGTGCGTGACACAGTGGGGTGTTGATTCTGCGCGGGACACAGTGGGTTGTTGATTGTGTTCGTGACACAGTAGGGTTTTGATTCTGTGCATGACACAGTGGGGAGTGGATTCTGCGCATGACACAGCGGGGTGTTGATTCTGTGCATGAAACAGTGGGTTGTTGATTCTGTGCGTGAAACAGCGGTGTGTTGATTGTGTGCATAAAAACAGAGGGGTGTTGATTGTGCGCGTGACAAAGTGGGGTGTTGATTCAGTGCGTCACACTATTGTGTGTTGATTGTGTGCATGGAACAGCGGGGTGTTGACTCTGTGCGTGACACAGTGGGGTGTTGATTCTGTGCGTGAAACAGCGGAGTTGATTCTGTGCGTGACACAGCGAGGTGTTGATTCTGTGCGTGACACAGCGGAGTGTTGATTCTGTGCGTGACACAGTGGGGTGTTGATTCTGTGCGTGACACATAGGGGTGTTGATTCTGTGCGTGACACGGTGGGGTGTTGATTCTGTGCGTGACACAGCGGGGTGTCGAATGTGTGCGTGACACAGTGGGGTGTGGATTCTGGTGGATTCTGTGTGTGACACAGTGGGGTGTGAATTCTGTGCGTGACACAGTGGTGTGTGAATTCTGTGCGTGACACAGTGGCGTGTTGATTGTGTGCGTGACACAGTGGGGTGTTGATTCTGTGCGTGACACAGTAGGGTGTTGATTGTGTGCGTGTCACAGTAGGGTGTTGATTCTGTGCATGACCCAGCGGGGAATTTATTGTGTGCGTGACACAGCGGGGTGTTGATTCGGTGCATGAAACAGTGGGTTGTTGATTCTGTGCGTGAAACAGCGGTGTGTTGATTGTGTGCGTAAAAACAGAGGGGTGTTGTTTGTGCGCGTGACACAGTGGGGTGTTGATTCTGTGCGTGAAACAGCGGATTTGATTCTGTGCGTGACACAGCAGGGTGTTGATTCTGTGCGTGACACAGTGGGGTGCTTGTGTGCGTGACACTGCGGAGTGTTGATTCTGTGCGTGACACATAGGGGTGTTGATTCTGTGCGTGACACGGTGGGGTGTTGATTCTGTGCGTAATACAGTGGGGTGTTGATTCTGTGCGTGACACAGCGGGGTGTTGAATGTGTGTGTGACACAGTGGGGTGTGGATTCTGTGTGTTACACGGTGGGGTGTGAATTCTGTGCGCGACACAGTGGCGTGTTGATTGTGTGCGTGACACAGTGGGGTGTTGATTCAGCGCGTGACACAGTGGGGTGTTGATTCTGTGCGTGACACAGTGGGGTGTTGATTCTGTGCTTAACACAGAAGGGTGTTGATTCTGTGCGTGACGGAGAGGGGTATTGATTCTTTGCTTGACACAGCGTGGTGTTAATTCTGTGCGTGACACAGCGGGGTGTTGATTCTGTGCATGAAACAGCGGGGTGTTGATTGTGTGCGTGAAACAGTGGGTGTTGATTCTGTGCGTGAAACAGTGGGGTGTTGATTCTGTGCGTGACACAGTGGGGTATTGATTCTGTGCATGACCCAGTGGGGAGTTGTTTGTGTGCGTGACACAGTGGGGTGTTGATTGTGTGCGTGGCACAGTGGGCTGTTGTTTCTGTGTGTGACACAGCGGGTTGTTGATTCTGTGCATGAGACAGTGGGGTGTTGATTGTGTGCGTGGCACAGTGGGCTGTTGTTTCTGTGTGTGACACAGCGGGTTGTTGATTCTGTGCATGAGACAGTGGGGTGTTGATTGTGTGCGTAACACAGTGTTGTGTTGATTGTGTGCATGAAACAGTGGGGTGTTGATTGTGTGCGTGACAGTGTGGTGTTGATTGTGTGCGTGAAACAGTGGGGTATTGATTGTATGCGTGACACAGTGGGGTGTTGATTGTGTTCGTGACACAGTGGGGTGTTGTTTCTGTGTGTGACACAGCGGGGTGTTGATTCTCTGACACGGTGGGTTGTTGATTGTGTGCGTGACACAGTGGGATGTTGATTCTGTGCGTGGCACAGTTGTGTGTTGATTGTGTGCGAAACACAGTGGGGTGCTGATTCTGTGCGTGACACAGTGGGTTGTTGATTCTGTGCATGACCCAGCAGGGAGTTGTTTGTGTGCGTGACACAGTGGGGTGTTGATTGTGTGCGTGGCACAGTGGGCTGTTGTTTCTGTGTGTGACACAGTGGGTTGTTGATTCTGTGCATGAGACAGTGGGGTTTTGATTCCGAGCGTGAAACAGTGGGGTGTTGTTTCTGCGCGTGGCACAGCGGTGTGTTGATTGTGTGCGTGACACAGCGGTGTGTTGATTGTGTGCGTGACACAGCGGTGTATTGATTCTGTGCGCGACACAACGGGGTGTTGATTCTGTGCGTGACACGTTGGGGTGTTGATTCAGTGCGTGACACAGTGGGGTGTTGATTTTGTGCGTGACACAGCGGGGTGTTGATTCTGTGCGTGACACAGTGGGGTGTTGATTGTGCACGTGACACAAAGGGGTGTTGATTCTGTGCGTAACACAGCGGGGTGTTGATTCTGTGCATGAAACAGCGGGGTGTTGATTGTGTGCGTGAAACAGTGGGGTGTTGATTCTGTGCGTGAAACAGTGGGCTGTTGATAGTGTTCGTGACACAGGGGTGTGTTGATTCTGTGCGTGACACATTTGGGTGTGGATTCTGTGCATGACACAGTGGGGTGTTGATTCTGTGCATGAAACACTGGGTTGTTGATTCAGTGCGTGAAACAGCAGTGTATTGATTGTGTGCGTGACACAGAGGGGTGTTGATTGTGCGCGTGACACAGTGGTGTGTTGATTCAGTGCGTAACAGAGTGAGGTGTTCATTCTGTGCATGACACAGCGGGGTGTTGATTGTGTGCGTGACACAGTGGGGTGTTGGTTGTATCAGTGAAACAGCGGTGTGTTGATTCTGTGCGTGACACAGTGGGGTGTTGTTTCTGTGCGTGAAAAGGCAGGGTGTTGATTCTGTGCGTGACACAGTGGCGTGTTGATTCTGTGCGTGACACAGTGGGGTGTTGATTCAACGCGTGACACAGTGGGGTGTTGATTCTGTGCGTGACACAGTGGGGTGTTGATTCTGTGCTTAACACAGAAGGGTGTTGATTCTGTGCGTGACAGAGAGGGGTATTGATTCTTTGCTTGACACAGCGTGGTGTTAATTCTGTGCGTGACACAGCGGGGTGTTGATTCTGTGCATGAAACAGCGGGGTGTTGATTGTGTGCGTGAAACAGTGGGTGTTGATTCTGTGCGTGAAACAGTGGGGTGATGATTGTATGCGTGACACAGTGGGGTGTTGATTCTGTGTGGGACACAGTGGGCTGTTGATTGTGTTCGTGACACAGTAGGGTGTTGATTCTGTGCATGACACAGTGGGGAGTGGATTCTGCGCATGACACAGCGGGGTGTTGATTCTGTGCATGAAACAGTGGGTTGTTGATTCTGTGCGTGAAACAGCGGTGTGTTGATTGTGTGCGTAAAAACAGTGGGGTGTTGATTCAGTGCGTGACACTGTTGTGTGTTGATTGTGTGCATGGAACAGCGGGGTGTTGATTCTGTGCGTGACACTGTGGGGTGTTGATTCTGTGCGTGAAACAGCGGAGTTGATTCTGTGCGTGACACAGCGGGGTGTTGATTCTGTGCGTGACACAGTGGGGTGTTTGTGTGCGTGACACTGCGGAGTGTTGATTCTGTGCGTGTCACATAGGGGTGTTGATTCTGTGCGTGACACGGTGGGGTGTTGATTCTGTGCGTAACACAGTGGGGTGTTGATTCTGTGCATGACACAGTGGGGTGTTGATTCTGTGCGTGACACAGTGGGGTGTTGATTCTGTGCATGACCCAGCGGGGAGTTGTTTGTGTGCATGACACAGTGGGGTGTTGATTGTGTGCGTGTAACAGCGGGGTGTTGATTCTCTGTTTGACACGGTGGGTTGTTGATTGTGTGCGTGACACAGTGGGATGTTGATTCTGTGCGTGGCACAGTTGTGTTTTGATTGTGTGAGTGACACAGTGGGGTGTTGATTGTGTGCGTGGCACAGAGGGCTGTTGTTACGGTGTGTGACACAGCGGGTTGTTGATTCTGTGCATGAGACAGTGGGGTGTTGATTGTGTACGTCAAACAGCGGGGTGTTGATTGTGTGCGTAACACAGTGTTGTGTTGATTGTGGGCATGAAACAGTGGGGTGTTGATTGTGTGCGTGACAGTGTGGTGTTGATTGTATGCGTGAAACAGTGGGGTATTGATTGTATGCGTGACACAGTGGGGTGTTGATTGTGTTCGTGACACAGTGGGGTGTTGTTTCTGTGCGTGACACAGCGGGGTGTTGATTGTGTGCGTGAAACAGCGGGGTGTTGATTCTCTGACACGGTGGGTTGTTGATTGTGTGCGTGACACAGTGGGATGTTGATTCTGTGCGTGGCACAGTTGTGTTTTGATTGTGTGCGTGACACAGTGGGGTGTTGATTGTGTGCGTGGCACAGAGGGCTGTTGTTACGGTGTGTGACACAGCGGGTTGTTGATTCTGTGCATGAGACAGTGGGGTGTTGATTGTGTACGTCAAACAGCGGGGTGTTGATTGTGTGCGTAACACAGTGTTGTGTTGATTGTGGGCATGAAACAGTGGGGTGTTGATTGTGTGCGTGACAGTGTGGTGTTGATTGTATGCGTGAAACAGTGGGGTATTGATTGTATGCGTGACACAGTGGGGTGTTGATTGTGTTCGTGACACAGTGGGGTGTTGTTTCTGTGCGTGACACAGCGGGGTGTTGATTGTGTGCGTGAAACAGCGGGGTGTTGATTCTCTGACACGGTGGGTTGTTGATTGTGTGCGTGACACAGTGGGATGTTGATTCTGTGCGTGGCACAGTTGTGTGTTGATTGTGTGCGTGACACTGTAGGGTGCTGATTCTGTGCGTGACGCAGTGGGTTGTTGATTCTGTGCATGACCCAGCGGGGAGTTGTTTGTGTTCGTGACACAGTAGGGTGTTGATTCTGTGCATGACACAGTGGGGAGTGGATTCTGCGCATGACACAGCGGGGTGTTGATTCTGTGCATGAAACAGTGGGTTGTTGATTCTGTGCGTGAAACAGCGGTGTGTTGATTGTGTGCGTAAAAACAGTGGGGTGTTGATTCAGTGCGTGACACTGTTGTGTGTTGATTGTGTGCATGGAACAGCGGGGTGTTGATTCTGTGCGTGACACTGTGGGGTGTTGATTCTGTGCGTGAAACAGCGGAGTTGATTCTGTGCGTGACACAGCGGGGTGTTGATTCTGTGCGTGACACAGTGGGGTGTTTGTGTGCGTGACACTGCGGAGTGTTGATTCTGTGCGTGTCACATAGGGGTGTTGATTCTGTGCGTGACACGGTGGGGTGTTGATTCTGTGCGTAACACAGTGGGGTGTTGATTCTGTGCATGACACAGTGGGGTGTTGATTCTGTGCGTGACACAGTGGGGTGTTGATTCTGTGCATGACCCAGCGGGGAGTTGTTTGTGTGCATGACACAGTGGGGTGTTGATTGTGTGCGTGTAACAGCGGGGTGTTGATTCTCTGTTTGACACGGTGGGTTGTTGATTGTGTGCGTGACACAGTGGGATGTTGATTCTGTGCGTGGCACAGTTGTGTTTTGATTGTGTGCGTGACACAGTGGGGTGTTGATTGTGTGCGTGGCACAGAGGGCTGTTGTTACGGTGTGTGACACAGCGGGTTGTTGATTCTGTGCATGAGACAGTGGGGTGTTGATTGTGTACGTCAAACAGCGGGGTGTTGATTGTGTGCGTAACACAGTGTTGTGTTGATTGTGGGCATGAAACAGTGGGGTGTTGATTGTGTGCGTGACAGTGTGGTGTTGATTGTATGCGTGAAACAGTGGGGTATTGATTGTATGCGTGACACAGTGGGGTGTTGATTGTGTTCGTGACACAGTGGGGTGTTGTTTCTGTGCGTGACACAGCGGGGTGTTGATTGTGTGCGTGAAACAGCGGGGTGTTGATTCTCTGACACGGTGGGTTGTTGATTGTGTGCGTGACACAGTGGGATGTTGATTCTGTGCGTGGCACAGTTGTGTGTTGATTGTGTGCGTGACACTGTAGGGTGCTGATTCTGTGCGTGACGCAGTGGGTTGTTGATTCTGTGCATGACCCAGCGGGGAGTTGTTTGTGTGCGTGACACAGTGGGGTGTTGATTCTGCGCGGGACACAGTGGGTTGTTGATTGTGTTCGTGACACAGTAGGGTTTTGATTCTGTGCATGACACAGTGGGGAGTGGATTCTGCGCATGACACAGCGGGGTGTTGATTCTGTGCATGAAACAGTGGGTTGTTGATTCTGTGCGTGAAACAGCGGTGTGTTGATTGTGTGCATAAAAACAGAGGGGTGTTGATTGTGCGCGTGACAAAGTGGGGTGTTGATTCAGTGCGTCACACTATTGTGTGTTGATTGTGTGCATGGAACAGCGGGGTGTTGACTCTGTGCGTGACACAGTGGGGTGTTGATTCTGTGCGTGAAACAGCGGAGTTGATTCTGTGCGTGACACAGCGGGGTGTTGATTCTGTGCGTGACACAGCGGAGTGTTGATTCTGTGCGTGACACAGTGGGGTGTTGATTCTGTGCGTGACACATAGGGGTGTTGATTCTGTGCGTGACACGGTGGGGTGTTGATTCTGTGCGTGACACAGCGGGGTGTCGAATGTGTGCGTGACACAGTGGGGTGTGGATTCTGGTGGATTCTGTGTGTGACACAGTGGGGTGTGAATTCTGTGCGTGACACAGTGGTGTGTGAATTCTGTGCGTGACACAGTGGCGTGTTGATTGTGTGCGTGACACAGTGGGGTGTTGATTCTGTGCGTGACACAGTAGGGTGTTGATTGTGTGCGTGTCACAGTAGGGTGTTGATTCTGTGCATGACCCAGCGGGGAATTTATTGTGTGCGTGACACAGCGGGGTGTTGATTCGGTGCATGAAACAGTGGGTTGTTGATTCTGTGCGTGAAACAGCGGTGTGTTGATTGTGTGCGTAAAAACAGAGGGGTGTTGTTTGTGCGCGTGACACAGTGGGGTGTTGATTCTGTGCGTGAAACAGCGGATTTGATTCTGTGCGTGACACAGCAGGGTGTTGATTCTGTGCGTGACACAGTGGGGTGCTTGTGTGCGTGACACTGCGGAGTGTTGATTCTGTGCGTGACACATAGGGGTGTTGATTCTGTGCGTGACACGGTGGGGTGTTGATTCTGTGCGTAATACAGTGGGGTGTTGATTCTGTGCGTGACACAGCGGGGTGTTGAATGTGTGTGTGACACAGTGGGGTGTGGATTCTGTGTGTTACACGGTGGGGTGTGAATTCTGTGCGCGACACAGTGGCGTGTTGATTGTGTGCGTGACACAGTGGGGTGTTGATTCAGCGCGTGACACAGTGGGGTGTTGATTCTGTGCGTGACACAGTGGGGTGTTGATTCTGTGCTTAACACAGAAGGGTGTTGATTCTGTGCGTGACGGAGAGGGGTATTGATTCTTTGCTTGACACAGCGTGGTGTTAATTCTGTGCGTGACACAGCGGGGTGTTGATTCTGTGCATGAAACAGCGGGGTGTTGATTGTGTGCGTGAAACAGTGGGTGTTGATTCTGTGCGTGAAACAGTGGGGTGTTGATTCTGTGCGTGACACAGTGGGGTATTGATTCTGTGCATGACCCAGTGGGGAGTTGTTTGTGTGCGTGACACAGTGGGGTGTTGATTGTGTGCGTGGCACAGTGGGCTGTTGTTTCTGTGTGTGACACAGCGGGTTGTTGATTCTGTGCATGAGACAGTGGGGTGTTGATTGTGTGCGTGGCACAGTGGGCTGTTGTTTCTGTGTGTGACACAGCGGGTTGTTGATTCTGTGCATGAGACAGTGGGGTGTTGATTGTGTGCGTAACACAGTGTTGTGTTGATTGTGTGCATGAAACAGTGGGGTGTTGATTGTGTGCGTGACAGTGTGGTGTTGATTGTGTGCGTGAAACAGTGGGGTATTGATTGTATGCGTGACACAGTGGGGTGTTGATTGTGTTCGTGACACAGTGGGGTGTTGTTTCTGTGTGTGACACAGCGGGGTGTTGATTCTCTGACACGGTGGGTTGTTGATTGTGTGCGTGACACAGTGGAATGTTGATTCTGTGCGTGGCACAGTTGTGTGTTGATTGTGTGCGAAACACAGTGGGGTGCTGATTCTGTGCGTGACACAGTGGGTTGTTGATTCTGTGCATGACCCAGCAGGGAGTTGTTTGTGTGCGTGACACAGTGGGGTGTTGATTGTGTGCGTGGCACAGTGGGCTGTTGTTTCTGTGTGTGACACAGTGGGTTGTTGATTCTGTGCATGAGACAGTGGGGTTTTGATTCCGAGCGTGAAACAGTGGGGTGTTGTTTCTGCGCGTGGCACAGCGGTGTGTTGATTGTGTGCGTGACACAGCGGTGTGTTGATTGTGTGCGTGACACAGCGGTGTATTGATTCTGTGCGCGACACAACGGGGTGTTGATTCTGTGCGTGACACGTTGGGGTGTTGATTCAGTGCGTGACACAGTGGGGTGTTGATTTTGTGCGTGACACAGCGGGGTGTTGATTCTGTGCGTGACACAGTGGGGTGTTGATTGTGCACGTGACACAAAGGGGTGTTGATTCTGTGCGTAACACAGCGGGGTGTTGATTCTGTGCATGAAACAGCGGGGTGTTGATTGTGTGCGTGAAACAGTGGGGTGTTGATTCTGTGCGTGAAACAGTGGGCTGTTGATAGTGTTCGTGACACAGGGGTGTGTTGATTCTGTGCGTGACACATTTGGGTGTGGATTCTGTGCATGACACAGTGGGGTGTTGATTCTGTGCATGAAACACTGGGTTGTTGATTCAGTGCGTGAAACAGCAGTGTATTGATTGTGTGCGTGACACAGAGGGGTGTTGATTGTGCGCGTGACACAGTGGTGTGTTGATTCAGTGCGTAACAGAGTGAGGTGTTCATTCTGTGCATGACACAGCGGGGTGTTGATTGTGTGCGTGACACAGTGGGGTGTTGGTTGTATCAGTGAAACAGCGGTGTGTTGATTCTGTGCGTGACACAGTGGGGTGTTGTTTCTGTGCGTGAAAAGGCAGGGTGTTGATTCTGTGCGTGACACAGTGGCGTGTTGATTCTGTGCGTGACACAGTGGGGTGTTGATTCAACGCGTGACACAGTGGGGTGTTGATTCTGTGCGTGACACAGTGGGGTGTTGATTCTGTGCTTAACACAGAAGGGTGTTGATTCTGTGCGTGACAGAGAGGGGTATTGATTCTTTGCTTGACACAGCGTGGTGTTAATTCTGTGCGTGACACAGCGGGGTGTTGATTCTGTGCATGGCACAGCGGGGTGTTGATTGTGTGCGTGAAACAGTGGGTGTTGATTCTGTGCGTGAAACAGTGGGGTGATGATTGTATGCGTGACACAGTGGGGTGTTGATTCTGTGTGGGACACAGTGGGCTGTTGATTGTGTTCGTGACACAGTAGGGTGTTGATTCTGTGCATGACACAGTGGGGAGTGGATTCTGCGCATGACACAGCGGGGTGTTGATTCTGTGCATGAAACAGTGGGTTGTTGATTCTGTGCGTGAAACAGCGGTGTGTTGATTGTGTGCGAAAAAACAGTGGGGTGTTGATTCAGTGCGTGACACTGTTGTGTGTTGATTGTGTGCATGGAACAGCGGGGTGTTGATTCTGTGCGTGACACTGTGGGGTGTTGATTCTGTGCGTGAAACAGCGGAGTTGATTCTGTGCGTGACACAGCGGGGTGTTGATTCTGTGCGTGACACAGTGGGGTGTTTGTGTGCGTGACACTGCGGAGTGTTGATTCTGTGCGTGTCACATAGGGGTGTTGATTCTGTGCGTGACACGGTGGGGTGTTCATTCTGTGCGTAACACAGTGGGGTGTTGATTCTGTGCATGACACAGTGGGGTGTTGATTCTGTGCGTGACACAGTGGGGTGTTGATTCTGTGCATGACCCAGCGGGGAGTTGTTTGTGTGCATGACACAGTGGGGTGTTGATTGTGTGCGTGGCACAGTGGGCTGTTGTTTCTGTGTGTGACACAGCGGGTTGTTGATTCTGTGCATGAGACAGTGGGGTGTTGATTGTGTGCGTCAAACAGCGGGGTGTTGATTGTGTGCGTAACACAGTGTTGTGTTGATTGTGTGCATGAAACAGTGGGGTGTTGATTGTGTGCGTGACAGTTTGGTGTTGATTGTGTGCGTGAAACAGTGGGGTATTGATTGTATGCGTGACACAGTGTTGTGTTGATTGTGTTTGTGACACAGTGGGGTGTTGTTTCTGTGTGTGACACAGCGGGGTGTTGATTCTCTGACACGGTGGGTTGTTGATTGTGTGCGTGACACAGTGGGCTGTTGTTTCTGTGTGTGACACAGTGGGTTGTTGATTCTGTGCATGAGACAGTGGGGTTTTGATTCCGTGCGTGAAACAGTGGGGTGTTGTTTCTGCGCGTGGCACAGCGGTGTGTTGATTGTGTGCGTGACACAGCGGTGTGTTGATTGTGTGCGTGACACAGCGGTGTATTGATTCTGTGCGCGACACAACGGGGTGTTGATTCTGTGCGTGACACGTTGGGGTGTTGATTCAGTGCGTGACACAGTGGGGTGTTGATTTTGTGCGTGACACAGCGGGGTGTTGATTCTGTGCGTGACACAGTGGGGTGTTGATTGTGCACGTGACACAAAGGGGTGTTGATTCTGTGCGTAACACAGCGGGGTGTTGATTCTGTGCATGAAACAGCGGGGTGTTGATTGTGTGCGTGAAACAGTGGGGTGTTGATTCTGTGCGTGAAACAGTGGGCTGTTGATAGTGTTCGTGACACAGGGGTGTGTTGATTCTGTGCGTGACACATTTGGGTGTGGATTCTGTGCATGACACAGTGGGGTGTTGATTCTGTGCATGAAACACTGGGTTGTTGATTCAGTGCGTGAAACAGCAGTGTATTGATTGTGTGCGTGACACAGAGGGGTGTTGATTGTGCGCGTGACACAGTGGTGTGTTGATTCAGTGCGTAACAGAGTGAGGTGTTCATTCTGTGCATGACACAGCGGGGTGTTGATTGTGTGCGTGACACAGTGGGGTGTTGGTTGTATCAGTGAAACAGCGGTGTGTTGATTCTGTGCGTGACACAGTGGGGTGTTGTTTCTGTGCGTGAAAAGGCAGGGTGTTGATTCTGTGCGTGACACAGTGGCGTGTTGATTCTGTGCGTGAAACAGTGGGGTGTTGATTCAACGCGTGACACAGTGGGGTGTTGATTCTGTGCGTGACACAGTGGGGTGTTGATTCTTTGCTTAACACAGAAGGGTGTTGATTCTGTGCGTGACAGAGAGGGGTATTGATTCTTTGCTTGACACAGCGTGGTGTTAATTCTGTGCGTGACACAGCGGGGTGTTGATTCTGTGCATGAAACAGCGGGGTGTTGATTGTGTGCCTGAAACAGTGGGTGTTGATTCTGTGCGTGAAACAGTGGGGTGATGATTGTATGCGTGACACAGTGGGGTGTTGATTCTGTGTGGGACACAGTGGGCTGTTGATTGTGTTCGTGACACAGTAGGGTGTTGATTCTGTGCATGACACAGTTGGGAGTGGATTCTGCGCATGACACAGCGGGGTGTTGATTCTGTGCATGAAACAGTGGGTTGTTGATTCTGTGCGTGAAACAGCGGTGTGTTGATTGTGTGCGTAAAAACAGTGGGGTGTTGATTCAGTGCGTGACACTGTCGTGTGTTGATTGTGTGCATGGAACAGCGGGGTGTTGATTCTGTGCGTGACACTGTGGGGTGTTGATTCTGTGCGTGAAACAGCGGAGTTGATTCTGTGCGTGACACAGCGGGGTGTTGATTCTGTGCGTGACACAGTGGGGTGTTTGTGTGCGTGACACTGCGGAGTGTTGATTCTGTGCGTGTCACATAGGGGTGTTGATTCTGTGCGTGACACGGTGGGGTGTTGATTCTGTGCGTAACACAGTGGGGTGTTGATTCTGTGCATGACACAGTGGGGTGTTGATTCTGTGCGTGACACAGTGGGGTGTTGATTCTGTGCATGATCCAGCGGGGAGTTGTTTGTGTGCATGACACAGTGGGGTGTTGATTGTGTGCATGGCACAGTGGGCTGTTGTTTCTGTGTGTGACACAGCGGGTTGTTGATTCTGTGCATGAGACAGTGGGGTGTTGATTGTGTGCGTCAAACAGCGGGGTGTTGATTGTGTGCGTAACACAGTGTTGTGTTGATTGTGTGCATGAAACAGTGGGGTGTTGATTGTGTGCGTGACAGTTTGGTGTTGATTGTGTGCGTGAAACAGTGGGGTATTGATTGTATGCGTGACACAGTGTTGTGTTGATTGTGTTCGTGACACAGTGGGGTGTTGTTTCTGTGTGTGACACAGCGGGGTGTTGATTCTCTGACACGGTGGGTTGTTGATTGTGTGCGTGACACAGTGGGATGTTGATTCTGTGCGTGGCACAGTTGTGTGTTGATTGTGTGCGAAACACAGTGGGGTGCTGATT
Organism: Hypanus sabinus; assembly: GCF_030144855.1. Taxonomy (NCBI): domain Eukaryota; kingdom Metazoa; phylum Chordata; class Chondrichthyes; order Myliobatiformes; family Dasyatidae; genus Hypanus; species Hypanus sabinus. The sequence continues at coordinate 83,132,373 of NC_082714.1, forward strand.
CTGTGCGTGACACAGTGGGTTGTTGATTCTGTGCATGACCCAGCAGGGAGTTGTTTGTGTGCGTGACACAGTGGGGTGTTGATTGTGTGCGTGGCACAGTGGGCTGTTGTTTCTGTGTGTGACACAGTGGGTTGTTGATTCTGTGCATGAGACAGTGGGGTTTTGATTCCGAGCGTGAAACAGTGGGGTGTTGTTTCTGCGCGTGGCACAGCGGTGTGTTGATTGTGTGCGTGACACAGCGGTGTGTTGATTGTGTGCGTGACACAGCGGTGTATTGATTCTGTGCGCGACACAACGGGGTGTTGATTCTGTGCGTGACACGTTGGGGTGTTGATTCAGTGCGTGACACAGTGGGGTGTTGATTTTGTGCGTGACACAGCGGGGTGTTGATTCTGTGCGTGACACAGTGGGGTGTTGATTGTGCACGTGACACAACGGGGTGTTGATTCTGTGCGTAACACAGCGGGGTGTTGATTCTGTGCATGAAACAGCGGGGTGTTGATTGTGTGCGTGAAACAGTGGGGTGTTGATTCTGTGCGTGAAACAGTGGGGTGATTATTGTGTGCGCGACACAGTGGGGTGTTGATTCTGCGCGGGACACAGTGGGCTGTTGATAGTGTTCGTGACACAGGGGTGTGTTGATTCTGTGCGTGACACATTTGGGTGTGGATTCTGTGCATGACACAGTGGGGTGTTGATTCTGTGCATGAAACACTGGGTTGTTGATTCAGTGCGTGAAACAGCAGTGTATTGATTGTGTGCGTGACACAGAGGGGTGTTGATTGTGCGCGTGACACAGTGGTGTGTTGATTCAGTGCGTAACAGAGTGAGGTGTTCATTCTGTGCATGACACAGCGGGGTGTTGATGGTGTGCGTGACACAGTGGGGTGTTGGTTGTATCCGTGAAACAGCGGTGTGTTGATTCTGTGCGTGACACAGTGGGGTGTTGTTTCTGTGCGTGAAAAGGCAGGGTGTTGATTCTGTGCGTGACACAGTGGCGTGTTGATTCTGTGCGTGACCCAGTGGGTTGTTGATTCTGTGCATGACCCAGCGGGGAGTTGTTTGTGTGCGTGACACAGTGGGGTGTTGATTGTGTGCGTGGCACAGTGGGCTGTTGTTTCTGTGTGTGACACAGCGGGTTGTTGATTCTGTGCATGAGACAGTGGGGTTTTGATTCCGTGCGTGAAACAGTGGGGTGTTGTTTCTGCGCGTGGCACAGCGGTGTGTTGATTGTGTGCGTGACACAGCGGTGTGTTGATCGTGTGCGTGACACAGCGGTGTATTGATTCTGTGCGCGACACAACGGGGTTTTGATTCTGTGCGTGACACGTTGGGGTGTTGATTCAGTGCGTGACACAGCGGGGTGTTAATTCTGTGCGTGACACAGCGGGATGTTGATTCTGTGCATGAAACAGCGGGGTGTTGATTGTGTGCGTGAAACAGTGGGTGTTGATTCTGTGCGTGACACAGTGGGGTGTTTGTGTGCGTCACACTGCGGAGTGTTGATTCTGTGCGTGACACATAGGTGTGTTGATTCTGTGCGTGACACGGTGGGGTGTTGATTCTGTGCGTAACACAGTGGGGTGTTGATTGTGTGCGTGACACAGCGGGGTGTTGAATGTGTGCGTGACACAGTGGGGTGTGGATTCTGTGTGTTACATGGTGGGGTGTGAATTCTGTGCGTGACACAGTGGGGTGTGAATTCTGTGTGTGACACAGTGGTGTGTTGATTGTGTGCGTGACACAGTGGGGTGTTGATTCTGTGCGTGACACAGTGGGGTGTTGATTCTGTGTGGGACACAGTGGGCTGTTGATTGTGTTCGTGACACAGTAGGGTGTTGATTCTGTGCATGACACAGTGGGGAGTGGATTCTGCGCATGACACAGCGGGATGTTGATTCTGTGCATGAAACAGCGGGGTGTTGATTGTGTGCGTGAAACAGTGGGTGTTGATTCTGTGCGTGAAACAGTGGGGTGATGATTGTATGCGTGACACAGTGGGGTGTTGATTCTGTGCGGGACACAGTGGGCTGTTGATTGTGTTCGTGACACAGTAGGGTGTTGATTCTGTGCATGACACAGTGGGGAGTGGATTCTGCGCATGACACAGCGGGGTGTTGATTCTGTGCATGAAACAGTGGGTTGTTGATTCTGTGCGTGAAACAGCGGTGTGTTGATTGTGTGCGTAAAAACAGTGGGGTGTTGATTCAGTGCGTGACACTGTTGTGTGTTGATTGTGTGCATGGAACAGCGGGGTGTTGATTCTGTGCGTGAAACAGCGGAGTTGATTCTGTGCGTGACACAGCGGGGTGTTGATTCTGTGCGTGACACAGTGGGGTGTTTGTGTGCGTGACACTGCGGAGTGTTGATTCTGTGCGTGTCACATAGGGGTGTTGATTCTGTGCGTGACACGGTGGGGTGTTGATTCTGTGCGTAACACAGTGGGGTGTTGATTCTGTGCGTGACACAGCGGGGTGTTGAATGTGTGCGTGACACAGTGGGGTGTGGATTCTGTGTGTTACACGGTGGGGTGTGAATTCTGTGCGTGACACAGTGGGGTGTGAATTCTGTGCGTGACACAGTGGGGTGTTGATTCTGTGCATGACACAGTGTGGTGTTGATTCTGTGCGTGACACAGTGGGTGTTGATTCTGTGCATGACCCAGCGGGGAGTTGTTTGTGTGCGTGACACAGTGGGGTGTTGATTGTGTGCGTGACACAGTGGGGTGTTGATTCTGTGCATGACCCAGCGGGGAGTTGTTTGTGTGCGTGACACAGTGGGGTGTTGATTGTGCACGTGACACAATGGGGTGTTGATTCTGTGCGTAACACAGCGGGGTGTTGATTCTGTGCATGAAACAGCGGGGTGTTGATTGTGTGCGTGAAAGAGTGGGGTGTTGATTCTGTGCGTGAAACAGTGGGGTGATTATTGTGTGCGCGACACAGTGGGGTGTTGATTCTGCGCGGGACACAGTGGGCTGTTGATAGTGTTCGTGACACAGGGGTGTGTTGATTCTGTGCGTGACACATTTGGGTGTGGATTCTGTGCATGACACAGTGGGGTGTTGATTCTGTGCATGAAACACTGGGTTGTTGATTCAGTGCGTGAAACAGCAGTGTATTGATTGTGTGCGTGACACAGAGGGGTGTTGATTGTGCGCGTGACACAGTGGTGTGTTGATTCAGTGCGTAACAGAGTGAGGTGTTCATTCTGTGCATGACACAGCGGGGTGTTGATGGTGTGCGTGACACAGTGGGGTGTTGGTTGTATCCGTGAAACAGCAGTGTGTTGATTCTGTGCGTGACACAGTGGGGTGTTGTTTCTGTGCGTGAAAAGGCAGGGTGTTGATTCTGTGCGTGACACAGTGGCGTGTTGATTCTTTGCGTGACCCAGTGGGTTGTTGATTCAACGCGTGACACAACGGGTTGTTGATTCTGTGCATGACCCAGCGGGGAGTTGTTTGTGTGCGTGACACAGTGGGGTGTTGATTGTGTGCGTGGCACAGTGGGCTGTTGTTTCTGTGTGTGACACAGCGGGTTGTTGATTCTGTGCATGAGACAGTGGGGTTTTGATTCCGTGCGTGAAACAGTGGGGTGTTGTTTCTGCGCGTGGCACAGCGGTGTGTTGATTGTGTGCGTGACACAGCGGTGTGTTGATCGTGTGCGTGACACAGTGGTGTATTGATTCTGTGCGCGACACAACGGGGTTTTGATTCTGTGCGTGACACGTTGGGGTGTTGATTCAGTGCGTGACACAGCGGGGTGTTAATTCTGTGCGTGACACAGCGGGGTGTTGATTCTGTGCATGAAACAGCGGGGTGTTGATTGTGTGCGTGAAACAGTGGGTGTTGATTCTGTGCGTGACACAGTGGGGTGTTTGTGTGCGTCACACTGCGGAGTGTTGATTCTGTGCGTGACACATAGGTGTGTTGATTCTGTGCGTGACACGGTGGGGTGTTGATTCTGTGCGTAACACAGTGGGGTGTTGATTGTGTGCGTGACACAGCGGGGTGTTGAATGTGTGCGTGACACAGTGGGGTGTGGATTCTGTGTGTTACATGGTGGGGTGTGAATTCTGTGCGTGACACAGTGGGGTGTGAATTCTGTGTGTGACACAGTGGCGTGTTGATTGTGTGCGTGACACAGTGGGGTGTTGATTCTGTGCGTGACACAGTGGGGTGTTGATTGTGTGCGTGGCACAGTGGGCTGTTGTTTCTGTGTGTGACACAGCGGGTTGTTGATTCTGTGCATGAGACAGTGGGGTGTTCATTGTGTGCGTCAAACAGCGGGGTGTTGATTCTGTGCGGGACACAGTGGGCTGTTGATTGTGTTCGTGACACAGTAGGGTGTTGATTCTGTGCATGACACAGTGGGGAGTGGATTCTGCGCATGACACAGCGGGATGTTGATTCTGTGCATGAAACAGCGGGGTGTTGATTGTGTGCGTGAAACAGTGGGTGTTGATTCTGTGCGTGACACTGTTGTGTGTTGATTGTGTGCATGGAACAGCGGGGTGTTGATTCTGTGCATGAAACAGTGGGTTGTTGATTCTGTGCGTGAAACCGGTGTGTTGATTGTGTGCGTAAAAACAGTGGGGTGTTGATTCAGTGCGTGACACTGTTGTGTGTTGATTGTGTGCATGGAACAGCGGGGTGTTGATTCTGTGCATGAGACAGTGGGGTGTTCATTGTGTGCGTCAAACAGCGGGGTGTTGATTCTGTGCGGGACACAGTGGGCTGTTGATTGTGTTCGTGACACAGTAGGGTGTTGATTCTGTGCATGACACAGTGGGGAGTGGATTTTGCGCATGACACAGCGGGGTGTTGATTCTGTGCATGAAACAGCGGGGTGTTGATTGTGTGCGTGAAACAGTGGGTGTTGATTCTGTGCGTGAAACAGTGGGGTGATGATTGTATGCGTGACACAGTGGGGTGTTGATTCTGTGCGGGACACAGTGGGCTGTTGATTGTGTTCGTGACACAGTAGGGTGTTGATTCTGTGCATGACACAGTGGGGAGTGGATTCTGCGCATGACACAGCGGGGTGTTGATTCTGTGCATGAAACAGTGGGTTGTTGATTCTGTGCGTGAAACAGCGGTGTGTTGATTGTGTGCGTAAAAACAGTGGGGTGTTGATTCAGTGCGTGACACTGTTGTGTGTTGATTGTGTGCATGGAACAGCGGGGTGTTGATTCTGTGCGTGAAACAGCGGAGTTGATTCTGTGCGTGACACAGCGGGGTGTTGATTCTGTGCGTGACACAGTGGGGTGTTTGTGTGCGTGACACTGCGGAGTGTTGATTCTGTGCGTGTCACATAGGGGTGTTGATTCTGTGCGTGACACGGTGGGGTGTTGATTCTGTGCGTAACACAGTGGGGTGTTGATTCTGTGCGTGACACAGCGGGGTGTTGAATGTGTGCGTGACACAGTGGGGTGTGGATTCTGTGTGTTACACGGTGGGGTGTGAATTCTGTGCGTGACACAGTGGGGTGTGAATTCTGTGCGTGACACAGTGGCGTGTTGATTGTGTGCGTGACACAGTGGGGTGTTGATTCTGTGCATGACACAGTGTGGTGTTGATTCTGTGCGTGACACAGTGGGGTGTTGATTCTGTGCATGACCCAGCGGGGAGTTGTTTGTGTGCGTGACACAGTGGGGTGTTGATTGTGTGCGTGGCACAGTGGGCTGTTGTTTCTGTGTGTGACACAGCGGGTTGTTGATTCTGTGCATGAGACAGTGGGGTGTTGATTGTGTGCGTCAAACAGCGGGGTGTTGATTGTGTGCGTAACACAGTGTTGTGTTGATTTTGTGCATGAAACAGTGGGGTGTTGATTGTGTGCGTGACAGTGTGGTGTTGATTGTGTGCGTGAAACAGTGGGGTATTGATTGTATGCGTGACACAGTGGGGTGTTGATTGTGTTCGTGACACAGTGGGGTGTTGTTTCTGTGCGTGACACAGCGGGGTGTTGATTGTGTGCGTGAAACAGCGGGGTGTTGATTCTGTGCATGAAACAGTGGGTTGTTGATTCTGTGCGTGAAACAGTGGGGTGATGATTGTATGCGTGACACAGTGGGGTGTTGATTCTGTGCGGGACACAGTGGGCTGTTGATTGTGTTCGTGACACAGTAGGGTGTTGATTCTGTGCATGACACAGTGGGGAGTGGATTCTGCGCATGACACAGCGGGGTGTTGATTCTGTGCATGAAACAGTGGGTTGTTGATTCTGTGCGTGAAACAGCGGTGTGTTGATTGTGTGCGTAAAAACAGTGGGGTGTTGATTCAGTGCGTGACACTGTTGTGTGTTGATTGTGTGCATGGAACAGCGGGGTGTTGATTCTGTGCGTGAAACAGCGGAGTTGATTCTGTGCGTGACACAGCGGGGTGTTGATTCTGTGCGTGACACAGTGGGGTGTTTGTGTGCGTGACACTGCGGAGTGTTGATTCTGTGCGTGTCACATAGGGGTGTTGATTCTGTGCGTGACACGGTGGGGTGTTGATTCTGTGCGTAACACAGTGGGGTGTTGATTCTGTGCGTGACACAGCGGGGTGTTGAATGTGTGCGTGACACAGTGGGGTGTGGATTCTGTGTGTTACACGGTGGGGTGTGAATTCTGTGCGTGACACAGTGGGGTGTGAATTCTGTGCGTGACACAGTGGGGTGTTGATTCTGTGCATGACACAGTGTGGTGTTGATTCTGTGCGTGACACAGTGGGTGTTGATTCTGTGCATGACCCAGCGGGGAGTTGTTTGTGTGCGTGACACAGTGGGGTGTTGATTGTGTGCGTGACACAGTGGGGTGTTGATTCTGTGCATGACCCAGCGGGGAGTTGTTTGTGTGCGTGACACAGTGGGGTGTTGATTGTGCACGTGACACAATGGGGTGTTGATTCTGTGCGTAACACAGCGGGGTGTTGATTCTGTGCATGAAACAGCGGGGTGTTGATTGTGTGCGTGAAAGAGTGGGGTGTTGATTCTGTGCGTGAAACAGTGGGGTGATTATTGTGTGCGCGACACAGTGGGGTGTTGATTCTGCGCGGGACACAGTGGGCTGTTGATAGTGTTCGTGACACAGGGGTGTGTTGATTCTGTGCGTGACACATTTGGGTGTGGATTCTGTGCATGACACAGTGGGGTGTTGATTCTGTGCATGAAACACTGGGTTGTTGATTCAGTGCGTGAAACAGCAGTGTATTGATTGTGTGCGTGACACAGAGGGGTGTTGATTGTGCGCGTGACACAGTGGTGTGTTGATTCAGTGCGTAACAGAGTGAGGTGTTCATTCTGTGCATGACACAGCGGGGTGTTGATGGTGTGCGTGACACAGTGGGGTGTTGGTTGTATCCGTGAAACAGCAGTGTGTTGATTCTGTGCGTGACACAGTGGGGTGTTGTTTCTGTGCGTGAAAAGGCAGGGTGTTGATTCTGTGCGTGACACAGTGGCGTGTTGATTCTTTGCGTGACCCAGTGGGTTGTTGATTCAACGCGTGACACAACGGGTTGTTGATTCTGTGCATGACCCAGCGGGGAGTTGTTTGTGTGCGTGACACAGTGGGGTGTTGATTGTGTGCGTGGCACAGTGGGCTGTTGTTTCTGTGTGTGACACAGCGGGTTGTTGATTCTGTGCATGAGACAGTGGGGTTTTGATTCCGTGCGTGAAACAGTGGGGTGTTGTTTCTGCGCGTGGCACAGCGGTGTGTTGATTGTGTGCGTGACACAGCGGTGTGTTGATCGTGTGCGTGACACAGTGGTGTATTGATTCTGTGCGCGACACAACGGGGTTTTGATTCTGTGCGTGACACGTTGGGGTGTTGATTCAGTGCGTGACACAGCGGGGTGTTAATTCTGTGCGTGACACAGCGGGGTGTTGATTCTGTGCATGAAACAGCGGGGTGTTGATTGTGTGCGTGAAACAGTGGGTGTTGATTCTGTGCGTGACACAGTGGGGTGTTTGTGTGCGTCACACTGCGGAGTGTTGATTCTGTGCGTGACACATAGGTGTGTTGATTCTGTGCGTGACACGGTGGGGTGTTGATTCTGTGCGTAACACAGTGGGGTGTTGATTGTGTGCGTGACACAGCGGGGTGTTGAATGTGTGCGTGACACAGTGGGGTGTGGATTCTGTGTGTTACATGGTGGGGTGTGAATTCTGTGCGTGACACAGTGGGGTGTGAATTCTGTGTGTGACACAGTGGCGTGTTGATTGTGTGCGTGACACAGTGGGGTGTTGATTCTGTGCGTGACACAGTGGGGTGTTGATTGTGTGCGTGGCACAGTGGGCTGTTGTTTCTGTGTGTGACACAGCGGGTTGTTGATTCTGTGCATGAGACAGTGGGGTGTTCATTGTGTGCGTCAAACAGCGGGGTGTTGATTCTGTGCGGGACACAGTGGGCTGTTGATTGTGTTCGTGACACAGTAGGGTGTTGATTCTGTGCATGACACAGTGGGGAGTGGATTCTGCGCATGACACAGCGGGATGTTGATTCTGTGCATGAAACAGCGGGGTGTTGATTGTGTGCGTGAAACAGTGGGTGTTGATTCTGTGCGTGACACTGTTGTGTGTTGATTGTGTGCATGGAACAGCGGGGTGTTGATTCTGTGCATGAAACAGTGGGTTGTTGATTCTGTGCGTGAAACCGGTGTGTTGATTGTGTGCGTAAAAACAGTGGGGTGTTGATTCAGTGCGTGACACTGTTGTGTGTTGATTGTGTGCATGGAACAGCGGGGTGTTGATTCTGTGCATGAGACAGTGGGGTGTTCATTGTGTGCGTCAAACAGCGGGGTGTTGATTCTGTGCGGGACACAGTGGGCTGTTGATTGTGTTCGTGACACAGTAGGGTGTTGATTCTGTGCATGACACAGTGGGGAGTGGATTTTGCGCATGACACAGCGGGGTGTTGATTCTGTGCATGAAACAGCGGGGTGTTGATTGTGTGCGTGAAACAGTGGGTGTTGATTCTGTGCGTGAAACAGTGGGGTGATGATTGTATGCGTGACACAGTGGGGTGTTGATTCTGTGCGGGACACAGTGGGCTGTTGATTGTGTTCGTGACACAGTAGGGTGTTGATTCTGTGCATGACACAGTGGGGAGTGGATTCTGCGCATGACACAGCGGGGTGTTGATTCTGTGCATGAAACAGTGGGTTGTTGATTCTGTGCGTGAAACAGCGGTGTGTTGATTGTGTGCGTAAAAACAGTGGGGTGTTGATTCAGTGCGTGACACTGTTGTGTGTTGATTGTGTGCATGGAACAGCGGGGTGTTGATTCTGTGCGTGAAACAGCGGAGTTGATTCTGTGCGTGACACAGCGGGGTGTTGATTCTGTGCGTGACACAGTGGGGTGTTTGTGTGCGTGACACTGCGGAGTGTTGATTCTGTGCGTGTCACATAGGGGTGTTGATTCTGTGCGTGACACGGTGGGGTGTTGATTCTGTGCGTAACACAGTGGGGTGTTGATTCTGTGCGTGACACAGCGGGGTGTTGAATGTGTGCGTGACACAGTGGGGTGTGGATTCTGTGTGTTACACGGTGGGGTGTGAATTCTGTGCGTGACACAGTGGGGTGTGAATTCTGTGCGTGACACAGTGGCGTGTTGATTGTGTGCGTGACACAGTGGGGTGTTGATTCTGTGCATGACACAGTGTGGTGTTGATTCTGTGCGTGACACAGTGGGGTGTTGATTCTGTGCATGACCCAGCGGGGAGTTGTTTGTGTGCGTGACACAGTGGGGTGTTGATTGTGTGCGTGGCACAGTGGGCTGTTGTTTCTGTGTGTGACACAGCGGGTTGTTGATTCTGTGCATGAGACAGTGGGGTGTTGATTGTGTGCGTCAAACAGCGGGGTGTTGATTGTGTGCGTAACACAGTGTTGTGTTGATTTTGTGCATGAAACAGTGGGGTGTTGATTGTGTGCGTGACAGTGTGGTGTTGATTGTGTGCGTGAAACAGTGGGGTATTGATTGTATGCGTGACACAGTGGGGTGTTGATTGTGTTCGTGACACAGTGGGGTGTTGTTTCTGTGCGTGACACAGCGGGGTGTTGATTGTGTGCGTGAAACAGCGGGGTGTTGATTCTCTGACACGGTGGGTTGTTGATTGTGTGCGTGACACAGTGGGATGTTGTTTCTGTGCGTGGCACAGTTGTGTGTTGTTTGTGTGCGAGACACAGTGGGGTGCTGATTCTGTGCGTGACACAGTGGGTTGTTGATTCTGTGCATGACCCAGCGGGGAGTTGTTTGTGTGCGTGACACAGTGGGGTGTTGATTGTGTGCGTGGCACAGTGGGCTGTTGTTTCTGTGTGTGACACAGCGGGTTGTTGATTCTGTGCATGAGACAGTGCGGTTTTGATTCAGTGTGTGACACAGTGGGGTGTTGATTGTGTGCGTGAAACAGTGTGGTGTTGATTGTGTGGGTGAAACAGCGGAGTTGATTCCGTGCGTGACACAGTGGGGTGTTGATTCTGTGCGTGACACAGCAGGATGTTGTTACTGTGCGTGACACAGCGGCGTGTTGATTGTGTGCGTGAAACAGTTGGGTGTTGATTCTGTGCGTGACACAGTGGGGTGTTGATTCTGTGCATGAAACATTGGGCTGTTGATTGTGTGTGTGACACAGCGGGGTGTTGATTCTGTGCGTGACACAGCAGTGTGCTGATTCAGTGCGTGACACAGTGCGGTGTTGATTCTGTGCGTGACACTGCGGGGTGTTGATTCTGTGCGTGACACAGTGGGGTGTTGATTCTGTGCGTGATACAGCGGGGTGTTGAATCTGTGTGTGACACCGTGGGGTGTTGATTCTGTGCGTGAAACAGAGGGGTGTTGATTCTGTGTGTGACACAGCGGGGTGTTGATTATGTGCGTGAAACATTGGGGTGTTGATTCTGTGCATGTCACAGCGGCGTGTTGATTGTGTGCGTGACACAGCGGGGTGTTGATTCTGTGAGTGACACAGCGGGGTGTTGATTGTGTGCGTGAAACAGTGTGGTGTTGATTCTGTGCGTGATACAGTGGGGTGTTTTTTCTGTGCGTGACACAGCGGCGTGTTGATTGTGTGCGTGAAACAGTTGGGTGTTGATTCTGTGCGTGACACAGTGGTGTTTTGATTCTGTGCGTGAAACATCGGGGTGTTGATTGTGTGTGTGACACAGCGGTGTGTTGATTGTGTGCGTGACACAGCGGTGTGTTGATCGTGTGCGTGACACAGCGGTGTATTGATTCTGTGCGCGACACAACGGGGTTTTGATTCTGTGCGTGAAACAGAGGGGTGTTGATTCAGTGCGTGACACAGCGGGGTGTTGATTGTGTGCGTGAAACAGCGGGGTTTTGATTCTCTGTTTGACACGGTGGGTTGTTGATTGTGTGCGTGACACAGTGGGATGTTGATTCTGTGCGTGACACGGTGGGGTGTTGATTCTGTGCGTGACACAGCGGGGTGTCGAATGTGTGCGTGACACAGTGGGGTGTGGATTCTGGTGGATTCTGTGTGTGACACAGTGGGGTGTGAATTCTGTGCGTGACACAGTGGTGTGTGAATTCTGTGCGTGACACAGTGGCGTGTTGATTGTGTGCGTGACACAGTGGGGTGTTGATTCTGTGCGTGACACAGTAGGGTGTTGATTGTGTGCGTGTCACAGTAGGGTGTTGATTCTGTGCATGACCCAGCGGGGAATTTATTGTGTGCGTGACACAGCGGGGTGTTGATTCGGTGCATGAAACAGTGGGTTGTTGATTCTGTGCGTGAAACAGCGGTGTGTTGATTGTGTGCGTAAAAACAGTGGGGTGTTGATTCTGTGCATGACCCAGCGGGGAGTTGTTTGTGTGCGTGACACAGTGGGGTGTTGATTGTGTGCGTGACACAGCGGGGTGTTGATTGTGTGCGTGAAACAGCGGGGTTTTGATTCTCTGTTTGACACGGTGGGTTGTTGATTGTGTGCGTGACACAGTGGGATGTTGATTCTGTGCTTGGCACAGTTGTGTTTTGATTGTGTGCGTGACACAGTGGGATGTTGATTGTGTGCGTGGCACAGTGGGCTGTTGTTACGGTGTGTGACACAGCGGGTTGTTGATTCTGTGCATGAGACAGTGGGGTGTTGATTGTGTGCGTTAAACAGCGGGGTGTTGATTGTGTGCGTAACACAGTGGGGTGTTGATTGTGTTCGTGACACAGTGGGGTGTTGTTTCTGTGCGTGACACAGTGGGGTGTTGATTGTGTGCGTGAAACAGCAGGGTGTTGATTCTCTGACACGGTGGGTTGTTGATTGTGTGCGTGACACAGTGGGATGTTGATTCTGTGCGTGGCACAGTTGTGTGTTGATTGTGTGCGTGACACAGTGGGGTGCTGATTCTGTGCGTGACACAGTGGGTTGTTGATTCTGTGCATGACCCAGCGGGGAGTTGTTTGTGTGCGTGACACAGTGGGGTGTTGATTCTGCGCGGGACACAGTGGGTTGTTGATTGTGTTCGTGACACAGTAGGGTGTTGATTCTGTGCATGACACAGTGGGGAGTGGATTCTGCGCATGACACAGCGGGGTGTTGATTCTGTGCATGAAACAGTGGGTTGTTGATTCTGTGCGTGAAACAGCGGTGTGTTGATTGTGTGCGTGACACTGCGGGGTGTTGATTCAGTGCGTGACACTGTTGTGTGTTGATTGTGTGCATGGAACAGCGGGGTGTTGATTCTGTGCGTGAAACAGCGGAGTTGATTCTGTGCGTGACACAGCGGGGTGTTGATTCTGTGCGTGACACAGTGGGGTGTTTGTGTGCGTGACACTGCGGTGTATTGATTCTGTGCGCGACACAACGGGGTGTTGATTCTGTGCGTGACACGGTGGGGTGTTGATTCTGTGCGTAACACAGTGGGGTGTTGATTCTGTGCGTGACACAGCGGGGTGTTGAATGTGTGCGTGACACAGTGGGGTGTGGATTCTGTGTGTTACACGGTGGGGTGTGAATTCTGTGCGTGACACAGTGGGGTGTGAATTCTGTGCGTGACACAGTGGCGTGTTGATTGTGTGCGTGACACAGTGGGGTGTTGATTCTGTGCATGACACAGTGTGGTGTTGATTCTGTGCGTGACACAGTGTGGTGTTGATTCTGTGCATGACCCAGCGGGGAGTTGTTTGTGTGCGTGACACAGTGGGGTGTTGATTGTGTGCGTGGCACAGTGGGCTGTTGTTTCTGTGTGTGACACAGCGGGTTGTTGATTCTGTGCATGAGACAGTGGGGTGTTGATTGTGTGCGTCAAACAGCGGGGTGTTGATTGTGTGCGTAACACAGTGTTGTGTTGATTTTGTGCATGAAACAGTGGGGTGTTGATTGTGTGCGTGACAGTGTGGTGTTGATTGTGTGCGTGAAACAGTGGGGTATTGATTGTATGCGTGACACAGTGGGGTGTTGATTGTGTTCGTGACACAGTGGGGTGTTGTTTCTGTGCGTGACACAGCGGGGTGTTGATTGTGTGCGTGAAACAGCGGGGTGTTGATTCTCTGACACGGTGGGTTGTTGATTGTGTGCGTGACACAGTGGGATGTTGATTCTGTGCGTGGCACAGTTGTGTGTTGTTTGTGTGCGAGACACAGTGGGGTGCTGATTCTGTGCGTGACACAGTGGGTTGTTGATTCTGTGCATGACCCAGCGGGGAGTTGTTTGTGTGCGTGACACAGTGGGGTGTTGATTGTGTGCGTGGCACAGTGGGCTGTTGTTTCTGTGTGTGACACAGCGGGTTGTTGATTCTGTGCATGAGACAGTGGGGTGTTCATTGTGTGCGTCAAACAGCGGGGTGTTGATTCTGTGCGGGACACAGTGGGCTGTTGATTGTGTTCGTGACACAGTAGGGTGTTGATTCTGTGCATGACACAGTGGGGAGTGGATTCTGCGCATGACACAGCGGGGTGTTGATTCTGTGCATGAAACAGCGGGGTGTTGATTGTGTGCGTGAAACAGTGGGTGTTGATTCTGTGCGTGAAACAGTGGGGTGATGATTGTATGCGTGACACAGTGGGGTGTTGATTCTGTGCGGGACACAGTGGGCTGTTGATTGTGTTCGTGACACAGTAGGGTGTTGATTCTGTGCATGACACAGTGGGGAGTGGATTCTGCGCATGACACAGCGGGGTGTTGATTCTGTGCATGAAACAGTGGGTTGTTGATTCTGTGCGTGAAACCGGTGTGTTGATTGTCTGCGTAAAAACAGTGGGGTGTTGATTCAGTGCGTGACACTGTTGTGTGTTGATTGTGTGCATGGAACAGCGGGGTGTTGATTCTGTGCATGAGACAGTGGGGTGTTCATTGTGTGCGTCAAACAGCGGGGTGTTGATTCTGTGCGGGACACAGTGGGCTGTTGATTGTGTTCGTGACACAGTTGGGTGTTGATTCTGTGCATGACACAGTGGGGAGTGGATTTTGCGCATGACACAGCGGGGTGTTGATTCTGTGCATGAAACAGTGGGGTGATGATTGTATGCGTGACACAGTGGGGTGTTGATTCTGTGCGGGACACAGTGGGCTGTTGATTGTGTTCGTGACACAGTAGGGTGTTGATTCTGTGCATGACACAGTGGGGAGTGGATTCTGCGCATGACACAGCGGGGTGTTGATTCTGTGCATGAAACAGTGGGTTGTTGATTCTGTGCGTGAAACAGCGGTGTGTTGATTCTGTGCGTGACACAGCGGGGTGTTGATTCTGTGCGTGACACAGTGGGGTGTTTGTGTGCGTGACACTGCGGTGTATTGATTCTGTGCGCGACACAACGGGGTGTTGATTCTGTGCGTGACACGGTGGGGTGTTGATTCTGTGCGTAACACAGTGGGGTGTTGATTCTGTGCGTGACACAGCGGGGTGTTGAATGTGTGCGTGACACAGTGGGGTGTGGATTCTGTGTGTTACACGGTGGGGTGTGAATTCTGTGCGTGACACAGTGGGGTGTGAATTCTGTGCGTGACACAGTGGCGTGTTGATTGTGTGCGTGACACAGTGGGGTGTTGATTCTGTGCATGACACAGTGTGGTGTTGATTCTGTGCGTGACACAGTGGGGTGTTGATTCTGTGCATGACCCAGCGGGGAGTTGTTTGTGTGCGTGACACAGTGGGGTGTTGATTGTGTGCGTGGCACAGTGGGCTGTTGTTTCTGTGTGTGACACAGCGGGTTGTTGATTCTGTGCATGAGACAGTGGGGTGTTGATTGTGTGCGTCAAACAGCGGGGTGTTGATTGTGTGCGTAACACAGTGTTGTGTTGATTTTGTGCATGAAACAGTGGGGTGTTGATTGTGTGCGTGACAGTGTGGTGTTGATTGTGTGCGTGAAACAGTGGGGTATTGATTGTATGCGTGACACAGTGGGGTGTTGATTGTGTTCGTGACACAGTGGGGTGTTGTTTCTGTGCGTGACACAGCGGGGTGTTGATTGTGTGCGTGAAACAGCGGGGTGTTGATTCTCTGACACGGTGGGTTGTTGATTGTGTGCGTGACACAGTGGGATGTTGATTCTGTGCGTGGCACAGTTGTGTGTTGTTTGTGTGCGAGACACAGTGGGGTGCTGATTCTGTGCGTGACACAGTGGGTTGTTGATTCTGTGCATGACCCAGCGGGGAGTTGTTTGTGTGCGTGACACAGTGGGGTGTTGATTGTGTGCGTGGCACAGTGGGCTGTTGTTTCTGTGTGTGACACAGCGGGTTGTTGATTCTGTGCATGAGACAGTGGGGTGTTCATTGTGTGCGTCAAACAGCGGGGTGTTGATTCTGTGCGGGACACAGTGGGCTGTTGATTGTGTTCGTGACACAGTAGGGTGTTGATTCTGTGCATGACACAGTGGGGAGTGGATTCTGCGCATGACACAGCGGGGTGTTGATTCTGTGCATGAAACAGCGGGGTGTTGATTGTGTGCGTGAAACAGTGGGTGTTGATTCTGTGCGTGAAACAGTGGGGTGATGATTGTATGCGTGACACAGTGGGGTGTTGATTCTGTGCGGGACACAGTGGGCTGTTGATTGTGTTCGTGACACAGTAGGGTGTTGATTCTGTGCATGACACAGTGGGGAGTGGATTCTGCGCATGACACAGCGGGGTGTTGATTCTGTGCATGAAACAGTGGGTTGTTGATTCTGTGCGTGAAACCGGTGTGTTGATTGTCTGCGTAAAAACAGTGGGGTGTTGATTCAGTGCGTGACACTGTTGTGTGTTGATTGTGTGCATGGAACAGCGGGGTGTTGATTCTGTGCATGAGACAGTGGGGTGTTCATTGTGTGCGTCAAACAGCGGGGTGTTGATTCTGTGCGGGACACAGTGGGCTGTTGATTGTGTTCGTGACACAGTTGGGTGTTGATTCTGTGCATGACACAGTGGGGAGTGGATTTTGCGCATGACACAGCGGGGTGTTGATTCTGTGCATGAAACAGTGGGGTGATGATTGTATGCGTGACACAGTGGGGTGTTGATTCTGTGCGGGACACAGTGGGCTGTTGATTGTGTTCGTGACACAGTAGGGTGTTGATTCTGTGCATGACACAGTGGGGAGTGGATTCTGCGCATGACACAGCGGGGTGTTGATTCTGTGCATGAAACAGTGGGTTGTTGATTCTGTGCGTGAAACAGCGGTGTGTTGATTGTGTGCGTAAAAACAGTGGGGTGTTGATTCAGTGCGTGACACTGTTGTGTGTTGATTGTGTGCATGGAACAGCGGGGTGTTGATTCTGTGCGTGAAACAGCGGAGTTGATTCTGTGCGTGACACAGCGGGGTGTTGATTCTGTGCGTGACACAGTGGGGTGTTTGTGTGCGTGACACTGCGGAGTGTTGATTCTGTGCGTGTCACATAGGGGTGTTGATTCTGTGCGTGACACAGTAGGGTGTTGATTCTGTGCATGACACAGTGGGGAGTGGATTCTGCGCATGACACAGCGGGGTGTTGATTCTGTGCATGAAACAGCGGGGTGTTGATTGTGTGCGTGAAACAGTGGGTGTTGATTCTGTGCGTGAAACAGTGGGGTGATGATTGTATGCGTGACACACTGGGGTGTTGATTCTGTGCGGGACACAGTGGGCTGTTGATTGTGTTCGTGACACAGTAGGGTGTTGATTCTGTGCATGACACAGTGGGGAGTGGATTCTGCGCATGACACAGCGGGGTGTTGATTCTGTGCATGAAACAGTGGGTTGTTGATTCTGTGCGTGAAACCGGTGTGTTGATTGTCTGCGTAAAAACAGTGGGGTGTTGATTCAGTGCGTGACACTGTTGTGTGTTGATTGTGTGCATGGAACAGCGGGGTGTTGATTCTGTGCATGAGACAGTGGGGTGTTCATTGTGTGCGTCAAACAGCGGGGTGTTGATTCTGTGCGGGACACAGTGGGCTGTTGATTGTGTTCGTGACACAGTTGGGTGTTGATTCTGTGCGTGACACAGCGGGGTGTTGATAGTGTGCGCGACACAGTGTGGTCTTCATTGTGTGCGTGACACAGTGGTGTGTTGATTCTGTGCATGACACAGCGGGTTGTTGATTCTCTGCGTGACACAACGGGGTGTTGATTCTGTGCGTGACACAGCAGGGTGTTGATTGTGTGCGTGACACAGCGGGGTGTTGATTGTGTGCATGACACAGTGGGGTGTTGATTCTGTGCGTCACACGGCGGGGTGTTGATTGTATGTGTGACACAGTGTGGTTTTGATTGTGTGCGTGATACAGCGGGGTGTTGATTGTGTGTGTGAAACAGCGGTGTGTTGATTCTGTGCGTGACACAGTGGGGTGTTGATTCTGTGCGTGACACAATGGTGTGTTGATTGTGTGCGGGAAACAGCGGTGTGTTGATTCTGTGCGTGACACAGCAGGGTGTTGATTCTCTGCGTGACACAGTGGGGTGTTGATTCTGTGCGTGACACAGCGGGGTGTTGATTCTGTGCGTGACACAGTGGCGTGTTGATTGTGTGCGTGACACAGTGGGGTGTTGATTCTGTGCGTGACACAGCAGGGTGTTGATTGTGTGCGTGTCACAGTGTGGTCTTGATTGTGTGCGTGAAACAGTGGCGTGTTCTGTGCATGACACAGTGGGGTGTTGATTCTGTGCATGGTTTCTCAGGATCATATTATTTGGTTTTATTGTCGAAGGTGTGGGCAGTCTGATCCAAAAGCAAACAAAAAAAATGGTTTTAACACTCAGCAGGTCAGGCAGCATCTTTGGAGGGAGGGACAAACTGAATGTTTCGGGCGATGACCCTCCATCAGAGCTGGCACAGAGGTTGCCGTGACGTCAGGACACTGACACTCGGGTGTCAGAGTTCAGAGCTGTCTGTAAGGAGTTTGCACGCTCTCCCCCGTGTCCGTGTCCACGTAGGTTTCCTCTGGACGCTCTGGTTTCCGCCCACACTCCAAAGACTTATAGATTAGCAGGTCAGATGGTCATTGTAAATTACCCTGCGGGTTAAGTACGTCAGTTTCTGGCTGGTACAGCTCATTGGACCCTTCAGGTCCGGTCCGGTCCTGTTCTACACTGTATCTCTCGGAATAAAAAAATAAAATAAAAGAGAATGGGGAGGAGAGAACGGCTGAGCAAGTGAGTGTAAGAGAGAGGAGAGAGGGAGAGAACAAATTAGTACTAATTAGTGGAGCTGATCTAGTAGGAATGGGTAGAACAAAGAGAATTCCTAAGAGGGTAGGGTCAAGGTTGCTGTGAGGGTCGGTTGTCAGAGTGGTGAAATGCTGCACAATAAAAGGCGGGGCAAGCTGAATGCCATTGTTCGGGCCAAGACTCTGATTGCTGTTTAAGTTGGTTTATTATTGTCACCTGTACCGAGATGCAGTGAGAAGCGTCCTGCCGGTACAGATCAGAAAAACAAAAGCAGAATGCAGGATAAAGTATTACAATTACAGCGGAAGTGCAGCGGGAACGGGCGAGGGGTACGACGAGGTAGATGGTGAAGTAAAGATTTCTTCAGTCAGAGGGTGCTCACTCTGTGCAACGAGATGCCACTGGACGTGGCGGGTGCGGGTTCGATTGCGACACTTAACGGAAGTCTGGTTAAGTACATGGATGGGAGGGTTACGGAGGGCTGTGGTCCAGCTGCAGTTCAATGGAACTGGGTTCAGCATGGACTAGATGGACCGAATCGCCAGTTTCTGCGTTCTAATAGTCTATGATTGAATTCTCAATGGCCATTTTATTAAGTACCCCCTTTACCCAATAAAGTGGCCACTGAATGTACGTTGGTGGTCTTCTGCCGTGTCCCTTCCGCTTCTGGAGATGCCCCTGCTGGGACTCTACTGTTGCCTGCTTGAATGAGTGTGGTGGCTTTCCCCCGACCTCTCTCATTAACCACAGGGCGGCCACTCTCTGGATTTTGTTGTTTTTTTTTTACTTTTTGCGCCACTCTATGCAGATTCTAGAGAAGGTTGTGTGTGAAAATCGGCAGTTTCTGAGATGCTCCACACCGTCTGGCACCAGGGACCATTCCACAGTCAAAGTCACTTAGGTCACATTTATTCCTCATTCTGATATTTAATCTGAGCCACAACTGAACCTCTTGACCATGTCTACATGTTTTCATGCATTGAGTTTCTGCTAGATGATTGGCTGATTACATTGATACAGGTATACCTAATAAAGTGCCAATGGGTGTTTGTAACCATAATGAGCCCACTAACCAATTTCTGGTTCAATGTTCTCTTTGTTTTTTGCATCCCACCCTCACTGCATCTCTGTCCTGACACCAAAGCCTGCAGACAGAAAGGACACGAACAGACCAAGGACGATCACCACCGCTTGCCCAAGAAGCACCGGCTGGTCTTCACTGATGTCCAGCGGCGGACCCTGCTCGCTATCTTCAGGGAGAATCCTCGTCCCAACAGGGAGCTCCAGGCCAGCATCGCCCGGCAGCTTGGACTGGAGCTCTCCACAGTCGCCAACTTCTTCATGAACTCTCGGCGCCGCAGCCTGGACAGGTGGATGGAGGAGGATGCCCAGGGTGCCTCTGGTACCCCTCACTCATGAGATTCAGGGCGGTGGGGCTTGGGGACGCGGGGTGGGGGTGGGGGGAGTGAGGAGGAATCGACAATCAGGAGACAAGCCAAAGATGTCCAAACCCCCGATATGCATTCCAGCTCTCACCCAAAATCCCAAACCTTTCTCTGCTGGGAGACCTCTTGATGATGGAAAGAGAGTTTGACCTGTCACAAGAGGCTGGAAGAAAAATCAATCTATATTCTGTGGAATTTAGAAGAATAGGGGATGACTTTATTGAAACCTATAAGATGGCTAAAAACTTGGAGATGGTTCCACCAGTGGGAGAGTCTCCAACAAATGGTCAGAGTTACAAGGTTAGAGGGGGCAAATGAGACTTGTAGCAATTTTATCATACAAGAGAGTGGTGAATCTGTGGCCAAGTCACTGCCACAGGTTGCTGTGGAGGCCAAGTCATTGGGTGTATTTGAAGTGGAGATTGATAGGTTCTCGATTAATCAGGGTGTCAAAAGTTACAGGGAAAAGTCAGGAGAATGGGATTGAGAGGGATAGAAATGTCGCCATGATGGAATGGTGGAGCAGACTCGACGGGCCGAATGGCCTAATTCTGCTCCTGAGGTCCAGTGCGGAATCTCTGGAGGGTTGTGGAGGAAGGTTCATTGAAGAGGAGGGAGATACATTGTTGGAAGATCAGGAGGAGGGGGGGAGGACTATGGGTCCTGGGACGAGGAAGATAGAGGTTTAAAAATTATCATAGAGGCATACGAAATCATGAGGAGTATCGATAGGGTAAATGAAAATGATTTTCCCATTGAGGTTGGGTGAGAATTGAAGTAGACGGTGAAAGGTAAAATATTTAAAGGGAACCGGGGGGGGGGTCTTCTTCCGTCGGAGAGTGGTGAGAGTATGGAATGTCCCGCCAGTTCGATTGTAATCCTGAAGAGAAGCTTGGGTACGTGGATGGGAAAGGGTCGATGGGACTAGGAAAAATATCAATTCGGCACAGACTAGATGGGCCGAAGAGCCTGTTGCTTTGCTGTAGTGATCGATGATTCAGATCAGCTCTGTTCATGCCTCCCGCTCCCGGTGTCTGAACCAATGTCTCCACAGTCTTTCTCCCAGGGTAGGGGAGTCTAAAACCAAAGCGCATAAATGGAAGATTTAAAGGCGAGCTGAGAGGTCGGTTGTGCTCACGGAGGGTGGTGGGT
This sequence comes from Hypanus sabinus, assembly GCF_030144855.1. Taxonomy (NCBI): domain Eukaryota; kingdom Metazoa; phylum Chordata; class Chondrichthyes; order Myliobatiformes; family Dasyatidae; genus Hypanus; species Hypanus sabinus. The sequence continues at coordinate 83,153,519 of NC_082714.1, forward strand.
AGGTGGAACGAGCTGCCCGCGGAGGTGGTAGAGGCGGCTACCGTAACAATGTAGGCAGATGGGCGGATAGGAAATGTGTAGAGGGGTACGGGGCAATCGCGGGCAAATGGGACTCGCTCGGGGTGGCGCGGCCAAGTTGCGTGGCTGCCGATTGGCCAGAAAGCAAGGAGAAGCGCCGCTGAGTGTGGTCCAGTATGTGCAAAGGTGGCGGGACCTTACAGGACCTGCGAACGCCCCAGCAGAGACACGCGAGGCGCCGAGAGCGGGTCGATGGGAGGCAAATGGAGGTGAGAAATCCGATGTGAATAAGGAGGGGGTGCAGAAGCTGTTGTGCAATTCAGGCGAGGAGCGGCCAGTTGGATAAATGGCCTCACGTGGGGCTGCGGGTGTGGAGATAATTGAATCCAATAAAAAGGCCAGGTGAGCGGGAAGCTCGGGCGTCGGGGTCGCCAAGTTTGCGCCTTCCTCCGGGCGCTCCGCTTACCACGCAGAGTCCAAAGACGTACCGGTCAGAAGGTTAAGTGGTCATTGTAAATTGTCCCGTGACTCGGCTAGGGCTAAACCGGAGCATTGCTGGGCAGTGCGGCTTGCAGGAACCGCTAAATAAACACGCAGTAAGAGAGAGATGGCGGGGTCTCTGGTCTGGGGACTGACAGCCCTGGGAATCTCTAAAAGTCTCTGTCCCGGAAAGGTTGTGGAGGGGATATCACAGGAGGGGGGTTAAAGAGGGAGATAGAAGAGGAGAGAGAACGACCGAAGCGGGAGGGGTCTTTGATTATGCTGCCCCCTTTACTGAGGGAGCAGGAAGCGAAGAGACAACAGAATCCTAATGAGGGGTCTCGACCCGAATAGATGCTGCCAGACCTGCCGAGTTCTGCCGACAGTCGTGTGTCTGTTTGGGTGGACAAGTCCATGGAGGGGACGCTGGTTCCCGGGATGAGAATCACAGACCTTGGGAGATCAGTGTGATCGGGAGTTGGCGCAGAAGTGGGGTTGAGGCCTGGAGTATATCAGCCACGGGTGTGTCGAATTGCAGAGGCAGGCTTATGGGGCCGAATGGCCTACTTGTACCCCCCCCCCCCCCTTTGCGAGTTAGACTCCTGGGGCCGCTGTCTATTCTCTGCAAACTCCCCCTCCATTACGGTTGCTGGGTAGAGTGGAACTCCGATCATCTGGGCCCTGTTCCCAAGAGGGGTGTGCCACAGCATCATCACCGCAGTCTTCCACCGGTCAACGGCTTCAAGGCAGAACACAGTCACCTCTTCCACGGACGCCCTCAAGTGGCCATGGTGCCCCCACTCCCACAAATCCCCCATTGTACCCGTGGACATCACAATGCACAATGGGGAAAAGATTCTACCTACCCCATCTATTCCCCCCTCATAATTTTGTAAACCGTTAATAAACGTGATAATAACTGGAACCTTCGTACCACGTGCTCCTTATCTAGACACACCCGGGCAGGGATGTAACCGACTCAGGAACGAACGGGTCAGGGATCCCCTTGACAGACCCACAGTCGGGGCACCGCTTAACAATGCGGGCCAATCAGAGTCACAAAGCACGGCATCAGGCCGGACTATCGGAGGATGGCTGAATTGTCAAATCCATTTGCGCTCCAGGCAGCTAGACATGAAATATTGCGGTTCACTGCTCAAGCAAATGTGCGGAACTTTAATGTGGAAAGGACATTTTTGTTATTGGAATATGAATATAGCCCATATCCCTCTGAACCTTTCCTATCCGTGTCCCTGTCCGTATCCCTCTAAACCTTTCCTATCTGTGTACCCGTCCGTATCCCTCTAAACCTTTCCTATCCGTATCCCTCTAAACCTTTCCTATCCGTATCCCTCTAAACCTTTCCTATCCGTATCCCTCTAAACCTTTCCTATCCGTGTCCCTGTCCGTATCCCTCTAAACCTTTCCTATCCGTGTACCTGTCCGTATCCCTCTAAACCTTTCCTATCCGTGTACCTGTCCATATCCCTCTAAACCTTTCCTATCCGTGTCCCTGTCCGTATCCCTCTAAACCTTTCCTATCCGTGTACCTGTCCGTATCCCTCTAAACCTTTCCTATCCGTGTACCTGTCCGTATCCCTCTAAACCTTTACTATCCGTGTACCTGTCCGTATCCCTCTGAACCTTTACTATCCGTGTACCTGTCCGTATCCCTCTGAACCTTTCCTATCCCTATCCCTCTAAACCTTTCCTATCCGTGTACCTGTCCATATCCCTCTAAACCTTTCCTATCCGTGTACCTGTCCGTATCCCTCTAAACCTTTCCTATCCGTGTACCTGTCCGTATCCCTCTGAACCTTTCCTATCCGTGTACCTGTCCATATCCCTCTGAACCTTTCCTATCCGTGTACCTGTCCGTATCCCTCTGAACCTTTCCTATCTGTGTACCTGTCCGTATCCCTCTAAACCTGTCCTATCCGTGTACCTGTCCGTATCCCTCTGAACCTTTCCTATCCGTGTACCTGTCCGTATCCCTCTGAACCTTTCCTATCCGTGTACCTGTCCATATCCCTCTGAACCTTTCCTATCCGTGTCCCTGTTCCGGTATCTTTTAATGTTGTTACTGTACCTGCCTCAACTACTTCCTAATTCCATATACCCACTACGCTCAGATCCCTTGTAAGTTTTCCCGCTCTCACCTTAAACCTATGCCCTCTAGTTATTGGCTCACTTTCCCTGTGCTTTCACCCAGCCTGTGCCTCTTGTGATTTATGTCCCGATAGTTTAGCACTCAGTCTTCCAAGCACTAAAGGAATTGGAATTGGGAATCCTAGCTGAGGTGGGAATATTGGTAGGCATGGCTCAGTTGATCTGAAAGGCCTGTTTCAATGCTGAATTATTCTATAACCTACTCCATCACGGCCAAGTCATTGTCCACATTTAACACAGAGGTTGATCAGTTCTTGATTGATACGAGCATCAAAGCTTAGCGGGACATGCGATTGAATGACGAGGTAAACTCAATGGGCCGAATGGTCTAATGCTGCCCTTTCGCTTTCTGAATTTATGGTGGTTTTACTCAAGCTTCCGAGTCCTGGTAACGTCCTCATAGATACCCTCTGTACACTTTCCAGCGAACCAAAAATGGGCTGCCCGTGCGGCCTCGGACAGGAGCGCCATAACACCCCTACTCCTACACTCAGCTGCTGAAGCCCAGCGTGACCTTGCTACCGTCCTGAAGCTCCGCGCCTCTGGGCGAGGGACTTCCGAACCCTTCGCCTTTCAGAGGCATTGGTCGAGTGGATTCCCCAGGGTGGAAATGTCAGGTTCGAGGGGGCACACTTTATCGTGATGAGAGGGAACCCGACGGGAATATCAGAGGTAAGGTTTTACACAGAGAGTGTTAGGTGTGTGGAACGCGCTGCCAGGGCTGGTGGTAGATGCAGATATATTAGGGGCATTTAAGGGACTCTTATGAATGACAGAACAATGAGAGAGGGAAGGTTTGGACTGATCGTGGAGTCGGTTGAAAGGCCATGGGTCCAAGAGCCTGTACCGTGCTGTAATGTTGGTACCACCGCCTTTTCGCTTTTAGTTCGGTGGTTGAAGGGGAAGTGAGTGGTTCGGTTGCCGTGACACCATTGTGTGTGCAAGGGTCCAAGGGTTCAAGTGGAAAGGTGCCAGGCGAGATTACACACCTCCGCTCCCTTCCTGCTGCCTCACTGCCAGAGGAGCCTGTGCCAGTTCATGGGCAGGTGTCAGCGCTCCCTGCCAAGGGACTGCAGAGCTGCCGGGAGATCTGGGCTTCCTGGTAAATCATTTGCAAAAGCCTTCAAGTGCTGTGAGCTCTGTAAGAAAGCCAGAAAAATGTTGGTTGTTCCGCCACTTGAATACAAAAGGTGGGGAGTTGGTGCTTGGTCAGAACCCGAGTCAGGTTTATCAACACTGTTGTGAAATTGTTGTTTTCAGACAGCGATATGGTTCAAGACTTTCAAAATAACTGAATGGTGTAAAAGGAGGATAGTGAGGTGGTGTTCATGGGTTCAGAAATCTGATGGCGGAGGGGAAGACGCTGTTCCAAAAACGTTGAATGTGGATCTTCAGGCTCCTGTACCTCCCACCCCCCCCCCCCCCCGATATTTTTTAAAGTATAGCTTAGTAACGTTTTAATACCATTTGCAACATTCACAATCCAGTGTTTGCAGAACACACATCAAATGAAAACCTTGTCCGGGATGCACGGGAGTCTCAGTGTGGTGCTGGGCTATCTCCCGACAGCCGGTGGACGCACGCTGGGTCTCCTGGGCACGATGTAAGTTTGAAAGTTCGGGTGGAGCCAGGGGCACACCTCTCCCCCGACCGCTGAATGACTGACGGACCAATGAGGAGGTCCCCGAACCCAACCAAACACCCGAAGAACTGGAGTGTACTGCTGACGTGCGGGCAGAATTTGAGGTGCAGGTACTCAAAAGGGGGAGGCAACTCCTCACACTCCATGTATACCAGAGTGTCTCTAGGGATGCAGGTTTTGTGCAAGCAGAAGAACATAGACCAGTTCAACACAAGCCCTTCGGCCCGCGGTGTTGTGCCGACCTTTCAACCTAATCTACAATTAATTAGTCTAACCCTTCCCTCCCAGAGAGCCCTCCATTGTTCTATCATCCATGTGCCTATCTAAGAGTCTGTTAAATGTCCCTAATGCATCAGCCTCTACCACCAATGCCAGCAGAGCATTCAGTGTACCAACCACTCTCTGTGTAACTGAGCCCCACCTCCAATGTCTTCCATTCCTCTTAAAAGTATGCCTTCTTTTAATGGCCATTGTCACCTTGGGATAAGGATTTTGGATCTCAGTCTATGCCTCTTAGCATCTTAAACACCTCTATCAAGTCATCTCTCATCCTCTGTCGCTCCAAAGGTTAAAAAACAGCCCAAAGATAGAAACCTATTTTAATAAGATGTCCTCTAATCCAGCCAGCATCATCCTCTGCACTCTCTCTAAAGTGTCCACATACACCACACCATATGCCTTCTTAACTACCCTATCAACTTGTGTGGCAACTCCTGAGGGATTGATGGATTTGGACCTCTGTTCCAGGGTTTCCCAAACTGAGATCCATGGATCCCGTTTTTGAAGGCACTGGTGAGACTGAATTTGGGGTAATGTGATCACTACTGGTCTCTTTATTCAGCAAGGATGTACATTGGAAGAAGTCCACTTGGCACAATCTCCTGCCTGCTGAGATGTCTGATGCTTGAGTCAGTACTGGTTAGCATCACAGCCCGGCGCTAACTCATTCTGTGCCCTGTCAATCCCAACGCTCTCGATGACTTACCAATGAGATCTCACCGGTTTCTCCCTCTCCCTATCTGTCACGTTGTGGTAGTTGGAACGCAGCGTTTGTTGACAGATAGCATGGAATAGGCTGCCCAGTAACCCCCAATTTAATCGTAACTTAATCACGAGACAATTTACAATGACCAATTAACCTACCAACTAGTACGTCTTTGGATTGTGGTTGAAAACCAGAGCACACGGAGGAAACCCACATGGTCACAGGGAGAATGTACAAACTCCTCGCAGGCAGCCGTGGGAATTGAACTCCAGTTGGTAGAGCTGTAAAGTGTTGTGCTAACCACGCCTCAGGACCTTGTTGCATTGGAATGGATTACAGAGGCTGCAAATCCATAACGTAGATACTGTCTAGCATGTCTTGTTGCATGTGGGAGAGGCAATCTAGTCAAGGTTTTAGATTTGAAATGTTGGCCTCTTCTGCCCTAACGCACATCTCCTGCCTCCCCTTTCAACAGGGACCGTTCCCTCTACTCCACTCTCTGTTGCGACTGAGCGTTGCCCATCTCTCAGTATTTTTCCATGCGACTGCAGGAGGTGCAACGCCTTGCTCCTTCCAACCATCCGGGGACCCAGTCTTTTCAAGTAGACCAGCCATTCACTTGCACTTTTTCAATACACTGTTTATCCTACAAGGGGAAGATTCGACACCAAATATACTTCATTCTCCGGGAGATATGTGGGGGTCCAGAACAGATCTTGACAAGAGTGTGAGTGTGTATGTTTGTTTAAAATCTACTTTTGCAAGATTTAATCCTAGTATAATTTGATTTGTTTGTGACCATGCCGAAGGAAAAAAAATGAACAATAAATATGATTTAAGATTCAAGTCAAGTTGTGTTGTTTTATGTACTTTCAAGTCGGGTTGAGTTTCAAAGTTCAAAGTAAATTTATTATTTAAGTACATATATGTCACCATATAATTACCCCGTGACTCATTTTCTTGTGGGCATTCACAGTAAATACACAGAAACAAAAAATAATCAATTGAAAACTGCACACAGCAATCATTATGTAAAAGACAGCAACCTGAGCAGATAGAAAAAACTAATAATAATAAATATCAAGAATGTGAGTTGTAGAGACCTTAAAAGTTAGTTGATAGGTTGTGGAATCAGTTCAGTGTTGGGGTAAGTAATTTAAGAGCCTGATGGTTGGGGTAATAACTTTTGCTGACCCTGGTGTACGACACCTGTACCTTCTTCCTGATGGCAGCAGTGAGAAGAGAGCATGGCCAGTGTGGTGGGGGTTCCTGATGATGGATGCTCCTTTTCCTGTGACAGTGCTCCGTGTAGACGTGCTCAATGGTGGGGAGGATTTTACCTGTGATGGACTGGGCTGCACCCACTACTTTTTGTGGGCTTTTCCATTTAAGAGCATTGGTGGTTCCGTACCAGGCTGTCAGTACAGATGCAATGAAAAATCAGCTTGTACAAGACAGTGGAAAGAAAACTTGCAAAACATTAATGTAAGCACACACACAGCAACATGAAAAGGTGTTGGTGGAACTCAAGGGTCAGGTAATGGAAGACTTGGGAGCAGATTTAAGTCATTTGGCCCATCAAGTCCATTCCACCAATGGCTGGTTTATTATCTCTCTCAACTCTATTCTCCTGCTTTCTCTCCATAATCTCTGACATCTTTACTAATCAAGAACCCAACATTGTCAACTTTAAATATACCCAATGACTTGGTCTTCCTACTTGTTTGTGGTAACGAATTCCACAGATTCACCACCATCTAGTTAATGAAATTCATCTCTCATCTCTGTTCTGAGGCTGTGCCCTATGGTCCTAGAGACCCTCCTGTTATTGGAAACACCCTCTCCATATCCACTCTATCTCGGCCTTTCAATATTTGGTAGGTTTCAGTAAGATCCCATATTCTTTTAAACTCAGTACAGCCCGGAGGCATTGAATACTCTTCATAGGCCAACTCTTTCATTTCCAAGATCATTCTTGTAAATGACCTCTGGACCATCTCCAATGCAAGCACATCCTCTCTTAAATATGGGGCCCAAAACTGGGGACAATGTGGTCTGACCAATCGTCTCAGTATTCTGGAGTGAAATGTGCAGCTGACATTTTGATTTGAGACCCACCATTTGGATTGGGGGCACAATCAGAGAAAAGACCAGGGTAGTGTCAGAGGTGATCCGCATTGCTGAGGTAGGGCTTGGGTTGTGCTGGTCAGTTCAAGAACTGAATGATTGAAGGGACATCACACACTCCTGGGTTCAGACACAGTGTGAATCTCCTACACCGTCCCATCACACTCTCCCGGGGTCAGACACAGAGTGAATCTCCTACACCGTCCCATCACACTCTCCCGGGGTCAGACACAGAGTGAAACTCCCTCTACACCGTCCCATCACACACTCACGGGGTCAGACACAGAGTGAAACTCCCTCCACACCGTCCCATCACACACTCCCGGGGTCAGACACAGAGTGAAACTCTCTCCACACCGTCCCATCACACACTCCTGGGGTCAGACACAGAGTGAAACTCGCTCCACACCGTCCCATCACACACTCCCAGGGTCAGACACAGAGTGAATCCCCTACACCGTCCCATCACACTCTCCCGGGATCAGACACAGAGTGAATCTCCTACACCGTCCCATCACACACTCCCGGGGTCAGACACAGAGTGAAACTCTCTCCACACCGTCCCATCACACTCTCCCGGGATCAGACACAGAGTGAATCTCCTACACTGTCCCATCACACACTCCCGGGGTCAGACACAGAGTGAAACTCTCTCCACACCGTCCCATCACACACTCCTGGGGTCAGACACAGAGTGAAACTCGCTCCACACCGTCCCATCACACACTCCCAGGGTCAGACACAGAGTGAATCCCCTACACCGTCCCATCACACTCTCCCGGGATCAGACACAGAGTGAATCTCCTACACCGTCCCATCACACACTCCCGGGGTCAGACACAGAGTGAAACTCCCTCCACACCGTCCCATCACACATTCCCGGGGTCAGATACAGAGTGAAACTCCCTCCACACCGTCCCATCACACACTCCCGGGGTCAGATACAGAGTGAAACTCCCTCTACACAGTCCCATCACACACTCCCGGGGTCAGATACAGAGTGAAACTCCCTCTACACCGTCCCATCACACACTCCCGGGGTCAGACACAGAATGAAGCTCCCTCCACACCGTCCCATCACACACTGCCGGGGTCAGACACAGAGTGAAACTCCCTCCACACCGTCCCATCACACACTCCCGGGGTCAGACACAGAGTGAAACTCCCTCTATACCGTCTGTGTCCAGAGATACCGGCCACATGACAGACGCACGGCCACCTGGTTGGTCGGAGGACACACCACATGCCAATCAACATTTGGTCCCTCCCAACTAACCAATGCACACCTAAATTATTGGTCAGCTTAATTGGATTAACTCGCTCAGCCCCATGCTTTAAAAGGTGAGACTTGTGCCTGGCTTGGTCTCTCTTACAGACCACCTCACTGAAGGTAAGTGCATTGATTTATGTTTGGGAAGGTCTATTGTTTGTCCTGGTGAGGGAGCCGCAGCTATCCAAGGTCAAGGGGGATAGCTGTCATAGTGCTTTTCCCTTGTTCCTTGTTTGTGTAACTGTACCCTGTCCCCACAGCACTTCCTGTGTATTGTAGTTGCTTGTGTTGACCTGACTTCCCCTTGTGAATAAATTCCTTATTATTAAAACTGTGTGTGTCCAGGCCTCTACTGTTGAGACTCAAAGAACCAGTTATTTTCCATCACAACACCGTGCTATCACAGAATCCTAGGGCAGAGACACAATTGCTCTGCCATTTTTGGCTGTGTTTTTTTGGTTTTTGGGCTCAAGTAAGTGCCTGGTGCCTTGGTAGTAAATCACTCCCAAGGTACTGTTTATGATCTAAGTACCATATTCCGCCTTGAGATTCGTTTTCTTTTCTGTATTTTTCTTTTATTTGATTTATTTAGAACAGGCCCTTCCAGCCCTGAGCCATGTGCCCAGAAACCCAGTGAGTTAACCCCTTGCCTAGGCAGTGGCTAGTGACATCAGCGCCACACTTCGGAGCGAAGACTCCCGAGTTCAAATCCAGCCAGCTCCCTTGCACGTTTTCCAACCGTGGTGGGTTGAGTGTCGAGCTAGCAACTCGACCTCGTAAACACAAGAAAACCTGCTAAAGAAAAAAACGCCGTCACAACAGCGTCCCGATGACTCCACTCGGAGTTAAGATCTTTCTTCTTTCTTCTTCTTCTAAGCACAGGACAATTTACAGTGACCAGTCAACCTCCTGACTGGCGTGTCTTTGGATTGTGGGTGGGAAACGGTTACACGCGCACATTAGGAATTTAAAAACTTTCTTACAGAGAACAACTGCATTGAACTTTGAATTCTGATAACAGCACTGTGCTAACTGCGACACTACTGCGGTGCCCTTCTTGGAGGCATTCACAGCTAAAATTAAGAAATGCAAAAGAATTTACTATACGCAAACAAAGAATGACAAAGAACCAATGTGTGAAGGAAGACAGATTGTGCAAAGAAATGATATAATGCTGAAACCTTGAGTTGTAAAGACCTCTTGAACGTGCGTCTGTAGGTTGTAGAGTCACGTGTTGATCAGAACTTTAACACCCTAGGCTACGGGCTACCAAACCTCTCAATGGTCATTATCATCACGTGCAGTGTCATACGGCAAGGCCACGTGATTGTTCTTGGCAATTTTTGTTACAGAGTTGCCTGCCACTGCCTTATTCTGGGCAGTGTCTTTACAAGACGGGTGACCCCAGCCATCATCAGTACTCTTCGGAGACTGCCTGCCTGGCATCAGTGGTCTTGTGACATACACCTGCTGGTCACATGACCATCTGCCACCTGCTCCCGCGGATTCACGTGACCCCGATGGTGGTGGTGGGTGACCTCGCCCAAGGGTGACCTTCGGGCTAGCCTGACACCTCCTTTGGTAGAGACGTGTCTCCACCTGTCACCCAAACTCTCTTGACGGTATGGAGTGAAAAATGCACCAGTGGGTTACGTTAGGAGTAGTCAAGTCAAGTCAACTTTTATTGTCATTTCGACCATAACTGGTGGTACAGTGCATAGTAAAAATGAGACAACGTTTTTCAGGACCATGGTGCTACATGACACAGTACAAAAAACTAGACTGAACTACGTAGAAAACAACACAGAGCGAAAAAAAAACACACAACAACTACACTAGACTACAGACCTACCCAGGACTGGCACAAAACAGTGCAGGCATTACAATAAGTAATAAACAGGATAATAGGGCAGTAAGGTGTCAGTCCAGGCTCTGGGCTCTGAAGTCTGATAGCCTGGGGGAAGAAACTGTTACTTAGTCTGGTCGTGAGAGCCAGAATGCTTCAGTGCCTTTTCCCAGACGGCAGGAGGGAGAAGAGATTGTACAAGGGGTGGTAATAATAAAATGCACCTCAATATGTGACCACTGCACCTCAGTGTTCCATTAGAAGGTCCATGTAGATAGTCTCATGGCAAAGGCTCTTGATACTGAGGTCCCTCCTCAATGCAGTGCCACACACCAGCCCACACTGATGCAGTAGTTCAAAGGAACATCTTGTTATCTAGAATCTACAAACTTATCTGAAACTTTTCCTGGCTCCCTGATAAATTTGTATAATGTTTGGAGACCTATTGACCCTCATGGAGATATTTAATGTAAGCACAACACGCTTGTTCTCCAAATCGTGCAGATGGCTCCTGAAAATTTGTTCAATCTTTCTTCTCTGGAGAGTAATCATTAATGCACCAATGCCACGATTTTCAACTCCTCGACCCCCGTGGCAGTTCACTCCAGGTTCTCATTCCTACCTATCTTTTGAACTGTCCTCTGGCCTGTACATCCCTCCCTGTCCCTGTAAACCCCTCTGGCCCCTACACCTGATCTCCTGCAACCCCTACAAAGCTCCCCATCTCTGTAACCCTCCCTCAGGCAACTACACCTCTCCCCGCCTTTGTAACATCCACCCCTCCCTGTCTCTGTAAGCCCTTCCCAGCCAAACATGTCTCTGTGAACCCTATTTAACCTCTATACCCCTCTTGTCTCAGTGACCTCCTACAACTCTCATCTCTATAACCTATTAAAGTTCCTCCTAAACAGGAGTGCATAATGTGATAGTGTAGAGGGAGTTTCACTCTGTGTCTGACCCCGGGAGTGTGTGATGGGACGGTGTGGAGGGAGTTTCACTCTGTGTCTGACCCCGGGAGTGTGTGATGGGACAGTGTAGAGGGAGTTTCACTCTGTGTCTGACCCCGGGAGTGTGTGATGGGACGGTGTGGAGGGAGTTTCACTCTGTGTCTGACCCCGGGAGTGTGTGATGGGACGGTGTGGAGGGAGTTTCACTCTGTGTCTGACCCCGGGAGTGTGTGATGGGACGGTGTGGAGGGAGTTTCACTCTGTGTCTGACCCCGGGAGTGTGTGATGGGACGGTGTGGAGGGAGTTTCACTCTGTGTCTGACCCCGGGAGTGTGTGATGGGACGGTGTTGAGGGAGTTTCACTCTGTGTCTGACCCCGGGAGTGTGTGATGGGACGGTGTGGAGGGAGTTTCACTCTGTGTCTGACCCCGGGAGTGTGTGATGGGACGGTGTGGAGGGAGTTTCACTCTGTGTCTGACCCCGGGAGTGTGTGATGGGACGGTGTAGAGGGAGTTTCACTCTGTGTCTGACCCCGGGAGTGTGTGATGGGACGGTGTGGAGGGAGTTTCACTCTGTGTCTGACCCGGGGAGTGTGTGATGGGACGGTGTGGAGGGAGTTTCACTCTGTGTCTGACCCCGGGAGTGTGTGATGGGACAGTGTGGAGGGAGTTTCACTCTGTGTCTGACCCCGGGAGTGTGTGATGGGACAGTGTGGAGGGAGTTTCACTCTGTGTCTGACCCCGGGAGTGTGTGATGGGACAGTGTGGAGGGAGCT